>NC_052619.1:58330284-58930284 GCF_016545825.1 Eucalyptus grandis
AATTCATCAAGGTAAGGTTACACTTTTTAAATCTAGTTAAATTCTTCTCAAAATTTTGTGGCTTCGGGAATGGTCCCACAATTTCAAGGGACCCTTGAGCATTGGCGGGCCGGGCTTGGACCACATAAATGGGCTATGGGGCTTCCGTCGATTGAAATTTCAGTTGCTGGACCTGAAGTCTTGAAACTGTAATGTCCTTGGTTCGTAAGTTTAGATAGAACTCTCCACTATGCTGAGAAAATGAATTTGGGATAACGAAATTGCGACATTGTTTATCAACAGTTGAATTCCGCTGATATTGGCAGATTCAATCCTTGAGAAAAATTTCTTTGAAAATTGATGGATTCGAGCGAAATTCAGGTGCCAACAAAGGTTTAGTAAACCTTCTTTTAACACTAAAGTTATAAGGTAATCCTTGCTAAGTAAAGAATTAGTTAACTTTAGTTGGTGTTCATGGATCTTAATTTACTATAGATTATAAAAAAAAAATTAAGAAAGAAAATTAAGTCACACAATTGCTGTGTTATTTCAGCTTTGCCATTGTCCCTAAGGAAAGAACTAAAGTTATAAAGTATCTACTTTCCCTAAGGAAAGTAGATACTTTAAGTTTCCGTCGTGCCATTCATCTATGTATCTTTCTGCCCTTTCACATCTAGATTACAATAGATTCTCTATAACATCCCAATTTAGTCGGACGTCTCTGAACAGACACGGATTCTAACATATTTGTACTCAGGTAAGGTGTAAATGATCACGCACACAAAATTAATGGATTGCTTCTGCCCTCATATGTGTCATTGAAAATAATGATTTAGTTATCGTGGGTCCTTGTGTAAGGTTTGATGATTCACAACACTTCAACAATATGAAATTTTAATTTAAAGGTGTGAATAATCTGCTTAATGCTTCTCTGTACTATAGTGAAATGACATGTCTGTTTATTTACCAAAGGACCAAAGATTTGGAGGATTTATTGGTCTTAAGCAACTCTTTCATTAGAATCAAGCTTGATTAATCAAGCAAACTTTGATATTAACCTATCATAGCTAGAGTGACAAGTGATTTGGTTGGTAGAATGAACAATTTGCCTCTGATTCAATAAAAAACAGATATATCTTTTTCTCCATCTCTTATCCGAAGAAAATATGTGTTCAGCAAATCCCTTAATAATGTTTTGAAGATGAAAAAATAATCAAAGCATACTATTATTTGTATTTGAATATGTAGATTAACTTCTATATACACAAGCAATTATGTAAATGGTATCGTAACGGGACGTCTTAAATCATAAAAAGAACCCGCTTCCATAGAAGTAGAACGAGCTATTGAATAAGAAATGTGTAAATCTATAATGACTTTTGTCAAAATATGAACAAGTTGTAGCGATGTTTAACTCAAGTAGAGTCATCGTTCTGATTAAAGCGCCTTTTTTTTTTTAATCCTTTTTGGCAATCAATGTTGCATGTAGGACGACAAATCTGATGACGTTATCTTTATACCTGTGTTTTGTTTTACTAATTGATATTGTGAATAAAGTGGGATGAATATATTTGTTTTCACACGCAAGTACTAACGTACATCATGCAAGACAAATTTGCGTGACGTCCTCCCTTACCATGATTGTTTCTTGTTGTCCTTTGTATTAGAGAAGAAGCATCCATTAGTTATTCTCATACAAAAAAAACTCGATAATTGCTGCAAAGAAAGAATTCAATTTGTCTATTATAACAGATTCAGTTTTAAAGTGATTGGTTGCACACTAGATATGATGGTATCATTTGGATAAGGTTTTCTCGATTTAATTGTTAGGTTATCATGTTAAGATACTTTGCTTTTCTTCTTTTTATATCGTTTAAGGTTCAGATCAATTTAATTGAGGTAAGGTTAACTTTATAAATCTTTTTAAACTCTTCCACAAATGTACCCGGAGTTTTAACCGGTTGCCTATAGTCCTCCATTGAAATTTATCCGGGAATGCTCCGACAATTTCGAGAATGACGGAATCACCCCAGAGAGGGGGCAAAAGGGACCCTGAGCCAGCAGTGGGCCGGGCATGGACCGCCTTAGTGGGCTGCAGGGCTTTCGTCCGTTTTTCCTATTGATGTCACTACGCAATAAACAATGTTTAGCATCGCGCTTAAGCCTTAAACTTGAGTAGCTTGTTTTGCGCAGCTTCACAGCAAGAATGAAAATGACAAGCACATAAAGATCTTTCTAAATCATGCCTCTGTTTGGTCTCTGGTAATGCCAAAATTTGTGTTTTTATTTTCGCTGAAGGATGCAACTGGTAAACCAAACTGCCACATGACAATTACAAGAGGGTGGACGCCAAAAGGAATCACGAGTTCTAGGAAAACTCCCAAAGTGTCCAGCCAGAAACCCATTTATGTATGTCCACGAAGTACAGCAATAGGGAGTTTGAGGCACAAGGTCCTTTTAGTCAGTTCATTGTGTGGGTAATTTGCACTGATATTAGCTGGTGTCATGGGAGTCAAACTTATGCCTTTCAATGCAACTGTTAAGTGTTGATATCAGTCTTATCTTCGTAGCATGTTAATACTTGTCATTGCACTAGTATGTTCACAGCACACTTCAGCAGCTAGCCCCATGGTGCATGTAAGGGCTAGGGCAATGAGAGAGAGAAAGAGAGACTCTACAAGAGAATGATCTTTTATTACTCAGTTCTTTATTGGGAAGAAATTTCTAATGGAAGCTATAATGTATAAGAATATGGGGCAATCTCTGTCTTGCAGGTGTATCCATTTAGTTGTTGTCATACCAAAACTGCGCTTGAAGGTAGTCAGCAATCTTCTTATCCACTTGGAAGGCCTTGGGTGAGAACATCAGCCGAAATGGGTGGCTTTGATCGAACACGGCATTAGCAATGGTAATCAGTCCTGGAGTTCTGGCTGCTCAGAGCAGCAAAGGCCAATGCAGGGAGTCTTTCAATGTTCAGCTGGAAGTGGATGAGACCAGTGGGAACACAAACACATCCCCTTTGTACAACACTTTGGTGAAGAAGGTGTTGTTTAGTGGTTAGGCGTGACAAGCCGACAAGCAGTGTGCCCTCAGTAACAACCAGAATCTCGGTCCCACGGTGAGTGTGGGGAGGATTCAGGCACCCGGAGCGAAATCAATACGAGCCATGGAAATGCCCAAAGTGTTGAGTCTGCAAATTGGTCTCACGAAAGCAGGTGTGACTTTTGATCCAGTGGATTTGCCGTATTCCCTGGGTATCTGAACCCCTTGAAGAAAATCATCTGCTGTGACTTGTTTTGATCCTTGCAGAGCTTCCCATTCACAAATACTGCAAAAGAAACAGAATTCACGTTGTTAGGCTTATCTAAGCATAAACACTTGCCAGGGTAGTTCTTTTAGCATCGTCCAGAACGGAAAGATTCGACCGTTGCTAGAGCAGAGCTCCAACCTTTGGGGTCATTGATGGCCACACAGAAGTCCTGAAGAGGACTTGGGTCAAAGGCAAAAGCGGTGGCGGTTGCCAGAGCCAAGATGAGGAAGGCTAGTTAGAACTTCATTGCGGTTGCGGACAGGAGCGTTACAGGCTTGGATATCTTGCATGGACATATGATTCTTTTTTATAGATGAAAATAGTGCTGACCTGGTATTATGTTCCATGATAAGAAACGCCTGAAAGGTACCAAGTCTCAGTGTGCTGGTTAATTTCTTACTCCAGAAAAGAACTTTCCACAACTGCTACATCCAAGCTTCATTACTTTGACCTGTCCTCTTTTCCGTTAATCTGATATGGAAGTGGTCTTCTCCGATGGAATTTACGTCTTTTTATTTCTGCTTTGTTTCGTATGCCCGGTGCAGATTCACGTTCAAGAAGGTATAATTCACGGTTTTTGACTTGTGTTTCCAACTCCGTTGAGGTGATGCCAACGTGGTCGAAAGTTATGCTGCACGAGCTTATACGATTCATCCATTCCGACCGTTATCACAAAGGACTAGCTATTACCAAAGAATTATGATTGGCAAAACTCTTCAGTATTCAAACTATCATAGATAAGATTCTCCCTAGAACTTTACTCAAGATAATTTAAAAAGTAAAAAGCAAATCACAATGTCAAGTTAAGAAACTACGGGAAACAGAGACTTGTTACAACGAAATTGAGCTTTTCTAGCTTAGTTTCTAAGGAGCAGGTGCCTTTTTCACGCTTAGAAAATGTTTGAGTCGTGAAATTCTTCACTTAATTTCTGTAGTTTTATTTAACAAAGAAAAGAAAATTTTAAATTGCTGAAGTTTCAGTATTTAAGGTGTTGAACAGAGATATGGGCTGGAAGTCACCCATAATATAACCATCTCAGCAAGCTCTCCCACTTTAATTTTTTAACCGGGTCTTACCTATGTGGGCCTCCCTTATCATCGGTCGCCTCGAAATCCCCCAAAAAAGCAAGTCCATATTCATGAATTTTTGCAGAAAGAAAGAATGCTTGGTTTCTAAGTAAATCCATGTACTTTGGTGCTAATTCGTACGTTATTAATCATTACTAACGGGGATATATCAGCAACTTGAAAGTCTTCATGCTGCAGATGCGGAACATTTCTCCTCAAACAATCTCGATGGCCACCTCAATCTTCTTCTGATTGACCGTGACAATAAAATATGCAAACCAGAAGAGTAATGGTCAAAAACAAATCAAAATGTGTGATGCTGCCACGTATATTTTATTGGTGCAGGTGGCGAATGGAGTGCAGGAGTAGTTAAGTTCAAAACATGATGCGGAGAAGTATAAAAATAATCTGTTCTCTGAATGGTTCAGCGTTTGAAAGTTCTGGAATGGACCATTGACTGGAGCACCAGAGATACCGTTTTAGAAATCAACCACAGTGTAGAGCACTCTCGACATCTATTCCCTTCTTCTTCTCCCAATTGACCAGTCTGCTTTACAGGGGCCATGAGTAAATTTCTTATTCTAGTGACGAATCGTTCTGCAACTGCTTTGACAAAACTCAATCAGATTGAATTTCCTCCGTTCAGCTGAGAGATGCATGAATCTGATATGGCAGCAATCTCAGGATTGACTCAGCAGCGGGATTGAGGTTGACCGTTTCTTTAGAAAGAGCAACATATCCTGAAAGATCAAATAATTCATTTACTGGTGTTTTAAATATCTACCAATGGGCGTGTTTGGTAATGCTTTTATTTAGAAACAATTTCTGATCCGATCCAGAAATGATTTTTTTATTATACTCTTAGGAACAATTTCTAAGCATTTTAAGCCGTTTGATAGCTACATTCAAAATTTCAATTTTCAAAAATAAATTGCGTTTGATACCATCTTTAAATTTCTATTTCAAATCATTTTTTTATTTTTTAAATAATTTTTATTACTTTTTCTTCTTTTTTATTTCCTTTTTCCTCTTCTTCTTCAAAGGGTTGCCGTCTTGGCCTTGGAAATGACTAGCGGCCCGGCCAAATAAGGGCAGCTGACCTCGCCCGGCCCTTGCCGAGGTAATGCCTCGTTGGCCAAGCCTCATAGTAGCTGGGCAGGAGGCTTAGCCGAGCTTTTGCTAGGTGATCGGCCTCACCCAAATTTGGCGACTCGCGCCTCGTCAAGCCTCACTAGCGGCTAGGCAGGCTGGCGAGCCGCTGCTAGGTGGCGGCCTTGCCCCGGATCTAGCGAGGCGGAGCTTGCCCAGCCGTCGGCGGGCTCGACCTGGGTTTGCCCCAGGCGGGTCGAGGCCTCTCCCAACCTTGGCTCGGCCAAGCCTCACCCGAGTCGGGCGAGGCTCGCCGATGGCGGGGAGACCCGGGCGAGCCTTTGGCGGAATTGTCGGACCTCAGGGTGGTCATCGGCGACTAGTGGCGGTGGACAACGGTGGCGGCAATGGTTGAAGAAGAGAGAGGAAAGAAGAACAAGAAAAAGAAGAGAAAAAGAGAAAACATAAAGTTTGCTTGATTCTAAAATTATTTTTGAGAATAAAGAATCAGCTTCTTTTTTTTTTTACTTGTCGGTTCTATTTCAAATCTACTTCTGTAAACTAAAAAATAGAAATTTGTTCCGAGGATATAAAAAAGTTTTACCAAATGAATTTTTGTTTCAAATTTACTATTGGGAACAAAAAAGTACTATTTGGCAAGTTGCCAAACGCACCTAAAAGATTTGCCTAGTTGGTGATTTGCTTCCTATTCTTGAGTATATCATGCCATTGTTACATAGAGCATTGAGAATGTTCACACTATTTGGTCACCTGCTGTGTACTTGTGTCATGATAACAAGAGCAAATGGAGCAAGTATCTTAATATCAAGGTAAAAAAAAGCCTACCGGCCGAAAGTAAGATATGAAAACTAACGAGTATTCAAACTTCTGTATGTAGATATTACTTCTCATGAAGAAAACTCAAGATTTTAGAAATAAAAATTTGATATGTTGAAGGTAAAGGGCCTATTTGGCAATGTCCTGCTCTTTTGTTTTTTTTTTTAAAGAATAGAAATTCTTTTGATAATATAAACTAATTTTTATATTTTTGAAATAGAAAAATGGTTAGGGAATAAATTAACAATAGAAAAAAATAGAAAAAAATTTCTTATTCCTAGAAATAATTTCTAGAAATAAGTTATTTCTTCTTCTTCTTCTTCTTTATTTTCTTTTTCTTCTTCCTTGTTGCCCCCACCTGAGCCACCGCCCCATGTTGTTTGGCCACCACCGGCCGACCACCATTGCTCGTGCTCACTTGTTGCCGCTTGCTAGCCAGCCACCGCCACCACCGATTGCTAACCACCGTTGGTAGTGGTGGCGGAGTCGGCAGGCGGTGGCGGCAGGAAGGCAGAAGAATGTAAAATGAAAAAAAAAAAATTCAAAAAATTATTAAAAAATTAAAAATATAGGTTATAAAAAGAAAATTTGTGGATTGTACCAAACACATTTCTATTCTTTTCACTCAGAGAATAAAACTTTGTGGAGTTACTAAATGTTCTATTACTCAGAAATTGTTTTGGAGAATAGAAATAAAAAAAAAAATTTGAAAAGAAATTGTTTTGAACAGAAGTGTCGCCCAAACAGACCTAAGAAACCGCGGAAGGAGGACTCGCTGTGCCTGACTTAAAAGTCTCTAAACTTATTTTGAGGAGCAGCTGCGTTGGAATATCATATAGCGTAAAATTAATCAAATAGATTTGTGCTTCTAGCAATCTTATTACTCAAAGATATAAGGTAGCGGGACTGTCTTTTCAACTTTTGTCTCTTAAAATGGTTAGCACAAAATCTATCAAGACAATTACACGATAGGAAAGTTGCCTTCATCATCTACCCATCTTTAACAACTCTCCCACTTCTCTGAGAAAATCTGTAGAGAGCTTCGAGGTTAGAAACAATAGAGGGACATTTGGTAATTTCAAGGAAATTAGCTAAATTCTTCGGTGTTGATAGCAAAAGCCTCTTTTGAATTATAACCTTCATGCTTCGTTTTTCCAGAATTAGGTGACTTAATTAATATCCACCAGCTCAACATGGAAACAATCACACCCTTGATCCTCAAGTAAGTGATGTCATATAAGTTCTAGAAGCCATTGGAATTTGGAATAAGATATTGCTTACAAGTTCTAACTTTCGTAAAACCTTTCTGCTCATAAGGTTGTAGAGCAGTCGCAGCTTTGGACAACAGCATCTTATTTCTGACCTCCCATGAATTTGTGTTCCCAAAGGTACTTAATGAATCAAGTTTTGTGCAACAGAAGAGTGAATCACTGCTATGTGGATTGCTACTAAGTTCAGTATGGGGAAATTAAGTTCAGTGTTTGGGATGTTAAATCAGACGAAGTCCCCTAATTATTACTAACAGGAAACATCTACAGCCCAAAAATTTCCATGGTGAAGATGAGTGTGAAAAGAGTTTTTCCTTCTCTAGAAATGGTCAATTCAATCCACTTTGGACGCATGAAACTGTGTTCAGAAAACAGTCCTTGTGTAATCATGCTCCAAAGTGATGCTGAAGAGCTGAAGAAGTGAAGGAGGAAAAATGCAAGGTTGTAAAAGTTATGAATGAGCACTTCCATAGCTGATAATATGCATTGTTTAAGCTGGAGATGAAAATCAAATAGACTGCCAGGTGGTCATAGTGGTTATGGAACGGTCCATTGTTTGGAATTAAGAATGGGAAATAAAGATGAGAAACATTGAAAACTTGGTCTTCTGCAGGAAACTTGTTGCATAAATTGTTTACCAGGTCAAGCACTGTCATGTATAAATAGAGACCATGTCATGCAGGCACCTCACTCCTCCCTCGAGCAATATTTCTCTGAGCTAGGAAATAGAACCTGAGATTAGCCCCAACACCCGCCCACAATGAAGTCCTTTCCAGTTAGCCTTCTCATTTTGGCTTTGGCAACTGCAACTGCCTTTGCTTATGACCCAAGTCCTCTTCAGGACATATGCGTAGCCATCAACGACCCCAAGTCTGCAGGTTAAACCTCTATTCTAGTGTTATTGACATACAGTTTTCTTCTGGTCAATGATGCTATAAACAGAACGTGCAAAAAGGTTTTTGTTTCAGTAGCATGACGACATTGTTATCGATCATAACTAGTACAATAGTCATCGCATATTGAGTGATGCATATTAAGATGAGTTCTGTTTTCTTATGCAGTGTTTGTGAACAGGGAGTTTTGCAAGGACCCTAAGCAAGCCAATGCAGATGACTTCACCTTTATGGGGTTGAAAGCCTGGGAATACTGCAAACCCACTTGGATCGAAAGTCACACCTGCAACCGTCAACGAGTTTCCCAGGACTCAATACTTTGGGCATATCCACGGCTCGCATTGACTTCGGCTCCTGGAGGTTTCAAGCCCTCCCCAACTCACCCTCGTGGCACTGAGGTCTTGGTCGTCATCGAGGCACACTCATGTCGGCTTCGTCACATCCAACCAATTGAACAACACTCTCTTCACCAAAGTCTTGTACAAAGGTGATGTGTTTGTTTCCCAATTGGACTCATTCACTTCCAGTTGAATACTGGAAAGACCCCCGCTGGCCTTTGCCGGTTTTGAGCAGCCAAAATCAGGAGTCATTACCATTGCTAACTCCGTCTTTGGACAAAGCCACCCATTTCTGCTGATGTTCTCACCCAAGGCCTTCCAAGTGGACAAGAAGAAAACTGTCGACTACCTTCAAGCACAGTTTTGAGTACGACAACAACTAAATGGAACAGATGACTCAAGATATGCTGACAGAGCATTTGAGCCATAGTACTTATGAGATCATTGCTACTTTCCAAGATTGCTAAGAATAAATGAATAATTTTTTTCTCAATGTTTATAGGGTTGTTATATACCTTGTTGTATGAATCATTGAGCAATAAAGATCATTTACTAGAACCTCTTTCAACCCAAACCCCCAGGCGCTTTCTTCCCTCCCTCCCTCCCTCACTGTTTGAGGATAATTTCTCATTCGAAAGGGCCAAATCCCAAGCAAAGTCATTCCTCACATTTAATTACAGGGCGAGGATCCATAAAAATTCCATCGATGTCACCTTTTTCAAGCTCTAATTTGGTGGAAGCACAGGAAGAAGTCCCAGTCCACACACCGCTTGTCATCAGGATCATTTGCTTTGTGCTGCCTAGTTGTCTACTTGTTTCCTACCACCACGATGTATCGTCACCTTGTAGAAAGCATGCCGGTGTTATCGCAGTTCAACATCTGCATATCTGTGAAAACTGTCCTATGGCAATTACGTTGGAGCTCTTGATTCATGTGTTCCACTCCATGCTGAATTTCAGGCCATTTTGAAAACATGACTAGTTTCAACCAAAAAAGCCCGATTTGAAAACCATTCACTAAGAAACTGCGCCACATAGCAAAAAGAATACTCCCTAAAATAACTCAAGATAGAGTAGTTGATTAAAAGCAGAATATGGAAACTTAAAAGACGAAAAGAAGTAGGAGACAGAGACTTACTATAACCAAATTGAAGTCGCCTACGATATTTTATATGGATCAGGTGTTGGAAAGAATAAGCGAGCACATTAAGTCGTAGAACTTTCCGTTCTTCAAGTAGAAGGACAATTACCTATTAAACATTCACTACCGAAAACGGATTGGATGTGAAGCTCACTACAGATATGGAAATTAAGTAGTCGCCATCATCTACACATCTTCAACAACTCTCCCATTTCTCCATGTTATATTAAGAAGTGTAAACTGCGTTTAAACCTCTCTCCTCTTGCAATTTCCTATAAGCGAGTCCTCGTTAGCGAAGTCAAAAAATAACTTTCTTTTTTCCGAGTATAGGTTTTTTTCTTTCAATCATCGTCCCCAGTACATACTCGTTTTGGTAGGCTTCTGATTGATGCTGCGGTTTTTACATCCTTGGAATGGATAAAAAACAGCTCAAAAATGGAAGTACATGATTGAATCGTAATGCAATGCATACGCCTGGCAAAGCGATGAAGTTCCTGCGTATTTCCCTTTTAAAAACGCTTCATGTGATCCAATTTACTTCATCAAGAGGACTGGCTGACGTGTCGTATGCCGGAAAAGTCAAACCAAAATTACAAAAATTTGCAAACTCCCAAGGTCTGATTGTTGTGACTTACATCATTTGAGGAAGGTGAAGCACAATCCAAGTGAAATCATTAATTTTCAAAGTACTTTTTTAGGAACCAAATACGAATGGACCTATGGCATATTCAAAGCTTTTTCAAGTAAAAAACTAGTAAGCGCTTTTCTTAATTAAACCAAAGCATAACGGTGTCAAGCAGGATGAACTGGATATCAAATTGTGTTTTTCATCCAATGCCATATCTCTATTCAATTTGACTAGGGTTAGTGTTCCGCCTGATTCCTTGATCTATTCCCAGCATAGTTCTCTCACTTGTACATTAATCAATGCATGCTTGCTAGATAATCCCTTGCTCCAAGGACTTTTGAACTTTCAACAAAAACATAAAAACCAAAGTAAAGATCATGTTAATCCTCAAGTTCGCTGGTCTGAACAAGTCCATTCTAGAAACTACGAGACCATCTAGAAATCCATTCAACAGAATATGAGATAACCTTATTAACAAAGCCTAGCTATGTGAAA
Organism: Eucalyptus grandis; assembly: GCF_016545825.1. NCBI lineage: Eukaryota > Viridiplantae > Streptophyta > Magnoliopsida > Myrtales > Myrtaceae > Eucalyptus > Eucalyptus grandis. The sequence goes on from NC_052619.1 coordinate 58,341,331, forward strand.
CGACCTTAAGAAATGCTTTAGTCAGGATGAGATATGTTTTTGGTCTAACATATAAAGTGCATTGCAAGCAAGCATATGCTCTAAATATTCTTTTAGTTTCCTCCAAATAACAGAGTGGATCAAATTTTCTAATTTAACGAAGGAGAACATCAGCAACTCTAAACTATTTCTTTGGCAAATGTAAGCAAATGCTCGGGAGATACGGAGATTGACCCTTTCAACAACATTTGCAGAGACACTATTGTATGTCTTTACACAAACAAGTTGAGCTTGAAAAGGCGTCAGATATCAATTATATAAGACAAACAAGGGTGGACTCAATTACTTGGCTCAGTTTTAGGCCCCTAGATCACGTCAAATCACGCTCATTGGTACATGAATGGTCGTGACAAAGACCCATCACGCGAACATTCCTTGTCAAGACTTGGCCTCCATTGATTTAGTCTCGGCTCGTCGCGTCACTTCATGAAAGTTGCTGTTCATTTCCTTTTCGTAGGAATATAAAATCAAAGTAATGGACACGTGCTTGTAGTTGTTTTGAATAACCCGTCCATCGCGTCTAAAACCAAACTTGCATAATATCCGAAGATTTTCAATGTTGACTATCACGCAGAAAGCGCTGTACTTGGTCAACAATCTGCATTATATATAGAGCACTTGTCGCCATGCCTCGTCAAGTAGATTACCTGGAGAGAGACTAAAATCTTACTACTAATTTATTTAACAGGACTCACCTTTAACAAAAATTTAAGCCAACAAATTTAGTATCAACCAAATAAATCAATTGCTCTTAACCGTGATGTGCATCCAGCGAAAAACCAAAATCACTAATACTCTTAATTGTAACCCTTAAAAAATTAGCTTGTTAGTACTTTATGTGGGACATAATTATAGTTATTCCTTTAAATGTCCTTGTTTGAGCGATATGATCCATTGACAATTTTATTGTGCAGTGTAGTCTCCAACGTAAGATATGGGCTGTAAGTCACCATAATCTAACCATCTCAGCAAATCTCTCCCACTTTAATTTTCAACCGGGTCTTGCATATGTACCTCAGGAAGCCGAACTATTGTGCTTCTATTTATCATCGTTCGCCTCGAAACCCCAAAAAAGAAGAAAGTCCATATTCATGAATTTTTGTAGAAAAAAAGAATGCTTGGTTTCTAAGTACATCCCGTGTACTTTGGTGCTAATTCGTACGTTATTAATCATTACTAACGGGGATATATCAGCAACTTGAAAGTCTTCATGCTGCAGATGCGGAACATTTCTCCTCAAACAATCTCGATGGCCACCTCAATCTTCTTCTGATTGACCGTGACAATAAAATATGCAAACCAGAAGAGTAATGGTCATAATCACAAAAAAATCAAAATGTGTGATGCTGCCACGTATATTTTTTATTGGTGCGGGCGGAGAATAGAGAGTGCAGGAGTAGTTGAGTGCGGACCGTTTCTTCAAAAGAGCAACATATCCTGAAAAAAATCAAATAATTCATTTACTAGGTGTTCCAAATACATCTTCACCACTAAAAAGACTTGCCTAGTTGGTGATTTGCTTCCTGTTCTTCAGGATATCATGCCATTGTTACATAAAGCACCCAGGATGTTCACACTATTTGGTCACCTCCTGTGTACTTGTGTCATGATAACAAGAACAAATGGAGCAAGCATCTTAATATCACATAGGTAAAAGGCCTATCCAGTCGAAAGTATGATCTGAAAACCAATGAGTATTCAAAATTCTGTATGTAGATACTACTCCCCAGGGAGAAAAACTCAAGATTGTTAGTAATAAAAATTTGATATGTGGAAGGTAAGGGCTTGTTTGGTAATGTCCTACTCTTTCGTTTTTCTAATTTTTCGTTCCTGAAAAAAAAAAAAAAAAAAAATTATTTACGATAACGTCAACTAATTTTTATATTTCTTGAAATAGAAAAGTGGTTGAGGAATAGATTTGTAATAGAAATAAGAACTAGAAAAAAGCATTTTATTGTTTCAGTAATTTCTAGAAATAAGTTATTTCTTCTTTTTTATTTTCTTTTCCTCTTCCTTGTCGCCCCCTCGCCCTTGGCCATAGGCCTTTTGTTGTCCAACCAACATTGGCGGCCGCCGCCACCCACCTTCCGCTGTTGGCAGTAGCAATGGCAAGGAAGAATAAAAAAGAAAAAAAGAAAAAAATCTTAAAAATTAATAAAAAATTAAAGAAATTATACGTTACAAAAAAAAAAAATTGTGGATCATACCAAACACATTCCTATTCTTTTTCACTATGAGAATGGAAATTTTGTATAGTTATCAAATGCATTATTTTATTTAGAAATTATTTTGAAGAATATAAATAAAAAAAGGCTATTTTGAAAGGAAATTGTTCTCCGGAACAGAAATGTTACCGAACAGACCTAAGAAACCACGAGAGGAAGACTCACTATTACTAACTTAAAAAGTCTCCTAAACTTATTTTGGGGAGCAACTGTGCAATGGAATATCATATAGCGTAAACTTAATTAAATAAATTTGTGCTTCTAGCAATCTCAATACTCAAAGACATAAGGCAGCGGGACTGTCTTTTCAACTTTCGTCTCTTAAAATGGTTAGCACAAAAATCTATCATGACAATTACGATTGGAAAGTTGCCTTCATCATCTACCCATCTTTAACAACTCTCCCACTTCTCTGAGAAAGTCACTAGAGGAACTTCGAGGTTAGAAACAATAGAGGGACATTTGGTAATTTCAAGGAATTAGCTAAAATTCTTTGGTGTTGATAGCAAAGCCTCTTTTGAATTATAACCTTCGAAGCTTCGTTTTCCAACAGAATTAGGTGACTTAATTAATATCCCACCAGCTCAACATGGAAACAATCAGGCCCTTGATCCTCAAGTAAGCGATGTCATGTAAGTTCTAGCAGCCATTGGAATTTGGAATAAGATATTGCTCACAAGTTCTATTTTTCGTAAACTTTTCTGCTCATATGGTTGTAAAGCAGTCGCAGCTTTGGACAGCAGCATCTTATTTCTGACCTCCCATGAACTTGTGTTCCCAAAGGTACTTAATGAATCAAGTTTTGTGCAACAGAAGTGAATCACTGCTATGTGGATTGCTACTAAGTTCAGTGTTTGGGATGTTAAATCAGACGAAGTCCCTAATTATTACTGATAGGATATATCTGCAGCCCAAAAATTTCCATGGTGAAGATAAGTGTGAAAAAGTTTTTCCTACTCTAGAAAGGGTCAATTCAATCCACTTTGGACGCATGAAACTGTGTTCAGAAAACAGCCCTTGTTTAATCATGCTGCTCGAAATTGATGCTGAAGAGCTGAAGAAGTGAAGGAGGAATAATGCAAGGTTGTAAAAAGTTATGAATGAGCACTTCCATAGCTGATAATATGCATTGTTTAAGCTGGAGATGAGAAAATCAAATTGACTGCCACCGGTCATAGTGGTTATGGAACGGTTCATTGTTTGGAATTAAGAAAGGGAAATAAAGATAGAAACATTGAAATCTTGGTCTTCTGCAGGGAAACTTGTTGCATAAATTGTTTACCAGGTCAAGCACTGTCTGTATAAATAGAGACCATGTCATGCAAGGCACCTCACTCCTCCCTCGAGCAATAATACTCTGAGCTAGGAAATAGAACCTGAGATCAGCTCCAACTCCCGCCCACAATGAAGTCCTTTCCAGTTAGCCTTCTCATTTTGGCTTTGGCAACTGCAACTGCCTTGCTTATGACCCAAGTCCTCTTCAGGACATATGCGTGGCCATCAACGACCCCAAGTCTGCAGGTTAAACCTCTATTCTAGTGTTATTGACATACTGTTTTCTTCTTGTCAATGATGCTATAAACAGAACCTGCAAAAAAGGTTTTGTTTTTGGTAGCATGACAACATTGTCATCGACTATAACTAGTACAATAGTCATCTCATATTGAGTGATGCATATTAAGATGAGTTCTGTTTTCTATGCAGTGTTTGTGAATGGGGAGTTTGCAAAGGACCCTAAGCAAGCCAATGCAGATGACTTCACCTTTATGGGGTTCAGAAAGCCTGGGAATACTTTGCCAAACCCACTTGGATCGAAAGTCACACCTGCAACCGTCAACGAGTTTCCAGGACTCAATACTTTGGGAATCCGCGGCTCGCATTGACTTCGCTCCCGGAGGTTTAAACCCTCCCCACACTCACCCTCGTGGCACTGAGGTCTTGGTCGTCATCGAGGCACACTTGTAAACCGTCACATCAACCAATTGAACAACACTCTCGTCACCAAAGTCTTGTACAAAGGTGATGTGTTTGTTTTCGATTGGACTCATTCACTTCCAGTTAAATACTGAAAAGACCCCTGCGCTGGCCTTTGCCGGTTTGAGCAGCCAAAATCCAGGAGTCATTACCATTGCTAACTCCGTCTTTGGAGCAAAGCCACCCATTTCTGCTGATGTTCTCACCAAGGCCTTCCAAGTGACAAGAAAACTGTCGACTACCTTCAAGCACAGTTTTGGTACGACAACAACTAAAATGGAACAAATGACTCAAGATATGCCGACAGAGCATTTGAGCCATAGTACTTATGAGATCATTGCTACTTTCCAAGATTGCTAAGAATAAATGAATAATTTTTCTCAATGTTTATAGGGTTGTTATATACCTTGTTGTATGAATCATTGAGCAATAAAGATCATTTACTAAGAATCTCTTTCAACCCACCGCTTGTCCTCGGGATCATTGCTTTGCTAATGTTGTCATGAATTCCACAAAAATTCAATCGGGAAATCTAGGAAAGCTTGAAGATTGTAGGCTATTTGTTTCCTAATATATTTCCTAGATTAAAGTTTCAAATTTCATAATATCTTTATGGTGGAATTCTTTTCCTATTAGGTTTAGGAAAATAGGGATCTAAAAATCTATTTATTTCAGCATTGTACCTTGTACTCTTACGATACACTCAAATAAGAAATCATCTCTCTCCCGTGGATGTAGGCGGATTTTTTCGCCGAACCACGTAAATCTCCGTGTTCTTGATTATTCTTGTTTTCTTTCTCATCTAGTTAGGGTTTCTTCTGCACAACAATTGGTATCAGAGCAATCCAGGTTCTCCATTCCTGTATTGCAACTTTGAACTAGATGGATGGAAAGGTTCAACCATTCAATTTGATATTGAGCGATTCACCGGGAAGAATAGTTTTATACTATGGCGGAAAAGGATGAAGGATCTATTGATTCAACAAGGTTTATCAAAGGTTCTTCTGGGAAGATCAAACAAGCCAAACACCATCACCTGATGATGATTGGCTGACATAGAGGAGAGGCGTGCAGCGCAATCCGATTGAACCTATCGGATGAGGCCTTCAATATGTAGCGGAAATTGAATCTGCTCGGAGGTATGGCTCAAACTCAAAGCATTTACATGACGAAATCTCTTACGAACAAGTTGTTCTTGAAGAAGAGATTGTATTCACTTTAGATGAGTGAAGGAGGAGATCTGTTGGAACACCTCAACGTGTTCAATAAGATGATTAGTGAACTTACAAGCTTGGAGGTAAAGTTTGAGGATGAAGACATAGCACTTCTACTATTGGCATCGTTGCCGGATTTGTTTGACCATTTGGTGACTACGCTCCTTTATGGCAAGGAAACCCTGGAGATCGGAGAGGTGATTGCTGCCCTAATTTCAAGCGACACCCGGAAAAGGGCAAGTAGTTCATGTTGGAATTTTTTGTTAAAACAAAATGAGTGCCCTTTACTTTGTCCCACATAGAAAAGGTGGGAGCGGGAGGGTCAGTTTATTAATGTGGGATTTCCCTTTGTAGTTAAAGGAGTGATTAGGTGGGGCTAGACACGCACCATACCCAGCGTCTTGGTCTGTGATTTTGGCGCACTTAGCACTCTAGCACTTAGCACTTAGCATTTAGCATGCTTGCATGCCGCGGTTTAATTAGCATTAATCCCTTGCTTTTTATTTATTTATTTTTTTATTTTATTTTATATTTTAGTTCAAAGGTTGCCTTTTAATTTGAGAATTTCGGAAAGAAATATAAAGGAAAATTCGAAATTCTATTAAAAAAAAAAATTTATTCCGAATTTTATTTGTGTCTTTTCAAGACAACCTTTGGAAAATTACTTATTCAGTTTTAATTTTTCCGAAGGATTGCAATTGTTCGTTTTCGACTTCTTCCGAAGAGTCACATTTGTTTATCCGAACAATTTTCTAAAAACGTGTTTGTTCGCAATTTTCACAAAGAGTTGCAAGACTGTTTCATATATATACTTGTCATTTTTCGGAAAGAAAAGTGTATGGTCATTTTCGAGTTTTCTTTCTGAAAAACTGCAACCAATTTTCGATTGTTTCTTAGAGAGACTACGAGAAAATACTAAAAATTGCTATTTGGTATTCTCATCAGAGACTTTGTTGTATCTGAGGATTTTTGCCGGTGACCATTAGCAACGTTGTGGGGCAAATAAATCCTTAAAGAAAGTGATATCACGCCTCAAAGTCTGAGTTGTTTTTACTCGATCTGATTTCATTGTTCAACCCATTTTCGAAGACATATTTTACCAACAGTTCAAAATCTTCGAGAGAGGACTTTTGCAAAGGAGAAAAGAAATCAAGGAAGGAAGATCAACGAATCGAGGATCGAGCAGTAGGGGTCGATCAAAATCAAGGGAAAGTTCAAAGGAAGATGCTACGGGTGCAATCAAGAAGGGCATACCAAGAGATTCTGTCAAATAAGAACGAGAAAAAAGAAGAGCTCGGATGAAGCAAGTATAACCGACATCGTTGAGACCAATGATGAGGACGTCTTGTCCATATCGTTGGGGAATGACATCTTTGAAGATTCGTGGATCATGGACTCCAAATGCACTTTAAACATGTGTCCTCATCAAGAAGCCTTCGATGAGTACAAGGCATATGATGGTGGTTCAGTTCTCATGGGGGATGATACTTCGTGTAAGACTGTGGGTGTTGGAATCGTGAAAATCAAGATGTTTGATGGCATGATTAGAACCTTGGTAGACGTGCATCATGTTCGAGTCTAAGGAAGAATTTGATCTCATTGGGAGCACTTGAATCCAATGGATGCAAGTACACGGCTCAAGGTAGAGTCTTGAAGGTGATTAAGGGAGCTTTGGTTGTTCTTAAGGGACAAGGTACGGGAACCTATATCGACTTATAGGAACCACGGTGCAAGGTGGAGCAAATGTGTCCCACGGATGCTAGCACGGAGATAGATAACACATATCTATGGCATATGCGTCTCGAGCATATGGGAGAAAGAGGATTGATGGAGCTTCAAAAAGAGGAATGCACTCAAAGGTATAAAACATGCAAATTAGATTTCTACAAATTTTGTGTGTTTGGAAAACAATGCAGAGTACGGTTCAATGCTGCAACTCATACAAGCAAGGCGTGTTAAGTATGTACACACGAATGTATGGGGTCCTTCACCGGTAAAGTCAAAGGAGGGAAGGAATGCTTGTGACATTCATTGACGATTCTCTCGCAAAGTTTGGGTCTACTTCATGCGACACAAAAGTGAAGTCTTTGAAAAGTTCAAGGAATGGAAAGCTGAAGTTGAGACTTCAATGGGGAAGAAGGTTAAGTGCTTGAGATTGGACAATGGAGGAGAGTACAAATCGACACTATTCATGGAGCTTTGCAAGAATGAAGGGATTAAACGTCACTTCACCGGTTCCAGATACGCCCCAATGGCGTAGCGGAAAGGATGAACCGGACCTTATTAGAGAGGAGCTCGAAGCATGAGGCTACATGCGGGACTAAGCAAGGAGTTTTGGGCAGAAGTTGTCTGCATGGCATGTTATCTTGTAAATCGGTCTCCATCAACTGCAATTAAATGCAAAATTCCGAAGAGGTATGGACTGGTAAAATTGTCGAGTATTCTAATTTAAGAATATTCGATTGGGGTCCTACTTTATACATGTGTAGAGCTCGAAGCACTCGAAGTTGGATCCAAAATCAAAACAATGCATATTTCTCGGTTATAAGAAAGGAATGAAAGGCTACAAATTATGGGATCCAAGTGAGAAGAAAGTTCGACGAGCAAGGATGTTATATTCGATGAATGCAATGTTGAAGTCAAGATTACGTGCCACCTTGGCTGCTAGAGAGGAGAGCGGTAAATCTATCGTTAAGGCGGAGCTTGAAATCGAGAGAATCTGCAAAGAATGGTGAGTCATCTGATGAGGCTCCGAAAGTCAAAGAAGCGGTAGAAGTTCCTCGTACCATTGCGACGAGTTAAGGAAGGTGCACTCAAAGCATTGTCAGAGAGTACGGTTTGAGGATATAGTTGCTTATGCTCTTACCATAGGCTCTGGCGATCCAAGCTCCTATCATGAAGCTTTGAAAAGTGATCACAAAGAAAAGTGGATGACCACAATGATGGAGGAGATGGAGTCGTTACAAAGAATGAGACATGAGAACTTGTGAAGAAGCCCAAGGATCGGAATGTCATTGGTTGCAAATGGGTTCTTCGAAGAAAGGAAGCAGCAACGGAGAAGAGCAAAGAGAGATACAAGGCCTGACTTGTTGCTAAAGGGCTATGCCTGCACAGAAGGGGATTGATTTGACGAGATATTTTCCCCGGTTGTAAAACACACATCAATTCGTGTTTACTAGCTATGGTAGCCATGTATAACTTGGAGCTTGAGCAGCTAGATGTGAAAGACGGTATTCCTTCATGGTGACTTGGAGGAGAAAATTTATATGGAGCAGCCCGAAGGCTTCAAGGTGGAAAGGAAAGAGGATCATGTTTGTTTGCTCAACAGATCACTTTACGGTTTGAAGCAATCTCGAGGCAATGGAATAAAAGGTTTGATTCTTTTATGCTTCGTATTGGCTACATGAGGAGTGTGCATGATTCTTGTGTTTACTACAAGGTTTTGGATGATAAGTCGCTTATTCTGTTGATACTCTATGTTGATGACATGTTGATTGCTGCAAGAAAAATGAGAGACATTATTTCCTTAAAGTCTCGGTTAAGTAGTGGAGTTCGATATGAAGGATCTTGGTGCTGCAAAGAGGATCCTTGGCATGGAAATCTTCGAGATAGACATGCAAGTAAGCTTTGGGTAAATCAAAGAAGTATATTGAGAAGGTCTTGGAGTGGTTCAACATGGGTAAAGCTAAACCGGTTAGTACACCTTTAGCAAATTACTTCAAATTATCTAAGAAACAACACCCTGTTTCACATGAGGAAGTTGTAAAGATGTCTCAGTACCATATGCCAGCACAATAGGGAGCCTCATGTATGCTACATGGTTTTGTAGCAAACCATATTTGGCTCATGCAATGAGTCTCATCAGCCGATACATGAGCAATCCGGGTAAGGAGCGTGGGAAGCTGTTAAGTGGATCTTTCATTATTTGGCTAGAAGCTGTCGGAATGGGTTTAATGTTCAGTTCCAAGGGAGGATCGTCGATTTAGCGAGGTTATGTTGATTGAGACTTCGCTGGTGATTTGGACAAGCGAAGGTCCATCACGGGATATGTCTTTACTCTCGGCGGTGGAGCTATTTTGTGGAAGGCAATGCTTCAACCGGCGTAGCATTGTCTACAAGCGAAGTTGAGTATATGGCAATAAGCGAGGCTGTGAAGGAGGAATATGGCTGACTAGTTTGGTTATAGAGTTGGGTATAAAGCAAGAAAGTGTTACATTATATTGCAATAGCCTTGAGCAATATGTCTCGTGAATAATCAAGTGTTCCATTCTAGAAACGAAACACATTGAAGTTTGATATCACAAAAATCGAATTTGTGGAGAATGGTAGCATTGCTTTGAAGAAAATTGGCAAAAAAATGCTTTAAGTGTCATAACTTTTACACAAAGGGACACTTAAGTGCCATAACTTACGAAATGTACACTTAAGTGCCACATTCGAAGAAAAACGAATCACATAAGTGCCATTCCAACAAAAATGCCGACGTGACATTTTCCGATGAAGTGCAAGCTCAAAACGACGCTTTTGCACGCCGACGTGGCCAAATAATGCAAAAAACGGCGTCGTTTTGGGTTGATGTAAAAAAAAATTATATAAAAATTAATTTAATTAAATTTAAAACTAAATTTAGTTAATATTAAAAAATAACTATTTTAAAATTAAATTTAGTTAAAATATTAAAAATAATAATTCTAAAATTTAAAAAAAAAAAGGAAAGGGGGAGGCGGCCGAGGGATTAGCCCTCAGCCGTCGCCCCGCCTCCCCGCCTCGCTAGGGAAGGGCCGCCAACGGCGGGGAGGGTTGGTCGGGGTCGTCGGGCCTTGGCAGGCTGGCGACCCCCAGTGACGGCGAGGGCCAGTGAGCTCTCGCCGACCCGGACCGGTGGTGAGGCTCGCGGCCCTCGGTCGGGCCAAGGGCCGCTGCTCGCTAGGGCGACCCCCGGCGGGCGTGTGGCCTTTCCCGGCTAGGCGAGGGCTCCGTGACCTCACCGGTCTGGGCAAGAGGCTGCGACCCTCGCCCCCGATGCAGGGGCGCGGGCTCGCGAGCCCTCGCCGCTAGTCAGCCGAGGTCGCCGGCCCCTAGCTAGGGCCCAAAGCGACCCCGGCCGACCCTCCCCCACCGTCAGGCCCTTCCAGGCGGGCGGCCGAGGGCTGATCCCTCAACCGCCTCCCCTCATTTCCTTTTTTTCCACGTCAACGCCGCAAAAAATGGCATCGTTTTGGGCTCGCTTTCTTAGGAAAAATGACATGTTTGCGTTTTTGGCGAACTTTGGCCGGATTGGCGAAGTGATCCCTTTGGCACTTAAATGTACATTTCCATAAGTTATGGCACTTAAATGTCCTTTGTGCAAAGTTATGGCACTCTAGGGGTCACGTGAAGAAAATCCATACTAAAGATAATCCTGCGGATATGCTCATAAAGACGGTTACTACGAGAAGTTCAAGTCCTATGGGACTTGATTTCTCTCACTCATCATTGAAGTTGATGGAGGCCACATCGATCCAGGTGCGGGGCGTACCTTTGCGAAGGTATGATGGAGGGAGAGATATATTTGTTTCTTGGTTCAAGTGGAGCGTGTGGTTTATTCAAGCCAAAGGTGGAGATTTGCTGATGTTGTCTTGAATTCCACAAAATTCAATCAGAAATCTAGGAAGGCTTGAAGATTGTAGGCTATTTGTTTCCTATATATTTCCTAGATTTGGGTTTCAATTTTGATAATATCTTTATGGTGGAATTCCTTTCTACTAAGTTTAAGAAAGTGGGGATCTAAAGATTTATTTATTTAAGCATTGTACCTTGTACTCTTGTGATACGCTCAAATAAGAAATCGTCTCTCTCTCTCCCATGGACGTAGGTGGATTTTTTCGCCGAACCACGTAAATCTCCGTGTTCTTAATTATTATTGTTTTCTTTCTCATCTAGTTAGGGTTTCCTCCGCACAACATGCTTTGTGCTACCTAGTTGTCTACTTGTTTCCTACTAACCACGATGTATTGTCATTTTGTAGAAAGCATGCGGTATTATCGCAGTTCAACATCTGCATATCTGTGAAAACTATCCTACTGCAATTACGTGGGAGCTCTTACGATTCATGTGTTCCCTCCATTCTGAATTTCAGGCCATTTTTGAAAACATGAATAGTTTCAGCCTAAAAAGCCCGATTTGGAAAACCATTCACTAAGAAACCGTGCCACATAGCCAAAGAATACTCCCTAAAATATCTCAAGATAAGAGTAGTTGATTAAAAGCAGAATATGGAAATTTAAAAGACGAAAGTGTGACATCCTAAAATTCGAGCCCTTTGTGGGATAAATGGATGTGAGTTTCGTTAATGTATTGTTGGTTGATCTCACTTGGAATTGATCACTCCTGAGATATTGATCTTGAGGGGAAAGGCTAATGAGAACAGAACTCGTACGACTAAAGAACTTGACCGTGAGACTTGCGAGAGGATGATCCTATAAATAAGTAGGCCAATTTCAAGGACAACTAGAGGTCGATTCGTGGATAGAACATAATGGAACGACGGGTGATTTTGTTTACAGTTATCGAGCCCGCGAATGACCCTAGGTCGATCTTCAGTAATCGTGTACTTTGAAATAAGAATCTATCCTCCGCAATTTCAGTTAGTCAAAGACGTCCATGTGTCAAGATGTCTTGAACGTGGTTTGGCACGAGTCGGTTACGCGTGAACCCTCAAAGCCGTCTATCAGTCTGAGTTGTACCTAAAATGGCATTATGGCGAAATTGATATGGCATGAGAACCCAAGATTAGACTTGAATTATCGGGAATGTCGGGGACGAACTTTGGGTGATGCTACTTCGACGATCAACGGTGCAAGGCAAGCCAAGGGTGAGGAAAAATGGCTTACAAATCGAGAAATCAAGCCTATGAAAGTGGGCTGAGCAAAGCTAGTGTGGGCCTTAGGCCCAGGTGGGACAGCCACCATGGTAGGCCCAAGGCAAGCAAGCGAGCCCATAGGGCCCAACCAACTATTTCTTCTTTCAAGCCTATTAGTAAACCTTAAGCCCATTTTGAGCCCAATCAATTCCCAAGTCCATTTCTATTTATGTCCAACCCATTTCTTAGGCCCATACATCAATTTCAGTCCAAGGCGGATGGGGGAAATTGTGCAAGGTGGAAATGACCAAATTGCGCCTAAAAGCATTTGGATAAGGCAAGAAGAAAGAGAAAGATGAGGTCATCTTTGCATGGGGATTTGAGGCATACTTGATAGCCTTCTAAAAGGGTGCAGCCACCCTCCAATCACCCTCGCTCTCCCTCCTTCAACCCTCTCTCGACCAACCTCTCTCTCTCTCTCTCGTAGTTTTTCCTTTCTTCTTCCTTTTACTCCTACAAACTTTCTTGTGAAAAGCTGAATTGATTGTTGCCTTCCCGAAGAATCAACTCTCGTGCCACCCACCACCGTGCTTAAGATATCCAGACCATCCGCCCTGATTTGGCCGTTCGCCAGTTGAAGTCGCCGGATGACTCGGCATTGACCGGCGGGAAGCCAACGCAAGTCTAACCCGTTTAGCCTTGTTACTGCTCGGTGACCTTTCTCCAAAAGCCTGAGTTAAAAGTTGTCTTCCGGTGAGAATTAGCCTTCGTGCCACTATGTCCAGGAGAGCCAATCCGTACGGACTGACTTGGCTGCTCACCGAACGGAGCCGCCGGTTGACCCGCTCACAGGCAAGAAGCCATCACTTGCTAGATCGCCTAGAGTCCGCCTGGTCCACCTATTTCGTGATTTCAGCCCGTTTTCTCCCATTTCAACCAAGCTTTCACCCAGCTCAGCTACCAACCACTCCCCCCTTGCCCCCTTGGTGCCGGCGGTTGCCCCAGCCCCTTAGGAGCTTTGATCGGTTGCCCAACTTCTTTCCCACCTTTGTAGTCTAGTTTTTGGGAGTTTTAATGGGAGTTTGAGCTGTTGTTGTTGTTCTGAGCTTGGGATCACCTTGGATCGTCATGGTTGAGGTCCCAATGCATCGCCTTCATCGTTGCCGCCGCGTACGTGTCTTTAGCCCATTTAACGGGTGAGTTTAGCTCATAATCTCTTGATTGGTGCCTAAACTTGCTTAGGATTAGTTTAATTAGTGTCAATTCTAGCTTATGAGGTTTAATTAAGTTATATTAGTCCTAAGATAGATGGTTAGATTAATGGTTAAGATTAGATTAGTTTAATATTGCTTTACTTGCTTAATGTGGTTAATTAAACATGTTTAGCTTTAATTGATTGGTTGTTTAATTTAATTATTGTTTTATTGATTTTTGGATTTAATTTATTAGTTATTAAATTCTGAAATCTTACTGTTCACGTGGTACTGTTCATGAGCACTATTCACCCGAGAATGAAAAGTGCCTAATTTCATGTATTTTGAACTTATAAGGTGATTTGAGTGTATACATACATGAGCATCCGTATGAATTGAGTGATTTTCATCAAAGGGAATATGCCTAGTCTAAGGGACATTAGAGATGGACCGTCTTTATGAAGAAGGATTTGAGGAGGTATGTTTGCATGATCAAATGTTGGACTGTCACCCAACGGGAGTTTAGGGCGATACCCGGCGGGAGTTAGAAGCCGGTCGCAATAGATTATAGACCGATATCCCTTTTTGGGAAACTGTCTAAATGGGAGTTCTAAACGTAGCTGTGCTTGACGGGGTTGGACAAAGCCCGATCTTTTTATCGGTAGCCCAGCAAAATTCGGATGATCGCGATTGGAAAGTTAGCCATGGCTGGGGAGGTCATTAATAACTAGAGCACGCATGAGTGTTAAGGTGGATGAGCACTAATCAAAAAGTTAGCTATGGCCGATAGGTCATTAGTAACTGAGTACTCATGAGGGTTGTGTTAGTTGGGCCTTATTATGGGGTAAAATTGTGTGGCGCGGTATGGGTCATGTCATGACGATTTTATCTTATAATCGGGACCGTGTGATTGATTGATGCATGATAGGTGGCGCACTAAAGTGCAAGAGGATATGAGAATCATGGCATCATTAGTTTTGGTTATACATGTTGATCATATTATTTATGGCACACACGCATTAATTGATAACGTCCAGGGTATAGCAATGGCCAGGTGAGATTGCTTGTGACGCAACTTTCGTATATGATTGATGGCTGTATCATCTAATGGCCATGTGCATTGCGTGTATTATACTGAGATTCAACGTGCATGGTATGGAATACCAAGTAAGGTTGCATGTGAATCGACTATGTAGTTGGTGGTTGACCCTTGTTGTTGTGATTTGTTGGTTGTTGGTTGTTAGTCGTGGCTTGTTTGTGGGGTGGTTCTGGAGAGATACCTTGAGTTGAGTTGTGTTAGAGTTCTAATCAGGGGCTTAGGGGAGGATTCGCTGAGATTTATATTTCACTTTGGTTATTGTATAACCACTTTCAACTCCTTAGAATGACACTTCCGCCAATGAGGTTTGGTATCCCTAAGGATTGGGATACTGTCGTGATGCACCACCGCTTCCCGAGTCGGGCATATTTGTACGAAAGTATCTCACCACCATCTGGGTGGATAAGGGATCGAGGCAATGGATACCCCATAGGTTCTTGGCATAGTTAATCCAAAATGGAGATATGCTGATCGGTCCTCTCGCAAGGCCATGACGGGCCGCCGAGTAGGGGGCCTTAAGGACGCCAAGCGGGATCCCATGGAGTTGGACCCTCCCGACGATGCGTGGAGAATCCTGGCCCCCTTCACCAGCAAGCCCGGCCCGTATAGCTCCATATCTGAATTGATGGAGTGCGAGTCCACCGGATCAAGTGACTATAGTGTCGAGCTGAGGGTTCTTTTTGGTGTATAGTTGAGTTTGCCTAGCCTAGCTTCTTTTTGGTCTGGCTTAAAGGATGAATCGGCCCTTTGTCCGGCTTGTAAATTAGAAACGATCCTCCGTAAAGTTAATCTAATATGAAAAATGTAAAAATGTGTAAATATGAGTAGATGTTGTGTTTTTTCTATTCATCACACTATCCCTGTTTTCTTTCTTGATTGTTTGTTGATGGGGAGATGGTTCACTTTCCGCTTGTGCATAATGAAAGATTAAAAAATGAAGGGTTGGCGATGAGTCCTGGGATATCGCTTTCTATCGACCAAGGAAAGGGTTGTTGTGTGCACGGGGTTCGGGGTATGACAAAGAAGTGGGAGACAAAGACTCACTATAACCAAATTGAAGTCGCCTATGATATTTTATATGGATCAGGTGTTCGGAAAAGAATAGCGAGCACGTTAAGTCATAGAACTTTCCGTTCTTCGCAAGTAGAGAAGGACAATTATCTAATAAACATTCACTACCGAAAACATATTGGATGTGAAGCTCACTACAGATATGCAAATTAAGTAGTTGCCATCATCTACACATCTTCAACAACTCTCCCATTTCTCCATGTTATATTAAGAAGTGTAAACTGCGTTTAAACCTCTCTGCTCCTCTTGCAATTTCCTATAAGCGAGTCTCGTTAGCAGAAGTAAAAAAATAACCTCTTTTTTTTTTTCTTTTTCTTTTTTTCAGTATAGGTTTTTTCTTTCAATCATCGTCCGTAATGCATGTTCATTTTGGTAGGCTTCTGATTGGTGTTGCGGTTTTCACATCCTTGCAATGGATAAAAAACAGCTAACAAATGGAAGTACATGGTTGAATCATAATGCAATGCATACTCTTGGCAAAGCGATGAAGTTCCTGCGTATTTCCCTTTTAAAAACTCCTCAGGTGATCCAATTTACTTCATCAAGAGGACTGGCTGACGTGTCGTATGCCGGAAAAGTCAAACAAAAATTGCAAAAGTTTGCAAACTCCGAAGGTCTGGTTGTTGTGACTTACATCATTTGAGGAAGGTGAAGCATAATCCACAAATTGAAACCATTGATTTTCAAAGTACTTTTTAGGAACCAAACACGAATGGACCTATGGCATATTCAAAGCTTTTCAAGTGAAAAACTAGTAAGCGCTTTTCTTAATTAAACCAAAGCATAAAGGTGTCAAGCGGGGATGAACTGGATATCGAATTGTGTTTTCTAATCGAAATGCCATATCTCTATTCAATTTGACTAGGGTTAGTGTTACGTCGATTCCTTGATCCATTCCCAGCATAGTTCTCTCACTTGTACATTAATCAATGCATGCTTGCTAGATAATCCTTGCTCCAAGGACTTTCGAACTTTCAACAAAAACATAAAAACCAAAGCAAAAATCATGTTAAACCTCAAGTTCGCCGGTCTCAACAAGTCCATTCCAGAAACTACGAGACCATCTAGAAATCCATTCAACAGAATAGAAGATAACCTTATTAACAAAGCCTAGCTATGTGAAACAACCTTAAGAAATGCTTCAGTCCAAGATGAGATATGTTTTTGGTCCAACATATAAAAGTGCATTGCAAGCAAGCATATGCTCTAAATATTCTTTTTAGTTTCCTCCAAATAACAGAGTGGATCAAATTTTCTAATTTAACGAGGGAGAACATCAGCAACCCTAAACTATTTCTTTCGCAAATGTAAAAGCACATGCTCGGGAGACACGGAGATTGACCCTTTCAACAACATACACTATTGTATCAGTCTTTACACAAACAAGTTGAGCTTGAAAAGGCGTCAGATATCAATTATATAAGACAAACAAGGGGGACTCAATTACTTGGCTCAGTTTTAGTGTTGCGCCCCGAACCCGACATGCCCATCCCTCTCTAGTCAATAATATTTTGCGACTTCCCGGGACGAGTCGCCGACCCATTCATTTTTAAGCACATGCGGAAGCGAAAATAAATCCCGACAATAATCATCTTGGGATAGAAAAACATGACATCAATTCACACAAGCACACTTTTATAAGCAACGAGATTTAGGTACGAAATGAGTCTAGTCGAAAGCCTACAAGAAGGTCGACTCTTAAAAGAGGTTGTCCTATGACATACTAACAGGACACATCCACCGATCCTCCATACTCCTCCTCCTCAGACTTCGGGGCCTTGGTACTCACGACCACCTTCTAAGGACCTGAAAATGGTTATTCAATAACCAGTGAAACAATGTTTCAGCAAATCCATGCCCTAAACCCCGATTATGAGGGTAATATGCTCATAGGCACCCTAACCACACAATCACGCATTTTGTATAGAGGACTTACCTCGCCTCAAATCCACCCTACAAGTCGATACAGTTTAAATAGGCACCCACACAAATTCACATAGATCAGTATCAATCAAATCGATCTAGTCGATTACATGTCAAGTGTATCGTTCCCAGGTCAATCAATCAGTACCATACATTCTCCACAATGTATATCTAGTCATCGAGCACACGTGCATTATCTTAGGCACCAGTTCACCAAAGTTATGCATCAAATCACAAAGCCCACGTGTCTCTTCCAAGATGCCACACTTGATTCCCTGGGCCCACGTGCATTCTCTTAGGCACTAGTTCGCCAAAGTGATGCATCAAATCACCAAGCCCACGTGCCCTTTTACGATGCCGGGCCGACGTGCCTTCCCTTAGGTGCTAACTCACTAAAGTGACGCATCGAATCACCGAGCCCCGTGCCCATTTTACAATGCCATACTCTGTCCCAAGCCCGTGCATTCTCTGGAGGACATGCCGAGTCTATGAGCCATGTGCATTCTCTAAGGTGACCCCTTCGCCAAGATAACATATTCAACCACCGAAGTCACGTGCATTCTCAAGTGATATTCCAATTCACCGAGCCCACGTATTTTCTTTCAGATGATAACCAACTTACTTTTGATACCAATAACCAATACCCAACGATTTCTCAATCAAATAATTAACAATCAACTCAATAGGAATAAATCCTAAAAATTCATAATTAAATCAATTCCATACAAATTGAAGCTCAATTAAATAAACGGACTACACCACGACAATTAGCATGAAATTCCGGTCATCAGTCATCCCAGTTGAATTTCCGGAAAAATTAAATAAATAATTAATTAATTTCGAAAATTAATAAATAAATACTAAAAATCCAATTTATGCCCATAATGCCTAATTGAAGCCCAATAAGGGTCAGGAAAAATCCTGAGATGCATTCAGTAAATACTATAGGCAATTCTTTAACTAAGTACACTAACCACCTAACTAATATGCAATGCAATTAACTACTAATCACTAATACATTCTCATCTAACCATCTAATTACACTTAAATAAATCTAAACACCCTTAAACGTTATTAGCCTACTAAGAAGATTTTTAGTGTATAAACTCACCGGTTTAGCACAACAACCGGTACACGGCGACAACAACACGATGGCGAGAGGTTCGGAAGCTCGCGCTTTCATGGACGCGGTTGAGGCTGTGGGACGGCTGGATCAGCACGATGGGGACGGCGGCTGTGCATACACGACGAAGGAGCAGTCCCTTTCTTTTCTCTCGCCACTCATTCTCTCGCGCCCTCTATTCTCTCTCTCAGTTTCTCTCTTCTCACTTGCCGCTCTCTCTCTTTCTCTCCCTCTGTTTTCTCTTTCTTCTACTGGCGGTCTTGTCCTTTCGAAGATTGGCTTGTTGACTCTTCTAGTCAACAGCCGAAGACACCGAGGCAGCAAGAGCTGCGGGCTGCTTCCACGTTGATCATGGCATGCAGACGTGTCTCCCTGCATGGGAGGTCTTCGACCGCTGGCCATTATTCGGGTCTTCTCTTACCAGCGCAAGAAGGGCTGATGCGTGGCTTCCATTTGATCGACATCCCCGGCTTCGCTTTCCAGCTGAAGAGAAGCCAACCTTCATACAGAGCACACGCCACCTTGCTCCCTCATGCAAGGACGTGGCAGCCTGGTCAACTCCCTCCAATTGTTGACCCACGAAGAGGAGAACGTGCACGGAGCATCTCGGTTCCACGGCCCTCATTCGTGTGGGCCACATACGTGGGCTTCAATCACCGCATGGAGAAGGGAATTTTACGTGGATGCATGGCCGAAAATGTGGTCATCGGTGAGCCGTCTAAGAAGAAGGACGGTGGTGGCAGGGTGGTACAAAATTGAGGTCTTCGACTCCGTTGATTTTAGGCCGCTCGGGGTTAACGTGTCGTCATAGCTGACTGTGTTAAGCGAGAAATTTAGATGAGGAGCTATCACGAGAACGTTACAAAACGTGACGTTTCATTACGGCGAGTGTGATGATGAAGCGGGGTCGTAATTGGTGTCAGCAACGTAGTCTGATGACAAATTCGTCAACCCATCACAAATCGTTACATGCTCGAGGTCCGGTGAAATTCGGATGTCACATTTGGGCCCCTACATCACGTCAAATCAAGCTCATTGGTACATGAATGGTCGTGATAAACACCCATCACGCGAACATTCCTTGTCAAGACTTGGCCTCCATTGACTTAGTCCCGGGCCGTCGCGTCAATTTATGAAAGTTGCTGTTCATTTCTTTTTCCTAGGAATATAAAATCAAAGTAATGAACACGTGCTTGTAGTTGTTGTGGAATGACCCGTCCATCGCGTCTAAAACCAAACTTGCATAATATCCGAAGATTTTCAATGTTGCCTATCACGCAGAAAGCGCTGTACTTGGTCAACAATCTGCATTTATATATAGAGCACTTGTCGCCATGCCTCGTCAAGTAGATTACCTGGAGAGAGCCTAAAGTCTTTCTACTAATTTATCTAATAGGACTGACCTTTAACAAAAGTTAAGCCAACAAATTTAGTATCAACCAAATAAATCAATTGCTCTTCACTATGATGTGCGTTTGACGAAAAACCAAAATCACTAATACTCTTAATTGTAACCTTTAAAAAATTAGCTTGTTAGTACTTTATGTGGGACATTAATTATAGTTAATCCTTTAAATGTCCTTGTTTGCGCAATCCAATCCATTGACAATTTTATCATGCAGTGTAGTCTCCAACGTAAGATATGGGCTGTAAGGGCCTGTTTGTTTGTATTTCTTTTTTGTGTTTTTAAACACTTTTTCTGTTTTTTTGTTCTTTTGTTCCCAGGAACAAAAAAGAAACAGAAACAAGAAACACAAATTTTGTGTTTCTTGTTTACGAAACACTGAGAAACACTTTTTTCTTTTTTCTCTTATTTTCTTGTTCTTTTTCTTTTGGCCGGTCGCCGGCCTCGGCCATGGCCGGGGCCCGGCCGACGAGGGCCAGCGGCCTCGCCCGGCCACGGCGAGGCCGAGGCTCGCCGTAGGCCAGGCGAGGGTCGGCCTCGCGCCGGCACAGGGCGACCTCGATCTCGCCCCGGATCCGGCGAGGCCGACTCGCGTCGGATACGGGCGACCTCGATCTCGCCCCCGGATCGGCGAGGCCTACCTCGCCCCGGCCGGCGAGCCTCGGCCTCGCCTGGCGGTGGCCCGGCGAGCCGCTCCTCGCCCGCCCGGCGGGCGGCTCGGCCTCGCCGGATCAAGGCGAGCCGACCTCGCGCCGGCCCTGGGCGAGCTCGATCTCGCCCGAGATCCGGCGAGGCCGACCCTCGTCGGCCGGTCGCCCGGCCAAGGCCTTGGCCGGCGACCGTCCAAAAGAAAAAAAAAATGAAAAAGAAAAAAAGGAAAAAATAGAAAAAAAATAGAAAAAATAAAAGAAATAAAAAATTATCCAAATTTACCAAATATGTTTCTGTTTATTTTTTATTCCCGGAACAAGTTTACCAAACGCGTTGTTTGTTCAAAAATTGTTCCCGAACAGAAACACTTTTTTCTATTTACTGTTCCTTAGAACAATTTTTAAACAGAAACGCAAACAAACGCACCCTAAGTCACCATAATCTAACCATCGCAGCAATCTCTCCACTTTAATTTTTTTAACCGGGTCTTGCATGTGTGGGCCTCGTTCAGAAGCCAAACTATTGTGCTTCTATTTATCATCGTTCGCCTCGAAACTCCAAAAAGAAGAAAGTCCATATTCATGAATTTTTGCAGGAAAAAAAAAAAAAAAGAATGCTTGGTTTCTAAGTACATCCCATGTACTTTGGTGCTAATTCGTACGTTATTAATCATTACTAACGGGGATATATCAGCAACTTGAAAGTCTTCATGCTGCAGATGCGGAACATTTCTCCTCAAACAATCTCGATGGCTACCTCAATCTTCTTCTGATTGACCGTGACAATAAAATATGCAAACCAGAAGAGTAATGGTCATAATCACAAAAGATCAAAATGTGTGATGCTGCCACGTATATTTTATTGGAGCAGGCGGAGAATAGAGAGTGCAGGAGTAGTTGAGTGCGGACCGTTTCTAGCAATCTCATTACTCAAAGACATAAGGCATTGGAGAGCAGCTGCGCATTGGAATATCATATAGCGTAAAATTAATTAAATAAGTTTGTGCTTCTAACAATCTCATTACTCAAAGACATAAGGCAGCGGGAGTGTCTTTTCAACTTTCGTCTCTTAAAATCGTTAGTACAAAATCTATCATGACAATTACGATTGGAAAGTTGCCTTTATCATCTACCCATCTTTAACAACTCTCCCAATTCTCTGAAAATATCTGCAGAGGAGTTTCGAGGTTAGAAACAATAGAGGGACATTTGGTAATTTCAAGGAATTAGCAAAAATTCTTTGGTGTTGATAGCAAAAGCCTCTTTTGAATTATAACCTTCGAAGCTTCGTTTTCCAACAGAATTAGGTGACTTAATTAATATCCACCAGCACACATGGAAACAATCACACCCTTGATCCGCAAGTAAGCGATGTCATGTAAGTTCTAGAAGCCATTGGAATTTGGAATAAGAAATTGCTTACAAGTTATAACTTTCGTAAAACGTTTCTGCTCATAAGGTTGTGAAGCAGTCGCAGCTTTGGACAACAGCATCTTATTTCTGACCTCCCATGAACTTGTGTTCCCAAAGGTACTTAATGAATCAAGTTTTGTGCAACAGGAGAGTGAATCACTGCTATGTGGATTGCTACTAAGTTCAGTGTTTGGGATGTTAAATCAGACGAAGTCCCCTGATTATTACTGATACGAAATATCTGCAGCCCAAAACTTTCCATGGTGAAGATGAGTGTGAAAGAGTTTTCCTACTCTAGAAAGGGTCAATTCAATCCACTTTGGATGCATGAAACTGTGTTCAGAAAACAGTCCTTGTGTAATCATGCTGCTCTAAATTGATGCTGAAGAGCTGAAGAAGTGAAGGAGGAATAATGCAAGGTTGTAAAAGTTATGAATGAGCACTTCCATAGCTGATAATATGCATTGTTTAATCTGGAGATGAGAAAATCAAATAGACTGCCACCCGGTCATAGTGGTTATGGAACGGTTCATTGTCTGGAATTAAGAAAGGGAAATAAAGATAGAAACATTGAAAACTTGGTCTTCTGCAGGGAAACTTGTTGCATAAATTGTTTACCAGGTCAAGCACTGTCATGTATAAATAGAGACCATGTCATGCAAGGCACCTCACTCCTCCCTCGAGCAATAATACTCTGAGCTAGGAAATAGAACCTGAGATCAGCCCCAACTCCGCCCACAATGAAGTCCTTTCCAGTTAGCCTTCTCATTTTGGCTTTGCAACTGCAACTGCCTTTGCTTATGACCCAAGTCCTCTTCAGGACATATGCGTGGCCATCAACGACCCCAAGTCTGCAGGTTAAACCTCTATTCTAGTGTTATTGGCATGCTGTTTTCTTCTTGTCAGCGATGCTATAAACAGAACATGCAAAATGGTTTTATTTTGGTAACATGACGACATTGTCATCGACTATAACTAGTACAATAGTCATCACATATTGAGTGATGCATATTAAGATGAGTTCTGTTTTCTTATGCAGTGTTTGTGAACGGGGAGTTTTGCAAGGACCCTAAGCAAGCCAATGCAGATGACTTCACCTTTATGGGGTTCAGAAACCCTGGGAATACTGCAAACCCACTTGGATCGAAAGTCACACCTGCAACCGTCAACGAGTTTCCAGGACTCAATACTTTGGGCATATCCGCGGCTCGCGTGACTTCGCTCCTGGAGGTTTAAACCCTCCCCACACTCACCCTCGCGGCACTGAGGTCTTGGTCGTCATTGAGGGCACACTCCTTGTTGGCTTCGTCACATCCAACCAATTGAACAACACTCTCTTCACCAAAGTCTTGTACAAAGGCGATGTCTTTGTTTTCCCAATTGGACTCATTCACTTCCAGTTGAATACTGGAAAGACCCCTGCGCTGGCCTTTGCCGGTTTGAGCAGCCAAAATCCAGGAGTCATTACCATTGCTAACTCCATCTTTGGAGCAAAGCCACCCATTTCTGCTGATGTTCTCACCAAGGCCTTCCAAGTGGACAAGAAAAGCATCGACTACCTCCAGGCACGGTTTTGGTACGACAACAACTAAATGGAATGGATGACCAGAAAAACACCAACAGAAAATTGAGCCATTTAACTTACGCAAGCATTCCTAGTTTCCATGAGAGACTTCCAAGAATAAAAACACTGCTTTATGTCAGTGGTCAATGGGTATTTTTACCTCTTGTACGAGTAATTCCTCAGTAAAGTATTATTTACTAAGAATCTCCTGTTTCTCGATCCCTGTTTTGTGAAAGTTTCTCATATGGACCAGAGCCAAATGCCAAGCAAAGTCATAATAGAAACAAAACACAGATTTCGATCAGATGCATATAAACTCAGTGAAAACAATTGCAACGACTTTGGGCACTCGGATCAGCCTCAAAATGATCATTAAAGTGTTGCTTGTCAAATTATCGAGCACAAAAGGTTGTGCACGCTTTCCATTGCGGGACCTGAACTCTCGTATTGATCAGACATCCATCAAGAACGATCCATCCATATTCCATTGGCGTCAAATTTTCATGCTCTGATTTTGTGATACTGCGGCACAGTAATTCCCAATCCACGCTCAGCATGTCATGAAGATCAATGCTTCTTCTGCCAAGTTGCTGACTTTGTTCCTATTGCCCGGATGTATCGTCGTTCTTGTAGAAAACATGCTGTACTTTCACAGTTCGACATCTGCTACCAATTTGGTAGGAACTCTTACTATTCTTGTATTTCACCGCCCGCTGAATTTCTGACGATTTTCGAAATGATGACTACTATCAATAAAAAGCCCAATCTGAAAAACCATTCACTAAGAAATCGTGCTATATGCGAAAAACGCTCTCTAAAATAACTCTAGATAAAGTAGTTGATTAAAAGAAGAATATCGAAAGTTGGGATTTTTTATTTTTATTTTTTAAGTGGGAGACTAAGACTTACTATAACCAATTGAAGTCCCCTACCGCACTTCATGTGGAGAGGGCGTTCAGTGCAGAATAGAGACTTAACCATAGGACTTCCCATACTTCGCAAGTAGACACAGAAAATTATCTCATAAACTTTCAGCATCGAAAACGGTTTGGGTGTGAAGGTCGCAGCAGAGATATCTACTCATTTTCAACAAGTCTCTTATATCTCCATGTTATATTAAGATGCATTGATGACTCGGGGCCACAGCTCGAGAAATATATATCAATGGTACAAGATTTTTGAGGTGGCTCTAATGGGGCTCACATTACCAAGTGGCACTTAGTCCTTGACCAATTTGTATCAATAATACAAATTTTAGAGATCGCTCTCACAAGACTTATGTCATGGTATAGCACTTAGTCCTTGGCAACCTCATAACGTAATACAAGGTTTTAAAGGGTGGCTCCTACAAAACTCGCATCACCATGTAGAACTTAGTTCTTGACCAATGCATATCAATAGTATAAGATTCTCATTCTCAAAGCCTATTAGGTTTCACAAACCAAGTTCATAAATCAATTCATATAACCTTTCACAATTTGTTTCACATGCTAGTTCTCCTACCAATCACAAGTATTTAAATTAAACTATTTCAAATGGTCAAAATCATTTCTAACTATTTCGAATACCATAAAGGATAACAAATGTTTGATCAAGTTTTTATGCCACGGATATGCTCCCTAATCTTTACCACTTTCAAAATATGATATAAAGAAGATATAACCACCAATCACCACTAACCAAAAGCCCGAATGGAAGCTAGGCTGCCTAGCAAGCTTCAAAGTTCTACAAAAAAGAGAACATAATTTGAATATCAAATTTACACACCAAATAACTTCGACCGAGACTCTATTAGGTAACACTATTTGTGGGTTGAGTCATTCACTATGGGTCGACAAAAGACCTCAAGGCAGGCAGTTGCGTGACGAATAATCACTTGCAAGATAAACAGCCACCCAAGCTTGTGCTACCAACTTTATCGTGTTGTATTTCTTTAACAAACTCCGGTTCAAGCTATTAAGGTGTGGTTTGTACTCCTCATCGACAAGAAGACATGGGATCTCACTCCTCAATGAACGAGCGAGGGATAAGGTCAAAAGAGTAGTTTGGGCTTAGGTCCATAAATAACTACTGAATAGCTTAACGCTTTCTCAACTTTAGAGTTTTCTTGTGCCGCCTATATATTATATTTCTCTTGTAATTGAGTGATATATAGAGATGTAAGAGATGCTAATTATAGCATAATTATCTGTTGGATGTACCCCTTGACGGTAAATTAGGATAAAGTCGGTGTCTCGATTTCTCTTTCTTACGTTTAGACTCTATTTTGTTGTATTTGTGCACCAAATCCTAACAAGAGCAAACTTTGAAAAAGAAAAAAAACTCTTTTTAAGTATTATAAGATCCTTAGCTTTATCAACTCAAAAGATGACCAAAGAATAGTGAAAACCATTATAAAAACAAAAAAATTGAACTGAGTAGCAATGTGCACAAAACTCTAAAAAATTCGTTCCAATCGAACTATAACTTGAAACTAATTTTTGTAAGATCTCACGGCTCCACAACACCATAATTATCATTTCCACATAATTTTCACAGCCAAACGACTCCCCGAATCGACACGGTAACTCAAAAGTAATATAGACCTGAATTTATGTCCTAACTACAAAATTTCCCTTGATTAAATGAACCAAGGATTATAATCCTAGGGTGCTACAAAACAAAAGGCAAACTTGAGTCATCGTAGCCTCCCGCGCGTACATGCAAAAGCCCCATTTCTTTTTCTTTCTCTGGTTCGTGACAAGGGGGAGAAGAGAAGGAAACATTTTCAGATTTATCTGGACTGAAGGTGGAATGGGCTGAGGTCTTGGGCCTTTTCTTTTCTTTTGCAAGCCTAAGTATTACATATTATGCAATTCAAGCAAAATAAACGTTGTATTGAGAGCATTTTTAATGCTCAGTGGATGTAAACGCCCACCTAATAACCCAATTTAAAAGCACATTCTAGAGGTTGATAAGACCGTGCCAATAAAATATGTAAAGCACAAGACTAATGGCCACAATCACAACAAATCAAAATTGGATGATGCTGCCACATGGTTTTATCGGTGCAGAGGGGAGAAAAGAGAGTGCATGAGTTGTTAGATAATGATCCTGAGAGAAGGATAAAGACGAACTGTTCTCTGAATGGATCGGTGTTTGAGAAGGTCAACAATGGACCTTTGACAACAGCAACAGAGATAGGGTTTAGGAAATCAACCCCTGGGTGAGCACTTTCAACAACTCTTTCCCTTATTTCTCCAATTGACTAATCTGCTTCGCTGGGGCCGTAAGTAGATATCTAAATCCGGTGATGTGTCGTTCCGTTGCTGCTTCGACGAAACCCCGATCAGGTTAAATTTCCTCTGTTCCAGCTAAGGAATGCGTGAATCTAAGGTGGGAATGATATTCACAGATAACGTCAGCGTCTTTCTTTTTTATCTCTGTACTTCACTGTTGCAGCCGTCCAGGGTCGACTCAGCAGCGGATGGTGCGGACCACTTCCTCAGAAAAGTATCAGATCCTTAAAAAGTTGAATAATTCATTTACGAGAAAATGCAGGAATAGGCGTTCCTAATACGCCCTCACCATGAAAGGACTTGCCTAGTTGGTGATTTGCTTCCGATTTTTCAGTGTATCATGCAGGACGTTCACACCATAAAATCACTTGCTGTGCATTTGCGTTGTGATAATATTGACAAGGATAAGCAGAGCAAGCATCTTAATATCAGAGGGTAAAAGGCCGATTCCAGCCAAAAAGTAGGATCTAAAAACTAATGAGTATTTAAACTTCCGTACGTAGATAATACTCCCCAGGAAGAAAACTCGAGATTACTAGTTATTGAAAATTTGATGTGCCGAAGGTAAGAAACCGGGGAACAGATGCCCACTGAATTATTACATAGCATCAAGTTAATAAACAAAAATTGCGCTCTAGCAATTTTATTAGGAAAAGAACACAAGTGTCATAACTTTTATATAGTGTTGTTTAAGTATCATAACTTTTTTCGCTCATTTAAATGTATAACTTATATACACTGTATATTATACAGTACTCACTTGAACACTATAACTTCCAATCAATCACTTTAATACTATAACTTTCATAAATATGCATCACAAGTGTCATGCCATGTTGAATAAGCGTTTTTAAAAGTTATGACACTCAATTGAAAGCTATGACAATTAAGGAAACGTTGTAAAAATTATGTGCCCAAGTGGTCAGAAAAAAAAGTCGAGGTATTCAAGTAAGCGTCATAAAAAATTATCGCATTTATAATGTCCATACCAATTTCAATACTCAAAGATGTAAGGTAGTCATACTATCTTTTGAATTTTTCTCTCTTAAAATGGTTAGCGTAAAATGTATCATGACAATTACAATTAGAAACTTTCCTTCATCTAGCCACCCTTTAACAAGTCTCCCACTTCTCTGAGAAAATCTGCGGAGGAGCTTCGAGATTTGAAACAATAAAGGACATTTGGTAATTTCAAGGGAATTAGCTAAAATTCTTTGTGGTTGATAGCAAAGCCTCTTTTGAATTATAACCTTCCGAAGCTTCATTTTTCAACAGAATTAGGTGACTTATTTAATATCCACCAGCTCAACATGGAAACAATCACACCCTTGATCCTCAAGCTGGCAATGTCCCATGAGTCCTAGAAGCCATTGGAATAAGACATTCCTCACAAGTTCTAACCTTTAAAACCTTTCTGCTCATTAGGTTACAGAGCAGAAGCAGCTTTGGACAACAGCATCTTACTTCTGACCTCCATGAACCTTAGGCAAAGTTGCACATAACCATCAGTTAATGGACAAGGCACTAATTGTACTAAATGTTCATAACATCAGTGACGAGCTTGCATTGTCTATCCAAGGTACATAATGCGAGGAAACAATCAGGCCCCTGATCCTCAAGTAAGCGATGTCATGTAAGTTCTAGAAGCCATTGGAATTTGGAATGAGATATTGCTTACAAGTTCAATTTTTCGTAAAACTTTTCTGCTCATAAGGTTGTAAAGCAGTCGCAGCTTTGGACAACAACATCTTATTTCTGACCTCCCATGAACTTGTGTTCCCAAAGGTACTTAATGAATCAAGTTTTGTGCAACAGGAGAGTGAATCTGCTATGTGGATTGCTACTAAGTTCAGTGTTTGGGATGTTAAATCAGACGAAGTCCCCTGATTATTACTGATAGGATATATCTGCAGCCCAAAAATTTCCATGGTGAAGATGAGTGTGAAAAAGTTTTCCTACTCTAGAAAGGTCAATTCAATCCACTTTGGACGCATGAAACTGTGTTCAGAAAACAGTCCTCGCGTAATCATGCTGCCCAAAAATTTATGCTGATGAGCTGAAGAAGTGAAGGAGGAATAATGCAAGGTTGTAAAAGTTATGAATGAGCACTTCCATAGCTGATAATATGCATTGTTTAAGCTGGAGATGAGAAAATCAAATTGACTGCCACCCGGTCATAGTGGTTATGGAACGGTTCATTGTCTGGAATTAAGAAAGGGGAAATAAAGATAGAAACATTGAAAACTTGGTCTTCTGCAGGGAAACTTGTTGCATAAATTGTTTACCAGGTCAAGCACTGACATGTATAAATAGAGACCATGTCATCTAAGGCACCTCACTCCTCCCTCGAGCAATAATACTCTGAGCTAGGAAATAGAACCTGAGATCAGCCCCAACTCCCGCCCACAATGAAGTCCTTTCCAGTTAGCCTTCTCATTTTGGCTTTGGCAACTGCAACTGCCTTTGCTTATGACCCAAGTCCTCTTCAGGACATATGCGTGGCCATCAACGACCCCAAGTCTGCAGGTTAAACCTCTATTCTAGTGTTATTGACATACTGTTTTCTTCTTGTCAACAATGCTATAAACAGAAAATGCAAAAAGGTTTTGTTTTGGTAGCATGACGACATTGTCATCGACTATAACTAGTACAATAGTCATCGCATATTGAGTGATGCATATTAAGATGAGTTCTGTTTTCTTATGCAGTGTTTGTGAACGGGGAGTTTTGCAAGGACCCTAAGCAAGCCAATGCAGATGACTTCACCTTTATGGGGTTCAGAAACCCTGGGAATACTGCAAACCCACTTGGATCGAAAGTCACACCTGCAACCGTCAACGAGTTTCCGGGACTCAATACTTTGGGCATATCCGCGGCTCGCATTGACTTCGCTCCTGGAGGTTTAAACCCTCCCCACACTCACCCTCGTGGAACTGAGGTCTTGGTCGTCATCGAGGGCACACTCCTTGTCGGCTTCGTCACATCCAACCAATTGAACAACACTCTCTTCACCAAAGTCTTGTACAAAGGCGATGTCTTTGTTTTCCCAATTGGACTCATTCACTTCCAGTTGAATATTGGAAAGACCCCTGCGCTGGCCTTTGCCGGTTTGAGCAGCCAAAATCCAGGAGTCATTACCATTGCTAACTCCGTCTTTGGAGCAAAGCCACCCATTTCGCTGATGTTCTCACCAAGGCCTTCCAAGTGGACAAGAAAACTGTCGACTACCTCCAGGCACAGTTTTGGTACGACAACAACTAAATGGAATGGATGACCATAAAAACACCAACAGAGGATTGAGCCATTTAACTTACGCAAGCATTCCTAGTTTCCACGAGAGACTTGCAAGAATAAAAACACTGCTTTATGTCAGTGGTCAATGGGTATTTTTACCTCTTGTATGAGTTATTGATCAGTAGAGTATTATTTACTAAGAATCTCCTGTTTCTCGATCCCTGTTTTGACGAAAGTTTCTCATATGGACCGGAACGAAATGCCAAGCAAAGTCATAATAGAAAGAAAACACAGATTTCGATCAGATGCATATAAGCTCAGTGAAAACAATTGCAACGACTTTGGGCACTCGGATCAGCCTCAAAATGATCATTGAAGTGTTGCTTGTCAAATTATCGAGCACAAAAGGTTATTGCACGCTTTCCATTGCAGGACCTGAACTCTCGTATTGATCAGACATCCATCAAGAACGATCCATCCATATTCCATTGGTGTCAAATTTTCATGCTCTGATTTTGTGATACTGCGGCACAGTAAGTCCCAATCCACGCTCAGCATGTCATGAAGACCGATGCTTCGTGCTGCCAAGTTGCCGACTTTGTTCCTATTGCCTGGATGTATCGTCGTTCTTGTAGAAAACATGCTGTACTTTCACAGTTCGACATCGCTACCAATTTGGTGGGAACTCTTACTATTCTTGTATTTCACCGCCCGCTGAATTTCGACGATTTTCGAAATGATGACTACTATCAATAAAAATCCCAATATGAAAAACCATTCACTAAGAAATCGTACTATATGCAAAGAATACTCTCTAAAGTAACTCTAGATAAAGTAGTTGATTAAAAGAAGAATATCAAAAGTTGAAAAAAAAAAAAGTACGAGACTAAGGATCCGTTCATTTCGCATAAAATACCACCTTTTCGGAAAATATTTTCTAGAAAGTCTTTTTTTTTTTTTTTTTTGGAAAATGATTATATCAACTTTGAGTGGAAAATATTTTTCACCGTTCGTTAACTAATTCAATTGTTTAGGAAAAATTATCAAAAAATTGAATTTTAATATGTTTAATTGACAAAAAAAATAGTTTTATTTTTAAAAAATGAATTTTCAATTTAAAAAATCGAAAATTTTATTATTTATTATTTATTATTTTTCTTTTTTTTTTTCCTTCCTCCTTCCTTCGCCGCCGCAGCCTAACAATGGCTAGCTGCCCGACGGCTAAGTAAGACGCGGTCGCCCATCCGGCGAGCTCAAGGCTCAGCCAATCTCACTCGAGCTCGTCGCATCTAGTGGCAAAGCTCGGGCTCGCCTAAATTGGAAGCCCAATATCTACCACAAGATCCGGCAAGCTCGGGTGTGACATCCTGAAATTCGACTCCGTTTCGACAAAGTGAAATTGGCATTTCGTCGACGTGTTTACAGTCCTTTTTCTCGAGTCGATCACTCACGAGTTAACTAACCTATTGGGTGAAGGCTGTTAAGGGATGTATCTGCAGTAAAATCTCTAAAAGCTACTTAATTTGTTGACTTGGACTAAAATCACGCCTGATCGATTTTTAACCACGAAATTGAACTCGATTTCGGGAATCGAATTTTAAGCGCATCATAATTCTTATTTTAAGGATCCTGTCTCATCGTCCGTCAAATTATTGACGAATCCGAAATTTCAATAAAGAAATTATCGGAGGATTAATTGAAGACCAAGAGAAAATAGAAAGGAAAAGGGGAAGAGAAAAGGAAAATATGAATAATGATATTAAGCATTTTCTTTTTCTCTCTTTTTCTTTCTTTTTCTCTCTCTTCTCTCTCCTCTCCCCCTCCCCCTTCGTGCGCAGCCCCACCGAACACCCCCCTCTTGCCAATTTCAAATTGGCTTCTTCCTCTCTCTCTCTACTTTGACTAGTCAAAGGCTTCTTCTCTCTCTTATCTCTTCTTCTCTCTCCTCTCTCTTCTCCCCCATTTCCCTCGTGACCGAACCCCCCTCTTTCTTCTTCTCCTTCTTTCTTCTTCGTGGAAACGGCGAACCAGAAGCTGCAGCTCGCCGTCTGCTCCGTCGCCGCTCGTCCCGCCGCCGCGCCGCACGCCCGCGCCCGCGTCGCTCACCGCCGTGCGCCGCCAGCCCCGTCCCTCGCGCCCAGGCGTCTCCCCGTGCGTCTCCAGCCGCTGCCCAGCCTCCGGCCACCGCCTACCTCCGTCCGGCCACCGCGTAGCCTCCCTGGCGTCCCCTCACCCTCCGCCGGCCTCCCCTCGCCGCCCTAGCCGCCGGACAAGCTTTGTTCAGCCAAGAACAGCGGCTGGAAAAATGGGTTTCCAGCCCTGTTCAAGGCCCGTTTTGGGCCGTTTCCGCGCCCCGAACCCGAGTCGTGGTTTGGGAAGATTTGTTCCTCACGTCGCCCCCGTCAGATTGATCGCATTTGCGCGCGATTTGGTACTAATCCCAGATTAGTTAGCTAATTATGCTTAAGGTGGGTTTAGTTTTAATTAATTATGTTTAGGTTGTTAGATTAAAATAAATTATCAATTATTAGTCAATTGTGATGCGATTTAGATAAATTGAATGTGTAATTAGCAAGTAGACGTGGTATACTATTTATTGGAAGTGTCTCGGGATTTTTCCCGACCCTTAGTGGGCTTCAATTTGGCGATTCGGGCCTAAGTGAGATTTTTGGCATTTAAATATTATTTTTCGGAATTAAATTAATTAATTATTTATTTTCCGAAAATTCAACTAAGGATATGGCTAGTGACCGAATATTATGCTAATGACTGTGGTGAAGTTCGTTTATTTAATCGGGCTTTATTTTAAGCTAAATTGAATTTTTAATATTAATTATTTAATTTTCGAAATTAATTATTTATTTATTTATTTTCCGAAAATTCAACTGAGATAACCCGTGACCGGAATATTATGCTGATGATCGTGGTGAAGTCCGTTTATTTAATTGGGCCTTATTTTGAGCTAAATGGAATTTTTAATATTTATTAATTTCGAAATTAATTAATTATTTATTTATTTTTCGGAAATTAAGATTGAGATGGCCGACGACCAAAATCTCGTGCTGATTGTCGTGGCGCAGTCTGTTTATTTATTTGAGTTTTAATTTGTACTGAATTGATTTAATTGTGGATTTTTAGGATATGTTCTAAATTGATTATTTGGGTAAATTGAGTACGAATTAAGGTTGTGGATAATTGCTTTAGAAATGGGATGAATCATCATGAAAGGCACGTGGCTCGGTGAATAGTACATCATCTCGGAGAATGCACGTGGCTCGGTGATTTGGCATATTGTTTCGGAGAATGTACGTGGCTCGATGATTAGTACGTCCCCTTGGAGAATGCACGGGGCTTGATGATTAGATATATCACCTCGGAGAATGCACATGGCTCGATGACGAAGTATGTCGCCTTGGAGAATGCATGTGGCTAGGTGATTAAGTGTGGCATCTTAAAAGAGACACATGGGCTCGGTAATTTGATGCATTACCTCGGAGAATGCACGTGGTCTCAATGAGTACATTTGGCATCTTGAAGAGACACGTGAGCTCGGTGACTTGATGCATCGCCTCGAAGAATGCACGTGGGCTCGCTGATTCAGAATGACATTTTAAAGGGCACGTGGGCTCGGTAAATTAATGCATTACCTCGGAGAATGCACGTGGCTCGGTAATTGGTTTTATCAATTGAGACTGTATAGCAATAGCTTGAATGACCGGGAAATGGTCAGGCTGATATGTAATCGACTAGGTCGATTGATCATTACTTTGATTTGATGTCATGGATTGATTGACTGATTGAAAAGGACCGTGAGTGGTCTTATTGGCTTGTAATCGACTAGGTCGATTTGATCAATGCTTCGATCGGTGATATGATTGCTTGTGTGCCTATTATGAATTGTACTGACTTGCAGGTGGGATATGAGGCCAAGGTACGTCTTCTGCCCTGTGCGTGTATAGGCAGCCTATAGTATAATAGTTTACTAATTGGGCTTAGTGGGGTAGAACTCGCTAAGACATAGTCTCATCCCAGTTTGGGGAAAACATTTCAGGATCCCGACGAGGAGCTGAGGAGGAGGAATTTGTGAAGGAGAACTCGGAGGTAAAATTTGAGGAGAAGAATTTTGGAAGAAGAAGATAATCCTGAGAGGGGCCTTGAGTACGGCCTGAATGGATTAAGATCCTATCTTCTTTTGAGATCTCCATTTTGATGTGAATAGTTATGAAGTGGTTGGTGTTTTGTATAAAAGTTTGGTTATAAGTTTCAATATGAAAAATATGGCCATGCTTTTCTATCCTATCGTTTTATTGTCTGGGGATTTTAACTGCTTCCGCATGTGCTTAATAAATGAAAGGGTTGGCGATACATAGTCCTGGGATATTGCATTATAAAATTGACTAGATGTGAAGGATGTGTGCGTACTCGAGGATCGAGGCGTGACATCGGGCGAGGCCCGAGCCTCGCCCAGCTCGCCGGATTTGGCGAGGCCCGAGCTCCGCCCTAGGCCAGCCATGCTCCACCTCACTTGATTTGGCGAGGCCTAAGTTCGTCGGGCTCGGATGAGCTCGGCTTCCCAAGATTGAGCTAGGTAGAGCCTCGCTGGCCTAGGGCAAGGCTCGACTGGCTCGCGGCCGATCGTCGGTCGCCACCGTGGCCAACGATCGGCCAAGGTTGAGGAAGAAGATGAAACGGAAAGAAAGAAAAAAAATAAAAATAAAAACTCGATTTTTTAAAAAAGTAAAAAAGAAAAAAAAGAAAAAGAAAGCATAAAAATAAAATGAAAATGTGTTGGTGAAAAAAAGTAAGGTGGAAGAAGTTATGGAAAATGTTTTCCACTTTTGAAAAGTGGAAAACAATTTTCCTTGACTTATTCATTTTCCATGAAACGAACACTAGAAAATCCGGAAAATATTTTCCTTAAAGTCATTTTCCATGAAACGAACGGAGCCTAAGACTTACTATAACCAATTGAAGTCCCCTACCGTACTTCAAGTGGAGCGGGTGTTCAGTGCAAAATAGAGACTTAACCATCGGACTTCCCATACTTCGCAAGTAGATACGGACAATTATCTCATAAACTCTCAGCATCGAAAACAGTTTGGATGTGAAGCTCGCATAAGAGATATCGAAAACGGACAATTATTTTTCTTGATAGATTTCTTCGTTTGGAACAAGTGTGTGCTTAACCCTACAATCCTCCTTGTTTTCTAGATTTGGCTTTATTTTGTAGTGGTTTGGCCTTTGCTCTACTTCGATTTGCTTTACCATGAAAGTTAATGTACTTCTTGTATATCATTTCGAGCCACCAATATAATTTTTTCTGACCAAAAAAAAGAAGTTAATGCTTCCTAAGTAAAGAGTTAGTTAATTTTAGTTGGTGTTCATGGATCTTAACTCACTGTTTATTATGATAGGCATTTTATAAATTTCGAACTTACGATAAAAAAGTTAAGTTACACAATTGTTTATATTATTTTAGCTTTGTCCCTAAGGAAGAACTTTAGCACTTTTATTAACCTAAGTAGGTACTTTCAAGTTTAAGTTAAGTTACACAATTGTTTGTATTAATTTAGCTTTGTCCCTAAGGAAGAACTTTAGCACTTTTTTTTTTTTTGGTAAGGTGAACTATAGCACTTTTATTAACCTAAGAAGGTACTTTCAAGTTTCTGTGCCGCCATTCTATGTATCTTTCTGTTTTTTCACATTTTAATTACGATATATTCTTTATATCGTTCCAATTTAGTCATATGTCTTTGAATAGACTTGAATTTTGAAAAAAATTGTATTCAGGTAACATGTAAATGATCATGCTCAATGTTAATGGATTGTTTGTGCATCGTATGTGATATTGAAAAAAAAAATGATTTCATTTATTGTGGATCCTTGTGCAAAGTTTGTTGATTCACAACGCTTTAACAGCATAATAATTTGACACAAAAGTGTGAATAATCGGCTTGAGCTTCACTTATTCAAATCTCTCTCTCTCTACACGCCATAGAGGTGACCAGCACGGCAACAGTATCCATCAACATTCGACCACCATGGTGGTCACCTGAAACAGGGGTAGCGATGTCGACAACGGCTCAAAATAGAGTTTTCTTATATTCCCAGGTATATATTTTAGTCTATTTAAGTAAAATCATATCGTCTGCTAGGCATTTTATTGTATTTCTCCATATCAGCCCTCATATCAGATCAAATACTTATATCACATCACACCAAATCCAGTTCACCTTTAAATACTGACAAACCAAATGCCGCATTTGATAGATGAACTTATAAATACAAGTAAAAGGGAAAATCAAAGCATGTCACTTATTTAAATAGTAGCTTATACATATAACAGGGGACTCGCCCATCATTCAACTTATTGCAATTCAGATTACTTAGCTTTATGGATGGTAGCTTATTTGAATGGATACATAGTGGAAAGAGTTTGATCTCGCACCGGGCTTCAAACTTGATCATTCCTGAAATGGATAATCTTCGACTCTCATCCTACAGGCTCCAAGTTGGACTTGAGCTCCAATGCTTGTGCCGCACAATACATAAATAGAGTCTCGAGCTTCGGCCAGGCAAGTGGTGCAGTCATCTGCCCCCATAGCTTCGTCGCAGTCTGCATGGCCGTAACAGGAACCATGTTGGTAGTAGTAATTGTTACCTTGGCTTGATGTAACTTCCGTTAATTGGTATATGACAGCATATTTATCTTTGGCGTAGGGGTCCTGCTCGGAAGGGTACGTCCTCGCACTGCATATTCTGTACTTCAGTCCAATATCAGGAGTTTGACACTTGACAACATTGCACGAGCAAAGTAACCAAAGCAGAAGCAGCAGTTTCACGATATGCTGTGAGAAGGTATTCATGGTTTGGCACTCTCTAACACCTTTACTTTCCTGCTTGATTTTTCTTGAAGTGGTTCTGTTATATAAGAGAGACTTCACATAGGTTTCTCCACCTACTCGTCCTTACTCAAGGGTGAAAAGCCTAGAGAACGTCAAAACCAATTATTCATTAAAATATTTTTTCTCTAATTCAGTTAATCTCTCCAGCTTGGACGTTCGAATATCCATTTTCCTGGAGCAAATTTCGAGATCAATATTAAAGGCAGGACGAATTTGTTGACATCATCTCTTAGATATACAATTTTTACTCGCAAATATACATTATGCAAGACAGATTTCATGACGTCATCCCTTACCATGATTGTTTCTTGTTATCCTTGTATTAGAGAAGAAGCATCCATTAGTTATTCCTATACTAAAAGAATTAAATAATCACCACACACCAAGAATTCAATTTGTTTGTTACAACAAATTAAACTTTTAAATAATTAGCTGCACACCGGTCGTGACGATATCATTTATGCAAGATTTTCTCAATTTAATTTTAAGGTTATCATTTTAAGATACTTTGTTTTTCTTCTTTTTATATTGTTTAAGGCTCAGATCAATTCATCAAGGTAAGGTTAACTTTTTAAATCTAGTTAAATTCTTCCAAAATTTGTGGCTGGGAATGCTCCCACAATTTCAAGGGACCCTTGAGCATTGGCGGGCTGGGCTTGGACCACATAAATGGGCTCTGGGGCTTCCGTCGGTCGAAATTTAGTTGCTGGACCTGAAGTCTTGAAACTGTAATGTCCTTGGTTCGTAAGTTTAGATAGAACTCTGCACTATGCTGAGAAAATGAATTTGGGATAACGAAATTGCAACATTGTTTATCAACAGTTGAATTCCGCTGATATTGGCAGATTCAATCCTTGAGAAAAATTTCTTTGAAAATTGATGGATTTGAAAGCAAAATTCAGGTGCCAACAAAGGTTTAGTAAACCTTCTTTTAGCACTAAAGTTATAAGGTAATCCTTGCTAAGTAAAGAATTAGTTAACTTTAGTTGGTGTTCATGGATCTTAATTTACTATATATTATAAAAAAATTATGAAAGAAAATCAAGTCACACTATTGCTGTGTTATTTCAGCTTTGCCATTGTCCCTAAGGAAAGAACTTCAACAGTTTTTTTTTTTTTTTTTTTTTTTTTGTAAAAATATCTCGTAGATACTTTGGGCGCGCATGACACCATTCTGTCTGAAATAGTTTACGGAACAGAAATAGAAAGAATTTCTAAGCAAAAAAAAAAAAATTTTACTCGAAAATAGAAATTCGTTTGATAACGACACAAAATTTCTTCCTTTTAGACAGGCGGCGATGACGCCAGAGCGGCGACCTTTAATATAAAAAATAAAAATAAAAATGATTTAGTAACAAAAAAAATAATGAATAAAATAAAATAAAATAAAATAAAATAATTCATAAAAAATAAAATATAAATATAATTTTATTTTAAAATAAAAATATCCTTAAAAATAAATTTATTTTATTTATTCTATTTTATTTTATTTTACGAATAAATTTATTTTAAAATGATTAAAAATAAAAAATAAAAATAAAAATTTATTTGGCAAAACACTAAAGGCAAATAAAAATAAATTTATTAAATTTATCATAAATAAATTATTTTTATTTATCATTTTATTTTTAGTTTATTAAAATAAATTTATTAAATTTATTAAAAATAATTTATTTATTTTAATAAATTTATTTTTATTTTTAAATGAATAAAATGAATATATTTATTTTTATTTTTAATAAAATGAGAAGAGGCGGAGGAGGAGGAGGAGGCAGAGACGTAGAGGAGATGAGGGAGGACTTACCGAAATTAGGGTTTAGTGAGAGAAATTACTTCGATTTCTCTTCCGAAATCAGTAGAATATTTTAGCTTATGATTTCTTTTCCAAACCTATTTTGGAATAAAAATCTATTCCGAAATATAAAAGCGAATAGGTTTATCAAACGGATTTCTCTTGAAACAGGTCAGATAGAAAAACTATTTACGGAACAGAAATTTTGGGTTGTCATGCACCCCTAGGCGGCCGTGGGAGACACCACCTAGAGTAACCGAGGGTCATCATGGCCTCGCCAACAATCAGCGAAGCCCTGACTGCCTCATCCAGGGCCTTCACAACGAGGGTAGCCATGTCTGGGTGAAGCCCACCTCGCCCTCACCGTGAGGCCCTAGGGGAGGCAATCAGGGCCTCGCCGACTATTGGCAACATTGCGACAGCCCTCTTCCTCTCTAGGCGGCATCGCTCGCAGCTGCCTAAAGCTAAACGCCGCCTAGAGCAGTCTCACCTAAGGCCTTCATAGCCAAGGCAGCTGCGGTCAGCAAGGGTCGTCGGTGACCCTCGCCAACCCTCAAGGAAAAAATGAAAAAGAAAAGAAAAATAAAATTTTAAAAAATAATAATAAATATTAAAAACATTAAAATAGTATTTTCCAGTGGCCATGTCAGCTTTTCTAATGAGGCAAATTGGAAGTGGCATTCAAGTGATCGATTTTTCAAAAATAATATTCGTATTGCCCCAAATCTAGGTTGTCACATTCTCCGCCCCTTATGGCACAGCAAGGTCTAGGTCGTTACATTCTCCACCCCTCAAGGCACAACGTCCTCGCTATGGTTCCACACGCTGGATCTCTGAGCTTTAATCCTTTAGGCCTCACCACCTTCCACATCATCTGCATCCATATTGCCATTACCTTATAGATGATCTCACTCGCCATTTTGGGCCCTTACGAGTCTCATATCATTCTACAACCTGACCAGCAAGCCAAATTTGGCATCGGCAACCCTCACCTGTGGTTGCGCGAGAAAGGCTAGCCAGCAACAAATTCAAGTGAATCAAATCCAACTCCCTCGGATTTAAAACAACAAAGCAAAGTCTTATAATCCAAGGGAATCCGGATAGAGAGGGGATAAATGTAAGGGCGTAGAAGAAGAAAGGTGTTGCCTATAATTTTAGGGACAACCTTGATGGGCTAAAATCAGTTGATGAGACCATGAACACTAACACACATGGGCCCCATTTGCTTCAAACAATTTCTTCGACTTGGCCGATCTTTTGCAAACAAGCACTGATCAATGCTATCTGTGTGCTTGCGCGTATGCCAGTCTGGCGAAACGAGGCAAAATGCTCATAGTTGTTATTGATGAGGTCACACTTGCTAAAACTATTGTGCTCACGAAGCTCCCAAGCCTTGTTCATGACTTCCTAGGCGATTTTGTGACATTGGATTTTTGCCGGACCTCGAATATGTGACGGTCCGTGACAAATTGACGGAAGTATCATTGGATTGCATCATTGGTACCATTTACGGACACCATTTTATTGTCATCGTTGGATTGAGACATTACTTTTGGTCATGGTCCGATCATAGAATAAATTATAGTCTCGTCGAAAATCTTTCTCACGTTCTAGTGAGACCGAGGCTCATTCCAAATAATATGTCGACAAGATATCTATTACACTAACTTTAGCCATCCCTCCCATTAGACGATCATAATTCTCGACCCTGCCAACCCGAGTGCGCCAATGAAGAGACACCCAAGGATCGGCCATCAGGAGCTGCCCATTTTCTCATGTGCATGAAAAATAGGAGACCTCAAATACTCCATGCACGTTTTTTTTTCTATAGGCAGCTAACAAAAGGAAAAATTGGACATGCGTGGGGCTGTTTTCCATCCAAGCTACCCTACGAATCTGCATGCAATTGACTAAATGAGTTAATTAGTCTAGGGGAACATCCAGGACCATGCACGTTGCTTCATGCATGGGTCAACAAAGGAAAGAATTGACCCATGCAGCTAACGCATGGAAGAAGTTCGAGCAAGGGGGAAGGGACACGTCCCTTGCATGGAGAAGCAAGGTGGCGTGCACCCAAGGAGGAAATCCCAGCTGCTGGACACGTACAATCCAGCTACCGCTCGCCCAATTAGCCACCGAGAATTTACCTTTGTTGA
Organism: Eucalyptus grandis; assembly: GCF_016545825.1. Taxonomy (NCBI): domain Eukaryota; kingdom Viridiplantae; phylum Streptophyta; class Magnoliopsida; order Myrtales; family Myrtaceae; genus Eucalyptus; species Eucalyptus grandis. The sequence continues at coordinate 58,382,430 of NC_052619.1, forward strand.
CCCCTAAAGTCAACCAACGAAGGAACAAAAGGGCTCGTAAAAGAGAGCAAGAGAGAGAATAACCGAGCAAAACAAGGCAGAGAGAGAGAGAGAGAGAGTGCAGCGAGCGAGAGTGAGAGGAGAAGAAGGAGACTGTTCCCTCCATCCATGCATGCGCGCCGTCGACGCCGCTCACACTTGCTGTTGTCGAGCCGTGTCCGTGATCGCGAGCTTCTCAATTTCTCGCCGTCGACACCGTAGGACTTAAGGCAACTAAAAGTCTACTAGCCTATGTAATGTAGTGCTGTTGTTGTCTGATGAAGTGCAGCTAGATTGAAAAGATTTGAGTTTTGGATGTTGGATGCTAAATTTTAGAATGATTGAAGTAGATTGGGATTAGTGGATTGAGGAAATGCTCGGATTTTCTATGTGTGTTTCGATGCCTTTGAATTTCAATCGAAAACAGATTTTGGTGACTATGAAACTTTGAAAATTTGGCCGTAGATTGTTTTGGAAAAACCTCACGATTTGTATGAGAAATTCTATTTACTGTGGCACCGACCTCAAATATTTTAAGAAAATGTACGGTGCTTTCAAATTAATAAATCTATATCAATTTTTCTAAACCATTGAAAATCGGGTTGAATTTTGGACTTACTATACGAGTTTTCAAATTTACTGGTCGTTTTGATAAATGATTTGTCGCAAGCCAAGAGTGTGGATACTACTCTTGGATTACTTTTGATGGATTTTGAAAATGCCAAAAGGTGAGTTGTGATTATGGAATTCCGAAAGGAATCCAAAGGATTTCAAATGTTGTTGTTGTTTTGAAAATATTTTGGCATTGAAAATGATTTGGTTGTTAAACCATGGCTGAGATGTGATTGCTGCCGTTGGACCCTCGGGACGACGATGCCCCGGGAGTCGGGTTGCCCATGGGATCATAAGGGTCGATGCCTTTGGATGCCTTGCCTTTGGATGCCTAGGGACCGCTGAGCCCCAAAGGTTCCCTGAGAGTGTCAAGATGCCCGGATACGAACTCCAGAGGGTAGGGGCAACCATTTACATGGCGAGCCCCAAAGATTCCTCGTGATGCTAGGTGAGGTGCAAGATGCTTAAGAGGTGTGATGTAACACGCTGGGATGTTGGGGTTTCATAGATCATGTATAAGTAAAATTAACAAAAAAGAACGCAACAGAAACAAAAATATATTTTATACATGATTCTCTAAAGGTATTGTTCATGCGTTTTAATCAAAAATTTGAATATAAAAGGGAGTTAAACAAATTACCTCTCGAAGCACGCTTTGTACGAATGGGTTCAGATGTTCTACAATTCGAGCCCCACAAACATCAGACCTCTAGTTCAAACACACCAACAACGAACGTCAAACAGAAGAGAGAACTTTCGGATATTCACCACTATGATCGTGCTAGCAATCTCATGGAGACAATCCGCCATATCCTTGATGTTTTTGTCATGGCCCGGATGAGAGAAAATCCTTTTCTTTCTTGTGTCTCAAAGACAACCCTCGAATGCACACCAGGTTTCTCTTTATTTTTTGCAGCCCTTTTTTTTGTGTGTCACAAAACCACATTTTAAATAAAATAAAATATAAACCGACCAGCAACGGTTGCTAACCGATGGACGATCAGCAACCGTTGCTGATCGTCCACTTATGCACGAACAATCGTGCATGAGCAAACCGCTCATGCACGATCTTGTGCATGATGGTCAGCATCCATGCTTCGTGCATAATGGTCATTATGCTTTGTGCATGTGCACGAATTCGTGCACATGCATGAAGCAATTTTTTTAATTAGTTATTAATTAATTAATTAATTAATTAAGTAAACGGATAAATAATTAATTAATCAATCATTTTTAAAAATAAAAAGAACATAATCTTTATATGTACAATTGGAATACATTAACATGTATCTAGTTTGGGCATACATGTGCATCATATGCAAATAGGCTCATGACTATAATACAAATTAAATTAAATCCCATTTAATATAATTTCAAATCGACTCAATTCAATTGCAGTAATTGTAAACACATTTACAACAATATTTCTCTCTTGTTCCATGTTATCCTAATTGTTTATGATGTGTGACATCCTTGGTTCATCACTAAGCTGGTAGTAAGACTTGTACTAACATATTAGTACTTCCAAAAAAATTAATTGTCCCGATTAATCTTTTAGGTCCTACAAACCATGATTAACATCTAGCAATATGTCATGACTACTCAGATAGTGTGAATATTTTAAAAACATAATGAACTTGTCAGCTTTGGCTATAGTGTAATTCGATCCCTCTGTCTTACTATGTCCTGATCAAACAAAGACCATGGAATATTTGTAAAGTCATTAATTCGATCATATGCACAAATCTAATTGACATGCATTTTATTTGAGACATAAATAATTTATTCTCGATTACAATCCCGACCGAGGATTTCAAAGCAGTGACATAATTAGATCACATAGGACATCATTATTATACCTTGCATTTAACAATGAGACATATTCCATACTGCGCACACGTGCAACTTCGTATATGAACAAACTACGACCATTAGGTATAAAGATGGATCAACGACCCAACATTACGTGCACTTGTGAACCATAGTTGTTCGACACACAAGTTAACATTGTGCCTCAGGTCTAAGGATTATTTACACAAGACCAAAGCATGAACAATTAGACATTGACCACGTTAAATGCTTCCATGTCGCTAATCGTTCCATATATGTCACGTTCAGTGAACTTGTCTAATACAAACACTTAGTGTTCTTAACTTAGGCATCACAATACCCAATGACTTGTGACTCATCATTTCCTTAAGTATTTAATACTTAATGGTCAAGTTATGAACACACCGGTCTCAACAGGATTATTAATATTCACTCAATAATCCATCGACCGGGAACGATTTAAAGATTCAGTCTAACTATGAACCCGTCACATATATTCTTAACGTCTCAAGAATAGGTCTAGTTACAACTGATCTTATGAAATCATTCATAAATATAAAATAATTGGACAAATGAATGAATACGTCATTGCCATTAATTAAATAATAATAATGAAAGTACAACTGAAATCCCTAATATGTTACTATTACATAGTAGCTTTAGGGCATACATCCAACACCGGATGCCCGGTGACTGAAAATTGGAGGCTTTCGTGGTGCCAGGTTGGGTGCAAATGCCCGGAGGGATGCAAACACTGGTCCTCCAGGAGAAAAATCTTTCAAGTTTTAAAACTAATGGTTTTGTTAAGTGATGCCTAATTATAGGACAACATTATGTGGCACGGTATGTGACGTGTCATAATAGTTTAGTCTTATAATCGGGACTCATGTGATTGAAATTATGTGCTTTGGTTTGAAACTACATTTGCTATTACTTTGAAAAGTACTATTGATTTGATGCATACTTTTACTTTGGTGTTGTGATCTGTGAATTTTTGCGTGAAATCTGATGATGATGGTTCAGCATAGCATAGTTTAGTAGATCTTTCGTTGCTGGGTGGTTGCACTCATCCCTTTTGGGGACTAACATTTCAAACTAGACAAGATGCCTCTATTGCCCGTACCTCCCGGCACATTCTTTGGAGTCCCGATCGATTTACAGTGGGAGCGATCGAAGTATCAAGACCTTGAGGTGCGAGGACTAACGTATGTACAGGTGAGAGTGATTATGATGTTCGATACCAGTCTTCCCACCGGCCCTGTGCTCCAGGAGTTTATTGCTGTATTCGTCCGTCGGGATGGACGAACGCTGGGGCTGTTGCCAACGCCACCAACAAACGAACCGACTGGCTGGGTGTGACCGTGAGATGGGGACAGCAGTGGAAGAAATTTTTGGATGCCGACACTAAACGATGGTCTTTATGTTTGTAACTATTGGAAATGTCGATTATCTTTTGAAGTATGGCCGTGTATAGAAAACTAAGCATTTTGGTGTACTGATAAAACGATGTCCATCTAGTTATGTAAATAAAAGTGTCTAGCTTTTATCTATAAACGTGTTTAGTTGGTGTGCATCGTTTCTAAATTTAGGAAAGGGAGATGTTGGATACGCTTCCGACATATTTTACACAGGGACCAATGGAAAAGATAAAGACCCCTAGAACTCATGGACTTATCAAAATCCTATGGTATCAGAGTAAACGACTTTCAAGTTAAGAGAAAGGTAGTGATGTATGGTGACCCTAACGGATCGGGGGCTGTCGGGTGGTGCCACAGATTTGGTTTCAGGTAAGGTGGCCCCCATCTTATCAACCAATACCCAAGTTGTGGCCGCCCATATGCATATGAGCAGAGGAAATAGAGGTCTTACGTCTTGTCAACTCTTGTTTGTGTGAAGTGAATCATGTAACCTTCTCTAATGTAGATTTCTATTTTAATCAATAATAAGCATGTGCAATATAAAAGAGAGAACCTTCCTTAAGCCCTTCTCAGAAAAGAACCAATTTTCAATTGCTTCATTTAGATAGATTGTGCTAGAAGTTGTACTTCTTAACTTGATGGAACTAAATTTGGAGGTTTAGCTATTAGCTATGAACAGAATGACTTCTTAGTAACGTTATAGAGCTCGTTGGCACTTAGGCTATGCTACAGATGCTATTTGTGTGTGTAAAGTGAAGAGATAGCTCATTAATTAAGGCAGTTTCTCCCTTTTTATTTTATTTTATTTTTGTTATAAAGCCACCAAGATGGACCGATTCAAACTTTTCGTTTTGTCCAACTATTACTATCACGCCTCAAACCCCAAGCGCGGGCACATCTCTCGGTGGTCGACTGAAAATGCGACATTCTAGGACGCGTCGCCGACCCATTCCTTTTTTTTTTTTTCCAATTAAGCACATGCAGAAGTGAAACAAATAAACACCCGACCAATAAACAAACACAAGGATAGTAAAAACAAGAAACAATTTTCTTACCAACTATTGACCCTTGGAAGTCTATTAAGTACAAGCCTCTCAGTGACTACTTCCTATTGACCCTCTCAACAACCTTCAAGGATCAAGGTCACCCTAAACTTTGCTAATAGTAGGGCCAGCCAAAAGGTGTCACATCTCGTGCCCACCGCATCCACACTCAGTAGATCTCCACGCTACAGCCTTGAAAAATATTAGCCCACAACGAGGTGAGAGAAAATCTCAGCGAGTCAAAACCCTAAACTCTGATTAGGACGCAAATTCACCTCAAACGCGGTCCTAAGCACACACCATACAAAACTTACCTCACTTCGGTGCCTACCTACACGTTAGCTCAACATGTATACCATCATCGGTGCAACAAGCGCAATTAATAACTTGAACACATCAATTTCATCCTGCAAACAATCACATGGGTCCCAATTATAATGCCAAGCCATTATGACACGTCCCGTACTGTGGCCCAATTTTGTCCCATAATCAGGCACAGCTATCACAACCATTCAAGCGTGTTCCAGTTATTACAACTCAACGGCTACAGCCAACTCAACAGTCGGTGGTCATCCGACATAACCGAGTGTCGTCTCGCCCCATCGAGCATGGCATCGTCCCACGTATTCATACACATCAGGACAGCATTCCACACAGGAGCATCGGCTTGGCCTCCACCGTGACCAGCATCGTCCAAAACCCCCGCCTAGACAGCATTCCATACAGGAGCATCGTCCCGCATAAATGCATCAGAACGAGTTCACTACCTCGCATAAACGCATTAGGGTATTTAGGTGATCACACACCAATACATACTTGGCCAAGAACATCGTGTTTTGCACTCAAATACCTCAATTTCAAATAATGGACTTGACCAATTTTCTTGTATTAAAAACCATCCCAGTAAAATAATCGTGCATGGTCACGCATTTGAATCGAACTAGTAAGCATGGTACCTTCTCATTTCAAAATTCAACGATTTCATATACTATATAAAATTTTGGTGTCAAAAACAGACACCCAGTATTTTTCTATTTAAATACCATAAAATCAAATTTTGCAATAATAATCCATAATGATCACCAAGCACTCAATTGTACATATAATCAATCAATTTCATATATAAACTCAACCACGAGAATCAACATAAAATTATGATAAACGGTTATCTCGTCACAATTTACTTTAATTAAAATTAATTAAATAAATTGTAATTAATTAATTAAATTACAATTAATTAATTAAATTGTGTTTAATTAAACTGAACCACTTAATTAACTTAACCACACCGGCACATCATCAATCAAGTCAACATTTACCTACCATCATATAGCCAAAACATCAAAATCCCCTTTTAAAAATAAACTCAATAACTCTTTTTTTTTTTGTTCAAACTTCCCGAAATAAATTCGTACGGGGTCCCATATTTGAAACTAACCCGCCAAATTTTGCATGCATCTAGTATAAAACCTCCTCATTTTATTGAGCACATAAAATTTTCCGTCCAAACCCAACACCTGACACCTAATTTATTTTCTATTTTCTTTTCCAACCACCCCTTTTTGGAAATAATCTTTAGTAACCCCCTTTTTTTGTTCAAAACTTTTAGAAATAAATTTATAGGTGCTCACGTACTCAAAATTAATCCATCAAACTTTGTATGCACTTAGTTTAAAACCTCATTGTTTTACTGAGCCAATAAGTTTTTGTGACATCCGGATTTTTGTCGACCCTCATGTGACATTCCGTGACAGATCGACGGAAGTATCGTCGGACTACGTCATTGGTACCATTTGTGGACGCCGTTTCGTCATCATCGTTGGACCGAGACATTATGTTTAGTAATGGTCCGATCATCGAAATTACCCTTATGTAACCCCACGATTGAAACCCTATTCCACCCGCTTGTATACCCTACTAACCAAAACTCCCGTGCACATTTGTTTCGATGACTCTACACAACCATACCACCCAAGTATTTATGTAACAAGAGAGGAACTTAGACTTTAAATAATGGTCATTCTTTAGTGAGCCAAAGGTGGGGGCGCATTTCGGCAATGCATGAAGGACGAGCATGCATGCATGAGGAGGGGAGATCGCCTACATCCAAGCCACCCCCAATCTCTCCCCATTCGGTCGACAATTGAGTCAACTGAATTGTGGGGTGTTGACTGAAGCAGGGCCAGCAACGACCACGTTGCTTCGGAAGTCGACTGCCAGCAAAAGCCCAAGGCATTGCAAGTGGAAGACACATTCCACCCAGCTATCTTCGGTCTTTGACGCCACCGAATCTGCATGCATTGACTGAGTTAGTCAACTAATTGAAGGAACAAAAGGGCGCGGAAACGAGAGCGAGAGAGAGAATGATCGAGCGAAACAAGCCAGAGAGAGTGAGAGAGAGAGGGAGAGAGCAGCGAGCGAGAGTGATAGGGAAAGAAGGAGATCGTCCACTTCGCCCGTGCACGCACGCTGCCGACGCCGCTCGCACTTGCTGTTGCCAAGCCATGTCTGTGACCACAGGCTTCTCGATTTCTTGCCGTCGACACCACTGAACCTAAGGCAAGTGAAAGTCTACTAACCTATGTAATGTAATGCTGTTGTTGTCTGAAGTAGTGCAGTTAGATTGAAAAGATTTGAGTGTTGGATGTTGAATTCTGGGATGATTGAAGTGACTTGGATTTAGGAAATTGAGAAATCCGTATGAGTAGTTCAATTAGGAACTTCGGTTGTACATTATACCTTGCGGTGATGAAAGCTTGCGAATTTTGTTTGAAAACCGTTTTGGAAATCTTTCAAATTTGTGTCAAAAATTTATAACTATGATATAGTTTTCAAATGTTTAAAGGAATGTATTGTACTTTCAATTTTTGGAACCTTTTATAGAAAGTATTTTAAACTATTCAAGTTTGGTTTGAAATCTAAATTTATCGATGTGCCGATTCCAAATGTACTTGTGAAAGTGGACTTTAAGGAGAAAATCCAACAGATTCTCCATATTGATGATTTGAAAATATTTTGGCATTGAAATGATTTGGTTACTATACCATGGCTGAGATGTTATCGTTGCCGTTGGACCCTCAGGTCAACAATGCCCCGGGAGTCGGGATGCCTGGAGGTGAGACATGACATGCTCTGGATGCTCGGTGACTGAAATATGGAACCGGAGGCTTTCACAACGCCAGGTTGGGTGCAAATGCCTGGAAGAACGCAAACACTTATCCTTCGGGAGAAAAATCTTGAGTTTTAAAACTGATTGTTCTGCTAAGTTGCACTTGATTATGGGACAAAATTGTGTGACACGGTATGGGACATGTCATAACAATTTGGCTTTATAATCGGGACCCATGTGATTGAAATGATGTGTTTTGGTTTTGAAATTGCGCTTGCTATTACTTTGAAAAAGTTCTATTGGTTTGATGCATACCTATTCCTTTGGTTATGTGTTTTGTGAATCTTGCCTGAAATCAGATGGTGATGTTTCTGCATAATATAGTTTAGTAGATCTTTCGTTGCTAGGTGGTTGTACTCATCCATTGTGGGGACTAACATTTTCAGACTAGACAAGATGTCTTTGCTGCCTGCACCTCCTGGTACATTCTACGGGATCCCTATCAACCTACAGTGGGATCAAACGGAGCATTAGGATCCTAACTGGATAGGACTTACATTTGTTCGCGTGAGGGTGAACGTGATGATTGACACCGATCTTCCTTCCAGTTCTGTATGTCAGGTGTATGTCGTCTTATTCGTCCACAGGAATGGGCGAACTCTTGGTCCCCTGCCACCGCCACCAAAGGACGACAATGACAGGGGATCGAGCGGTGTGGAGTGACCGTGGATGTTGAGGACAGCAGGGGAAGAATTTTTGGATGCCGACACTAAACGATGGACTTTATGCATATAGCTCTTGGAGATGTCGGGTAACTTTTGAAGTATAACCGAGTATAGAAAACTACGGCATTTTGGTGTACCGACTAACGATGTCCATCTAGTTTATGTAAATAAAAGTGTCCACTATTATCTATAAACATGTTTAGTTGGTGTGCATTGTTTCCGAATTTAGGAAAGGGAGTTGTTGGATATGCTCCCATCATATTTTTGCGCAGGGACCAATGGAAAAGATATAGACCCCCAAACCTCATGGACTTATCGAAATCCTATAGTATCATAGTAACAGACTTTCAGGTTAAGAGAAAGGTAGTGATGTGTGGAGACCCTAACGAATCGGGGGCTGTCGGGGGGTGTCACAGTTTTGGTGTTTGGACCCGACACCTCATTATTTTTTCTAATAAATAGTCCAAAAGGTCGCATTTTGCAATAACAATAAACAATCACCATAGCACAACCATTCACATATTATCAAGCATAAGCTTTAAGCATGCCAAAAGTCAACTACATCACCAAGTATACCTTATCCAGCAAGCACAACATCACGGATAACCACAAAAACCACTATCGGCCCTAACCAACAGAAACTGGTCCACTCGCGCGTCTCCAAGATTAATTTCAGAAATATACCCAAACGGGTTCAGAAAATTTCAAATTTTAATATTTTATAAAGGACACTTAAAAGAACATTTTTCATGAAGACACCTTGACCTAGATTTTCCTAGAATGAGAGCAGTAAATCGCACAAACCGTTACAAAAACTGTGTCAGTGTCCAGAAATTCTATTTTCTGAAATTAGTTTGGTTTGAGATCTAAAACTTGTCCATTTGATCGGAAATTTTAATATGTTAAACTAAAAGATGTGATGAACAACGTTTGTGAAGAAAATATTTTGAAAATTGAACTCTAAGAGTTGATAAAAATCCTTTGAACACCAACAGGTCACTGTTTCCAGCATAATCCGAGATTCTATTTTGCAAATAACAAAGCTGAAATATTTTTCTTTAAATCCCTAAAATCTTGAGTAAAATATATGTCATAACTGAAGATGTCTAAAACATTTCTCAAGAAGGAAGTAACCTCAAAATCATAGCACATTTCTCCCCAAAAAAATAGCAAATGGTGAGTGCTCATCCATCTTACTGGACCATGCTCTGAGAGCTTGCCTCGAGCCATAGACAGCCTTTCTAAGCAAATAAACTTTCTTCTCCTAGCTTGGTGTGACAAAGCCTTCTGGCTGCTCAACATAAATCTCCTCCTGCAACACTCCATTCAAAAATGCAAATTTCACATCTAACTAATATACCTTTCATCCTTGTTGAGCTGCCAAAGCAAAAATCATTCTAATTGTATCAAGTCTTGCCACGGGAGCAAAGGTTTTTGGAAAATCAATTCCCCAAACCTGTGCATATCCCTTCACCACCAACCTAGCCTTATGCTTATTCACTGAGCCATTAGGATTAAATTTGGTCCTAAAAACCCATTTTACTCCAATCGCTTTCCTATCTTCAAGCCTCTCCACTAGCTCCCATGTTTGGTTCTTTTCTATCATGGTCAACTCTTCCTTCATTGAATTCATCCACCTCTGATCGCTTTTAGCTTCCTCATAACCTGCAGGTTCCAAAATAGCGACACTACACCTTTGATATATATCTGTCAGAGATCTAGTACGTCTAACTGGAACATCATCCACCAGCTCGTCAGGTTCTAGTGAGACCTCTTTGTGCTTGCCTTATGGCTCATTTGTCCAGTCCCATTTCTCATCTTCCAGGAACTGAACATCCCTGCTAGTGATCACCTTCCCTGTCTGTGGTTGATAGATCATGTAAGCTTTTGACACTAAACTGTAGCCAACAAAGATCCCAGATTCAGCTTTCTCTCCCAACTTGTCTATCTTGACTTGTGGAATATGAGAAAAACACAAACATCCAAACACCTTCAAATTTCTTAGAATTGGCTTGATATCAAACCAAGCTTCAAAGGGTGTCTTCATCTCCAATACCCTCGTAGGTAGTCTATTCAGCAGAAAAACTGTTGTGTTTGTTACTTCTCCCAAAACTCTTTTGATAGATTCTTCTCATACAGCAGACACCTAGTCATCTTCATAATGGTTCTATTCTTCCTCTCACTAACTCCATTTTGTTGTGGAGAGTAAAGAGCAGTAAGCTAATGCTCAATTCAAGCTTCTTCACATAAAGAGTTAAACCTTTATGAAGTGTATTATGTTCCATTATCAGATCTAATGACCTAAATCTTGCAGCCACTTTGGTTCTCAACCCATTTCTTAAACTTCAGAATTACCTCAGCAACTTCTGACTTTTACTTCAGAAAGTAAATCCAACACATTCTAGTATAATCATTAATGAAAATAATGAAATACCAGCTGTCATTTAGTGAAGGAGTCACTTGTGGACCACATAGATCTGTATGAATCAGCTGCAGCTTCTCTGTAGCTCTCCAAGTGGATTCCTTAAAGGGAAGTCTTGTCTGCTTGCCCAACAAACAAGTTTTGCACCTTGTGATCTGCTCCTCCAGGCTTGGTAACCCAGTTGCCATTTCATTCCTCTGCATGAACAGCACGCCTCTATGATGAAAGTGCCCCAAGCTCTTGTGCCATATTTCTAAATCATTAGCCTGACACTTGAATGCCATCTTATCCTTCTCAAGAGGATTCAAAGAAAAACTCTTCTGTTGCATCTTTATCTTGAACAACTCCTAACCATTTGAGTCAAAGATCAAACACTTCTCCTATTCAAATATCACCTTAAATCCCTTTTCTACCAACCGCCCCACACTCAACAAATTCTGATCAAATTTAGGCACATACATCACATCAGAAACTAGCTTAGTTCCAGCACAACTCTCCATTGCTACAGTCCCTTTACCTTTCACTTCTAAGTACTCCCCATTCCCAATCCTCACTCTTGTCTTCAACAAATTTTCAAGGTTTATAAACAGTGTTTCATCACTTGTCATGTGGTTTGTGCAACCATTATCAACAAGCCAACTGTCACACGGAGTACTAGAGGAGAAACAAGAGGCAACAAACAGTTGATCTACCTCTTGCTGGACTGCAGCATGTACCTCACCCTGCTACTGATCTCTCTTCTCTTTGTAAAACTTCTCAATGTGTCCAAGCTTATGACACTTTCTGCACCTTACATCTGGCCTCTTCCAACACCTAAAGTGTGGATGATTCTTTTTTCCACAATGTTGACATGAGTAATATCTTCCCCAATTGTTCTTGGAGTTGCCCACACTATTCTCTCTTACAGCAGCTTCTGAACCACTACTACCATTTCCTTTCTTTCCTTTGCACTTCTTGACTTTTCCTCTTACATTATGTTGTTCTTTGGCTAGCAAAGCTCCTTCTGTACTTCCTTCCAGCCTCATTAACCTCCACTACTCTTGTGCTTGCAGAGCACTTAGTAATTCTGCCAACTTGATCTAAGACAAATCCTTGGTATTCTCCAAAGAGGCAATGGTTGCCTCAAACCTTTCGAGCAAGGAGACAAGAATCTTCTGCACTAGCCTATTATCAGAGAGGTCAGTACCTAGAACTCTTGCCTGATTTGCAATGCTTATCAACTTATCAGAATACTCCTTAATTGTCTCAGACTCCTTCATCTACAGTCTCTCGAATTTTGTGATCAGATTTAGTCCCTTCACGCTTCTGATCCTCTCATCTCCTTGATACTCAGCTTTGAGGAAGTCCCAAATAGCTTTAGCTGATCCACAAGCCATAATTCTACTGAAAATGGCAGGTGAGACAGTAGCATATAAACAAGACTTTGCCTTTGCTTTCCTTGTTGTCCTCTCCTTGTGAAACTTGATTTGATTGATGGTTGGATTGTCAAGAAGGGGAGCAACTTCATAATCTTGTTCCACAGCTTCCCAAAAATCACAATCCTCTAGATAGGCTCGCATTCTCACTACCCAGGCTTGATAATTTTCTCCATCAAACGCTAGCGGAGCCATTGCTGAAAAACCACTCGATCCTGCCTCCATCTTGCTTTTATGGATGCAGACACACCTCTTAATCAATCTCACAAGTCACTCACAGCCCCTTAAGATCAAGAAGGCTCTGATACCAATGTTGTTTTCGAAAGAACATAGAAGGAGTTGACAGCGAAAGCTATTTTTTTCTTATTTAGAAAACTGACAAATGCTTCAATGCATACTAAAACTTAACCATAAACCCACGTTGCCCACTAACAGCTTGCTTGGTCCACAAAACTAGCGACAAACTACCATTATAGCAACAAAAAAAAAAAAAAAAAAAACGTGCAGCTTACTACTGCTCTTACAAGATAAGATTGACCAAGTAAAACAACCATGAACTAAGTCTTAGAAAATAGGACATCAACAAACTAACTAAACTAAACAAAGAAAGAAAAAAAACAGATAATGCAATCTTCATACATCAACATGAAGAGTCTAAGATGGAGATTTGCTGGAGATGGAGATGGTCGAAGCTAGAACTTCTGAGAAGTATACTGGCGAAGCTGGAAATGGATCAGCAACTGAAACAAAGAAATGAAGCACAGCTCAATCGGGTTTCCTCTTTGGCATTTCGTCAAACTCCTGAAAAGCCGAGAAGAGGGGCCAACAATGGGGCTGCCGGAAGGCAGCGGCTGGAACTTGCGACAGTGGTGGACTAGTGGAGGAGAGTCCTTATCTCTGAAGCTATGCAATGAAAATTCAGTCGAGCCACATATGAAGATATCTTTTCTTTTCTTTTTTTCTGATGACCCAAGATCTGTCGAGCCCAACTTTTGCTTATGCTAAGCCAACCCATGGCCCGTACAGTGCGCAGTGCACCTCGGACTAAGCGTCAATTGTCACGCCTCAATCCTCGGGCGCGCGCCCATCCCATCTTGTCGATTTAAATAGCGACGTCCCAAGACGTATCGCCGACCCATTCATTTTAATACGCATGCGGAAGCATATTAGAAATCCCCACACAATAAGACAATGGGATAGAAATGTAGGACTAAAAATCTCAAACCTGAAAAACCAACACGCTTATATACATATATAACAACTAATAAGTCAGTTTTTACTCAAACCGCTTCACAACACAAAGTCAGCAGATAGGGGTGGGGTTTCAATCCTCTCCTAGGTCCTCCTCTGGATCCTCCTCTGAGTCCTCCTCTTCTTCGATGATCTCTCGTTCTTCCTCGTTCCAGCTAGAGCCCACGGCTGAGTACACCGGAGAATCAGAATCACCTTCGAGCTTGGGGTCCTTCGCATCTACCACCGATCCACCCTTAGGATCTGTTGTATCCTTCCCGAATGCAACCTCTAACGCATACGGTGGTACCTACAATTTTGGTATTGGACCCACCCTTCGCCCATCAGAATAATGGCGATACCATGCTCGATATTCATGGGGCACCTTTTTGGGTTCACACAAGTCAACCCAGACGGTGGATTTTATCAGCACATACTTGAGTCCCTCAGGATGGTGGTGTATCAGAATGTGGTACCCTATTTCCGTGAATTTCTTAGGTTGCCCAAAATGCTCGAGAGGAGCTGGAGGTGCTACCATCTATGAACCTGAAATGTTATCCCACAACGGGGTGAGATGACATCTCAGCAAGTTCTACCCCCTAAGACTCGATTAGGAAGCAAATACGCCCTAAGGGCTGCCTAAGCACAACACGGGTCAGAGGACTTACCTTGGCCTTAGTTCCTTCTTGCAAATCAACACAATTCAAATAGACATCCAATCAATCCCACAAATCGAATTATCGATCAATTAACTGTCGATTCCATGTCAACCAGATCATTCCTCGGTCATTTCAGTCAATACTATCTAACTTAGGCCCGTAATGCCTAATTGGACACCGAAACGGACCCAAAATTTTTTTGAATCACTCTAGATAAATACTAGAATTCGGCTAGGCCTTAATTGCACTAACTGTCCACCTAACATGCATCGGCAAATAATTAAATTTCACTAATCTAATCTAACTAACCACCTAACCATACTTAACTTAATCTAATCAGCCCTTAATGTCGTTAACCTACTAAGCGAGGATTAGTGAGTTAAACTCCTTTGTTTTGCGATTCGATCGGCTCAAATCATCGGGGACACAACGGGGCTCAATTCCCTCCAAGGCTAGTTTCATGGTGGTCGGAGGCGGCTCACGGCGGCCTGAGCTGATTGAGACAACTCCTGGGACATCTAGACAAGCGAACCTAGGTGAAGGCACTCGCAGTGAGGTGCGGGCAGCGCGACACGCGGACAAGGGCGGAAACGGCGAATGACAGCAGGCGATGGCATCGTGGGCGGTCCAGCAACGAAGCTATTTCCGCCTAGTCTTCTAGCTTGCTATTGGCGTCTGAAATGGATGGGAGGAGGCTAAGGAAGATGCTAGTTGACTACAAGGGGGAGAGGGGGAGACAAGAGGGGACAAGGGGCCTACTTGGTCTTATTTTCTCCTCATTTGTCCCCTTGACCTTATCCCTCTACCAGTTGGCTTTCATGGCCACAATTTAGCCACCAATGCTCCATTCTAGAAGCCCGAGATGGTCCAAATGTCATGGGTGGTGGGGGCACACGAATTTGGCTCGGTTTCTCTTCAATTGGAGCCTGAATCCTCATCGAATTAATCCAATGCAATCTCTAAAAATTCAATTATTGAGTCAATAATCGAATTAGTATTTTTCCTCACTAATTGAACCATCTTACTTACCAAATGCGCGATCAAAAATGTTCCCCGACATTTTCTGGTCAAAAACGGCCCTATGATGACTTTTTCCCAAAAAGTCTTGGTTTGTAGAAAAATATTCTAAGACTGAGTCGACACTCCTAGAATTAATTGTGACATGACAGAACTTTCAATTTTTGAAATCGGACTCAAAATCGTGGTTAATTTCAATTCGGCGCGATTTTAGCGTGACCTAGGCTACCGGGTAGCTTTCAGAAAATTTTAGTACAAATAACCCGTGGTCGATTTTCTTCAAGGCACAATAAACCCACTCGACACATTGGTGACTCTCGGTCATCGTAAAACTCTTGGGGATCCAAATACGGACACAAGGTACCAAAACGATAGAAAAATCAATCTAGTGCTAGTTGACGAGAATTTTCCAAATTAGTGGAGTCACCCACGTTTAGTCACACATCTCAGTCAAACCGACCTATCTCTGATCTCTAATCGATTTTTAACCGTGCCGTAATGGCCTCTAAAGATGGACACGGTCGAATAGCCAATTCTTGATCAAATTCTCAAGTATATTGCCTTAAAATTCCTTAATGGTTTCCCCAAATAGTCAAGTTATCTCGAGAGTGATCAGCTCTGAGAACAGCCCTATAAGCACGTCAATGAAATGCCCGATTAATTTAATGGAAAACAGGATTGAAAATCTGGGATGTCACAACTCTTTCCCTCTTATAAAAATTTCGTCCTCGAAATTTAAACCATTACAATACTTAAACAAAAAGGTGGAGGTACAACTGTCTCATCGACTCTTCAGTCTCCCATGTTGCTCCTTCAATACCGTGGTGTTGCCAGACCACTTTGACCAACAGGATGGTCTTTGTACGCAGAACTTGCTCTTTTCTGTCCATTATCTGAACCGGGCTTTCAACATATGACACTCGGTCATCCACGTCAAATTCTTCAAAATTAAGCACGTGGGTCAGGTCAGGCTCGTACTTCCTCAACATCAACACGTGAAATACGTCATGCACTTGCACCAATCTCAGCGGCAACGCAAGACGATACGCTAGGGTCCTGATTCTCTCTAGAATTCCAAATGGACCTACGTACCTTGGACTCAGTTTTTCCTTTCTTTCCAAAGCTCGAAGTTCCCCTCATTGGTGACACTTTAAGAAAAATGTGATCACCAACTTGGAATTCCAATGATCTCCAGCGCCTATCTACGTAACTTTTCTATCTACTTTAAGCAGTCTTCAATCTACCTCTGATCACTGCAACGGCATCCACTGACTGTTGGACCAACTTTAGGCCTGTAATCTTTCCTTCCCCAACTTCATCCCAACACACTGGTGTCCTGCACGATCTACCATACAACGCTTCAAAAGAAGCCATATGGATACTCTGCTGATAACTATTGTTGTAGGCAAATTCCACCAGGTGAAGCTGTTCTTCTCAACTTCCTTTGAAATCTAGTACACAAGCTCGCAGTATGTCCTCGAGGGTCTAAATTGTCCTCTTACACTGGCCATTTGTCTGAGGATGATATGCTGTACTATATTGTAGCTTAGTACCTAAAGCACTTTGTAAGCTCTTCCAAAAAGCGGCGGTAAATCTCGAATCTCGATTTGAAGTTATCGTAACCGGCACTCCATCAAACGAACTGCCTGACGCACATACAGGTCTGCGTGTCTATCCAAACTAAGGTCCTTTCGAACTACAATGAAGTGAGTCGACTTTGTCAATCTATTGCCTACCATCCAAATCGAATCATTTCCTCTCCGACTCCTCGGTAGTCCGGTCACAAAATCCATCGTGATATGCTCCCATTTCCATTCTAGGATCACGAGAGGTTGCAGAAGTCCTCCCGGTTTACAATGCCGAGCTTTAACCTGCTGACATATCAAACACTTGGTGACATACTTGGCGATTTCTACCTTCATACCTGACCACTAATAGTGTTGACGCAGATTCCGATACATCTTGGTACTACTAGGAAGAATGCTGTAAGTGCTACAATGTGCTTCAGATAAAATATCCTCTCTAAGCTCCACATCGTTAGGTACAACCAAACGTCCTTGGAACCTCAGTGTTCCTTCATTAGAAACTTGAAAGTCAGCATTTCTTTTCTTAGTATCCTCCTGTAGAATTTTCTATACATCAGGGTCTATCGATTGGAGTAACTTGATTCTAATCTTGATATCCGGTTTAATTCTGAAGGTGGCCTACCTCAAACTTGAATATCGAATCTCGAGCTCTCTTGATTAGATTCCACTCCTTAATTAGAATATGAGCAACTGAAGACTTTCGACTCAAAGCATCGGTGACCTTGTTCACCTTTTCTGGGTGATATAGAATATCAGAGTCGTAGTCTTTCAGCAATTTCCTCCATCGGTGTTGTCTCATGTTCAGCTCTTTCTGAGAGAACAGGTACTTGAGACTCTGATGGTTCATGAAGATCTGGAATTTTTCTCCGTACAAATAGTGTCTCCAAATCTTCAGGGCGAAAATAATGGACGCGAGTTTTAAGTCATGCGTCGGATAATTCTGTTCAGAGGCCTCAACTAACGGGAGGCATGTGCAACAACTCTGCCATGTTGCATAAGCACACAACCCAATCCTCTAAATGACGCATCACTATAGATCTCAAATCCTCCAGGACCAAATGAAATAGTTAGCATAGGTGCAGTGGTCAACTTTTGCTTCAGCTATTGGAAACTATTCTCGCACTTGTCTATCCACACGAATTTCTCTTCTTTCTTCAGGAGTCTTGTCAGAGGCGACGCTAAAGACGAGGATCCTTCCATGAACCTTCTGTAATAACCTGCCAAACCCAAAAACCTTTTGATTTATATCACGGTTGTCAGTCTTGGCCAGTTAATCATTGCTTCTATCTTGCTTAGGTCCACAAAAATTCCTTCGCCTGAAATCACGTGACCTAAGAAAGCAACACGAGTCAACTAAAACTCGCATTTGCTTAACTTGGCATACAACTGATGGACTCTCAGCATTTGCAGCACTAATCTCATATGACTCTCATGTTCTTCCTCACTCCTTGAATACACCAGAATATCATCGATGAACATGATCACAAACTAATCCGGATACTCCTTGAATACTCGGTTCATCAAATCCATGAAGGCAGCTGGAGCATTCGTCAACCCGAATGGCATCACAGTGAATTCGTAATGACCATACCAAGTATGAAATGCTGACTTAAGAATGTCCTCCTTCCTGATTCTCAACTGATGATATCCTGTCCTTAAGTCGATCTTCGAGAATATCGACACTCCTTGCAATTGATCGAACAAGTCATCAATCCTCGAGAGTGGATACTTGTTCTTGATCATTATTTGATTGAGTTGTCGATAGTCGATGCACAGGCGCAACGAACCATCTTTCTTCTTCACAAATAGAACTGGTACTCCCCAAGGTGATGCACTGGAACGGATAATTTTGTTTAGAGGCCTCAACTAACTGGAGGCATGTGCAACAACTCTGCCATGTTGCATAAGCACACAACCCAATCCTCTAAATGACGCATCACTATAGATCTCGAATCCTTCAGGACCAAATGGAATAGTTAGCATAGGTGCAGTGGTCAACTTTTGCTTCAGCTCTTGGAAACTATTCTCGAACTTGTCTGTCCACATGAATTTCTCTTCTTTCTTCAGGAGCTTGTCAAAGGCGACGCTAAAGATGAGAATCCATCCACAAACCTTCTGTAATAACCTACCAAACCCAAAAAACTTCGGATTTCTATCACGGTTATTGGTCTTGGCTAGTTAATCACTGCTTCTATCTTGCTCAGGTCCACAAAAATTCCTTCGCCTAAAATCATGTGACCTAAGAAAGCAACACGAGTCAACCAAAACTCGCATTTGCTGAACTTGGCATACAACTGATGGACTCTCAGCGTTTGCAGCACTAATCTCATATGACTCTCATGTTCTTCCTCACTCCTTGAATACACCAGAATATCATCGATGGACATGATCACAAACTAATCCGAATACTCCTTGAATACTCGGTTCATCAAATCCATGAAGGCGGCTGGAGCATTCGTCAACCTGAATGGCATCACAGTGAATTCGTAATGACCATACCAAGTATGAAATGCTGACTTAAGAATGTCCTCCTTCTTGATTCTCAGCTAATGATATCATGTCCTTAAGTCGATCTTCGAGAATATCGACACTCCTTGCAATTGATCGAACAAGTCATCAATCCTCAGAAGTGGATACTTGTTCTTGATCGTTAACTGATTGAGTTGTCAATAATCGATGCACAGGCACAACGAACCATCTTTCTTCTTCACAAATAAAATTGGTACTCCCCAAGGTGATGCACTGGGACGAATGAATCCCTTATCCAATAATTCCTGCATCTGCACTTTCAGTTCCTTCAACTCAAATAACGTCATCCGATAAGGAGTCTTAGAGATTGGCTCTGTCCCGGGTGCTAGCTTGATCACAAACTCAATCTCTCTCTCTGGCGGCAGTCCTAGCAATTCCTTAGGGAAAACATCTGGAAATTCTTGCACCACGGCGATGTCTTCCATCTTTAGCTCCTCAACTATCATATCCACGACAGTTGTCAGATAACCTTGACAACCCTCGTCTAACAAACGATTTGCCTCTGGCGACGAGATCAAGGTAATCAAAGGCCCTCCTCGATTCCCAACAAAATCGAAGCTCCCACCCTCTAACGGGTCAAAATGAATCGCTTTGCAATAGCAGTCCATCTTTACCCGTTGCTTGGTGAGCCAGTCCATATTAATTATTAAATCGAAGTCATATATGGTTAAGACTAACAGATTTATTTTCCCCTCTTGCTCACCAATCTCTAACTTACACCCAGAACAACCCAAAGAAGCTATCACTTTATCCTTCAATGCTGTAGATAAGCAAACTGCCAACTCCAATAATATAGGACTTAATCCTAATAACTTAACATATTGTTCGGTAATAAAGGAATGGGTTGCTCCTGGATCGATAAAGCGTAAGTAGGATAGTCGTTCAACGAAACCATTCCTGTGATCACGTCAGGCACAGCCTCTACTTGACCTTGTGTGATGGCATACATTGTGCCTTGAACCGGTGGTCTTAGCTGTCCTCCTTGTGACGCATTCTAGGGCGCTTACCCTCTGATCTGACCCATAAGTGGCGGTGGCGGCAATTGCGGTTGTCCTCTTGGTCACCTAGGACAATCTCTAGCCATGTGGCCCTGTTGGCCACATTCAAAACAAGCGCCCGTCCTTCGAGGGCATTGGTTCGCTCCATGTTGCCTTCCACAAAAGCGACACAAATCATTCCTGCTTGGCCCTAACTTGCCAACTCCACCCTTCCTGTTGGGTGGGATTTGGAATCTACCTCCAGCCATGGACCTCTTCCCATGGTGGATTCCTTCTCTATGAGAGCTAACCTCAATCTAGACGAGGCAGCTTGCTCATTCAAACCTCTCTCTATCATCTGGGCTCGATGATAGACTTCTCGATATTCTTTCAGATCCAATGGTAGCAGAAGTTGCTTTAGTTCAGAACAAAGACCATTTGTTAATATTTGGGCTTTTTCTTTTGGGTCCTCAATTAATCTCGGCGCGTACTGAGAAAGTTCAGCGAACTTGACCCCATACTAGTCAACAAACATCGATGCTTAATGAAGGCACTAGAACTCCTCCATCTTTTGTTCCCGGGCAGTACCCGAAAAATACTGATCGTTAAATGCTCTGAGGAAGGCCTCCCACACCAAGATCACACCTTCTAGGAATATTGTATCATTGGCAGCTCTCCACCAAATGTTGGCATTACCTTGCAATTGGTACGCCGCCAAAACCACTTTCATCTCTTCATTGCACATTAGAAGTGCAAAAGCTTTCTCAAGATCTTGTATCCAGAGCGAAGTAGCTTCTGGGTCTCCGATACCAATGAACCTCGGTGGGTTCAGCTTCAAGAACTGCTTGACGAGCTTATGCATCAGTCTCTCTCTCTACACCACCACATTCTCAAGCTAGACCTCGGGGGGTGTGGCAACAGGTGCGACAGCAGGTGCGACCTCAGCGGCAGCGGCAACGGCAGCAGTAGTAGCGGCAGCAGCAACAATAGCTTGGTTCTGAGCTTGCTGTCCTAACACGTCTCTCATAGCCTCAAGCGCCTGCATAATCCCCTCGATTCTGAGATCACCAGGGGCTACTACCCCGACACCTACTGGAGGTGGTGCCACTCTACTCGTGCTAGCCTGCGCTGGCGCTTTACCTCTACCGCCTCGAGTACTGACCCTGGTCGGCGTCCTACCCCAAGTTATGGCCCTAACGGTCCTTTTGGTAGGAGTCATTTGCTCTTGATCACTCATGGATCAGCTTTATCTACTGAAGCATGCTTCCAATTCCACACCGAATTAGAAACAAAGTGATCCACACCACAGACAATTCTACCAAACAGCTATCACAGACATGCGTCAACATGAATTTGAAGGCCATTCCTACTACTATCCCATGAACCATCACATTTATCACTCAAATACCTAACATTTGCTCTAATACCACCTAAACGGGGATGTCACACCCCGATCCTTGGGCGCGCACCCATCCCGGCTTGGTTGATTTAAATAGCGACGTCACAGGACGCATCACCGACCCATTCATTTTAATACGCATGCGGAAGCATATCAGAAATCCCCGGACAATAAGATGATGAGATAGGAAAGTAGGACTAAAAATCTCAAACCTGAAAAACCAACACGCTTATAAACATATATAACAACTGAGTCATATATATATATATATATATATATATATATATATATATATATATATATATACATACATACAAAACAACTAATAAATCGGTTTTTACTCATACAGGTTCACAACACAAAGTCAGCAAATAAAGGTGGAGTTTCAATCCTCTCCTAGGTCCTCCTCTTCTTCAACGATCTCTCCTTCTTCCTCGCTCCGGCTGGAGCCCACGATTGAGTACACTAGAGAGTCAAAATTGCCTTCAAGTTTGGGGTCCTTCGCATCTACCACCGATCCACCCTTAGTATCTGTTGTATCCTTCCCGAACGCAACCTCCAACGCATACGGTGGTACCTCCAATTCCGGTATTGGACCCACCCTTCACCCATCAAAATAATGGCGATACCACGCCCAATATTCATGGGGCACCTTTTTGGGTTCACTCACTTCAACCCAGATGGTGGATTTTATCAGCACATACTCGAATCCTTCGAGGTGGTGGTGTGGCACCCTCGAAACGGCCCCCGATCCGTCAGGGTCACAACAGTTAGCTTACCTTTCACTTTTCCTAATAACATGTCACTCTGATACCATTGAATTATAGTGGGTCCATATATCCTGGGGGTTTATAAATTTTTTTTTTTAATCGATCCCAGCGCAATTCGTATAACGGAAGCATATACAACATCTCCCTAACCCATACTCAAACTAATAATACAATGCAATGCACACCGACTACACCTTTCATATATACATATATATACACGCGTTAGAGCCAAAACACTTTTATTTACATAACTTTGATAGACATCACGAGTCGGTACAACAAAAGGCCAAGGCTTTACTAAGCTTGGCTATAACCCAAAAGTACCCGACCCCACATCAGCCATGTACATCAATCCATCATCCAGTGTCGGCTATCCAAAAAGTGTCATCCTCTATCAGTCACACGCGCAATCACACCCAGCCCGGTGCATTGGTTGGTGGTGGCGGCAGCATCCCCATCATGATCCTGTCGCGACGAACATGCATAGATAGGAACTCCTGGACTACGAGGCCATCAGGTAGACCCACATCATATATAACTAAAACTCGAACACGGATGAACACCAATCCACGAGCACCAACACAAGGGTGCTCTGAGCACTCAACTTCAACATCAGACAGTAAGCCATAAAAAGTACCACGTGTGACAGGTGACAGAGGCATCTCTTAATCGGAAATGTTAGTCCCCAAAAGGGGTGAGTACAACCACTCAGTAGTAAAAAATTCCTCAAGCTATATCAAGCGTTACTATTAATATCCAGATTCAAGTATAGTAGACAAAACAAGAAATTTAACAATATGTATGTATCAAAATCATGAAAACCTTAAATGTAATAACCATGTAGTCCTAATGTGTAGTGCAACATATCCAAGATAGACAAATCTCAATCATAGGGTCAAACTGAAACATCACGTTCCATTCGATGACATACACTCAGCCTTATATCCAGACCCACACACACTTATAATGGAATCATTCATTTTATTTTTCAAAAGGTTTCATCCTCGGAGGACCAATGTTTGCGTCCCTCCAGCATTCGCATCCCTCCAGGCATCAGGAAAGCCTCCGGAATTCAGCCATTTAAGGCCACCGGGCATCTGGAGCGAATCACGCCTCCAGGCATCTCGTACCCCACCTGGCATCACGAGGAACCTCAAGGGCTTCCCATGAAAATGGTTACCCTGGCCATCCGGAATTACGTACCGACTAGCATACCACCAGGCATCCCGACCAGGGAATAACCTCCGGCATTCAGCCATTTAAGGCCACCGAAAATCCACAAGGCATCGACTCACTCGATCCTCTGGGCATCCCGACTCCCGGGGTATCGTTGACCCGAGGGTTCAACAGTAACAATTTAGCATTTTAATTTACAAGACATTTTCAAATGCTAACACAAGGCGTCTCATGGACCCTCTAACACATCTCAATATTGCACAAATAACCACAGCCAATACCATCATATCACATAGCCATTCGAAACACCTTCACTTTCGGATACTTTTGTGAAAATTCGAGAACAGAATAGCCCGACTTTTACAATGCACAGTTCGGATAAAAATTTTGAAATAAATAGTAAATGGACTCAGAAAATTATGAAATTTTGACACGTTATCAATGAGACCTAAAGGAACAATTTTATGAAGAACACCAAGTCCAATTCCATGCATATCGAGAGTAAAACTTCTGTATTTCTTGCTACAGTTTCTGTAAAATTTCCAGATTTAACATTTCTGTATGAAAATCATTTCGTCGACCAAATATTGTCCATTTATGCTAATTTTTTGATATGTTACTCTCACAGATGTGCTCTCCAACTTTAGTTAAGGATTTGAAGTCAAATTTTGGCTAGAAAATTCCAGAAAAATCGAGAAATCACCGATGGTCATGCTGTTCTTGCGAAAACAGTTCATTAGCCTAAAGAGGACTCTTCCTATACTTTGAGTTTCGGTATCCAACTTCCACAGCCAAGATTTACAAGCACATTGCACCACAATACAGCCTCTTTACTTCTCAAAAATCCGCCATAGCTAAATCCTTGAGTTCTCATTTCAATTTAAAAACGAAACCCACCAAAACTTGCTCTATTCTTGCTCCAATACCTCGACCAGCTTCATCTCCTTCATCAAAATCAACATGCAACTCCAAATTCTACATTTTCTCACATCTACCAACTCCTCACTAGATAAAACAGCAAGCAAAACATAAATTGAAGAACTTCTACTTGCCTTAAGTCCTATGCGACCACAGCAAAACGGAGAACTCGAGGTCTCATACGTGGCTCGGCGACGGCGGAACTAGGCGGCGTCGACGGCAGCAGCTAGGACACGGCGGAAGACAGCCTTCTTCTTCCCCCTCGCAGCCCGCACTCGCTCCTCTCTCTCTCGCTCGCCCGCTCAGTCTCTCTCTCTCTCTCTCTGCTCTCTCTCTCTCTCTCTCTCTCTCTCAGTGGTTCCTTCGAGCAATCCGCCTCTCCCTCTCTCTCTTAATCTCATGATTAGCTAGTAATCATTTGTTTTTGCATGCAGGGGACACTTGGCTCCAAGGGAAGGACAAGTGGCTTCATCAAGGAGACAAGTGGAGGAGGTGGCGTGGGGCTGCTCCATCCGGTTCCTCTCCCTCCTTCGTTCGACAACCTTATGGGCTTCTTGGGCCGGGCCTTGGTCGGCCGAATGGTGGGGGTTAGTGGGCTGCTTTGGGCTGCTTTGGGCCTTAAATATCCAGCCCACACTTGCTCTAAATTTTCCACCTTAATCCCTACTCATAATTACTAAATTTCAAATATTCACATGGCCATAAAATTTTGCAACATTAATCGATGGTAATCCAACTTATAGAGAACACGGCCAAGAATGGAAAATTCTTTATCAATTCATCATTTAGTACAATCATTGATCATACATGGACATAGGATAGATTTCCAACAAAACAATTGTCCATTAAATGCTCGGCCTTGTTTAATTGAAATCCGTTAGTCTAATGACTATAATATAGTCCGATGGCGCTTCCATTACCTATTCATGGGTCGCAGTGTATCTAGGGGTTGTTATGAAATTTTAAGATGCCACAAGTGGTGTATCGGAATGTGGTACCCTATTTTCGTGAATTTCTTAGGTTGCCCAAAATGCTCGGTTGGAGCTGGAGATGCTACCATCTATGGACCTGAAATGTTATCCCACAATGGGGTGAAACGATGTCTTAGCGAGTTCTACTCCCCAAGACTCGATTAGGAAGCAAATACGCCCTAAGGGCTACCTAGGCACAACACAGGTCAGAGGACTTATTTTGGCCTTAGTTCCTTCCTGCAAATCAACACAATTCAAATAGACATCCAATCAATCCCATAGATCGAATCATCGATCAATCAACTCCGTCGATTCCATGTCAACCATATCATTCCCCGGTCATTTCGGCCAATACTATCTATAAGGTCCGACCACCTTGCGGACAGCTTGCTCTACACTGAAAAATAGATAGTAGTTTGCCCTAAAGGCTAATAAATAATATATCATTCTTTCTCTAAGATGACTTACCGAGTCACCGAGTCGATATAAAATATTATTCCTTCTCCAAGATGACATATCGAGTCACCGAGCATATATAGTATATTGTTCCTTTTCTATAACGTTCTTTCTCTAAGATGACACATAGAGTCACCGAGCCATTAAAGCATACCATTCTTTCTCCAAGATGACATGTAGAGCCATTGAGCCGGTATAATATACTATTCCGATCATACAATCAATTTACCATTTTTATCATACCCGATAAAAATACACGTGTGTGGGTACACGGCCAGCCTTAGCCAAAATACAAAGTTTTCACTATTAAATCTCCCATTATTTTCAGCAGTCGCAAAATAGATTTTTGGCGCTATAGACGGATGCCCAGTAATTCTCCAATTAATTACCAAAATTATCCATTTTTGGAATTAAATACCCACAAACACTAATCACAATCAAATTGCACAATCAGTACTCAATTAAATAAAGAGAGAGTACCACTGTAATTAGCATGAAATTTCGGTCACCGGCTATCTCGATCTAATTTTCGAAAAATAATTAATTAATTAATTAATTACCAAAAATTTTAAATAAATGCCAATAAATCCAACTTAGGCCTGTAATGCCTAAATGGAACTGGAAAATTTTTGAATAACTCTAGATAAATACTAGAGTTTGTCTAGGCCCTAATTACACTAACTATCCACCTAACATGCATCGGCAAATAATTAAATTTCACTAATCTAATCTAACTAACCACCTAACCATACTTAACTTAATCTAATCAGCTCTTAAGCGTCATTAACCTACTAAGCGAGAATTAATAAATTAAACTCACTTGTTTCGCGATCCAATCGGCTCAAATCGTCGGGGACGCAACGGGACTCAATTCTCTCCAAGGCGTGCCTAACTTTCGAGGCCGGGAAACAGGCCAAAACGGGCCAAACCTTCTGTTGGAAACCCACTACTTTTTCTCTCTGTTCTTGGCTGGAAAAGAGAGAAAACGGGCTAGTTTGGCAAGGCAAGGGCAGTGATGGACCGATGGAGGCTCCAGCGGCTCGGACGAGCGGTTCACGACGGTCAGAGGTGGCTCACGGTGGCCTGAGCTGATCGAGACAACTCCTAGGACATCTGGACAGGTGGGCCTAGGCGGAGGCATACGCGGTGAGGTGCGAGGTAGCATGGCAAGCGGACAGGGGAGGAAATGGCAAATGGCGGCGGGCGATGGCGTCGTGGGCGGTCCGGCGGCGAGGCTAGCTCGGCTGGTCTTCTGGCTTGCTGTTGGCATCTGAAATGGATAGGAGGACACTGAGGATGATGCTGGTCAACTACAAGGGGGAGAGAGGGAAACAAGAGGGGACAGGGGGCCTACTTGGTCTTATTTTCTCCTCATTTGTCCCCTTGACCTTATCTCTCTACCAGCTGGCTTTCATGGCCACAATTCAGCCACCAATGCTCCATTCTAGAAGCTTGAGATGGTCTAAATGTCATGGGTGGTGGGGGCACTCGAATTTGGCTTGGTTTCTCTTCAATTGGACCCCGAATCCTCCTCGAATTAATCCAATTCGATCTCTAAAAATTCAATTATCGAGTCAATAATAAAATTAGTATTTTTCCTCACCAATTGAACCATCTTGCTTCCCAAATGCACGATCAAAAACGATCCCTGACATTTTCTGGACAAAAATGACCCTAGAACGACTTTTTCCCAAAAAGTCTCGGTTCGCAGAAAAGCTTCTGAGACTAAGTCGATGATCCTATAATTATTTGTGACATGACAGAACTTTCAATTTTTGAAATCGGACTCAAATTCGCAGTTAATTTCAATTCGGCACGATTTTAGCGAGACCTAGGCTACCGAGTAGCTTTCGGAAATTTTTAGTGCAAATGACCCATTGTCAATTTTCTTAGAGCCACAATGAACCCACTCGACATATTGGCAACTCTTGGTTGTCGTGAAAATTTCAAGGATCCAAATATGGTCACAGGGTACCAAAACAATAGAAAAATCAATCTAATGCCGGTCGACGAGAATTTTCCAAATTAGTGGAGTTACCCACGTTTAGCCACATATCTCAGTTGAACCAACCTATCTCTGATCTCTAATCGATTTTTAACTATGCCGTAACTGCCTCTAAAGATGGACACGGTCAAATTGCCGATTCCTAGTCGAATTTTCAAGTCTATTGCCTTAAAATTCCTTAATGGTTTCCTCAGATAGTCTAGTTATCTCGAGAGTGATCAGCTCTGAGAATAGCCCTATAGGCACGTCAATGAAATGCCCGATTAATTTAATGGAAAATAGGATTGAAAATCTGGGATGTCACATCAATACCTAGAGAGAAGCTAGCACAAGATCCCACTACCATGGCCCCCCACTTAAGATGAGTTAACAGCTGCAAAGTTTTGACCTTCGGACCTCTGTGATGAAGTACCCAAAGCCAAACCAACTCAGCTACCAACTGATGCATATATATGAAGATTTCCATGTTCAAGAAAAATGATAATGATTAATAGGAAAAGGAAGAAGAGGATGAACCATTAACCATGATGGGTGTATAGGCCATACAGCTGATAAGTATAGATGTGATCTCCCTGTCTTACCACATCCCCTGTGGGTCGCATCCATATTGCAAATACAGTGATGATAATATGAGCCAACATTTTACCTCTCTTGGTCCCTGTTGCACTTTCTTGGACTGGGATGCTTGAATTGGTCTTAATTTAGCAACGACCCGCCTAAGAGAGCCAAACGGGATCAACAGAGCAAAAAAGAGTTAGAATGAAGGTTAACTAAGAAGAGAAAAGAAAATTGAAAGCCAATTCCAAAGGGAGCTAATTACCTGCACTACTCCTGCTAAAGGCAAGTGTGCCGGAAGTTGACCTTATAATGGCAATGGAGGAGGAGGAGGAGGAATATGGAGTGATGGGAAGAGAGGAAAAGGGAAGGAAGGAGTTAAGTGGGGATGAACTTAAGTAAGGCTTGTGAGAGAGTGTTTTTGAAGGTAGGTTGGATCTGCTCTGGTGACATGAGTGAGTGAGTGAGTGACAGTGAGAGAGCTCCAAGTTGGGTTGAAGTTTTCCATCATCACAAGTGGAATGCTAGAGAAGCATGACACTGTGCCGTTTCCCAATGGAATGTCCCCAAGGCAAGGGAAGGAGCCAAAAAAGCAAAGAGAAAGGGGAAATCAAGGCGACCAGGTCAAAAAAGGAGAGATGGGGGACCAATTTTTTGAACCTTTTTAGCGGAGATTAAGCAAAGAAGCTTACGTTTTAAGCTAGGTTTCACATGGTGCACTGCAATCAATCACCATTTATATGAAAGATATAATGAAAGATGACATTGGCAATTTTTTGTACCTCAGCCCATTCATAGAGTTATATTTGTTTTTTTTTTTTTTTTTTTTTTTGGCAAGATTCAATTTGTCTGGGCCATGTAAAAAAAGAAAAGGGCAAAGGAGCCCTTGTAAAAAATAAAGAAGCCAATGCAATGTGCTGATTGTCTTGAGCACAGTATGTCCATAAATTGTTTGAGCATGACTACTACAAATGCCGTAAAGTATTCTTTTACAAACTGGCTAATAAATGTGCCGAAAAATATTAGCCTTAATTTGGATGTTTGGTAATGTCTCGCCAAAACATACTTATTGAGAGTTCAAATATTGGCTCTCCCTTGATTCTGCAGCACATATATGTATGAAAATACATGGATAAATATCAAAGTGCATTATTGGTGTAAGAATTTTTACACATGTTGCCCTATCCAACACCAAATGTGTAAAAATTTATTTACATTGATAAAGGACATAAGTTCTAGAAAAAATACCGACCTAATAAAAATCTCGAACATAATCCAAGAATTTTTATAAGGACCGTCTAATGCTTGTTAGCTTTTTTTTCTTTTTTGGGTTGCTTTCATGTGGAAATGGACGAAGTGAAGTCCAGAGGGAGCTAATCACCTGCACCACTCCTGCTAAGGTGCGCGTGTGCCTAAAGCCAATCCCTCGAATGCCTCGGAAGGTTGACGGTGGCCGCGATAAATGGCAATGGAGGAGGAGGAGGAGGAGGATTATGGACTGATGGGAAGAGAGGAAAATGAGGAAAGAGTTGGGGGCGAATGAACCTGAGTAAGAGTACAAGTATTTTTTAAGGGTACCTTGCATCTGGTCTGGGGACGTGAGTGAGTGAAAGAGAGTTGAAAGTTAGTTGGAAGCTTTTCCATCATCACAAGTGAAAAACCTAGAGTAGCATATAGTGCTGTTTCTCAAAGGAATCTTACAAAGTAAGAAACAAAAAGAGACGAGGACGGGAAAGGTGGGCCTGAGTACATCCTGGAACTGCTTTATTTAAACTTTGAGACTAAAATTTCGAGAGTGTTCCTTCTTAGGTAGGGAAGACAAAATTTCACTTAGGAACGGAGGGAGCGAGTGCTTTTCAATTGGTTCGTCTCCTTTCATTTCGCTCACACAAGAAAAGTGACGGTGTATTTAAATTTTTGGAGGGGCTGAATTTATTAAGAATTTAATTATGAGAGAGGGGAGGCAGATGGGTTGGTTATTTATCTCAAGATGGCTTAAGAAAAATAAGTACGTCAAAGATAATTCAAAAACTTAAGAATAAGTATGGATCTGCTACTGTACACATATTGTCCACCGAGATTATTCAAAAACTTAAGAATAAGCATAAATCTGCTACTTTACACATATTATCTGCTTTTGACATTAAATCCTCACATTTTTTTTCTTTTCAAGACCGTCCATATTACTCCAAGAAAACACATATGTAGCCTTATAAACTAGCCCAGGTTTCTCCCTTAAGCAATGTGAGACAAGAGAAGTGTGCTTAACCTCACTTGCGTATTGCCAAGGCGCGGCCTCCCTTGCCATCCATCCATACTACCCCGAATCTAGGTTGTCACATTCCCTCGTGGCACAACGAGTTCTAGGTCGTTACATGCTCCGCCCCTCGTGACACAGCAGCCTTGCTGTGGTCGAATCTCCGAGCTTCAATTCTTTAGGCCTCACCACCTTCCACATCATCCACATCCATATTATCATTACCTTGTAGATGATCCCACTCACCATTTTGGGCCCTTACGAGTCTCATATCATTCTATGACCCGACCAGCAAGCTAGATTTGGCATCGACAGCCCTCGCCTGAGGTTACGCAAGAAAGGCTAGCCAACGACAAATTCAAGTGAATCAAACCAGCTCCCTCAGTTTTAAAACAGCAAAGCAAAGTCTACTAATCCAAGGGAATCCGAATAGAGAGGGATAAATGTAAGGGCGCGGAAGATAAAGTTGCCTATAATTTTAGGGACCATGGACACACACACACGGGCCCTGTTTGCTTCAGACAACTTCGACTTCGCTAATCTTCTGCAGACAAGCACTGACCAATGCTATCTGTGTGCTTGCCCATATGCCGATCCAATAAAATGAGGCGAAATGCTCAGTTGTTATTGATGAGGTTGTACTTGCCGAAACTATCGTGCTCACGAAGCTCGCAAGCATTGTTCATGACTTCCTAGGCGATTTGATTTCAGGTAAGGTGGTCCCCATCTTATCAGCCAATACCCAAGTTGTGGCCACCCATCCGCATATGAGCGGAGGAAATAGAGGTCTTGCCTTCCAGAAGCAACCGAGACTCATCAACTCTTGTTCATGTAAAGTGAATCGTGTAACCTTCTAAACCGTAGATGTTGTAATCAATAATAAGTATTTGCAATAAAAGAGAGAACCTTCCTTATGCCCTTCTCAGAAAAGAACTTCAGACAATTTCTCTATAGCTTCATTTAGATAGAACGTGCTCGAAGTTTTCTTAACTTGATGGAACTAAAGTTGGAGGCTTTGGCTATTAGCTATGACTTCTAACGTTATAGAACTCGTTGGCGCTTACGCTATGCTACAGATGCTATATGTGCGTGTGAAGTGAAGAGACAGCTCATTAATTGAGCAGTTTCTCCCTTTTTATTTTATTTTTATTATAAAGATACCAAGTTGGATCGATTCAAACTTTTCTTTTTGTCACTATTACAGTAAGGATAGAAGTGAATCTGCCAGAGCGACTTTCTTAACGGTGGAGACCACGTCAACAGTACGCCAATCTAACTTATACCCTCTCCTGTATCAGGCCTCCCAATTCATAATATATAATTGGAACCTTGCTGTCGAGAGAGAGAGAGAGAGAGATCACCGTGAAGAAAAACAAGGTCATTCATTTCATGCTTTAAAATAAATGACAATGGTGGCCAAGCAAGAACAACAAAATATATGACAATATTGGGGGCAGAGAGAGATGTCGCTGAGAAGCAAAAGATTGTGCACTTGTGGAACAAACTCTTTTTGATAGTCTAGTGTGATTTCGCTGTTGATTCGTTTCTCCAATTGTTTCTCGAATGCAAAAAGAATGTATCCAACATGCACCAAAGTGAATTGATTTGAATGTACGAAATGCATTCAAGATTAAATGTTACCTTGTTTTGGCAAGTCTAACTAGGAGGACCGAGCACCAACAGACAGAAGTCCTTACATATTTCCGGGCACATCAAATAACAATGAACTTAGCTTTGCGGCTTACATACATTTTCATATCTCAGTTCTTCCTCCGTGCACGTGTGCACGTCTCTCGCTGCCCATTCCGGTCCTAAACTGGATATACAAAATTGAAGTTTCATTCCTTTTACTGCTGGATGACAGACGAGGACTCTCAAACAGATGAAAATAGTTGCTAGTAAAAAGATAAATAGGTAAGGAAAGATTCGTGGAAATTTCGAGTCACTCGAACTTACTTCATATGCAGAAACTTCATGAACCATCCTTTGACTTCACTGATCTTTTGCAGAAAAGCACTGACCAATGCTGTCTATGCGCCTGGCCGCATGTCGATCCGGCAAAACGAGGCGAAATGCTCACAGTTGTTATTGATGAAGTCGTCCTTGCCGAAACTGTCATGCTCATGAAGCTCACGAGCCTTGCTCATAACTTCCCAGGGCAATTTGGTTTCGGGTAAGGTGGCGCAAGTCCCCCACCTCATTAGTCAATACCAAAGTTGTGGCCGCCCATATGCATATAAGCAAAGGGTATAGAGGTTCTTGCCTTCTTGCCAGAAGCAATCGAGACTCGTCTCCTCTACTCCTATCGTGTTAAGTGAATCACATAACCCTCTCCTGAGGTCGCCCACCTTAGGCAAGGTTGCTTGAGGTCATGCGACCCCAAGCGACCCCTAGGTGGCTGCTTGGGTTGCGCCATTCAGGCCAATAGTTGCCTGGGTCATGCGACCCATGCGTCACTTGAGGTCCAGCGACGGTCGCCGAGGTCCGACGACCCCTAGGCGGTCATCGCCGGTGCGCGCGACCTCTTGGCTAGCAGTCATCAGCCTCCAATCGGTTTTTCCGTGCGGCGGTCTTCGGAGAAGATGAAGACCAGTAACCGATAACTGAGGCTTACATTCCAAGAATGCAGTTTCCCAAGGTACCTCCGGACACTAAAGGCTCTTAGAGGACTTGGTGATGCAATTGTAAAGTAGAGGACTTGGTGATGCAATTGTAAAGTTGAGCAAAATCACAAACCAAACGCTTTAGAGTCCCAAAGCCGTGCAACAAATAATGATCTACGTAAAACTGCAAGCTCAGACATAGTTAACAAAAACAGCAGTTGTTCCTTTTGTTTTCCTTCTCCCTATCATATCAAGGGCCAACAACCGGAATGTATAACACAATCTGACATAGGCTGGACTCAATTCAAACATAAACATAATTTATTAATGCAATTTATTAATGCTTTAATGCTTATATCTTTCCACATACACAAACGACACTGAACGGTACCTGACGCAGTGCGGTACCTAATGCAGTGCATATCTATCACTCCAAATAACATGAACTAAACCACAGAAATTTCAAAGTTGCAGAAAGTCGCATGAGATCCTCAGATCTAGAGACAGGTGAGATCACCTTATCACATATATACTTTTATATATATATATATAGACCGAGTCTCTAATGAAGGGACATGGCCAAGGGGGTCATGGCCAAGGGGGTCCGACGCAGGTTGAAAGCACAGGTCATCCAAAGTTGTTGCGCTATATAAAAGCTTCCTTCTGGTGCTGGCATCAACTGGAAGGTCTGAGGGCATAATCAGTGCAGAGAGCGTTAGATAAACTTGAGATGTACTAAAGGGCAAGGGCACACGACGACTCCGTATGCATATACGATTGATTAAATCGATTGAGAGGACGATGATTGATAGAGAAATTGCAAAGAGTTCACAACAACTAATAACTTAAAAAAAAAAGGTAAATTTCTTCAGGCATCACCCCAAAAATTGGGAGCTTTTTCTTAAACTTGGACACTAAAAAAATTAAATAAAAATATAAATGGATCCTTCAACCAAGAGAGACACCTGGTTGAAAACGAGGGCATCCTGCTGGCCGTCTAGCCACATGTAGCCGGAGACCACGACGAGCACGCCGCCGGGTGCGCCGCAGGGGATGCAGTTGACGTTGGCGAATTGGTACCGGCACTGCTGAATGGAGGTGAG
Source organism: Eucalyptus grandis (assembly GCF_016545825.1). Lineage (NCBI taxonomy): Eukaryota > Viridiplantae > Streptophyta > Magnoliopsida > Myrtales > Myrtaceae > Eucalyptus > Eucalyptus grandis. Next base: position 58,417,233 of record NC_052619.1, read on the forward strand.
TTTTTGGCAAAGATAGCCTCCTTGCCCTGGATCTTCTGGCCCTCGAAGACCACGAACGACTCTTCTCCATACAGGTTCACCAAGTCCGCCCGGTTCGCGTCGAACGTCTTGTAGTAGTTCTCCACGAACTGCTTGGCCGCCGCCATCCTCAGATCCATCTCTTCTCGATCGATCGGGGTCGTAACAGTGATCCTCCGCATCTCTCCTTCTAGGACTTCGATGTTCGGGGTCCTCTCCATCTCTCCTCCTGGGGCTTCGATCGGAACACCGAACCAAGAGTGGGGTAAAGCTTTCTTTTATAGACCGAACCGAAGCCAGCGAAAAGACTAAAAAGCCCCTCTATTTCTTCTTTCTCCAGTTCAGCCCCTTTCGCCTTCTTCAGTTCAGCCCCTTTCACATGTTCGAGTGAGACATATTTGGTTCAGTTTTCTCAAAGAGCTGTGGGAAAATAATAAGCTTCTTGACAAGCATTTTTTGAAATCCCTTGACTAAATGTCAGTATTGAGAATCTTGAAAGCCCAAAACAGATCCGGACCTGTTCTAGGCTTTCAACATTTTAGAAATGCAAGTCAACATTTTAATGTTCATCTGTTGAACTTTTTTTTTTTTTTCCTCAAGCGTTCATCTTCTCATACCTGCCAGAGGGCGACCAACTGCAAGCAAGGCTACCTAAGGTTAGGCGAACTCACATTTGGTCGCTAAAGGTCACGCAACCTCTAATGACGTCACCTAGGCCTCATCGGCGGCCAGATCTAGGTCCGCGCAATCCAAGCGACATGACCTTAGGCAATGCTGCAACCCAAGTGGCATTGCTTGGGTAGGGCAGACCCAAGCAACATCGCCTGGCGATGCTTGCTTGGGCCGTGCAAACACCAACTCTAGGTTCACTCAACCTCAAGTAGCCTTAGTGGAGACTAAATTTTCATCAAACTTGATTTTATTTTATTTTTTAAAAATAATAAAAGCCATTTGCAAATGTAAGGTTTAAAAAACAGTATTTACGCCAAAATCACTTTCCAATGCACTTTAAATTAGAAATTATCAAACACTAAAGCATTTCAAGAAACCCCTTTATTCTAAAATTATTTGTATTTTTTCAATAGCATTTCTCAAAAGCTTAATCAAACGGCTCTGACCACTCTACCTCTAGCTTTCACCTCTAAATTGACTATATTTCCTGCAGGAGGAGGCATGATTCTCGGGTATTTGTTGGTGCTGCATTCATTCTGTTGCTTCAATTTGTCCTCCGTCTATTTTTCTCATCCTTGTCTCTATTTGCTGCTGCTCGTGATATTGAAGGTTCGTTGTCGCACCCCATATCAGCTTTTGTAGGTCTTAAAATTGGCCTAAACAGACGCATGTAATTCTTGTGTGAGATGAGTCCTGGTAGGTCTTTTTACTCAACTTTTGTCTTTCCGTTTTTGCCCTCGTGATTCACGGTTTGACTTCTTCTCCGTTGAGTCGCGGGGCTGTGATGGGTTGGCGACAGGCTGGAGAGAGGCCGGCGAGGTCGCGGCTACCCCGGCGACCGTCACCGACCAGTCGCGCCGACCTCAGCGAGTCGCGTCGCGGCGACCCAGATCTGGAGGTCACGCGACCTCCGTGAGGGGCCGCCTGAGGTCGCGTGACCTCCGGCGATCCAGATCTGGGTCGCCGAGGCGCCGCGACTGGCCGGTGAGGGTCGCCGGGTAGCCGCGACTCGCCGACCCAGATCTGGGTCGCCGGAGGTCGCGCGACATCTCACGGAACTTAATGGTTATAGAGTATCTAGGTTCATCAATTATTCATCCAATTGCGGCAACACTTGCAGCGGACGTTGTCGTCGCTGCTGCTGCTGTTCATGTTGCTGGAGATGAGGAAGGAGGATGGGAGAAATTGGAGAAGGAGAAGAGGGAAGGGGCGAGGACGAGGACGAGGACGAGGTTGCGGATATGGAGAGAGGCTTGGAGGTGGTGGAGATGCCGGGGACGGAGCACGATTTGGTAAAGCGCCCGTGAGGAGGGAGACGAAATGGGAATGACAGGCGCTGGTTCGGGAAAGCCATTGTCTTGTCCCAATCTGAATGCCCCATATTTCGGCGGAGAGTATTATCCTAATACAGGCTATATTATACGAACGCCTTCATATTGTGACTTGACCCCATTCGCCGAACCCGTATGTTCTCTCTCCCTCAACACTGACCCTTCGACGTTTATTTTGGAAGACACTGTCTGATCATTACACGTTTATCTTGGAAGACACTGTAGGTGATTCTAATCTCAATATTCCATTCATTCGCAGTACCAGCTGAGGAGGAACTGCTCGTGCCACAGGCACCGGGGACCTGCTCGTGGTGCACGAGCAGGTGTGCCTCTGCCGCGCCTCTGCTGGTACCGCATCCACCATTGCCATGAGCGGGTCCACCTGTGCGGATGGCACGAGCGCCGCTGCCACGAGCATGATTATGTCGGCTTCTGCTTTCTTCATTCATGTATCCTCTGCTCAGGCTCGTGCGATGATACGAATTTCGCTTTCCCAAAAGCAAGAAAGAAGCTCCAGAAAGTAAATCTGGCCATCTGAAGCCAAGCAAGATAGCACAAAGCTCAATGTCATCTTAAACATCATATGAGATTGATTAATCTGGACGCGGCATCATTGAAGCCGATACAACAGTGGGGATGCATGGTAAGATTTTGTTGGTTATTAAACTCACGGATAGTATCCAACATGTTGAAGGGCTTGACACAATGGGTTCTTAAGGAGCTAACTAATTTGTTGGGCAAAATATCAAATTTTAACTTAGTGAAAAATCTGATTTTAAAGTGCAGTGAGGATAATCTTGTTTTGTTCATATTTGTGATAATGATGAGACATTTTGCAGAAATTATGAGATTCTCTGTTTACTGCATTCTCTCAATTTGTTTTTTCACCTCATACGTCTGATAGTTCTGCACTACAGATCCTGTTTACTGGTTTTTCATATGGGGATCTAAAGTACGGGAGAATGAAATACTTTTCATGCTTTATGGGATCAACAATTGCTGGAGAAATTGGTGTATATGGCTAGACCTCCTGTACTTAAGGATATGCTTGCTGGTAGGAGAGGTGAAGTTGTTACGAGCTTATATGAGGCCTTTTTCTGGGGTGCTTTCCTTCATACCTGGAAACTGCTCTGCAGTTTGACTTCTTAGACCGGGCTAATAGTAATTCTATTGACACAACTGAAGAATGTAGGCATGTCATTGTTACATATAATAGTTATAAATCCACGTTTCTGAAAGATCAACAGTAGGTCTTAATTTGTCCATCCTTTTTTTTTTTTTTTTTTTTTGGTTGCATTTTTAATAGCATAGACTTAGTTAGACTACAGGAAGAGGTATATTCTACCAGCCTCAATCCATCTCTTTAGTATGCTTATCTCACTTTCCTAGCATTGTTAAACCTTGCTCCTCAGACTTTCCATGACATCTGCAAACACTTCTTTAATAAGACCGAGTTCAGTTTTAGGCCTTGCAAGATTGATCTTCATTAACTTTAATACGAAGATCTTTATGAACTTGTCTAGTACAGGGCAACTGAGAAGAGAATGCTTAGCCCAATCAATGCGTCCAACCAAAAAATCCTATTTCCTTCCAATTTTGCAATCTTCCTATTCATTACCTGTGGCTCTTTCTTCTCCTGATTTCTTCCAAACCAATTCCTTCCCGCTAGCTCTGAATAAAATCCCAAATTGGATTCCAAATTGACTGGTTTAGCTTGAGCTTATCCGTTGTCTTTTAAATCATGCATATTTAGATTTGTCTCGAGGCTACTAAAAGGAACAAAAAGAACAATTCCAGGAAGCAAAGAAAAAGATAGAGAGGAGGGACCTAGAGTTGTCAAAATAAGTTATGAAGCACTATACTAGAAGAATGAACATCATATTGGAGGGAATCCTTGAACAGAACCCAAAAAAGTGAATCTCAGTCCAGTGTTGAGGCAATCGGGCCCTGCCATTTTTTTTTTTTTAAAGACATGCTGATTTGGATCAACCACAAATGTCAGAAAAACCGCGGATACAAAAATAGTAGTTTGCATTGCTACACTCGTTTTTATGTGACATCATTGAATTATAAGTATGAGATTGTCTAAAAGATGAGCTGTCTTGCTCTCCTACCAAAAGAAAAGATTATTAAATCATGTACCAAATATTAGATCAGACATTTGGGCACCCTCCCTGTGTAGTTATATGGATGACGGCAGGATCCGTTTGTAATCTTGTTTATTTGGAGATTGGTATTTGAGGTCGTCCAATGATTTGGGTTTGGTAGTCTTCTAGAACCCTAACCAGCAAGAGTTGCCAATGCCTTGTTTGCAGCCTATGCTATCAATAGGTCAGCCTGTCTGTATTCAGATATCCGCTAAAAGAGATCTACATGATGCCTGTGTTTTGATGTCCTATGTTTCTTGAAAGGATAAAATTCTCTTAATTGAGTGTGTAGCTGCCCAGTGTTTAGACTTATGTAAGTGAGGATTCCTATTTTGACATCTTCCGTGGAAATGTGCTTTCTGTTTTCTTTGAATATCACTTGCACTTTGCATGTGCATTTTATGTTTTACCACTGCTGCTCCGGTGTTCAATATTGAGCTCTTCATTAAGAAATTGGCAGCTTGTTTATGAACTATTTATCTCCAGCATGGAACCAGAGAAGCGGATGTCTAATTTGTCATGCAGATGGCCAAAGCTGCAGTTCGTGCTCAAGAGAGGGATCCCTATAATGCCTTCGTAAAATGTTTGAGAGAGATCAATTATGGAAACTCATGCATTTTCAGGGTATGCCTCGCAACATGGTTTTAGTTCAGTTTTTGCTTCCAAAATGGTAATTCCAAGGTCAGAAGTGAGCTAAAGTTTCTCTCTGCCGTCCATGAAGATAAGTGACCTCCAAAGAGTACACCCGAGGAGAGCCTTGAATACTTTAGTTGCTGCTTTAAGGATCCATCAACCTTTACACTTGCGATTGTCGGCAGTGTAGGTCCTACAATTGCTGTCCCTCTCATCTTGCAATATATGGTTAGTAATTTTGTATATTTAAATGGTTAATTTATAAAAAATACTTGCGAAATTAATAAAAGCAGTGCACTTGCTTGAAAAGATGTAACAAAATAAAAGTCTATAAAGTGACGGCTAAAAGTTGAAAATTTTGGTCTAAATGCGTAATTAACTTGAAAGTTCGAGGGAATTATGTGAAATTTTCCTAGAAGGTTAACTATCTGCTCCCCTCTAAAAATCACAATGGGTACCTTAGTTATCTTTACATTGGCGAATGCTGTTGGTGAATTACCTTGGCTGGGAGGCTTATTATAGGAGTGAAGGCTTCAATTTGACGATCATTTGAGGTTCTATTGTGACAATTAAAGCAGCAATAAATATTGCTTCTAACCAAGTCGAACAAGAAAAGGTAAACGAGGCCAAATGTTCCTGGCAAGGCACTCTATAATCACGAAATTCTGTTTTTCAGTAGCCAAAGCAAGTAGAAGAAGAAATGAACATGGATCTGGCAAAACATGAGAATAGTATTTTTAGAACCAAGCAAAACTTGAAGTCACATTTTCTCCTCTCTGTTTCCAACTATATCATTGGAATCACCGAATGGCAAAATTATTCGTTAATATGTCTCTTAATTATTCAGACATACAAGGGCTCTGACCATGGAGAAAGATCATCATTCGGCCAGACTAATGGTTCAGCTCCTCAGATCAGGACATACATTGAAGAGTAATTAAAAGTGTAGACAGGAGAGGGGTGAGGAACTTCCACGACCAACATATTGGATAGTCATCTTACATCTGAAGATATGATACATCGAAGAATAGTAACTCGTGTAGACTCAGAATCACATTCAAGTGCTTCAACATATTAGATGGGCATAACTTTTAAGTACAGAATGAAAGCAAGGAATAATGCAGCGAAGGAACTTGAATAGAAAGCATTCCCTTGCTTCTCCGGCCATAAGTACAACCTCTGCACATTGAATAACCACTGCCATTGGATGGTCCCGTCTAATGTCTAGTCTTCCCTCCCAAGAGAAAGATAGCTTTGTATCCCAAACTGTCAGGGAAATACATATTGTCAGATTCTCAAAAACATTTACTCCATCATCTTTATTCTTGAAGCAAACACGTGAGAAAGGCGGGAAGAACCCTGATGTACCTCAGGCTAACTATAGGTTTCCTCCAGTCTGCGTCCCTTCATCAAGATGACCCCCCAAAGTATCACCTGAGAAGAAAAAAGATATGTAAATACCAAATCAATTACAATTTCTGATCATTTACTAGACAAGGAATAACTATCTTTGATCCAATTAAAGAGAGAATAATAGATGAATGCAAAATTCATATAATAGTATAATGCATAGGAGGGTAACAGCAATCATTGACACTACAAAGCAATGAATCTGGTAAACATGAACTGAGGCGGTACAATTTGATCTGCAGGCAATACTCGATGATGTATTGTCCCTCTTTTCTGGGAAGTCCGAGGAAAAGTGAGTGGAGGTATCTATTATCTTCTAGAATCTGATATGTACTTAATATGTCAGTTTGGTCCTAGTCTCACAGATGACATATCGACTTCTAAAAATCTGCAGTTGGCCATTTTCATTTCTGATCAGGTTCCAGAGATGTTAATTGGTGACACTGGAAGATTTCAACAAATCATAACCAACCTTACGGGAAACTCAGATTTCAGTAAGTATCTTCTAGGTCATATGACTGCATTTCAAAATTAACATTTGCCTCTAGAAAAATCGTCAACCCATATAACACTATGTCAAACTTGTTTCAAATTTTGCCGATCTGTACAAAAATATGTCTGAACTGTTTGTTCTGATCTTTTGGTGCATCCATGTGGAAAACTAATTATGAGTTTATAAATCTAGTACACAGAGAAAGGCCGTAACTTTGTCACAGTGCATCTTGCTCAAGAGGTCATGGACTTGTTAGATGTTGAGACCGAGTCATCATCGAAGAATACCTTGAGTGATTTCCAAGTTGCTGAGAGATGACTAGCTGGGAGAAATTCAAGACCATTAGCCAAGAAGATAGTGTTTGTCCTTACCCTTCGTTTACCTACCACCCCATCAATCTAATTGTATCAGTTGAGGATACGGGAGTTGGGATCCTGTTTGAGGCCCAATCTAGTGTTTTTACTCCCTTCATGCAATTTGGTCCTTCCATGTCCCGTACACATGGAGGGACGGACATGAGGCTAAGCATGAGCAAGCATTTGGTTGAACTCATGAATGGAGAGATTGGATTTGTGAACATACCAAATGTAGGATCCACGTGTACCTTCACGGTCATCTTCAATAATGGCTGTTCCAATTTAAAAGAGTACATGAGCCAGCAAACGAAAAATCAATCCAATTCTGCAAACTTGGAGTTCGAGGGTCATGAATGTTTTAGTGGTGGATTCCAGATCTGTTTGAGCCAAAGTATCCAAGCATCATGTCAAGAGGCTTGGAATCCAAGTCGAGATCGTCTCAGACTTGAATCAAGTTTTGTCATTGTTAAAAAATAGGAACCCCAGAATCCACATGGTGCTCACTGAAGAGGAGGTCTGGAACAATAATTTGGATTTGTCAGTTCTTTTTGTCGATCAGTTAAGGGTTACAGACCAAAAGGTTTCTCCAAAACTCTTCCTTTAAGCGAAATCCATTAGCTCAACCCAGATCAACAATGTGACTTCTGGTGCTTATACTCCTGCTGTCATCATGAAACCTCTAAGGGCTATTATGGTGGCTGCTTCTCTGCAGTGAGCCATGGGTAATGTGGGGAACAAGGGAAATTGCCGCGACGGCAAAGTCTCTGGGTTATCTCTGCAGCATCTTCTCCTAGGAAGAAAAAATTCTAATTGTTGATGACACTAAGGCGAATCTTAAAGTGGCTTCGGGTGCATTGAAAAAATATGGACCCGAAGTGGTCTGTGCAGAAAGTGGGAAAGAGGCGATTAGTTTGGTTACGCCACCACAAGCTTCTATGCTTGCTTCATGGATATCCAGATGCTGAGAATGGATGGGTATGCGTCTTTTTTTATTTGATATATGGTCCTGTTGAATCTGGTAAAAAGAATTCATCGCTTTGTTCTGTGTGTCAATGGCCCAAATTGGTTTTGTTTGTGATGGTACGACCATCATCGTAGCCAATAAAAGGTTTTGATCCATACTAAATATTTTTGTGAACCATTAGTTTTGCTGGTCCATCTTGGTTTCTTTAGTTTTTATTGTACATTTTGTACCATAGAAAGCATGATTACATAATAAAAGCATATTCTTGTACTAATTGTCCATGTAAGAAGTGTTACACGAACAAAACAGATTCTGTCAGTTTATGGCATATTTGCCGTCTCTATGTCAGTTCATAACAAAATAATTAATGAAATTTGGCTAGAAATTGAACTTACCCAGAAGTCTCAGGCTCTAGTTCTTTCATTTTTCTTTTATATTCAAATTGTTTTGGCCATTGGGAGCAAGCTCTATCTGTAAGATTTTTGCATGTTCATGGGTCTAACTTAAGGTGAAGTAGACATAGGTTGCTCTATTTGATGATGGCTTTAATGCTTTGTTGAAGGTTTGAAGCTACAAAACAATACAAGACAAGGAAAACAAGACAAGGAAAACGGCATCAACTGGAAAATCCAACTCCGGAAAGTATCTGCAGAAGTGCATGGAAACGTCTCGAATTGGCACATGCCCATCTTGGCCATGATTGCAGACGTGAGTCATGTGACTCATGAACGGTGCATGACGTGTGGAATGGATGGACACATTTCAAAGCCTTTTGAAGCAGAACAATTTTATTGTGAAGTTTCGCGATTTTCCCAATCAACACCAAATTGGAACTGTAAAGGGACTCCATTGCAGGCCACTGAATTCATAATGGACTGCCATTCTTCTGGCTTTGCTTCAACGAAGTCATAGTTCTTCACCAAAGAAGGCTTCTGCCTCTGAACTGGCTAACAATTCTGCCTCTCAACCTTTTTCTTACATACTTGGAAGAGTTAGCCAGTTCATCGGCTATTGCTAACGGCTGATTTTTCAATGAAAAGCTGGGAACCTCCCCGTAATTTATCACTTTCTTGTAAAGATTTTTCAGGTATTACTTGTGGAAGAGTGTGTAAATAGAGCTGACGCCTTATCACTGGAAAATCGATTTTTGACGGATTGTCCATAATAGAAAAAGCTTGTTCTTTCTATTAACATTCTTCGTCTTGTCACGTGTAACACCTCCATCAGCGGTCGAGCAAATAGAAGTTCTTCAGAGGGATTCATATTCATAACAACTAAAGTCTTGGGAAATCGTGTGTGTTGGTTCTATCATAGCAACATGTGGTTGTATGAGATGTTTTTCTTTGGAGGAAAAAGGGCATTAAGGTTACTTATGTAGTGCATTAATATCAATCTGCAACCTCTGCTAGCCGGTAAGATTTATTTTGTATCACAAAGTTTTCTCATGCAGTTTTACTCAAATATACATGGATGAAATATGACCCTAGTTATTCAATTTTACTCATTATACATGCGTGGTCACTTCTTCCCGAGGTTCTATTATCAGTTCGTTATGTCGCAGAAGTTAAGATTGAGCAGTGGTTTTGACTGAGGCGCTGCACGAGACGATGATTACTTTATGTATACATATGCAAAAATAGACACGAAGAGGCGGTTTGAAATCGAATTAGTATCTTTTGCATTCTCTTGTTTCCTGTTGTACAGAAATTTCCAAACACTCGTTACATGTGCTGGCTGAGTTATCAACTTGCTCATGACGATGGAAATAGTTTGCAGGAGCAAGTGGAAAGAAAGTTTGAGCATGGCCAATCTGCAAAACATAGAGAAACTTTTGTCAATCTGCATTAACTTGACGACGCATGAGTGGTGGCTCACTCTCAAAACTCCTCCGACATAAGTCCAAGTCATTGCGCTGCTTCACTCATGCGATTTGCATTTCTAATTGGTTCCATCAATAGCGATCCCGTTGAATGGCTCACTCTCAAGGGGGAACAAAAGCCCTTATTCGTGCTTTAGAGCATACAAAAACTTTGGTCAATCTGCAATGAGTGACAACGCCTTTTTATTAGTCTAGCTGGGAGCATGTGTGGAAACGAAGTTGAAGACTTATATCAATTAATCATAATTGAAATTTGATGAAGTGGCATGTAAATCTAGTTGGATTAGCACTTGGAATGAAGACCTAATACATGAAAAGGTCTGCACTTGAATTGGAGTAATATCCAACAAATCTGAATTACCCAGTCAATTAGGTATTTACTTTTTCATATGACCCACTAGACCTCATCCATTGTCTGCTCACTATACGTCCATAATTACTCACAATTTCAGCCATAAAAAGAAACCCTAGAGACCATCTGGCATGTTGAACCCGTAATTTTACAGTTTAACGGCCTAAAAGCCACAATTCTTTTTCTAAATTTGAAAATTTTATTTGCTTGGCTTTTACTAAATGGGTTCCACCCTCTTCATCAAATTATAATTTTTCTTGTTTCCTACCGATTTTCTTCTTTTACTTTTTTCCTTTCCATCTTGCTGTTGGGCCAGACTTAATTTCCACTAGTTAGATAGTAGTACCAAGAAAAGTTAGGGTTAATACCCTGAAAAACCCCAAATTGGTACACATGTGACAAATTTACCCAAACTATTTTTTTGACCATCAAAAACCTCAAACCGGTATACCTTTGACAAATTTATCCTAAACTGATACACTTAATTTTACCCTGTGTTAGTTTTCGTTAAATTTTGCTGTCAAACTATTAAATTAAATAACACGTGGCAGTTGACTGATATACCAATTTGAGATTTTACACTATGTTTGTTACAGTTTGCAATTTTTGTAATTTTTTTGTGGTATTAATCTAATTTAGCGGTGGTATATTTGTCACAAATTTACCAGTTTAGGATTTTTTTTTGCGATCGAATAAATTGGTTTAGGGTAAATTTATCATAAATGTACCAGTTTATGATTTGTTATGGTCAGTTGGGATAAATTTGTTACAAGTGTACCAATTTGAAGTTTTTCATGGTAGAAAAAATAGTTTTTGGTAAATTTGTCACAGGTGTACCAGTTTTGAGTTTTTCAGGATATTAACCTGAAAAGTTAAAATAACTAAGTCTATTCGCGTGGTTCTAATGTGAAACGCCTTCGTTGAAACTTTCAATAGTAAGTACTTCTCTGATAGTGGCAGGGAACAAGAGATGGAAGAATTACAACGCCTTTGTTAGGGTCTAATGTCTGTAGACCAATACAAAGCAAAGTTTGTCAAGCCGTCGCAGTATGCCCCGAGACTAGTAGAAGATCCCGAGGATAGAGCTAGGAGGTTCAAGAATGGCCTCAGATCGGAGCTGAAGGACCCGCTAGTGTCGTTCAATTTGAAGGATTACAATAATTTGTATGAACGGGCACAGCTGATAGAGAGGAACCTGCACGAATGAACCGCCGCATCTAGGTCGCGGTTCGGGTCAAACAGGGATGGAAACTGGTTTGGGAAGAAGCCTATGACCGGAAGAAGGTATCCTATTCCACCTAACAAGAAGGGTGGGATAGGCAAGTCAGCGCCGAGCTAGAATGGTATGTGTCACTTCTGTGGAAGGTGACATGGATTGGCCTTATGCTATTATAGGATGGTGCTTGCTTTGACTGTGGCCAGTAGAGTCACCAAGTCAAAAATTGTCCTCGAATACCGTGGGATCTCAGCTACTGTCGCTGCCGCCACCGATGGGACGAAATAGAGGATACGAGCTACAGAATGCACCACAGGGTGGTATGAACAGGCCTCCAGTATAGGGAATGGTGTATGCTGTCACTCGACGCGACATTGAGGACTCACCGAACGTGGTCACAGGTACGGTCTTGCTGAACGACCATGCTGCTTATGCTTTATTTGACCCTAGAGCTACTCATTCATTTATAGCCGAGCAGTTCGTTAAGTTGGTAGGGTTGAATCTTGAATCGTTGGGGTTAGTCGTTAGTATTTCTACTCCATTAAAGGATAAGGTGTTATCTACAGTAGGCTGTCCTAGTTGCAAGTTGGTTACTGGTGAGTGAGAGGGAAAGATAGACTTGATAGTCCTAGCCATATATAATTTTGATGTAATAATTGGCATGGACTGGTTCACCAAGCAACGAGTTACTGTAGACTATTATCATAAAGCAATCCAGTTTAACCCATTAGTATGTGAAAGTTTCGAGTTTATTGGAAGTCGAGGAGGACTCTCGATTACCTTAATCTCGTCGCTTGAGGCAACCCGTTTGTTAGACGAGAGTTGTCAAGGTTACTTAGTGACTGTCATGGATACGACAGTTGATGAGCTGAAGATGGAAGACATTGCAGTGGTACAAGAGTTTCCAGATGTGTTTCCGAATGAATTACCTAGTCTGCCCCCGGAAAGGGAGATCGAGTTTGTGATTGAGTTGGTCCCCGGGACGGAGCCAATCTTTAAAGCTCCCTACCGCATGGCGTTATCAGAGTTGAAGGAATTAAAGGTGCAAATTCAGGAGTTAAGGGATTCATACGTCCTAGTACATCACCTTAAGGAGCACCAGTTCTGTTTGTGATGAAGAAAGACGGTTCGTTGCGCCTTTACATCGACTATCGGCAACTCAATCAAGTTACAATAATAAAAAAATAAGTACCCGTTACCGAGGATTGATGACTTGTTTGACCAGTTGTAGGGAGCGTCGATATTTTCTAAGATCAACTTGAGGACAGGGTATCATCAGCTGAGGATCAGGAAGGAAGATATACCGAAGATGGCATTTTGCATGGGTTATGGTCATTATGAGTTTACCAAAATGCCGTTTGGTTTGACGAACGCCCCAATTGCTTTCACGGATCTAATGAACCAAGCGTTCAAGGAGTATCTAGATCAATTTGTGATAGTGTTCATCGACGACATCCTGGTGTACTCGAGAAGTTTTGAAGAACACGAAAGATAGTTAAGGACAGTGCTTCAGACTCTACGAGACCATGGACTGTACGCCAAGTTTAGTAAGTGCGAGTTTTAGTTAACTCGTATGGCTTTTCTAGGTCACGTGATTTCAGATGAAGGAATCTCCATGGACCCAACCAAGATCGAAGCAATTATCAACTGGCCAAAACCGATGGCAATGATAGAGATCATAAGTTTCTTGGGTTTGGCAAGTTATTACCGAGGGTTCGTGGAAGGATTCTCAGCAAAAGCTATGCCGCTAACTCGAATGTTGAAGAAGGAAGAGAAGTTTGTATAGACGAATAAGTGCAAGTGTAGTTTACAAGAGCTTAAATAGAAGCTGACTACTGCAGTAATGCCAACAAATCCGTCTGGTCCTGAAGGATACGAGATCTATAGTGATGTGACATTTAGAGGACTAGGTTGCGTGTTAATGCAACATGGCAGAGTTGTTGCATACGCGTCCCGTCAGTTGAGACCTCATGAGCTGACCTACCCGATGCATGACTTAGAACTCATAACGATTATCTTCGATCTGAAGATTTGGAGACATTACTTGTGTGGAGCAAGGTTCCAGATCTTTACAGACCATCATAGTCTCAAGTACTTATTCTCTTAGAAAGAGTTGAATATGAAACAATGTCATTGGATGGAACTTCTCAAGGACTATGATTGCGACATCTTGTATCATCCTGGAAAAGCTAACAAGGTCGCAGACGTGTTGAGTCGGAAGTCTTCGATTGCGCAGATAGTGATTCAGGAGTGGATTTTACTCAAAGGAGCTCGAGATTCGGTTTTCAAATTTGAGGTCAACCACTTTTCAAGTCTTATGGCCACCCTTAGAATTGAATCGGAAGTGCAGATAAGAATCAAGATACTGCAATTGACAGATCCAGAGATCCAAAAGATTTTGCAAGAAGATGCAGAAAAGAGAAAAACTGATTTTCAGATTTCTGAGGATGGAACACTGAAGTTTCATGGACGATTATGTATACCTGACGATGCAGAGCTTAAGGAAGAGATTTTGTCAAAAGCTCATCATAGCAGTTACAGCATTCCTCTAGGCAATACGAAGATGTATCAGAATCTGCGTCAACACTATTAGCGGACCGGTATGAAGGCGAATATCGCTAAGCATGTCGCCAAGTGTCTAACGTGTCAACAAATGAAAGCACGGCACTATAAACCAGGAGGCCTTATGCAATCTCTCGAGATTCCCGAGTGGAAGTGGGAACATATCACAATGGATTTTGTGATGGGCTTACCAAGGAGTCAAAGGAGTAATGATTCCATATAGGTTGTAGTTGATAGATTGACGAAGTTAGCTCACTTCATCGCTGTACAAAAGGACTTTGCGTTGGATAGATATGCCGAATTGTACATGTGTTAGATAGTTCGTCTACATGGAGCACCAGTGACGATTCCATCTAATCGTGATCCGAAGTTTATGGCAGCCTTCTAGAAAAGTTTACAAACTACCTTGGGAATGAAGTTGCAGTACAGTACGCCCTATCATCCACAGAAGGATAGCCAGTATGAGAGAACGATTAAAACCCTCAAGGACATGCTGAGAGCTTGTGTGTTAGACTTCAAAGGAAGTTGGAAGGAATAGCTTCATCTATTTGAGTTCGCCTACAACAACAGTTATCGACAGAGTATTCAGACGACACCGTTTGAAGCGTTGTATGGTAGAGCATGCAGAACTCCAGTTTGTTGGATGAAGTTGGAGAGCGGAAGATTACAGGCCCAGAGTTAGTTCAACGGTGAGTGGATGCAGTTGCAGTTATCCGGGAAAGACTAAAAACCACTCAGAGTCGTCAGAAAAGCTATGCAGATAAGCATCAAAGACCATTGAAATTCCAAGTTGGTGAACACGTCTTTCTGAAGGTGTCATGATGAGGGGTACTTCACGCTTCGGCAAGAAAGGGAAGCTGAGTTCGAAGTACGTCGGTTCCTTTGTGATTCTTGAGATAATAGGGACTTTGGCATATCGTCTTGCATTGTCGCTGAGACTGGCGCAAGTGTATGATGTCTTCCACGTGTTGATGTTGAGAAAGTATGAACCTGACTCAACTCACGTGCTAAATTTTGAAGAATTATACGTGGACAACAGAGTGTCGTACGTGAAGAGACTAGTTCAAATTGTGGATCGCAAGGAGCAAGTGCTGCGTACCAAGACGATCTCATTAGTCAAAGTGGTCTGGCAACACCACGGGATAGAAGCAGCGACATGGGAAAGTGAAGAATCGACGAGACAACAATACCCCCATCTTTTTTAAGAAGAATTGTAATTGTTTGAATTTCGAGGACGAAATTTTTATAAAAGAGGAAGAGTTGTGACATATTGATTTTTGATTCTGTTTTCGACTAAAAGAATTGGATTTTTCATCGACATGCCTATGCCATTTTTCTTTGAGTTGGCAAATCACGAGATAACTAGTCTATCAGGTAAAGCCGTTAAGGAATCTAAACGCGACCGACTTGAGAATTCAATCAAAAATTGACTACTTGACCGTGTTAATCTGCAAGGGTCAATACGGCACCGTTAAAATCGATTAGAGACCGAAGATAGGTCAATTTGACATAGGCATGTAATTAAAATGTGGGTGATTCCACCTAATTGCAAAATTCGCGTTGAACGGCACTAAATCGATTTTTCTGTCGATTCTGTACCCTATGCCCGTAATTGAAATCTTGAGATTTTCATGACAACCGAGAGTCGCCTATGAGTCGGAGATGCACAATGTGGATCGAAAATAATTGACCATAGGTCAATTGCGCTAAAAATTCCAAAAAGCTACCCGGTAGGTTAAATTATGCTAAAATCACGTTTGGTTGAAATTAACCACAAAATTGAACCTGATTTCAGGAATCGAAAGTTCTAGTGCGTCACGATTTATTTTAGGAATGTCGACTCATCCTTTGAAGAATTTTCGGCAAGCCTGGATTTTTAGTGAAAAATCAAAATTGGGCGATTTTAAACCAGGAAATTCGGAGGGCTGTTTTTGTGTGAAATTTTGGCCTCCAAGTTGGATCAAATAGTGATGAGAATGCAAGTATTTGGTGTGGGCTCCTACCTTGGCATTATTGGTCATTGCATTGAGATCAATTGGTGTGAAATTGGATTGATTTGAAGTTGGAAAACATGAAATTCGTAGGCCATGGGGGCTGCAACATTTTGGACTCCCTCCTTGGCTTGTTGGAGAAGATTTGGAGGGGAAATGACAGCCGGTGGACTTTGGGGGCCAAGTGATGATGAGTTTGGATATTTTGGCAAGACTTTGTGGCCCTTTGTCCCCTCCTTCACCAGCAGCAGCCTCTTCTTCTTCTTCCTTGCTTCTTTGTTCTCCATTGTTGCTAAATCAAACCAAAGAACTAGCCAAGCCCCTTGTCGTCTGTCCCAGCTCACGCTGCTATCCAAACCGCCACCTACACCGCCCGCAAGTCGCCCGAGTGCTGGCCTGCCTCCCGTTCGCGTCCTCGCCATCCCGAGCCCGTCGACTAGCCAGCCTCCCGTAGCTGCCCTCTATCCACCTTTGCCCATCCAAGCCGTTGACCAGGCTGCTGTTCACTGCTCCAGCTGGTCCCCATTGTTGCTTGGCCCCACCTGGCCATCTGCCACCCTCCTTCTCCTCGCGCCGTGCCCCGAGCCAGCTCGCCTCAACCTCAGACAGAAGCAAAGCTAGTAGCAAACCGTGAGGTTTGCTGGGCTTTTTCAAGCCCTTCCGGACCTCCCTTGGCATCACCGTAGGCCCGAGTCTTGCTTGCCTCCACAACGCCGTCGCCGTGAACTCATCAGCTCATTAAATCGGTGAGTTTACTTTCTAAACCTTAATTAGGGGGTTAATTATGCTTAGGATGGTTTAATTAGCCTAATGAGTTATTAGTTTGCTTAATTGAGATTAGAGTAAATTAGCTAGTTTAGTTATTTAATTAGATTAGGTAATTAGGTTAAATTAGTGATTAGGTGGTTAGATTTAAATTAGTTAGATTAATAGATTAGTTGATTGGTGATTAGGTGGTTAGATTAGAGTATATATATTAATTAGTGATTTAATTTAATTAGGTTGCAATTTATTTATTTAATTGTAATTTATTTAATTATTTATGATTTTCCGTAAATTATACCGGGATAGTCGGTTGTTAGAATTTCGTGCTAATCATCGTGGTTGTGTTGGTTTGTGCAATTGAGTGTTAAATTATGCAATTGGATGTTGTTTGGTGATTTTGATTTATTATTTCAAAAATATGGAAATTTGGTACTTAATTAGAAAAATACCAGGTGTCGGGTTTTGACACAAAAAATATTTTTAAGTACTTTATCAAATAGTAGGATTTTTAAAAGAGAGGATATCCCATTTTATGGTTTAATCTGATCGTGTACTCCATGCACAAATATTTTATCGGGTGTTTTTAATATGAAGAAAATAGATCTAGTATACTATTTTAATTGAGGCATTTAAATGCAAAGTACGATATCCTTGGTGCGGGTGATTGCTATGAGAACCTGTCACGAGCTTTTACATTGGACGATGCTCCTTCGAGAATGCCCCCAGTCAACCGATGGTGGTCGTAGGAGAGGTTGGGCCGATGCTCCTTCGGGAATGTCATCTAGAGGTAGACGTTACCATGCTCGACGAAGCGAGACAACGCCCCGTTATTCCGGATGACTGCCGACTGTTGAGTTGGATAAGGCCGATGGGTTATATGAATTGGAACGCTTGTATGAGTGAATTAGCCGCGCCTAATTATGGGACGAAATTGTGTGGCATGGAATGAAACATGTCATAATGATTTGGCTTTATAATCGGGACTCGTGTGATTGATTGACATATGAAATGGATGCTTTCCTTAGATGGAGGAGTGTCACGTACGTTAAGGGGTCCCGTAGATGATGGATTTTGAGTTCACCTTCCTCCCTATTCTCAGGACCACCCTGACTCGGGAGCTAGTTGAGTCTGTGGTATGGGTTTATGAGGGCATACCTCAGTTGGTCCCTCACCAATTCATAGCATGGTTCATTGGCTTCCCTCAAGGGGGTCGAGAGGGTCCTTTACGGGTTTCGACGGACCTCTTGTTGGGATCGGAGAGTGGGAAGCAGCGCACCCCATGGATCTTGACACTCCTGATAGTGTCATGGTGGACCCTGAGCCCATGGATGAGGAGTCTAGTGCTTAGATGGCTTAGTAGCTCTTCTTTTTGGAGTTAGGCTCTTGTATATAGACTAGTTATGTATTTAAACCATATATGATTATAAAGTGTGGTTTGTTGAAATTGATTGTCCTGCTTTTCTATCCAATGTTGATTGTTGTCTAAAGATTGTTATTTTGTTTCCGCATGTGCATGAATCGATTGGGTTGGTGATGCTTGCTAGGAACGTCACAATTTAATTGACCATCGAGGGGTGTGTGCACGCTCAAGATTTAGGGTGTGACAATTTGCAAGTAGTTTTGGGTGTTTAAAATCCATTTGATCAAATATTGGGTGATTGGAAATATTTTTGAAACCCACCTTGAACAAATGCTGGCCTTTCAAAGGCTAAAAGTCCAAGGCAGGACATGGGTTGCCTTGGGCTTTCAGCTTTTTTGGAAGGCCCGATGCACTGCTCATCTTCTTCTTCGTTAGATTCTCAGATGTCAGTCAGCGAGGTTGTGATGGGTTGGCGATGGGCTGGAGAGAGGCCAGCATGGTGGCGGTACCCCGGCGACTGTTGCCAACTAGTCACGTGACCTAGATCGGGTGGTGCGACCTCACCACAACCCAGATTTGGGTTGCGGAGGTTGCCTAGGTTGTGGCGAGGTTAGTCTATGATCTCTAGCGACCCATGCCGCCACCGCCATGAAGGGCCACTTGAGGTCGCGCAACTAGGCGGCCCTCGCTAGCGGTCGCTAGGGGTCGCCTAACCCCAGGCAGCCCTCGTCAGTAGTGTCTGACGGCCGCCTGAGGTCTTGCAACTTGAGATGTCGGCTGTGGTGATGCCAGCGGCCACTTACCCTTCACCGGCCAACTATTTTTTTCCTTTCTTTTTATCATAAAAGTCCTTTGTAATGTAAATTTCTCCAAATATTATTTTGCTCAAGGATATTTCACAATACACTTTTATATTACAGTTTACCAAACACAATTTGCATTTTGGAAAACTTTTTTAATTTAAAGTTCTTTGCATTTTCCATGGTTTTCCCCCAAAAGTCTAACAAAACGCACCATATATTTAGATGCATATACCGTCTTCTTTTGAGGAACCAAAATGATAATTCAAGGCGAGTATCAATTTGAAATGGAATCATGAGGTATTCATCAAGAATTCTTGATGATGAACCATTTGATTTTCAAAATGTTGATTAAGGATATTAAGAAAAATTAAATGCATCATAAATCATAACCTTTGTATGCAATTTGGTCCCTAAATTTTTAATTTGTTCAGTATGGTCCTTTGACTTTTAATTTGTTCAATGTAGTTTTTGAACTTTTGATACATATTCAATATAGTTTCTGAATTGTATAAAAATGTACAATGTAGTCCCTAAACTTTGAGCCAAAATGTAATTTGTTTAATAAACTTTTAATTTGTCTAATGTGATCTTTGAACTTTAGTACAATGTGTAATGTGATATCTAAATTTTTAATTTGTTCAATATAATGCATGAACTTTTAATACATATTTAATACATTCAATATTAAAAATTCAAAAATCACGTTGCACATTGTGCTAAAATTCAGGAATCACATTAAACAAATTAAAAGTTTAAAGAACAAATTATATTTTGAGCCACAATTCATGGATTATTTGTATCATTATTCTTATTAACTAACCAGGTGGATGGACTGTGTTTTGGTTTTAAAACTCGAAAAAAAAAAAAAAAAAAAAAGTGGAAAAAAATGGAAAAAAGAAAACCGGTCTTTGGATTTCGGGTCGGGTTTAAAGAAATAAATAAATAAATAAAACTCTCACGCCTCTTGCCCTAGGCTTCCTCCGCAGCAAACGTAACCGCGCACTCTCGGCAATCCTCAATCCGCCCCAAAACCCCACTCCTCTCGCACTTTCTCACTCGAATCAGATAGCGGTGTTTTTCGGTAGACAATAATTCTGTTTTTTATTTCAATACAAGAGCGCTGGCATTCTCGCCGCTGGCACGGATGCCGACCGTGGTCGAGGCCGCCGGGACTTACGTCCATTGGCGAGCGCTCTGGCCCTGTGCATGCCCTACGCGAGGAGCGGCAGGGGCCAATGCCGGTCGGGTGATGCAGCGGGATAAGGTCGCTCGACAACGCCGGCAGGCATCCGTGCGGCGACGGGAGTGGCATACTCTTGTATTGGTGCCTCCATTCACCATTTGTCTGCGACTCATTCGTTGAACTCATCAATATGGTATGTTTCTATCTCCCTCTCTTTTCTTTTTGTTTGCGTGTGTTTAGGGATAAACAAACTCCAGTGGAAAACATATTGTCTACTTGATATTTTGTCTACTCGATATTCCGTTCATACTTGCCACCGGCACCGGCGGCCATGCAACCGTGGCCCCAGCATTGGTGGCACCAAGCAGCGATCAAGGCAGCACTGCATAACGCATAACAATATGAATAGTGGAGACAGTAGTGGAGACGGGCAGCAGTCGGTTCTGTCAATCAGCTTTTCGGAGTGGGGTAATTCTTGATGGAAAGTGTAGTAGTCATGACTGATTTTATCTTTTGTTGTCAATGAATTATGGATTTTGAACATATTTTGGTAGAGTGGTAGTCATGACTGATTTTATCTTACCTTGCTGCTGCTACTTTAGACACCCATGAAGCAGCATAAAGATTGCAATTTCTCCTATGCTGGCTCAAAAACCCAAGTGAGGCTGGCAATAGAATCCATAAATATGTAAGTTGACCAGATGTAAATTTATAATCCAGCATTTGCTATTCTATTATGCTGTAAATATGCTTGAAGTGCTATATTTATATTCATTTTTCACTGCGGATATTAAGTAAAAATGTGAATATGATTTACTAAAGATCAAGGGTCTGAAGAACACTGATCAACTATTGTAGATTTCCGACAACTTGGATGTTTGAGACTCAGGACTGCATGTTTGGCCTTCCTTTTCATATCAAACTCAATGAACTTAATGGTCAAAATAGCTAAGTGGAATAACTTTGTTAGCATTGTTACTCTTTCTACTAAATTATTTTCAATGAGTAAAAAGAAATACTGTGTATGAGAGTGGTTTTAACATACTTACTCCTTTTAACCCTTTCCCCATGATGTTTGGCATCTTTTTAATAAAACTTTGGAATGAATGAGCACCAATGGATAATTTACTAGCTTGATGTGGATGGAATAGCTGATTAAAGAAATTGTGTGTCTGTCAAGGTTTGCTTATATTTGGAAATAAAAATGAAAAAGCTTTGGACAATCAATACTTCTGATAACGATCCTCAGATTGAACATCACGGATGGGAAACAGATGGTACTAGCATCCTTAATTGGTATAGACCCATGAAAGCTGTGGAGATGATGTCGACAATTTGTGTCCTTATGTCTGTCTGTTTGATGAGAGTTACTTCAGTTAATTGACCGGTTTCTTGGATGAAGCAATGGAAACTGTGCAGCTCTTTTAATGTTCCTCTTAAGGCCTTCTTATCGATGTTTATGTGGCGTATGCAGAAATGCTCAGATTTCTTTATCTTCAGCAACTACTCAAGATAGAGAAGTGACCGAGCCAACATCGCCGCCTCTTTTCAGGCTACTAAAATCTGCGAGCTGCAGGGTGTATCCTTCACAAATGGTTGCAATTCGATACACTGCTGTCACATGCAGAGAGTTGCAGTTTTACACTTAGAGGAGAGGTGCGAACTCGCAATGGACTGGGCAATGGAAATGGAGCCTTTGTCGAAACATCTGGTGCCATTACTAATTAACTTTGCATTACCTGCCTCCTTAGAGTATTGACGTAAAGCTTTCCAACAGTTTTGGAGATGGGCAGCAGACGGGTCTGTCAATCAGCTTTTTGGAGTGGGGTAATTCTTGATGGAAAGGGTATTAGTCATGACTGATTTTATCTTTCTTCGTCAATGAATTCTGGATTTTGAACAAATTTTGGTAGAGTAATAGTCATGACTAATTTTATCTTTTGTTGTCAAATTTCAGATTTTGAACATATCTTGGTAGTGTAGTAGTCATCCACTGATTTTATCTTTTGTTGTCGATGGTCTTTCATGTCAAGATTTTTTGTCTTGTTTGTAACTCAGGCAATTGACATCCATGCTTTGCAAAAGCTTGTTGAGCATGCAGACATTAATCTTGATGAACAGGATGCTGATGGATATACATCTGAGGGCTGCAGCAAATGGTAACATGGAAGCTCTAAGGGTGCTTGTCTTTGCCATGGCCAACTCAAAACTAAAAACCAAGCAAGGTGTTACGGTGAGAAGCTTATCAGAGTTGACTCAAAATGGGGAAACATTCGAAGACCCACGTCATGTGGCATGGGATGGACTGATTGATCTGGTTCATGTCCTAATGAGCAAAGGTCATGATGTGAATGCCCCTGATGCAGATGGATATGCCCCACTGATTTTAGCTGCAAAGGGAGGTCACAGCGCTCTGTGTGTGCTCCTAATCTTACATGGAGGGAGGTGCAGCTTGGAGAATGCGAGACATGAAACTGCTCTCTCACTCTCAAGTGTAAGCTGCACCTCATTGGAAATGAGATAGAGAGAGTGACCTTAGATGAGCTTGCTAGGAAGGTGGTGTTGGAGGGTGTTAAGAAGCACAAGAAATGTGGCAGAGGAACTCTGCACGTTAAATTATTGAGGATGGTCAGGCCCACTGCAGTTCTGTGCTGGGGCAGGTCGAGCAAGAGGAATGTGATATGCAAGCGGGCCGAGGTGGGGTTAGTTTGTCTTTACACTGGAACTGGAGGCGGAAGTTCGACACAGATGAACCGAGGATGTTCCATGTCGTGACGATGAAGAACAAGGAAATCCACTTTGTGCGCAAGGGAGGCAATGAAATGGCTCAGTTGTGGGTGAGGGGAATCAAGCTCATGATGAGGGAAGCCGTTTTCGGCGAGAGCGAACGGAGAGTGTGATTCATCGAGCTGCGGGGGCTCTATCCGCAGTGTATATGTAATGGAAGCTAAAGGAGATCCGCCTGATCTTCATTACACTATATCTTTAGTAATCCTTGTAAAAAAAACCTTTTGGTTTATGCAGTGATCGAGAAAGAGATTTTTCATGAGGATGGCAAACTAGTAAGCTCCATTTCTGCTCTTTTCTTTGCATCATAATAGCAAGTTCTCTGGCATTGCAATGGCAGGAGCTATATTGAGCAAGTATTCTTGCATTACCTTGATCAAACCACATTATCACTTTGTGCTTTAGCTTCTGTGATCCTTGTTCAGTTCAAGACTGCCTTGGACTTTCAGCATTTTCAGAGGGCCACCTAGGGTTTAATATAAAAATTTTGTGCCAAAACCATTCCCACTCAATTTTTATTTTTCCATTTTTGTCCTCGTGATTCACTGTACATTTTCTTCTCCGTTCCAATTGCGTGGCGTGGTTGCCTGAGGCTGCGATGGGTCGGTGACAGGCTAGAGAGAGGCTAGCGAGGTTGCAACTACCTTGGTGACCGTCAACGACCCGTCGCACGACCTCGGCAAGTCGTGGTGACCCCTTGCCGAGTTGCAGCCCCGCAACCTAGATTTGGGTCACGTGACCTCCATGAAGGGCTACCGATATCGCGCGACTAGGCAGCCCTCACCGAGGTCGCACGGCCTCCGGCGACCTAGATCGACCGACCTGCTTTGGGTTTGAAAAGCCAACATTCCCTCAAGGTGCCTTTTAAAATTTTTACCAAATATCCAATATTTGGCCAGATGGACTTTAGACACCCAAAACTCCTTCCCAAAGCAGGTCCTGTTGGTAGTTTGTTTATAAAACAAATGAAGATGTGCCTTGTCCCACATCGTGAGTGCACAAGTTTGTTTATCAAATGAAGAGGTGCCTTGTCCCACATTGTGAGTGTGCAAATTCGGATTTATTTCTATAAAAATTAACTATAAAGTCTTGTTAAATTGTTCATGAAAAGTTACGGTTATTTTTTATTTTTTATTTATTTAATTCCAAATTTTTTTATGTCTTTTCAACGTAACCTTTGAGACGTATTTGTTCATTTTGTAACATTTCCCGAAAGGTTGCCTTTGTTCTTTTTTGCAACATTTTGAAGAGTTGCCTATATTCGAAAGACAAAAATAAGTAACATTGTTTTGAGATCAAACAATAATCTTCTTTCATTTTTTTGTTTTCTTTCAAAAGAAACTACCGTCATTATTCTAATTGTTTTCTATGAGAGATCCTAGAAAAATACTAAAATTGTTATCTAGTATTCTCATTTGAAACTTTGTTGTATTCTAAATGAAATTTGTCGGTGACCATTAACAATTTTGTGGGGCAAATAAATCCTTAAAGAAAGTGATATCGTGCCTCAAAGTCTGACTTGATTACTCGATCTGACTTTATTATTCTACCTAATTCGAAGTCATATTTTTTCAACAGGTCCCAAACGCAACCTTTGCCACTTGAAGTTGCAATTTGACTTGGGATGGAGATCTGAGACGAAGATGATGACCAGAGATTTGATAGAATTGCAATTTTCTCTTGATTGATCAAGGAGATACGAGCATGCACGTGATCCGCATGCTTTGTTGACTAAGTTATTGCGGAAAGCAAGAAAAGGCGATCGCCTTTGTTCCGTGCATATACCTATTTTTGAGTTACTTAATCCCAAACTCAACCTTTCAAGTGTTTTCACTTTCCGCAACTATAAGCGGTGAGCAACCGGACCAATTCACAACAGGACTGGTCTGATTTCCAATTCCAAAAAACGGGAGCTAACCTAGAGTTGTTCGGTTTCGGGTTCTATATTTTGAACCAGTCGGTTTTACTCAAAAACCTGAAACGTCGGTTTCAGGATAAAACATGTTCTTTGCGAGACATGGACCCGTCATGTTTTTGTTCTTAAAATTGCGTTCTTAATACAGGGAGATTGAAAGAACATCATTATGGTGTTCTCGGTCCTCTTTCTTTATATTGAACCCCCACACATATGAAAACAGAATCCAACCTTCGCGAAAAAAAGACCACAGCATGACGAATACGGACCCAAGGCTCCGACTTGCATACGCTCTTTTTAGAAAAATTGGTCTATTTTTAAAAAATAAAAAAATAAAAGCAAGATGAATGAGAGGTCACCCTGATGGCTGCATAAGCCCATACAATATAAGGATCTCCGAGCTTCAAATCTTAAGGACTCACCACCTTCCACATCAACTGCATCCATATATTCATTATCTTCTTAATGATCTCCCTCACCATTTGGCCCTTACGGGTCTCATATCATCCCTTGAGCCGACCGCCGAGCTAGATTTGGCACAGCAGCCCCCGCCTAATATTGCACGACCTTGGCGAGGGCCACGTGGCCCACAAGGCTAGCTAGTCGCCTAGTGGCAAATTCAAGTGAATCAAACCCAAGTATTTAAAACAGCGAAGCGTTCTAATCCAAGTGAATCCAGATAGAGAGGGGATAAATGTAAGGCTGAAGAAGGAGAAAGATGCTGCCTACAATTTTAGGGATGAGCTTGATGGGCTAAAAATCAGTTGATGATACCATGAACACTCATACACATGATCAACAACAATAATGGTCTAAGTAAAACTACAAGCCAGTTGAGGAAAACAACAGGCTTCACTGCAACGAACGCAACAGGCTACACTGCAGTTGTTCTTTTTCCTTTTTTTCCCCTTCTCCCTATCATATCAAGCACCATCAAGGGGAACCGGAATATGAAATAGGCTGGACTCAATTCGAACATAAACTCCATCTCCCCCCAACACACGCGCATATTTTGTTTCAAACAGTATTGCAATAGAACATCGAAAATAAAATAGAGTCTATAACATTGAAAATAAAGCATCACCAGAGTGAAACGTCCGGTCACCATAAAGCCTAAGAAAGTTAAATCCTGGACATTTGCAATGCCAAGGCGAACTCACGAGATACTGGGGCGGACATGGGCGGTGCCGAATTGGCGGTGCATTGGCGATGCTGAGGTAGACATTTGAAATATTGAGGTGGACATTGGCAATGCTGAGGCGGAAAGTGGCGGTGTCCAGATGTGATGGGTTTAGTCTATGATGATAGGCTTAAGGCCTGTCCGCCCATGTTGGGCCTAAAAGCCCGGCCCGCAAGATAAGAGCCCATGGATGAAGGGTTGAGATATGAAGAGGTGTTACGTTGAGGGGATGTGTCTTTTGGATAAGACGCTTTAAGGAAAAGAAAAGAAAGGGAACAGAAACGACGTACGTATGTTTTCACTTTCTCCCTCTCCCAAAAAGAACATACATCTTTTTCAGAGTTTTCTCCCCCTAATAGCAACAGTACGCTTCTCGGTAAAACGAGATCAGGATTATTCCTTGAACTTCAACATTGGTGCTTAATATGTGGACAATAAGGTACGCTCGATTCTGTAGTGTATCTTTGATCAGTGATACATGTGATTCCTACGCTCGTCTTCCGCATTTGTTTTAGAGGTTTGATTTAGTATCGAATCCGATTTAGGGAATCCTGTTATTCCCAACATTAGTATCAGAGCCATCTTTCATGTTTCCCGATCCATTTTCATGTTTGTGATTTGTTTTTGATTGAATTTTCGTGAAACACCGCCGTCGGCCGATGGGGGACGGAAAAATCCCAACACCCGCGTACTGTTCACCCCATTTTTTGATTTTCTGTAAATCAAAGTTCGATTTTGATAGCACAGGGTCGAAGCTCTCGTCGATACAAGAAAAACGAGTCACGAATCGCCGTCGGGGGCCGCCGGACGCGCCGCCACTCGCGGCCGGAACAGACTGGGGTCGTCGGCGTGTGCATACGGTCTCCATCGGGCGAGTGCATCACACGTGCTATTTCTGTCCCAGGCGCATGCGATGCATGCGCGGAAGCCTGGC
Source organism: Eucalyptus grandis (assembly GCF_016545825.1). Classification (NCBI taxonomy): domain Eukaryota; kingdom Viridiplantae; phylum Streptophyta; class Magnoliopsida; order Myrtales; family Myrtaceae; genus Eucalyptus; species Eucalyptus grandis. Next base: position 58,444,184 of record NC_052619.1, read on the forward strand.
GCGTGCCAACTGACGTCATAGTGACATCAGCCATGCACGCGCGTGGCATGTGCTGGTCGGTTCGTCTGACTAGCTCGATCGATCCGACCCGGCCTCATAGGCCCGAATTTATTTTTGTGTCGCAAAAAAATTTAAGGTCGACACAATAAAAAAAAAAAGAAAAAAAGACACAAAAAAATTGAATTGATAAATTTATGATAATTTTACCCCAAATTATCTTTATTTACCACCAAAAAAAAATCCTTAAATTAGTACATCCATAATAAATATACCTTAACTAGTTTCTATTAAATTCTACCGTTAAACTGCCGATATTGATGATATTTATTAGTTTGAGATGTACCAGTCTGTGGTAAAACTAATGTGCGATAAATTCGTCGTAAAATGTATTAATTTAGAGTTTTTAGTGATTAGAAAATTAGTTTTAGGAAAATTTATCAGAAGTGTACCGGTTAGAGATTTTTCGTGATATTAATCTAAAATTCTAAATTGATACGTACATGCCGTATTTATTCCGAACTCGCCATTATGTCACGAAAAATCTCAAACCACAGTGCTTATGCCACATTTACCACAATTTCACTATAAGATTTCCTTAAATTTGCCATCGGTGTATTTTCAGTGACACGAAAAAAATAATTTGAGATAAACGATAAGAATGGTATTAGTAGTTTCGGATAAATTGTTATATATATATACTAATTTGAGATTTCTGATTACATTAGTTCAAATGAGGAAAGACATGCATTTTCTAAACGTTTAAAACCTATTCTTCTAGGCACCATAAATTCCCTGTCCCGTAGAGTGCTCCGTCGATGTCTCGACTTAATCTCAATCAATGAGTCGCACCTCTTTCATGCGTGTGTCGGCAACTGAAAAAAAAGTTGATCCAGACACCGAGTGGAGCACCGTGCAGATTTAACGCTTCCATCCTTCTTTTACGGGGATGGTGTTGGGCCGGCCGGTGGGCCTTGAGTTTTTGGGCCTGATGTAAGTTTCTGGTGGGCTCGTTTTATAGGGTCAAGTGTTGTGGGCTTTTCCTCAGACTCTGGAGCTCGTCCATGCTCACGCTCTGGCCGAACTAAATTAAAGGTAATATAGAAGCTAGTCCCTCTACCTCCGCGCCGCTTCACTTGTCTTTTCAACCGTGGAAGCATGTAAATGAGGTACGCATCGACGGTCAAGAAATGTCGAGACGTGCGTAGGAATAAAGATGTCAATGGATTGGTAGGACGTCGAGGCACGTCTACTCTGTCCCGACTAGGCAATATCGGGTTGATTTGGCTTCGTCCAGTTCGGTTTCGGTCATCACTTTATTATATCATCCTTTCAATAGCTTGATGGTCTTTGATGATGATGATGATAATAATAAAGTCATTTTGGTAATTTAATGCACTTTTTTTAGAAGTTTGTGCTTAACGCTTTAATGATTGAGGGCGTGTTTGGTAACCATTCTGTTCTCGAAAATAATTTTTACTCGTAAATAATTTTTTTTTATTCCGCTCCCGAGAATAATTTCTGAGTTTTTAAAAACGTTTTGTTACTGTTCAAAATGTCTACTCTCAATATAGAAATGCGTTTTGTTGGATTTTAAGATTCTTTTGTTTCTTTTTATTTATTAATGCTTTTATCATTTTTTTTTCTATGTTTTCTCTTTTCCTTTTTCCTTTTCCTTTTCAAATCTTATTAGTAAGGGGTGACTGGATTTTCATCATGATTGGAGAATAACTTTTGGAGTAGACGCATGGCCTTTTTGGCGTGTGTAGAAACAAGTAATTTTTCCGGGATAACTTTGTTTTCCTTCAAATTCGGTACAAGTAATTTGGTCATACACAAACGAAATCATTAAAAGTTCATTGTGATATAACTCAATGTCAAGTGGATCATCCATTTCCGCAATTTTGATAAGATGGGATCATCCACCTTCCAGATTGAATACCAGTGGGGCTTCTAATCGCAACCCAAGACTTGCTGGTGTAGGGAATTTATTGAGAAATGAAAGGAGTAGCTGAGTTGGTGGTTTTGCTACATTCATAGGAATATGTTTGTCGACACAAGCAAAACGGCCTAGTGGTCGGAACGCAGCTTCACAAAACGACTTGGATTTCATAAGATCATTACTGAGATCGACTTTAAAGCCATTCTTTTCTTATTAGCCTTGAGCACATGATTAATAATGATGGCCCTACTTTGCTTAAAGATATTAGAAGACAATTGCACTCTCACTTTGAGTTTAAAGTGCTGTATAACTTTCAAAAAGGAAATTGTTCTGCTGACTGGTTTGCTAATCTTGAAATCGATAAGTGCTTAGATACTAATTTCTTTTCATTACCCCAACTGCATCGAACAAATGGGGACCTGTTATCAAGACAACATCCTCACTAAATTGACGGCTTTATTACTTTAGTCAACAAACAAATTGGCACCATAAAAATGTCCGAATTGAGAGTGGGTCCATATACCTTGCAAGTCCTCACAGGAAGTAGGCCAGCAGCTTGCATCTAATCAAATAGCTTCTCTGCAGCTTCAGGTCTGCCACCATGGAATAAGGCACCGATCAGAATGTTAAATGTGACGGCATTTGCATTGAACCTGTGAAGAGCTCTATTGACTCATCGAACTTTTTAGCATTGCAGTGTGCATCTATTTCGGTGTTGCAATTATAAACATTGGGCGAGCAGTTTTGTTCACCATCAGTTTGAGCAACTTAGCATAATTGATATGATGTGTGAGGCAACAACCGTCCGTCGATATGTTCATGTAACTACATCAGGCTCTACACCTCCTTGACTCATCCCATCAACGACGCATTTTGCTCTGGTTGCCATCCCTTATATACAAAGTGCCCTGACCTCAGGGGAGAAAGTTCGAACGTCTGGGATTACCCTCCTTTGCACCCTATCGATCAAAAGCCTTCTAGCCTCTACGCGTTTAACGGAACTGCATAGACACTCAACCAACGAGGAATAAGTAACAGCATCCGCGACGTAGCCTTCCCACACCATCCGCTCGAACAAAACCAGAGCTTCTCTCCACCGACCCTGATGAGTCGCGCTGTGAATCAGGTAGCTGTAAGTCAACAAATCAGGCCGGACAACTTTCCTGACCATCTTGATCGACAGAGCAAGAGCTTCTATCCACCGGCCTAAATAGCATAGACCCCAATCAAGGAATTGTATGGGATGACATCCGGTTCGACACCTCTACCGACCATATCCTCCTTACAGCGAACGTCGATCACGGTATTGTAGGCGACCACATTCAGCCTGCAATTCTGCCTTTCCCACTTTCTCAGCAACTCCATCGCCAGACCTCTATCCTCCTTCCCCAACGCGCCTTTCAGAATGGCCGCCTACGTGTACGCGGCTGGGCCTCAACCCATGGTCTCCCATTTCGTCCGCCAGCCTCACCGCCCGATCCCTCTCTCCGCCCTCGCACTGCCCGTTGATCGGCGTGTTCAGCATCACCGAGTTGACCTCGAACCCGAGCTTCAAGACCCTGCCCAGAACTGCGAAACCCAGCTCCCACGGCATAGACAGTTCATCAGAATCCCCCAAGCGGCATAGACAGTTCATCAGAATCCCCCAGATGTAGACATTCAAGCCCACCCCGCGAGAACCCATGTCCTCGATCAAAGCGACGGCGGCACAGTAATGCCTCATCCGAACCGCTCCTTCATGGGAGGCAGAGGTCGCATCTCGACGCTCGCGTCGAAGTGGGACACGGCATCGAGAAGCCTCCCGAAACCGCCGCCGGCTCTAGATTCGCCGTGCGCGCAGCTCACTGATGGATCAGAACAACCAACGGGACGAACCCTGCTCGAACTAGCGCACGACCTGCGGAAGCGAAACGAGCGAATGAAGACGGAGCAGAGGGAGATCGCGCTCCTCCCGGAAAACATCGACTCGAGGAATTGGGTGCGATGAACTCCACGAGCGTCGTCACCTGAACGTCGGCACGCTCCTCTCAGTCCTCGTCACTCCGCTCTCCCGCTCTTCGCCGCCGCCGACATTTTCACGCGTGAGCTCTGTTCTGAGCTTCCATGGGCCCTTTTCTGCTCTTGAAATTCCTTCATGAATTGGGGCCCGGCCCGGCCCAAGAGAGCTCGAGTTCAAGACCCAAAAGGAAAGAGAAAGAAATAAAATAAGGAAAAAATAGGAAGATATTCAGAGAATAATTGAGGAGTTACTTAGGATCCGTTCGTTTCATGGAAAATATCACATTTCCGGAAAATATTTTCTAAGAAGTCATTTTTCAAAAGAATGACTTTTGATATTCAATTGGAACCCAAAATTTGAGTGGAGAATGTTTTTTATTGTTCGTTATCTAATTTGATTTTTTGACAAAAATTACCAAAATAATTAAATTTTAATATTTTTAATTGACAAAAAATTAATTTTATTTTGTGTATATTTAAAAATTTGAATTTTTAATTATTTTTATTTTTAAAAATCGAATTTTTGTTATTTTTAATTTTTCTTTTCTCCCCTCGTCTTTCCTCCTCCTTCCTCGCCGCCGCGTGCCTTGACATGGCCGGCTGTCCGGCGGCCGACCAAGACGCGATCGTTAGATCTCGGCGAGCTTAGGCTTGGCCGATCCAAGCGAGCCGTGAGCTCGTCGGGCTAAAGGATGCGGCTTGCCCGGATTGAGCAAGCCGCAAGCTCGTCGACCCGATCCAAGCGAGCCGAGCTTCGCCAAGGCCGGCGAGCTCGAGCCTCGCCCTTGTCGGATCGGCCTTAGGCGAGGCTAGAGTTGGCCTATGGCGGGTCACGGTGGCCGCCACCTTGGTCGGCCACCGGTCAAGGAAGAAGAAAAGGAAAAGAATTAAAAACTCGATTTTTTTTAAAAAAAGAAGAAGAAGAGGAGGGAAAATAAAGAAAACAAAAAATAATTTGAATTGAAAAATAAAAAAAGGAAAAAGTGAGGGTTTATAAGGGGTGAGGGTTTTATGTTCCTCATTTTAGGGTTCCAACAGGTTTTTTTTTTTTTTCATTTTTAGTTTTGAAAAACGAAAATGACAGCAATGATAAATGATTATCAAAACTAAATGATTCTGCAAAGACTCATAGTACATACATAGGAATGAGCTTTTGAAGCTACTTTGAGTCATTGACTATCTATGCATGACAATATGATTTACTTTTCCTATGAGACCGAAAGTATATGGAACATCAAGGCCAACCTCCGGAGGAGTAATGAACCGAACTGTTGGACCGTGTTTCCAATTCCAACTTCATAATAGTATTTAATGTGTACTGCAAGTAAACAGAATAAACATCAGTTACATTTACCAAATTTTGCAAACCAGGCACCAAAAAATTAATATTTCTGGAGGAATTTAGAAATTTACCATCAAGTTTTTCAAGGTGCAATGGTGGATGTAACCAGAAGTATAATTGTAGAACTTATAATGATTAACTTTGCCCTTTGCCTTTTTCTTGTGCTTGCTGTTTTCACTCCAATAACGCACTGCCCTGGACCCAGGTTCATCCGGAGTCACCCATGACACAATCACTCCTTTTCCCACATGATCTCCTTGGGTAATATGTACCTAAAGACTCGCGCCAAAATCAAAACCAAATCAAAAACCACAACGGAAGTGCTGGTCTTCCCTCCATTGCACAAATCAGCCCCATTCAAAACGAACAAGAACAGCCCCAACAATAGCCATTGAACAGCAAGATGAAGATCCCGTAACAGCCATCTTGGTCTTATTTTAGGATACGGAAGAACCTATGGACACAACCCCCACAAATTCCCTTCCCTCACTATTTATGTTTTCAGGGCACACAAGCATGACACTCACATCTCATAAATCAACCAAATAAAGCTAAAATGTTAGATTTTTTAAGAGCAGAAACCAAGAGATTAGATGGAAAATATTCTCGGTGTCGAGGGCAAGGTATCAAGGGACGTCGGGCATTTTCTAGCGGGCGTGAGGGGCCGAGCGAGGGACCGAGGGCGTTGAGGGAGCCGTGCGGCGTCGAGGGGGTCGAGGGGCCGAGTCGGCAGCGTCGAGGGACCGAGAGGCGTCGAGGGGGGCCGGAGCGCGGACATCGAAAATTCAAGGGCGTCGAAAACGTTTCGAGGGACCTCGAGGGGCACGGACGGCGCGGAAGTGGGTATTGGTTCTAGGGAGTGGGGCGGCGGTGCGGTGGTGGGTGAAGCAAGAGGAAGGAAGGAAGAAGAAGAAGAAGAAGAAGAAGGAGAGGAGAAGAAACGAGAGGGGGAAAGAGGAGAGAGAAAGAAAAGAAAAAGTTGGGGGCGGGTGACTTCGGTTCCGGTTCGGTTTCTATGGGAACCGGAACCGGAACCGGAACGCCGGTTCCTAGAAAAGGGATTTTTAGGGAAATTTTATTTTCTATTTTTCAAAAGTGGAAAATAAGAAAACTTTTTCCCTTGATGGAAAAATCAAGGTCATTTTCTATCGGAAAACGTTTTCTCGGAAGTTATTTTCTATGAAACGAACGGGTCTTATTTTTAAATTTTCTTTTCTTTTCTTTTGTTCTTTTTTTTTTAAATCATCCATAGAAAATCATTCAAATCAGCAAACTATAATAATAGGCATTGATTAACCCAGTTAATTTTATTAAGAAGCATGATAGATACAGTAAATCATTTTTAGAATATATTTTTGAGATCATTTATTTTATTCGAAACAATCACGTCCATATTTAAAAATATAAAGAGTCATCTCGGAGATGCCGAATGCAACTTAGCAAAATCCCTTTCGGCGCAATATGCATCAAATTCATTGGATGCCCAATTAACTATGTGACATTTGTCGAGTAAACGGAACCAAAATGCTAATTTTATATCGAACTTCCTCTGGTGATAAATAAATCGGGAATGTCAGCATGAATCGTCCAGACGTAGATACGGGTGATGTATTTTATTTTATTCCTCGGCAGTGCACGCTCGCCATTTGAGTCCATCTTGGCTTCTTGTTGCTTTCAATTCGGCCAGTGTCAGACAAATCTTGGGAGTCAATGTTGGGTAAAGAAGAGTGGCCAACTCCTATTTGGATTCGAATGACCTTTTGATATTAATATTCAAATTATCCTTCTCGCTTAATTAGCAAAAATCGGTATTTGGCAAATTGTAGAAGAAATGGGGCCGAAATCATTTTAATATTTAAATGCGTTGTGTTAAGACGCGTGCTTGTCTATTTATATACTAAAAGAAGCCGTATCTAACTATCCATTGCTTAAATGTCAAAAAAGATGCCTGAAAAAAAATAAAAAAATAAAGAAGAAATAACCTGTTACGAAACATGCTGGACATCTAAGCGAGTTTCAAAGTATTCAAAATAGAAAGTAGGCGATTCCATTGAGTTTTCGATTTCTTCTTAGACACTAAGCACGTATCCAATTTCGCAGAAAGAGAAAACTAGATTTTTGGTATGTCTTTGTTTAATTTTCGGCTTCGTACCAACCATAATTTTCCTCTAATTTTTTTAAAAATTAGATTAGGGTTTCGAAAATCATTAAAGGATATATAAAAAGCTAAGTTATTACGGCCTTTTCCTTTTTCCTTTTTTTTTTTATAATCATTTTGGCTAGAAGGTACCAAACGCTAAAAACACAATTTATTTATATTAGGGAGAAGGGAGAAAAGTATTGCAACATGCCTTTCTCCGTGAAAAGCAAGAAAAAGACCTCCTTCCTAGTTAGTAAATAAAAAAATCGAAAAAGAGGAAAATGAAATGGAATAAATAATAATAAATAAAAATTCCAAGCAGTAATGTTTACGCTACAAGAGGCAAGGGGGACCCCACAAATTACCAAACAACATCGAAACAGATAATCAAAATTATCATTTAATGAATAGTTATTTTTCCTAATTCAAGTAAATCCATTAATTATTCTCTCTTCAAAATCTCATAATTTGAGTAAGTTTATTTATTATTTTCTTTTCAAAATCTCTTCAATTTGATCTACTTCTTTTTTGGATTTCGCATGCCATCAAAGGTTTGCTTGACTCTCGGACAAATAGGCTTTTGGGATTAGGTTTTCTTCATTTACGGGGAATCGTCGGGTCGGGTCTATGTGAAAAACCTGACCGACCCGACAAGAAATCGGGTCAATAGGTGGATCCGACCAATTCCAAAATAAATAAAGGGAAGGAAACTCTCGAAGAAGAAGCGGCGCTAGGATTTCTGTCTGAATCGGGCACAGAATGAGAAGGAGGAGGAGGGAGAGATGTGGAGGATCAAGCCACAGAATGAGAAGGAGGAGGAGGGAGAGATGTGGAGGATCAAGCCAGAAGACATGGGTCGGGCAGAGGAGGCGAAGCGGTTCATGGTGAACTACTACAGGACGTTCGACACGAATCGGGCGGGCTTGGTGAACCTGTACCGGGAAGAGTCGGTGCTGAACTTCGACGGCCGGGAGATCAAGGGCAAGGAGGCCATCCTCGCCAAACTCACCTCCCTTCCGCAGTGCCACCACGAAATCGCCGAGTTCAAGTGCATGCCCTACCGGACCGGCAGCGTGCTCATCTCCGTCTACGGCGAGACCTGGGTAGGGGGTCAGAATGTCATGGCGGACGCCCTTACTTCAAATCAGGTCTCTCTTCCATTTATATTTTTATAATTTTAAATTCCTTTTTTGGTGTGTCGAAGAACAAGGATGTGGTTTAGATGAGATGTTGGGCATATTTGTTGTTGATTTAACGTCTTGGGTGATCCATCCGTCCATCCATCCCATCCATTGTTAGCAGAGAGTATCTGTCTGTAGCTAGCGTAACGGAACCGAATTGTTGCTCCGATGAATTTTCTTGGTGGGGTGGGGTGGCTGATGCCTTGTCAACTCTCTGCAATTTCTCTATCGATCAATCGATTGATCAATCCTCCTTCCCATAAATATTGAGAGTCGTGCACCCTTACCCTCGTAGTAGTCCATCTCGTGCTTTTGTCTGACGCTCTTGCTCTGATTCTTTGCCTTCAGACGTTCCTTCTGATGCCAGCACCAGAAGGAAGCTTTTGCGTAGGAACACAAATTTGGAGGCCCTTTGATCTCAACAAGGTTCGGACACCACCACCGGCATCGAAACCGACACCGACCTTTGCTTTTCTAATGTCCACGCTGACTTCCCCACCCCCACCGCCACCGCCAATGTCGGCCTTTGTTCTTCACTGCCTTTGTTCTTCGCACCGCCGTGCAGATGTCCGGCACGACATCGCCAGCTTATGTCTCGGCACTAGCACCGCCCATGGCCGCCTCGACATCAAGTGAGTCCACCTCATCCGCCTCGGCATCAAGTGGGTCCGCCTTGGCACTGCCCATGTCCAGGATGAAAATTTCCACCTTGGCACCGCCCATGTCCCTCATAAAACATCCGTAGGTTCATATATATAGGTTCATATATATATATATATATATCAGTAGTTTCAATGTTCTTGGCGACATTTTATTTTCAATGTTTTATTGCTTGAAACATGTTTATATATATCCCATAAGGCCTTGTAGTTCTCGTGTTAACATGTCGCCCGGTAAAATTGACTAAATGTTTCATGACATTGGGAGTGAGGAAATTTAATATTTAAGAAAATGACTATATAAACAATACCATTCCACCACAGTTAAAGCCAGATGTACATACATAATGGTGGCACAGGGAAGTCCTCATCCGAGAACATATATGCGCTTGAGAAAGGCAATATGTACTAAGAAAGTGCGCTGAAATTTGTTTACTAAATGATATGAGCACATTGTTAAAACACTGAGGATTCTTTACCCAAATGTTATTTCATATGGAGTCTTGCTCCGGGATGCCATCCCACCATTCGATAAAAATCAAACCTTGTGACAAAAAATGGTTGTTGAGATTACAAACCATCAACACTCTGCCCTCTACATTTCCTCTCAACGGCTATATCTTAAATAACCTTTTATCTTGAGGCAGAGACCGCTGCTAAGTAGAAATCAATCGAGTCGGGATCAAACTTCTCTACTGCACTCGAATGCAGGAACGTTCATTTGACTTTTTCATCTGTACTACAGCAACGACGAAAATTGCTTGGGGAAGGCACCGTGCGAAGTCCAAACGAACGGAGGTGGCACCTGCCCTTTAAGGAGGACTTCTTGATTTCTTTCTATCAATAAGAAGACGAGTCGATGGTGATCGACCTCCTCCAGATGGCCTATTTTGTATCATACAGACACAAATCGATTAGCAAAATTATCAGAGTTGACCCTGAGCATGAAAATTGCTAAACAGGCAAAAAGAAAAACCACCCACACAGCATACAAATCATCCCTCGGATTAACCTCGTGAACACAATTCTCCAATAGAAAACTCATTTCACTGAAAACTCGAAACATCTGCACAAGAGACATCACATCATGCAACAAAAACCGTACTGGGATTTCCCAAAAAAGTTCTGAGGCAGTTTCCCCGAGTGCAATCTGAATTCTATGCAAACCTAAGGGGGGCCAAGAACTAATACGCCTGCACTTGGCTGCCTCGCATGCCACTTCCCTGCTAATAATTAACTAGTTATAGGAAGATGTTAAGGACAGATGTCATGGGATTAAAAAGTCCATCAGGCCCTTTGGCAAACCCTTCATACCTATTCTGTATCCCAAACAAGCTAACTCACAAACCTTGAAGCTGATAGTACCTCCAAAAGGAAGGCCTCAAAAAAGCAGCCATCGAGAGCAATACGAAGATTCTAATTTACGGCTATCTAACGACCGCAGGAGACTCCTGAAGCTTGTGATTATGATCAAAGCAGGGAAGTTACATCTCATCGATTTCTAATGTATGATAGTGTCCATTGTAAGTGACTTAGACAATCAGGTGGCGAAATCTTTCAAGCAGATAAGTTTGTAACTAAAACCACGATTTTTTTCCGCACAGCTTACAAGTAGAACAAGGAACTTTACCCAAATCAGGCTTAAGGTCTTTATTTTCGACATCTCCCTCTCCAATGGCATTACCGTCTTCAAGATCAATCGCAGCTTTGGCATATCTTTCCAGAAATTCTTCTTGAGTTTCTTCATGCTCATCATCATCGTTTGAATCCTGGTACAATTTAAAAACGACTTAAAGAGAAGGAAACATTTTGCAAATATATTTACACAAAGAAATTCTCAAGTCACCCTTTGGCCATCAAGTAGAATTTTCATGTTATCTAGCCCTCGGATATATTTTGCTGCTTAATAAGACTGAAGTTCAAAAATTTGTGAATGAACTGGTTCAAAATTGTCCCGAGAAAAAAGCCCGGTTCAAACAATTGAACACGCTATCCAATCTCGCGTCAAAGTCCCTGGAACTTACATAACTAGCTATTTCCTCTTTCGAGCAGCTTAATCCGTAAAACTTATACAAGACGTGTCACCTAGCTGGAAGTAGGTTCAAGCTTTGTACTTTCTATCCAAACCATCTCTTTAACGCCATCAGTTTTCAAAACTATCCCCTAAAGAACCAACCATAGTCGTAGTTTTCCTCTTTAAATTTATGGCTAAAAGAAGCAAATGCACTAAGAAGTCAAATCTTAACTCAGTCATGAGCTATATGCTTCATATAAATAACAGGGAGTCGAGAACAATGGCAATCAAAGCTAAAAATAAATTATACGTGGTGCTTCACGATGTTACTACTTTAGCAGTCAAACTTTGAAGTATACACCTAATGAACCTTTACAATCTCATTTTTTTTTTACTGTTCTGGGCCAACCATGACCAACTGTAGCAGAACTCCAATGATACATGGCATAACTATTTATTATTTTTCCACCGAGCTTATTGACATGGTAAAGCTGCTACTTAATGATGGAATTATGTCCATTAATTATATGAAGTCAGAAATAGATTTTGGTCAATCCTTATACTATACATCGAGGAGAATGAAACAAGCCAACCGAAGAAAATCAACAGTGAACCTATGTGATTGGTGATCCTATGAATTAGGTTCATATAGGTAATAATAAGTCATTTGTTGATCTAGAACACTATTAGAAATTATTATCCCTCCTAAGGTGAAAATAGTGTAAAACTACAATGAAACATAGGTTGAGCTAAGCTCTTAATGAAATTCCATAGCCATTATTGAAAGCATATTAAACTGCAGAATATACTTGATGCAATTACCTATATAAGTGTGGATTGGGGCCGCTCTTAAGAGAATTATTGGCGATAATTTCTAGAATACTTATGAATAAACCAAGCATATGCATGGCCTATTAGTGCAAAACCGTGTTAGACAACAAACATTGTGAGAATGTAATGTGATTGGTGAAAATTATAATTTACAAAAAGAAATTCTTAGTTCATAGAAGTTTCAGACTTTACCTACTATTCCATGAATTATATTTCATTCTTTCTATGGCTACTTCATAGCCTAACAAGCACTTGTTCCGATGCATTACTCTCCAATAACCCAGCATTTCTATTTCGTCTTTTCAAAACTTCTTGAAATATATGTGTGATTGTTGGATATTTCGACAGTTTTGAAATATTTATTAGAAATTATAACCGTATTTAAAGTCATCATTTTTGTAACGGCTTTATAACTTATGATTTATTATTTCATAAACTTTTCATTATTTTATAATAGCCATTCTTTTAATGACCAACTGATTTATGACGATTTCCTAATAGCTCTCTCTTTCTCTTACTTAAATATAAATTAAGCTTCAAACCACAATTTTTTATGATACAATATGTTCTCATATCTTTCATTTTCTTTTTGTTGAGTTATACACATAAGTTGTTCTGTTTTCTTTTAATATTTAATGCAGAGTACAGAAGAAGATCTATTGTATTTTGGCAGAATAGCTGCTAAAGCCTTATGCACCAAGTTTCGTACTCTGAAAAACGAAATTATCCTTAGGGACAGTGCTTGCATGCCTCAGCATTTGTTCTTTTTTTTTCCCCTAATCTTTTGCAATGTATTTTCAATAGTTATTATTATTTTATGTATTCTAATATTTTTCCAGCAAGAAGGTCATTTCTCGTATCACACTCGAGGCCGGAAAACCTAACATTGCAGAGTATTTTCTGGTGCTAAAGAAGATTGACCCACAAGGCGTCGAATGAAGATGTATTTTGGGCAAATGTTGGATCTGTTCGAAGGATTGATACTGAAAAGGCTGCAGATGAGGGCAGCATCGGATTATGCTAGGAAGGACAATGTATTGGATACCCTAATTGATCTATGTGAAGATAAGAATGAGGACATGGAGATCTTTTAAATTTAGCACTTAATGTTGGTACATATGGCAATTTCTATCTATACTTTTAAGTAACTTATTTATCTTTTACTGGCTCAGTTTCCATCACTAATATTAAAGTAGGTGTTTGATTGACTAATATATCAAATACTTAAATTGCTGGTAAAAAGGATATATATTTTCGAGGAAAAATGACACTACAAGTCCTAAACTTCATATATAAATTAAGTGTTAAGCTATTCAATTGGTATAATGAAGTTCTAAACCTTCTTCAAAACGTCAATCCAGCTATTTTGCTGGACTTCTTTCTTTAGCGCTTGGCATCTTAGCAGGACTTAACGACTTCTGGCAATCTTAGCAATATTTTGAATACTTAACCGTCTCGAAGAGGCCACATCTTTCTCGTTCAATGGTTCCACTGTATCACTTGGAAGTGCTTGGGGAACAGTAATCGAGCACACCCTCTTTTCCTCCAATTCTTTTTCCTCTATCAATTTCTTTTAATTTTTTAAACATTTTTATTTTATTTTTATTTTTTCCTTTCTTTTTACTTCTTCATCCATGGCCTCTTTATGTCCTTCTTCCTCTTCGACTTCTTCTTCTTCCTCGAAAACTGTGCTCAAGCAGACTCTATCGCTGAACGTTGGCACACCCTTTATGTCCTTCTTCCTCTTCGACTTCTTCTTCTTCCCGAAAATAAACATCATGAACGTTGGCAGCTACCTCATTCGAAATGCTTGTATTTGAATAATTGGGAAGGTCCGAGAGGTTACTGCTTCTGTCAAACCGGTTGACTCTGTTGTCTACATATTTCACTTCTCGTGCATATCAGTCTTGATCACCCATGTCCAAATCCATCGATTTCACCATTCCAGGGTCCTCATCCCCAATTGTTCCCAGCAGCCTCTTAGCAAAGCCACTCCATTCCCCATCCGTAGGCCCATTCTCATTGCCATTTCCGTTCCTCAACTGAGACTCTATTTCCTCTAACCGTCTTCTCAGCATTTCTAGTTCCTCTTGCTGTTGCAGTATCCTCTCCTCCATTCTCCTCCTCTCCAATTCTACAAACTCATCAGCCATTCTCTGACATTCAGCTAATTTCTTTTCCAGCTCAGTTTTAAGAACATGTATCCGCTCATTCACCTTCATGTTGATCTCCTCCTCGCTTGCGCCAGATACTTTCCCTTCCACTAGCTGGAGTTTCGTTCTCAGGGATGCAACCTCCTGTTCCTTCTTGAGGAGCTCTTTGTGTGCTTCATTGCGCTCTTTTTCTCGGAGCTTGTTCTCCATTTGCAGCTTGCAGATGAACTGGTCCATTGCTGCAATCCTCGAACCCAACATTTCTGCAGCCGAAGAATCTTCACCTCCAAGTTTGTCCTTGACTGGTGTATGTGGGCCACGGTCAATACATTTTGCTCTGGCTCCATATTCTAGCGTGGAAATTGTCTTGTGTATCTCCTTTGGGTCTGGGCTTGCACATAGTATCATAAGAATCTTCGATTTGTCGTCCTCAAAAGAATCCTACAAAAAGGAGCAACAATATATACCTTGATCCTTCTCAATTTGTCAGTGAACATCGCATTAAATTCGAAGTGGTCGGTCAATGATATTGTCTTTGTGTTTGGCTCTTTATTGAGAATTTTGTACTTGGCACATGACAATGAGTGCAGAAGTCTAACAACGTTGCTGTTGCTCAGATTTAACTGGTTCATGATCTCTGAATAACTTGATCTCTCTGAGGTGTTGAAAAGCAGCAAAGCAGATGCCTATTCGCACGTGTCCTTTTGTGGCAGGTGACCCCTTCTATCTATCCTGGCGACTGTGGAGGGGGAAACAAAAGGAAAAGAGAAGGGTGGAAAAAGATGGAACAATTATATTCAAGAGACCTGATAAGTTGTGACAATCAGCCCCGCGGTTCTTGGTTCAAAATTTCCGACCATGTCACATGTACCCAAGGAGTATATCCACGTTAGTTTTCTCTCCTTCGTTTTTGTCTGATAGAATTCCTTGAGAACCTCAACGTACCTTACCTAAGATGACACAAAAACGACCAGTGATATTAGCAACTCTAGCAAAAAGAAAATCGTTAAATGTAGTGCGACAAATGGAGAAGGGGATACACATATGTGCAGCATACAGAACTCTTCCTTGAAGAAACAGCGAAAGATGAAAAGGATGACACGTATACCATCTCTGCTGGAAGTTTCAAATCAGGAGATTTGTAGCTCGGCCAGAAGCCAGTTGTCACAACAGTAACCGTCAAGTCAATCCCAGGATTTGCATTAGGATTGTTGCTGAGATACTCTTCAAAACTGGTTTTGTTTTCCCTTGCCAATGTCAAATCTCTCATCTGAAAGAAAAATAATTCAGCAAATTGTGGAAAATGGTTGGCCTAGCATCAAATATTGCAGAAGTCAGTTAATCAGCAGTGACAATTAGGGCAACCAACCATTCCCTCCATCTTTGAGGTGAATTGACTGCTGCATTATGTAGGTTTAGCTTGGTCAAAATACTTCTCTCATGATCATCATTAGCACTCTAATCAAAAAGAAGTCGCCTCGCAAGCTTTTTCCTGCCAGAGTTAATAACCAATAGATTCCGTCAATATGGTTTGCCCACAGAGGACTTCTGATTGCAGGCAGGTAATAGCAAGAGCTGGATAAATAATCACCTGTAGAACTCAGCAAATAGATCTTTATCACTGATATCGGCAACCAGCTTTACCACGTGTGCAATGACCAAAGAAAAAGGAATCGAGAACGGTAGAATGTGATGTGATTAGCCCATTAGTGTGTAAGTGCAAAATAATACCTTAAGCGTTTCCTCAATAACTTCATCAGTCGACTTCTCACCACCACCTTTCTTTAGTATGTTGTCATAAAAAGTGGCCAGCAGTTCTGCAGTTGAGCTTCCACCGACACCTTACTGAAGAAGACCTCGGAAGCCTCCTTTCAAGCCTACAAAACAGCAGAGAACTTGAGATTAAGCATAAATAGAAATTCCCAGAAGCAGAACCAGCAGCAACAGCATCATACCTGTGAAAAACAGCGTGGCTCACAAAACAATTGTAGACATATGCTAGGTACCTATCATGTAATTCAATCACTTTTCTCACAAAAACCTGCAAAACGTGCACCTATATCAGCTTCGTCTCAATATTCAGCCTCCTTTATCCCAAATACGTATGAAAAAAATAGATATAATTACTTGTTCTTGCAGACCAACCGGATTCTTCTTCCCAGCCTGCAAAAGAAACAACAGTCATCGGATCACCACTTTAAAGAAACAACTGTTCAACCAGATCTTAAAGCGGATTGCATCACAACAATCAAACTATATAGTGTATACATCTAACAGTTTTCCAGTTATTCAGTTTCCAGTGGACATTTGAAAACTATGCTTAGCAGCAAACAACCCTTCTATGGGCCAGAGAGAGAAATCGACGTAAATGAATTTTCCGAGCCACTAATAAGCAATGGTGCAACAGGATGCTTTGCGGCAAGTTTGGTCTTAGTTCAAGTCTCTCATTCCAACTTCAGAGGTTGAGAATTAGCAACTATTCACATGCATGCCCCTTTTTATCCTTCAGTCCTCGAAACTCACATCCCCAATTGACAGAAAACTAAAGCAAATGGTGCATGCACCAGTTAAACATGCTTGCTTACTCAAGGAATATGGAAACGTCATTATACGTGTGCCAAATTTAAGACAGAAGTTCGAATAGGAGAATGCATCAGATGACCTCTAATCACCTCTTAAACTCAGCTTTCTCATGACTAATTTACTGACAGTAACCAAAATTGTTCATTCTCAAGGCTCCGTTTGTTTCGCGGAAAATGAATGATTTGTAAAACATTTTTCTAAGAAGAATCGCTTGCGTTGCTTACAAAAATAAACAAACGAGAATTATTATCATCATTATCCATCAAAATATTTGGACATAATTTGTTGTCGACAATAAAAACATTTTTCATTAACTAAATTTTCAAATTATATAAGTGATTTTTTGTAAGAAAATATTTTTCCAAAATAATCATTTTTTGCGATACAAATAGAGCATAAATGTATTCTTTTTTTCCCAACAAGAGGTCCATCAATTCACATAAAAATGCATCTGTGTGAGTTCCACAAAATATCTACACTTCTGTCACTTAATCGTGTTGACTAGTACACTTCTTATGATTTTACTGAAGATGAAGTGTCTTCTTAGACACTATAGTCCAAAATCTACTAGTAAAAATCATTTTAGCCGAGTGATATAAGAAATCCTTGAACATAGACAATTTTTGAAGACTTACGAATATTCTATATCTAATGGAATCCTATGAAAGCATGCACTTTAGCAGTTTTTCAAGTTAAAAGAGCACGAGAAACAAAATAAATGTGCATAACGAGAAACAAAATAAATGTGCATACTTTCCCGTTGCTTGCAGCATCTTCAGCTTGTCCAAGCAAAGATGTACCTCAGCAGTAACATGCTGCGCAAATGAGACCAAAATAAGATTGAGAATACATAGAAAAACCTAATTCCCTAGAGAAAGAATAATGCTACTGTTGTTTACCTGCTTAAAAATATTTGCAGCAGGATCCAAGCCCCTAGTTACTTTAGAAAACAGCCTCATCTTTTTTTCTAAATCCTCCGCCCAAAACATTCGAGTCAGTAATAAAGCATCCTCCTTCGCAAAAATTAGAAGTAACAAATAGAAAAATATTAAGTAAAGCAACAGCAAGCACCTTATCATCTCTAAGCAATGCATGACACCCTCTATACTCTTTTTCAAGTAGTTGGTATGCATAGGCAGAGAGTACTTCATGTCGAACTATCTGCAGAAATCAGGCAGTAAAACTTGCAAATCAGAGTTGATAGACTAGGTAAACATGATGCACCACAACTCCATGCAGAATCGTCATTCCAAAGGTAACTCCAACTACCAACCTCAAGTATCTCCTTCTCATTACTTGAATGCAGGCAATGAAAAAACCTGTCTCTCTCACATTTCTTCAGCCTGTGACCGCCAATGACATGGATTAATAATTTCAAAAACAATTCACCACAACATTTCAGGCTAATGATATAAAATTGGCATTGCCTTCAGCATGCAATCTGGACAAGAGTCTTTCAGCATCCACTTTGGAGCCTTCCTAGAATACTTAAGCAGCAGTATCTTCGAGCAGTGATGCTTTAAATCACTTTCATAAAAATCCATTTGCCCTGTTCCAGTTCCAACAAATATATCCAAAACATTCTTCACTAAAGCTCGGTCAATTTGCTCTCCCTCACATTCCTGATCAATCTAATCAAAATTCAAGCCAGTAAAAGAATTAACGAGATTCTAAGAATTAAAAAACCTGTCAAGAATCAGAGGTGATGGATAAAATCATACCAGGGAGATGATAGCATCCCTCACTTCTGCATATAACTCCCTATATACCTGAAAACATCATCAATCAAGTGCATTCACATAATTGTCAACAACATATGGAAAAAGTCAACATCATTAAACTGCAGTCAGCGTTATTCAGCCATATTTGAACCATAAACTTTACTGCAAATGATCAGTACAGCTGCCATCACACATGGAAGGTCACTGGTGATGTACCAGATCACGAAAGCAAGTCAGGCCAACCTCATTAAGGGGCAGCAATGATCTTCGAGCAACGAAGTACTGATCCACATAATAGAAGAAACAAGGTAGCCAATTGACCATCACATTATGGTTTGCCCACCTGAACACAAATTCTCTCAGCAGAAACTCATCATGCTTATCCCTTAATGAAGACAACTCCTGAATCAGAGAGGAGCCTTGAAATTAATGGAAATAGAATACTCAAGAACCCAAAGGACATGTTGTTCACGGTGAAAAGTATGTATTACAAAAAGGAAAGGGTTAATAATGGAATTTCTAAGCCTTATATCATTGGAGAAGGAGGTCCATGTCATGAATACTACAATCCCACTTTCAAGCATCAATGTGATTAAGTACTAAAAAATACTTGCTATGCAATGATTAAAAGAAAGCTTTCATATAGCATTTCAGAGGTCAATACGGGCTTCATAAGTACACTAATACATTTCTTTTTTTTTCCATAAAAAAAGAAAAAAAAAGAATCGATGAATCAATCGCATTAATTATGTCAGATTCACAGCAAGGAACTATTTGGCGCATTACCACACACTTGTTGGCAGATGTCCTATATACCAACAGGTCTTGGTTATTTCTCATGTCCCACAAGGAGGCATCATTCAAATTTGATCACTTCACTATGTGGCTTAAAGCTTCTTGATAAACTCTGCCATACAACTCAAAAGTTATTGGTCAATAGGGTGTCGCAGTTTCCTCAGATCACGTCCAATTGATGATCTCATCTTGGCATATTTCCCACTTCAACTACAAGAACGAGTTCCAGTTTTTTCACTCAGAAGATGAATTGCCATCATTAACTAAAACTTTGATGCCCTATAAAAAAAAAAAAAAAACCATAATCAATCGTTTAATGCCCACTGGCACCCTCATACTAGCATTAATATTGAGGAACATCAGCCGGGAATTTTGACACTCATTAATGGCAGGTCTTGGTGCCCGTAGGCTATACAATAAACAGATAGAACTTCAATTCCCATAGGAATTTTGAACTGTCGCCATATTTCTCATATAGAGGAAAAATTACCAAAAAAATCCTAAATCTATTACAATAGTGTCAATTCAATCACAATTTTTTTTTAACTAATTGAGTCTTAAATCTTTTACAATCGTGCAAGTTCAGTCATTCTGAACTAAAATTGGCCGACCGATGCTGACGTGACCGGTGGTCAATGCAGGCGATAATTTTTAATAATATTTTATTTTTTTGATTTTCTCTCTCTCTCTCTCTCTCTCTCTCTCTCTCTCTCTCTCTCTCTTCCTTTGGCTTTGGCGACAGGCCAAGCTACCGGACTGAGGTGGCCAAGCGAGCTCACCTTCTTGTCGTTGGGCGAGGGCGAGCCCTTGCTAGATCCGGCGAGGCGAGCCCCCGTCGAACCCAACGACGACAAGGCCCTCTCTCCGGATTTGGCAAGGCAAGCCCTCGCTAGATCCAACGAGGGCTAGCCCCGTTAGTAGCCTAGCAAGCTCGCCTCGCCCGGGAGTGGCGAGGCGAGCTTGCCCAATCACCTCAATTCGGTGTCGACCGGCCCTTTGGCTGGTTGCCGGAGCCAAAGGAAGAAGGAGGGATGAGGAAAAAAAAAAGAGAGAGAAAAAAATATAAAAATATAAAAAAAATTCAAAAAATAAAATATTATAAAAAATTGTCACTAGCGCTGGCTGCAAGCCACATTAGTGCTGGCCAGCTAATTTTGGCCAAAATGACTAAATTGATACAATTGTAATATGTTTAGGATTTATTTGATATTATCTCCATTCAAATATCTCATATGCCCATCATATAACTGAACAAAAAGAGCACAAACAACGCAATTGCTAATTTCTTGCCACTGAATTGATGTACTCTTCAAAGGTTTCTCTATACTTGTCATACAGTTGCTGGGACTAGTCATGAGGTGGCTTCTGAGTACATATAGTGTAAACCGTCCTGCAAAATAGCATCAAAGAAGTCGACGATAGTTGACAAAAGATATGATCATGCAGCTCAGCCACCAGGCATACACCGAAAATGAGCAAAGCAAAGAGGCTAAATACGTATGTAATAGATTCTCTTTTTAATTGTATATATGTATCGGTCCCCTTTTTTATTTTATATATGTAACTAGGCAAAGTATGAACTTCCGAGTTGAGGCTACCCTGCCTATCAAGTCTCCGAGTAGGATGATAGGATTGTGTTTCTTATTTTAACGTACCGATACCCACGTGCCCAACACCAAGCTCTCCTTTGTATATTTATCTTTCTCAAGAGGAGGGAATCCCCTCTAGTTGCTTAATGTCTAGGAAGCCTCGAGGTCTAAGTTGAAGACTTAGCAATTTAAGAACTTACTAAGATCCAACTCTCTTTTTTTTTTTACTTTTTTTGGTATATATGTATCTGGTTAAGTAAATATTTTCTACAATAGTATATACTTGTTGAATTTCTCGGCAACTCTTTAGATTTAAAATGACGGGTGTCCTTAGGTCCTGTTTGTTTGCAAAAATTAATGATTTGAAAATTATTTTCCTAAAAATATTCGTTTGTATCATTTGAAATAATTAGCAATTAAAAATATTTATTTTTGTTGGAAACAATTGAAGTATAAAAATTTGTGTAAACTATGAAAACAAATTTTGCTCATATATTTTTATAAGTAAAATATTTTTAAAATCATGCATTTTCCGCAAAACAAATGGACAAACAATTACTTTTTCCTAAAAGTAAATCCCCAATGCTTATTGTATTTTTGCGCTCAGCACCGAAACATGAATTTGCGAACGGTGGCAAGAAAAATACTTCTACTAAAAAAAAAAAAAAAAAAAAAAAGGCTACCGGGACATGTTTGTTCAAAAATTTAGACCACAAAAACGTTAATCAACCCTGGTGCGGAAAGTAATTAATGTAATAAGACTTTTAAGTTTAATTTAATAAAACAGTAAGCTCAACAAAATTAAATTATTGTTCCATTTCCCAAAAATCTAAAGGTTCCAAATTCAAATTCTCCAAAATCAAGGTTTAAAATTTAGTTTCATGTTTAATCAATGGAACACGTGACAAGAAAAAGGGAAAATTGCCTACAAAATCCTAAACTTATTATATGGTTGTCAATTCAGTTCTAAACTTTCTAATTTAATCAATATGTCTTAAATCTTTTAACAATTTTCCAATGTAGTCAACCTGATCAATTTTGGCCAGAAATTACTAACGTGATAATATGATCAAGCACCAGCTATTTTACGTGACATGGCCGGCACTAACGTGTATGATATTTTTCAATTTATTTTAGATTTTCTAAATTTTTCCTTTTTTCTTTTTCCTTTCTTGACATACGCTAATGGATCTACCTTGTCAGTATTACCAATGCTCATTCACATTTCTTATCATAGTTGCATGGTGGCTCTAGAATGTTGCAATGAGCTTATTTTGTTATCTAATATTATGATAATCCTTGATTGATTGATTGATTAATGGAGGTTATCTCTGTTTTTTTATTTGAGAGAGTCTTACCCATTTTATTTGTGCATTTTCAAGTTCATTTACACTAATTTGCAATTCATATCAAATAGTTGACGTGATAGAATATGAAAGTATATGGCTTTATTGGAATATGAAAGTATATGGCTTTATTGGCTACATTAAATGGTAAATATAATATAGTAAAATTCTTAGATTTCTTATCCTATTTATCCAATCCTATCTTAACCTAAAATCCAGACGACCAAATATGACCTTAGGACTTCACTTGCCTAGCAGTCCGCCCAACCATGTTTAAAGTCTACTCTGTTAATAACAACTATGCTAATCAAATTAAAAACTAAAAGATTGGGATAGATGATCGATTTGCGAAATTGATCCGTACAATGATGCAACAGCAGTATTTCGTTTGAATATATCCCATGCTTTTTATACCCTCACCGACGAACTTTCTCCATAATCTTTTCAATGAATTACTGAAAATATAATCTTCCAAAAGAGGGTTCTTAATTTAGTAATGAAGTCATCGCCTTGCTCGAAATTGGAGTTAGGTGATTGATCTCGGTGATACCCCCGCGAATTAACGACCAGCGCATACGGTATCTTTTACTTCCAGAGAAAGATGTTGTTCCAAAAATCGAGTCTTGTTTTTTGGCCGTAAAATAGGAGTATTGTTAACATCTGGAAATTTGTACGTCCAAACGTAAAAAATTGAAAACTGCACATTTAAAAAAAAAAATCACGTGATAGGCCCGCACCGCTATTTTCAACTTTCAGACTTAATTCCTCAAGTAATGACAACAAGATAATAGCATGATTAGCCACGAAACAGATATCATATGACTAAATAGGTAGTTTCGACGGCAAATGACTAGAAAAATAAAATGTTATAATGGCTATATGGAGGAGTTCGGAGAAAGTTGTTTAATTAATGCGTTACCGATATTTACCAACATCAACCACGTTCAGATTAACATAGATTAAAAGCGGATGAATGCCCTAATTTATAACCTACAGATCAAAAGGACGGTTTGAAGACGGCTCTCTCTCTCTCTCTTAAAGTATCTCATGTGCTAATGCCTTTTTCGAGAGACCCCATTACCTATAAAAAAAAAAGATTCACGCGCTTTCACGATCGATGGTATTAAGTCAAACCTTTTTTTTTTCCAAAACTGGAAAGCAGATTGTAAAGAGATACGTATGGAAAAATAGGGTGGTCCCTTCTTGGTCAATTTCCCGTTTGCAGCAGACGTAAACGCGTAACAACGAATCCTTCTTTTCCTTCCCTTGTGATGCGTCGACTGTGTTTCTCCTATGAAGCAGGTGGTCACGTAATTATCCCACTCACTCTCGTCTCTCTCTCCCCCCCTCTCTCTCTCTCGCTGTGATTCTTCAATGGAGCGGGACGGCATAACAGAGGAAGAGAGGCCGAAGGTCTTGGAAGTCGACTCGACTGACGGACATGAGGGAGACAAGGGATCGAGGAAAATCAAGAAATTCGATTCGTTCGACATAGAGACCTCCCGATTCAAGTCGGACCATGGTTATTCCTCCAAAGAGGTCAGTGTTCTTCTCGTTCCCTGAAAAAGCAAAAAGAAAGAATAAAGTTTTTCTTTCATGAAAAATACTCCGGTTGGAATAAAAAAATTTCAGGCTACTCCTTGGTATAATTAGTTCGAATATAGTCCCTAGATTTTTTATATTTTTGAATGAATGAGTAGCTAATACAATTTTTGAAATTCCATCAGTGAAAAATGACGCGCATTTTTTTTTTTTCAGTTCCTTTCGATCATGTGAGTTGATAAAAAAAAAACATTATAATATGAATTTGAAAGGGATATGTTGTTTTGAATTTGAGAATGGCATATCACTCGAATTAGCTAAATGTAAAAATGCATAGGGAAGAAAGGTAGAAATACTAAGAGGATGGTTAAATGTCGTGATGTTTGCCATTATATATCAGCTAATTAGCTAGATAAATTTCCAGTTTAAAAGGCATGAAAATTGAAGGCTTGTGATTAGGAAAATATAGAGGGAAGTGAAAATAATGGAGTTAAATGAAGAGATATGCCGAGTTTAATGTTTACCATTCTATCGAATTGTTTGTTTGCATCTTTTGTTTCCTATGTTTGTTCTTGGACTATTTATTATAACCAATTGAAACTTAAAACAAAATCGCAGCAAGAGTGAAGCTAAGGAAATGCTTTCATGATCATGATTTGGTTACTGTCTTTCTAAGGGCAGAATTTGGCATGGGTGATGATATTGAAGCTTGCTATTCAAAGCATCGGGGTGGTGTACGGCGATTTAGGCACATCGCCTCTTTATGTCATGTCAGGAATTTTTCCTGACGGGATAAAACATGACGACGATATCCTTGGAGTGCTATCTCTAATCTTCTATTCGATCATCCTCATTGGCTTGATCAAGTATGTCTTCATTGTTTTATCGGCAAATGACAATGGGGATGGTAAGCGATTCCTCTCACACCATTATACCACAAAATTTGATTTGACATACAAGGGTTTTATTTTATTTTTTGTCTATACCAAATATTGCACTAATGTAGTTAGGTTTTTGGCTATAACAATATAGGAGGGACGTTTGCTTTGTACTCTCTAATGTGCCGCTATGCTAAGGCAAGCTTGACCCCTAACCAACAAGCTGAAGACAAGGAAGTCTCGAACTACCGACTTGAGGTGCCGAGCCGCCACTTCCGGCGGGCCTCCGCCATGAAATCATTTCTCGAGAATAACGAAGCAGCCAAGTACTTGCTCTTATTTGTAACTATTCTGGGCACCGCCATGGTCATTGGAGATGGAATTCTTACACCATGCATATCCGGTAGTAATATTTTCATTAAGATTTTTTTTTAAAAGAAAAGGATGCACCAATAGGTTTCTAACTTTTCCCTTAATCTACGAAGGAAATGAGACAGCACATTCAATCGGTAGTATAAAACAACAATATACATCGTCTCGGCTTATTTATTGATACAATTACTTCTCTCGGTTGAATTTTGATAGATGGTTCTGATTCTTTTCTTCTTCTCGGGGCAGTATTGTCGGCTGTTGGGGGAATACAAGAAGCTGCAAGTTCACTTGGAGAAAATCAAATAATGTGGATCTCTGTGGTGATCTTGATCCTTCTGTTTCAAGTCCAAAGGTTGGGGACTCACAAAGTTGGATACAGTTTTGCCCCAATTCTCTCTATATGGTTCCTTGGTATCGGACTAATTGGCATCTATAATATCGCGAAACATGACTCGGGAGTGATCAAAGCCGTCAATCCCGCTCTACATCGTCCATTACTTCATGAGAAACAAAAAGGAAGCATGGATTTCTCTTGGAGGGGTGATTCTTTGCCTCACTGGTAATCCAAACGTCTGAATCTTTTCACCGATTAATTATTATAACTGAAAACATATAGCTAAACATTATTTAAATGATTCATCTATTAGTTAATTCTTATTTCATTTTAACCAAGATATATAACTTCTTTTGAAGAATTAATTGTGGTTTTACTCTTTGAGCCTTTGATTATAGGTTCTGAAGCATTGTTTGCTGATATGGGGCACTTTAATATCCTCTCAATTCAATTGAGTTCATGCCTAGTTGTCCTTCCTTCAATCATCCTCGCCTACTTTGGTCAAGCGGCATATCTCCGAAAGCACAGTGAAAATGTTGCTAGCACTTTCTACAGCTCACTACCGAGTAAGCTTCCTCATGCTACTTCATCCGATGCATCATTTATCCTGTTGGGACATCGAATGAATTTATCTGATGGTTTGATGCAGAATCGGTGTATTGGCCAATGTTTGTGATTGCGGTGTTGGCGGCGATAATAGCAAGTCAAGCCATGATATCAGCCACGTTTGCCATAGTTAAGCAGTCAGTCGCGCTCGGGTGCTTCCCAAACGTGAAGGTCGTGCACACTTCGCAAAAGCACGAGGGTCAGATTTACATACCTGAGGTCAACACACTCCTCATGTTGACCTGTGTTGGAGTCACTCTTGGCTTCAAAACCACATTGAAGTTGGGCAATGCTTACGGTAAGCAAAAAGGATCACACTATATACACACATTTAGCCCACTTATGCAAATTCCCTAATTGATTAAGCTATTTAATTGGGATTATTGAAAGAAAAATTCACATTTATTCGGGAATCTCTACTACAGGAATTGCGGTAGCATTTGTTTTCGCTATCACATCCACATTCCTCGTTATCGTGATGGTCATGATTTGGAAGACCAACATACTCCTCGTAATCCTCTATGTCCTCACCATCGGGCTCATAGAGTACGTGTTTCTAAGCTCAGTCCTCTACAAATTCTTGGATGGGGGTTACGTCCCACTCTTCTTCGCTGCCGTGATGATGACCATTATGTTGCTATGGAATTACGGATATCGAAAGAAGTATGAGTTTCAGCTTGAGAACAAGGTATCAAGAGAAGCCCTTGTCACGATCATGTCAAACACGATCCACCGGGCCCCTGGGGTCGCCCTATTCTACACCGAGCTTGTCCATGGCATTTCCCCAATATTCGCTCAATATGTCGCCAATGTACCCGCATTGCACTCAGTCCTTGTCTTCGTCTCAATCAAGTCACTACCCATAAGCAACGTGCCCCTCGAGGAGCGGTTCTTCTTTCGACAGGTGGAGCCGCAGGTGTCGGGCATGTACCGGTGCGTTGTGAGATACGGATATCGAGATGCAAAGATAGAGCCGCAATTCTTCGAGAAGGTCTTGATTGACCAATTGAAGGATCTCATTCACAACAACGCACCCTCCGCCGACGAGCGAGGTGAGGCCAGTGACCATGGAATCGCAATGATCAATGAAGAGGGAGTGCAAAGAGAGATTGGATTGGTGGATGAAGCAATCAAGATTGGAGGGATCATGTATCTAATGGGACAGAGTGAGGTGAAAGCTTCGAGGGGTTCAGGCTTTGCAAAAAGGTTTGTAATCAATTGCCTGTACAACTGGTTGAAGAGGTGCGTGAGGCAGCCAGAGGACGTGTTCAACGTTCCCCACAAGAGGCTGCTCAAAGTAGGGATCACTTATGAAATCTAATGGAAATGCCCATGATTTTAAATAATAGTATATGATATAGCTGAAGTTAGAAATTTATATTTGGTTGTTTGCTTTGTCCTCTGGAGACTATTTAAGCAAAGTTTGTGAATTACTCTGGTTGTCTCCTTTGTCCTTTTAGAGACTATTTAAGCAAAGTTTGTGTTACTTTATGAAACTCTTCATGGTAAATATGGTTAGAGTGTTTAATAATATATTTTGTAGATTTGTTCTTCAACACACATTTGGTTTAGCCATACAGTCGGTGTTACTTACATTTATTTGATGAAGTTAGGTAACATATGTGTGCTGAATGTAAGTAGCTTTTGAGAAGGGCTTGACAGAATTGGATGTAGAAGACCACAGCTACGTCACCAAGCTTCCATTATCAGATGAGTTGGTGCTTGATATAAATTTCTCATTTAAACACATTATAGTTCTTCCGAACTTGGCAAGAACTACTATAGTTTTGCCTAGTTCCTCCTTAATTAGTGAACCGTATGGTCAAGTAGCTTCCCAACACTTTGACGTCATTTCAAACTTATGACAAATATATTAACCCATATTAAGATAATATATACATTGATATATGATGTAAGGACGTTTTACAAAGTACTTATCTCTAATGATGATAATTAAGATATATGTACTACGATGGCTTCATCAATGACTGGAGGAGTTGCAAGATAGCTATATTATAATTCTTTCAATCTTTACTCTTTTTAAAAAGTATTATCTCATTAATCAACTTCATTAATTAGAGGAATCAATCTAATGATATACAAATAGGATTTTGTTAAAAGGTACGTATGTAGTGCACTAACTTTTTGCCGTGAGACGTGTAATTGATAATTAGCAATTCAATGTCAACTTGTTAAATATATAAATATGAGTCAATTTATTGCATTTGTACGAAAACCGAGGAATGAGTGCGATCGAATATAACCAAATAAGGATACATTTTCTTGGACGGTACGACTATGGATGAATAATTTCCACATTCTAATGCATAATTATGGTCCCATTTGATGTACTTTAACATTTAAAAACCAATTGACTCAGTAAAAATTTACTATCGAGGAATATTTTCCTTGTTTGCAGTGTTTGGATTATTTTAAAATTGAGTCAATAGGAAATCTTTACATAATTACCGAGAAAATTTTATTTAAATACAAAAAATGGACTTCCTCTTTAAATAAATCAGAAACCATTTTCCAAAATACGATAATGATGGTCCATCCTATATATAATAAGTCAAAATATGATTATCATTATGATTAGCGGTAAACATTTCTAGGTTCTGTACATATTCCACTTAAAACCTTCATGTTGAAATAGGTTCCTCAGTTTTTGGAACCCGGAATCTACTATTTATACCTTGAAACCTAGAACTTACCCCATTATAGGTTCCCGGTTTGGTTCCATGGTCTACTTATGTTCCACTTATACTATAAATTGAACGATTACAATGAATTATAATCTTTAATTACTACCACTTACTGTTGCAATTTACTGATCATAACTTATATCTAGACACACGAAAAAATATAAAACATTAACAATGTAAAAGTCTTAGTTATAAAATGGAAGTTCAGACTAGTGGTTTCAGATTATACACTCATTATTAAATACCATAGAGGATTGCAAGTTTTGCATGAAAATATAAACTAAGAAAAACATAGAAACTTGTTCCATATTCTAGGTTCTAAGTTCTAAGTACCACCAATCTAGAACCTGCAACCTATTCGTTAAAACAAGTTCCCAAATTTTTAGAATTTGAAAACCTACCTTCCTCGGAGTTAACTCTAAAACAAGTTATTTTCCCAAATTTTTAGAAAAATTTGAAATTAACTTGTTTATCAGAATAATGAGTGGAGAAGATACCTTGGAATCAAATCAGGAAATTCTTGAGTTTCCTAATGTTATCTACAAGCATTGAGATTATAATATATAACCACGAATTAAACGTGGATAGAAATATTAACCCCCAAACTTAACATTTTGCTAGTCCTCGAACAAAAGTAAGACATAACACATACTCAACCTAACAACCTTCTCCATGACATCTTTCCATAATTGCTCAAATTCACAATTCAAAGAAAAACACAAATTTCATCCAAACATTGAAATCGATTTATAAGTTAAGACCAATTCTAACTATATGATCCAAGTGTGTGAGAGTCCTCATCTTTTCGAATTATATGCAATCCAAATAAATTCACATTAACATGCAACCTCTCAAAAATTCTCAATAATTATGACCAAATCTCATAGGTTTGCTTTTCATTCCTCTCTCCACTAATGTAAGCTAATTATCCAACCAAAAATCAATAGGACTTTTCTCGGGTTGTAATGTAGGGCTGGGCTAAAGGTGAGATAATGGCAATTTTAAGCTCAAATCACCCATCAACACATTGATTTCTAGGATCTAATTAGAGCCACTGTCACTGTCCAATTTCACTCCTTCAAGATAATTTTTCTGCCGCCATATATCATCATTCTTTTTCTTTTCTTTCCTTTTCTCTCTCTCTTTTCTCTTTTTTTTTTTGAATTGCTTTATGGTGGAGTTTCTCCCAAAGTCCCTCCAAATATAACATAAAAATTTCCAACCCATTGAGTATCCAAAAGGCTCACTCAATTGAAAGTTGGATAGGGAACCATAAAAGCAATTTTTTTTTTTGACAATACACCTCAAACAACCACTGTAATCACTTTTTTTTTCTTCTTTGTACTCCATCATTCCTCCAAAATTTCTATCAATGTAAACAACCACTGTAATCAATGTGTTCATAGGGCATGGGATAATGATATAATTTGATTACTGCTAGGCTGAACATATATGGGTGCCAATGAAAAATTGGGTAATAATTAAGGCTCAACGAGGTGACTAGGGATAAATAAATAGGGTTGGCTTGAAAGGCTCAATCGATCCAAAAACTGCCTATATCATTTTCTCAGTTAGATTTAGCTTAGGATTTCGCCTCAAAGAGAAAATCAAACAAATTCTAAGATTTGGGTGAAATCTAAGAAAATCACATATTTCACATGAATGTTCTCTAGATTTACACATAATTCAAAAAAGTAAGGACTTTTAGTGCTCAGTAAGTGGATCAACATAATCAGAATTAAGATTAACTCACACCTCAACTGCAAGTTTAAATAAAATTTAAATTTTCCTAAGAATCGCAAAAATTCACAACCGGGAGAGCAATAATGAAAAAAAATTATCTAAAAATTTGTCTTCCCCCCAAACTTGAATGAAGTAGTGTCCTCAATGCGAAAAATAGAATGGGAAGAAGAAAACTTCCGGTTGTAGGATAAGTCTATAGATGATCTTGATGATTAAACTCTTGAAAGGTGCTCCCTAAAAATTAACCTGGATAAAATAGAGAAAAGTTAATCTTTTTTTTTTTTTTTTTTTTTTGCAAAACATAAACTTAAAATAAATAAAAACATAATTAAAATGCTTGGGTTGCCTCCCAAGAAGCGCTTGCTTTATAGTTTTCAGCCAAACTATCTCAAATGTCGCTATTCTCGAGGATGAAGTTCAATGGTGGTCTTACGCTTGTTGTAACCACCTTCAAAGTAGGGCTTCAAACGTTGACCGTTCACTTTGAATGTGCCCTCGGTGTCATGCGCAACTTCAACTGTTCCATATGGGAATACCTGTGTAACCGTAAAAGGACCAGACCATCTAGATCGCAACTTTCTGGAAAAAGTTTAAGACGAGAGTTATAAAGTAAAACTTTTTGACCAATTTTAAACTCTCTTCTAAATATGTGCTTGTCATGCCATCTTTTTGTACGCTCCTTGTACAACTTAGAATTTTCATAGGCCTCATTGCGAAATTCTTCCAATTCATTCAGTTGCAATAATCTTTCTTCACCTGCAGACTGCATATCAAAATTCAAAAATTTCAATGCCCAATATGCTTTGTGCTTTAATTCCACTGGTAAGTGACAAGCCTTTCCAAACACTAGCCTAAAAGGAGACATCCCAATTGGAGTTTTGAACTCTGTCCTATAGGCCAAAAGTGCATCTTATTAACCAATCTTTCCTAAAAGCATTCACTGTTTTTCTAAAATTTTCTTGATTTCCCTATTTGAAACATTTACTTGACCACTAGTTTGAGAATGATAAGGGGTTGCAACCTTATGTGTGACTCCATACTTACTCATAAGTGCTTCAAATTGTTTGTTGTAAAAATGTGTCCCCCTATCACTTATGATTGCCTTAGGAGTGCCGAATCGGGTAAAAATATTTTTCTTCAAAAATTTCACCACAACCTTAGCATTATTTGTTGGCAATGCTACAGCTTCTACCCACTTAGACACATACTCCACAGCCACTAAAATGTATAAATTTCCATAAGAAGGTGTAAAGGGTCCCATGAAATTAATACCCCAAACATCAAATAATTCACACACAATAATGTTGTTTAAAGGCATCTCATTTTTCTTGAAATATTTCCAGTTCTTTGACACCTATCACATGAAGCTACATAGGAGTATGCATCTTTAAAAGTGTAGGCCAATAAAATCCAGATTGTAAAATCTTAGCTGCAGTTTTTGTGGCACCAAAATGGCCACCTGCCTCTCCATCATGACAATGATGTAGAATGTTTGCCTTCTCTTCATCTGGAACACATCTCCTTATGACCTAATCTGCACATACTTTAAACAAGAAAGGTTCTTCCCAAAAATAATTTTTAACATCAGAAAAGAATTTTTTCTTTTGTTGATATGATAATTCAGGAGGAATAACATTACTTACCAAATAGTTTACAAAGTCAGCATACCAAGGAATTGACTTGATGAAAAAAAATTTGGATGATTGCGCCATCCCGGATTGTATGTGTTGGAGTAGGGATTATTCTGTGACCTGTTAAAATTCCCAACAAAGTTAGAATTTTCACTATGTTGTTTGAAAGTATTACCTACCTGACACTCAGTGCTAACATGTCCTCCACCACAAAAATCACATGTCAAATTGTGAATTTTCATGGCTGAAACACTCATATTATCAAGCTTTTTGTTGAGTGTTTCAAATTGTGCAATTGCAGCAAAAGCATCAACTTCATGAACTCCGCTAACTTTTCGCATTGGTAATCTCTCGGTAGGCCCTTTGATAACTATTGGACGCCATCTCTTCTAATAAATTGTAGGCTTCTTCTGGTGTTTTATTATTTAAAGTCCCCCTGCAGCTGCATCAATCATAGAACGAAGATTTGCACTAGAGCCATTATAAAAGTTTGTACCTGCATCCATACGGGTAGTCCGTGATGTGGGCATCTCCTAAGAAATTCTTTGAATCTTTCCCATGCTTTATATAGTGATTCATTATCCATCTGCATAAAATTAGTAATATCGTTACGCATCTTCGCAGAGACTTTGCAGGTGGAAAGAACTTACCAAGAAATTTCTGAGCCATATCATCCAAACAAGTCCACATCGGTTTGGTTCTTAGGTTCTAGGTTCTACCCTTGATGCTCACCCCTAGTTTTAATGGAAAATTGGAAATTTGGAAGAGTTGAGATAATTATAACTTATGGAACAATCATAAAAAAAGTCTTAAACCTATTGTACTTTAGTCAATTGAGTTTTAAACCTTTCAATTTTGCTAATTGAATCATAAATCTTTACACGTTTTGCCAAATGAAACCATATGGTCAATTTTAACTGGAAATCGATGAAACGGACACCGGTAGTGCCACATAGGATGACTAGCACTGAAGTGAACATTTTTTATAATTTTATTATTATTTATCTTCTTTCTTTTCCCTCTTTTTTTTCAACCAAGTTCGGCGAGGGTCCCGCCAACCCTCGTTAGCCATTGGGCAAGGGTCACTTCCCTTGCCCTTGACCGATGAGGGTTGGCCTACCCTCATGGGGGTTGGAAGAAAAAAAGAGAAAAAGAAACAATGAAAGAAAATAAAAAAATGGAAATTTTTAAAAAATTATAAAATTGTCAACGTTAATGCTGACCATACCATGTAGGATAGCCCACATTTACGTCAGTGATTTTCGGCTAAAATTAACCGAAATGACTCATTTGGCAAAACATAAGAAGAGTTTAGGAGTCAATTGATAAAATTAAAAAAATTAGGACTAAATTAACCAAAATATAATAGGTTGACTTTTCAAACATTTTTCTCAATGACTTATAATAGTGTCAATGTATGCTTATCTTATTTCCATCTAAAGCACGTTCACTAAAATACCATTTTTTTTTCAAAGATTTTCTCTTTAGTTACGATTTTCAAGCACGTTTTTATCCTTCAAATAATTTTCATTTTACAGTCTCATCTTCTAGAATGATTCATGTCTTCAAACATAATCAATGATATGCTAATCTGTGTAATTTTTTTTTTGCTAGTATGTATAGGCGCGAGCCTCCCTCGGAGGATGGACAGGGCGTCAATTACAATGATGACTTGCCATGTGAGAACAATCGAAGCCTCGTATGATGTTATGCTAAGCGGGTCTTAATTCGCGACATTTGGTTAATTTGGTCATTATGATTAACATGTTCTTTTGCTTTTGAGAATCACCACTAACCTATTCTAGGTTGATGGAGTCAAGTGAAATATGAGAAGTCATTGCACTTTCCATGAACCAGAGATCCTAAAAATTTGGACTTGGTTACACTAAGTCTAATTAGGCACCATTTTGTTCTCATTTTTCTGAAATATTTGTATGTGATCTTCTTCCATTTTAAAAACTTAAACCATTACGTGGTGACCATGCATGAATGGGCAACCAAATAAATAAACAATCACAATCAAGATCGGTAACACGAAGATAAAGCAGCAAAGTACGCATCACGAAAAGTAGATGACCTGAGCCGTATGGAATAAGGTTCAATGTGGATTCTCCATCGACCAAAACCTTAGAGTCAGGTCTATGATTAATTTTAGCTGATATTTTAATTGTTTTGAGATTTATGGAGTTATGCACTGTGAGGTTTTCTAACTCCATCACCTCCTAATTAGTGAATTGGAACTCAGTCCTTTCCATCTTTGGAGATCCTGTTTCTTTGGTTCTCTATTGGCTTTTCAAGGTTCCTTTTCCAAACCATGTTCCTAGACCTAAATTACTTTGATTTGTAAGTGGCCAAGAGAGTCAGGCTAAGCCGGCTAATCTGAACTTGATTGACATGGTCCTAATATCTCCCCAGCCTCGAACCATTGTCCTTTAAGCAAGTCGTGAGGCACTTTCAAGGTTTGTCGACGAGTGAGTACAGACGAATCGCTATCCTTAGGTGGTAGCATGTTAAACTCCTCACCCCATCCAATTGGTAAGGTGCCAGTGGCCCATAGCCGACGTAGTAATCAAATTTTCCAATGCTAATGTATACCATTATAGCAATCAATCTTTAAAATCTGAATATACTTAGATGCCAAATCAGACTAGGGGCTAAGATAAATCCTCCAATGCCAAATTGACAGCAATTCATGTTAATTTGTTTATATATACACACACAGAGTAATAATTAGAGGGTAAGACCCAAGCATCGAACATATCGTGATTTCCTAGTTTCGCCGAAAATCTAACGCAAACCCAAGATAATCATATAATCATGCTAAATGATAATCAACAAGATTGTTCGAGGCTCATACCTATGACGTACAAGGGTGTAAGTCGGCATTGACAAAGCTTTGCCCTACTCCGACAAGGGCGACACGCGACTTGGATGGCAACAGCGACAACCTGGATGTGTCTTTGGCTCAGCGGCGCCTAGCAGCGATGAGTCGGCAACCCAGCCGCAGGCCGAATCGAATGTCAATGAACAGAATTTCTTGGAGCGTTGTAAAATTAAAAGGAGAGAGAAAAACTCAGTTTGTGGGTGCTCTCTGTGTTCGCACCAGGGATCACCATACTGAACGCCCATGCGATTCGATCCAGAAAGCCAGATACCAACCCCCGTTTAAGCTCTGAGGCCCTCCAGTCACTAGCAGCTTCGACCCCTCTTTGCTCTGCAAGGGAACGGAGGCACTGGATCCTCACCTTCAGGAGCGAGTCAAACACAGGGCGGCTGAGGTGAACAACCCTGCGGGGGTGCTGTCTGGCCAGAGACCTGGACGGCGTCGTGGCGTCTCTGTAGGACCCTTTCAGAGTTCTGTTTTGCTCTGGAAACAACGAGATCTCGTTGGCAAATATAGTCTGGAATGGGAAGAAATTGAATCGGATTTTGAGGCGTCTCTTCAAGGAATTATTTGCTCTACCTTGCAAAAATCCTCCTGAATATAACAAAGTCTTAGTGAGAATACCATTTAACAATTTTGGTAGTTTTTCAAGGATTTCTCAAAAGGAAATAACTGGAAAGCAAGCTGTATATCTTTTCAGAAAAAAAGGAAAAAAAGTGAATTAAAAAAATTGAGACGTAAAACCATGAATATATCAATCTTTTCAGAATCGAATGCAACATTTCAGGAAAAGTTTTTTCCAAACATATATGTTCTCAAAAACATATTGAAAAGATATATTGAAAATCCGGAATAAAAATCAATTTTTTTTTTTATAATTTCGAATTTCAATGAGAAGAAGTTATGTCCGAATAAACACAACCCTCCAAATGTTAAGAGATTAGGCTTAAAAAGACTAACATTTCAAAAAATGTAAGAGCCCCTAATCACTGTTAGGAAAAATAAAAAAAAATTCGAAATTAAATAATAATAATAATAATAAATAATAATAACAATAATAATAATAATAATAATAATAATAATAATAATAATAATAATAATAATAATAATAATAATAATAATAATAATAATAATAATAATAATAATAATAGTTAGAAAATGACCAATCACACTATTTTTTTTTTTTGGTCAGAAATCACACTAGTTCAATAGTACACATATGTTATTTTATAAATTCAAATTTCAATAAATAAAAATAAAACAGAGGATTAGTGCCAACAAACAGAGCAATTTACAAAGCACGATGTGAAGCAGATAGAATAACAAAAAAAGTGGCCAGCAGTTTTGCCCACAGAAGACTTCTCATTGCAGGCAAGTAACAGTGAGAGGCGGATAAAAAATCACCTATGGAACTCGGCAAAATAGATCTTTATCCCTGATATAGGCAAGCAGCTTTGCCACCTGTGCCTTGACCAAAGAAAAAGGAATGAGGAGCAGTCGAATGTGATTTGATTAGCTCATTGCTGTATAATGCAAAACAGCAGCTTCCCAAGCGTTTCCTCAATAGCTTCATCACTCAACTTCTCACCGCCCCCTTTCTTTAGTATATTGTCAAAAAAAAGTGGCCGGTAGCTATGCACTTGAGCTTCCAACGACACCCTTATTGCAGAAGACCTCGAAAGCCTCCTTTTGAGCGTACAGAAGGGCAGAGAACTTGACATTAAGCATGAACAGGGATGCCCAGAAGCAGAACTAGCAGCAGCATATCTTATGAAAAAGAGGGTGGTTCTTGAAACAATCTTTGACATATGCTAGGTATTTGTCATGTAATTCAATCACTTTCC
The DNA here is from genome assembly GCF_016545825.1 of Eucalyptus grandis. Classification (NCBI taxonomy): domain Eukaryota; kingdom Viridiplantae; phylum Streptophyta; class Magnoliopsida; order Myrtales; family Myrtaceae; genus Eucalyptus; species Eucalyptus grandis. The sequence goes on from NC_052619.1 coordinate 58,481,014, forward strand.
TCACAGAAACCTGCAAGACGTGGACCTGTCTAAGCTTCCTCTGGATAATCAGCCTCCTTTATCCAAAATAAGACATGAAAAAGTTAGAATTACTTGTTCTTGCAGACAAAGTGCTGAACGGGCGAATTCATTCCCATGCACTTGAGACTTTTGTTTAAAACCATACCAAATCTGTCTGAAGGCTGCTTCAATACACAACATCGAAAGATATAATTTCACTTCTCAGTGCTGGACCACAAATTTTGCTATCAAATTCTTAGGACCTCCCGAATTTTGACCAATCATGTGTATTTATTGGTCACAGGAACTTTGCATGGTCAACTGATTCAGCATGAGTTTGGCAATGCACTCACCCAAAATTCTAACACAATACTATGATCAAATTCTTGAAGTTATTTCACCATCACACATACCCAAAATGAAGTGAGAATTATAAATTACCCTTCGATGAAGAACCAGTATGAAACAAGGCTGTAAAAAACCTAATTGCTGCTAGAGTTCAGAAGAAAAGAAAGTTCCGACGTATTGCTGCACAGACCGAAATCAGAATAATAATTTATGTTAAAAAAAAGTAGAATCTCATTCTTGAGATTTGAGACAAAGGACAAATTAACCCAAAAATACCAATAGTCATTTGTGTGCTCTGATACAGAAGACGCTGGATGGTCCTGCTCTAAGGATCAGTCATTACATGATATCTTCCAGGATGGGTGCAAATTCTTTAACCATTGATACTTGGCACTCAAAGCAAAACGTACAGGTGTTTTCAGCTCGTGCACTCCCAATCGATCAAGTGGAAGAAGTACAGCTGAACTCATGGATCTTCTAAAACCTTTGGAAAGAAAATGATTGAACTCCCCTCTGCCGTTTCCCATATCTGCAGCAACTTCTGTAGGTGACGGAAGACTAGCAGTTTTTCATGCAAGATATTTGAACAAATTAGGATTGTCTTTATCCCTCTCCATATAGTCCTGAGTGATCAAATCTTCTATCCGCTTTTTGATCGCCTCAAAATCAGGCTGCAATGGACAAGTTCTTATGTAATAAAGATGAGCACACATTTGCAAGGGAGATGAGCAAAAAAACAATAATTAGGAGAAAAGATAGCGATCATCAGAGACCTAAAGAATGGTTCCTAACTGCTCGACACACTCCATAACCAGCTGCTGATAACCTAAAACTTTCCAACTCTTCATGATGCACACAACTGATGCATCTATGGCCTAGCACCGATCCTTATCAATGTCTTCAATTACTTTCTTTTTCTCATCCATAGGAGGGAGTGGAATCTGGTGATTGGCAGATCACAGTCATTTGAATGCATAGGAATTGAAAGCTAAGGGAAAAATATGGAAAAATGTCGAGCAACAATATATACCTTGATCCTTCTCAATTTGTCAATGAACATCGTTTTAAATTCGAAGTGATTGGTCAATGATATTGTCTTTGTTTTTGGCTCTTTATTGATAATTTTGTACTTGGCACATGACAATGAGTGCAGAAGTCTAACAACGTTGCTGTTGCTCAGATTTAACTGGTTCATGATCTCTGAATAACTTAATCTCTCTGAGGTGTTGAAAAGCAGCAAAGCAGATGCCTATTCACGTGTCCTTTTGTGGCAGGTGACCCCTTCTATCTATCCTGGCGACTGTGGAGGGGGAAACAAAAGGAAAAGAGAAGGGTGGAAAAAGATGGAACAATTATATTCAAGAGACCTGATAAGTTGTGACAATCAGCCCCGCTGTTCTTGGTTTAAAATTTCAGACCATGTCACATGTACCCAAGGAGTATATCCACGTTAGTTTTCTCTCTTTCGTTTTTTTCTGATAGAATTCCTTGAGAACCTCATCGTACCTTACCTAAGATGACACAAAAACGACCAGTGATATTAGCAACTCTAGCAAAAAGCAAATTGTTAAATGTAGTGCGACAAAAGGAGAAGGGGATACACATACGCGCAGCATACAGAACTCTTCCTTGAAGAAACGGCGAAAGATGAAAAGGATGACACGCATACCATCTCTGCTGGAAGTTTCAAATCAGGAGATTTGTAGCTCGGCCAGAAGCCAATTGTCACAACAGTAACCGTCAAGTGAATCCCACGATTTGCATTAGGATTGTTGCTGAGATACTCTTCAAAACTAGTTTTGTTTTCCCTTGCCAATGTCAAATCTCTCATCTGAAAGAAAAATAATTCGGCAAATTGTGGAAAATAGTTGGCCTAGCATCAAATATTGCAGAAGTCAGTTAATCAGCAGTGACAATTAGGGCAACCGACCATTCCCTCCATCTTTGAGGTGAATTGACTGCCGCATTATGTAGGTTTAGCTTGGTCAAATTACTTCTCTCATGATCATCATTAGCACTCTAATCAAAAAGAAGTCGCCTCGCAAGCTTTTTCCTCCCATAGTTAATAACCAATAGATTCCGTCAATATGGTTTGCCCACAGAGGACTTCTGATTGCAGGCAGGTAATAGCAAGAGCTGGATAAATAATCACCTGTAGAACTCAGCAAATAGATCTTTATCACCCATATCGGCAACCAGCTTTACCACGAGTGCAATGACCAAAGAAAAAGGAATCGAGAACGGTAGAATGTGATGTGATTAGCCCATTAGTGTGTAAGTGCAAAATAATACCTTAAGCGTTTCCTCAATAACTTCATCAGTCAACTTCTCACCACCACCTTTCTTTAGTATGTTGTCATAAAAAGTGGCCAGCAATTCTGCAGTTGAGCTTCCACTGACTCCTTACTGAAGACGACCTCGGAAGCCTTCTTTCAAGCTTACAGAACAGCAGAGAACTTGAGATTAAGCATAAATAGAAGTTCCCGCAGAACCAGCAGCAACAGCATCATACCTGTGAAAAACAGCGTGGCTCTCAAAACAATTGTAGACATATGTTAGGTACCTATCATGTAATTCAATCACTTTTCTCACAAAAACCTGCAAAACGTGCACCTATATCAGCTTCATCTCAATATTCAGCCTCCTTTATCCCAAATAGGTATGAAAAAAATAGATATAATTACTTGTTCTTGCAGACCAACCGGATTCTTCTTCTCAGCCTGCAAAAGAAACAACAGTCATTGGATCACCACTTTAAAGAAATAACTGTTCGACCAGATCTTAAAGCGGATTGCATCACAACAATCAAACTATATAGTGTATACATCTAACAGTTTTCCAGTTATTCAGTTTCCAGTGGACATTTGAAAACTATGCTTAGCAGCAACAACCCTTCTATGGGCCAGAGAGAGAAATCGACGTAAATGAATTTTCCGAGCCACTAATAAGCAATGATGCAACAGGATGCTTTGCGGCAAGTTTGGTCTTAGTTCAAGTCTCTCATTCCAACTTCAGAGGTTGAGAATTAGCAACTATTCACATGCATGCCCCTTTTTATCCTTCAGTCCTCCAACCTCACATCCCCAATTTACAGAAAATTAAAGCAAATGGTGCATGCACCAGTTAAACATGCTTGCTTACTCAAGGAATATGGAAACGTCATTATACGTGTGCCAAATTTAAGACAGAAGTTCGAATAGGAGAATGCGTCAGATGACTTCTAATCACCTCAGAATGCATCGGATGACCTCTAATCACCTCTTAAACTCAGCTTTCTCATGACTAATTTATTGACAGAAACCAAAATTGTTCATCATCAAGGCTCCGTTTGTTTCGCGGAAAATGAATGATTTGTAAAACATTTTTCTAAGAAGGATTGCTTGCGTTGCTTACAAAAATAAATGAACAAGAATTATTATCATCATTATCCACCAAAATATTTGGACATGATTTGTTGTCGACAATAAAAAAAATTTTCATTAACTAAATTTTCAAATTATATAAGTGATTCTTTGTAAGAAAATATTTTTCCAAAATAATCATTTTTTGCGATACAAATAGAGCATCAATGTATTCTTTTTTTCCCCACAAGAGGTCCATCAATTCACATAAAAATGCATCTGTGTGTGAGTTCCACAAAATATCTACACTTCTGTCACTTAATCGTGTTGACTAGTACACTTCTTATGATTTTATTGAAGATGAAGTGTCTTCTCAGACACTAGAGTCCAAAATCTACTAGTAAAAATCATTTTAGCCGAGTGATATAAGAAATCCTTGAACATAGACAATTTTCGAAGACTTACGAAGATTCTATATCTAATGGAATCCTATGAAAGTGTGCACTTTAGCAGTTTTACAAGTTAAAAGAGCACGAGAAACAAAATAAATGTGCATACTTTCCCGTTGCTTGCAGCATCTTTGGATGTGAAATTCTTAAAGGGTTAATACCTTGAAAAACCCCAAACTGGTACATTTGTGATAAATTTACCCCAAACTATATTTTTGACCATGAAAAACCCAAAACTGGTAAACTTGTGACAAATTTACCCCGACTAACTATAAAAAACCCTAAACTGGTAATTTATGACAAATTTACCCCAAACTAATTTATTCGACTGCAAAAAACCCTAAACTGGTAAATTTGTGATAAATATACCCTATATAAATTGGATTAATACCACAAAAAAATCACAAAAAATTGTAAACTGTGACAAACGGAACGTAAAATCCTAAATTGGTATACTGGTTAACTGTCACGTGTTATTTAACTTTATAATTTGAGAATAAAATTTAACGAAAACTAACATAGGGTAAATTTGTCACAAGTGTACCAGTTTGGGGTAAATTTGTCAAAAGCATACCAGTTTGGGGTTTTTTGTGATCAAAAAAATAGTTTGGGGTAAATTTGTCACAATTGTACCGGTTTGGGGTATTTTAGGGTATTATTCCATTCTTAAATTGCACTTTCTCAAACAATTCTAAAATTGAATTGCACTTTCCTATAAAGGTTTATACTTAAATCGCACCAACTGAAAGGTTTAGAAAGCCATCGTAGATGTGAGTAGATATTTAATAATTAATTGTATCTCATCCATAGAAAGCCATCATAGAATATAGCACTTATGGTATAATCATTTCGTGTTTCTAATCTTAAAATTCACGATGTATTTTAGCTTTGCTTCTCTATATATGGCTCTTCTTGCTTGTACCCAATAGTTTTAAGGGTAGGAATCTCTATATTATTACATGCTCAATATGCAGCTCAGCTATTATTCAACCAAGTGATTTTGAGCTTGGATTTATTCATTGAACATAGGATTTGTTTGTTGCAGGCACTGATACAACTTCTGGCACGATAGAATGGGCAATGGCCGAGCTACTCCACAATCCGGAGAAACTATCAAGAGCCCATGCAGAGCTCGATCAAGTCATCGGCAAGGGCAATCTCGTCGATGAGTCAGACATCACTAGCTTACCCTTTTTACAGGCCATCGTCATGGAAACTTTTCGCTTGCACCCAACAAATTCCGTTGCTCCCTCGGAAATCTGGGACGGAATTAGAAATTAACGGTGTCGCCATTCCAGAAGGCGCACGAGTCTTTGTCAATATATGGGCCATTGGGAGAGATGGTATGTTGTGGGAGGACCCGAATGCATTTATGCCAGAGAGGTTTCTCGGATTGGAAATCGACGTGAAAGGACGAAGTTCTGAGTCGATTCCATTTGGCGGAGGTCGGCGTATATGTCCAGGCTTGCCATTGGCCTTGCGGATGTTGCATATCATGTTAGGTTCGCTCCTTAATTGCTTCAATTGGACGCTTGAAGGTGGGATTGAGCTTGAAGAGATGAACATGGACGACAAGTTTGGCCTCACCTTACAGAAAGGTCAACCTCTGAGAGCTGTGCCAACATTGGTGTAGTCAGTGAGCAATGAGTGCTCCCAATTTGCCATTTGGAATATCTAGACGGCGACTTTTATGTATGGTTTGAACTTGATGACAATTGATTTTTTTAAGTTTCAAATTGGTGACAAGATTATTTTGGATCATGCACATTTATTTTAAGGTTTTCTGAAGGGTAACTTAAAATGATATTTTGGTGAAACCCTTATGCTAATCGATTTGTGCATAACGTTTTCCATAAACTTAAAATAATAAGCTCAGATCAGGGGAAAATTACTTTCCCTTATAGTAAGAAAGAAACCACTTTTCGTAAATCACCAAACAAATAAAAATTAAGCATTTTCCTTGAAAATGTTCCCAAGGGGAAAATATATTCATTCATTATAAGTTTTCGGTAAAACAAATACACTTTAAGATTTAGAATGAACCATAAATATAGCAATTGATCATTGTGTCTCTCTCACAGCTAATTGGGATAATTATACAAATGGCTTTTGAACTTTGAAGTGGTCAATGAAGTTTGAATTTATTCAATATATCCCATGAAATCTAGCTTAATGTGCATGTTGTCCCCAAACTTTTATTTTGTTTAGTATATTTCCTAAACTTTTGATACATGTTCGATCTAATACTTGAACTATATGAAAAAATTCAATGTCATCTTTTTATTAATTCAGGTTCATGGACAGTAATGAATATTTTCATATAGTCGAATGATTAGATTAAATATATATCAAAAGTTCATAAATCACATCAAATAAATTAAAAATTCATGAATGATAATAGACGATGAACTAAAATTCAATGATTACATTGAACAACTTTAGAATTTAGAAACCACATTACACATTAGATTAAAGTCGAGAGATTATTTGTGTCATTTTCTCCAACTATACACTACTGCTGATAACAACCTCCAAGCATGCTAAATCTGTCCTTGAAAGTGATCTCGCTGTTGTCGATGCTCATCAGGGACGGTCCTCTAGGCCTTCAGGGGAAGGAAAAGCCCGTTGCCATCCAACTCTGTTTCTAATTTTTCCTTGTAGTGCTCGGGAAACGGACAAAGGCCAAGACGAGATGACGATTAACGATAGTAACGGTAGCTCAATTCAGTTTCCAAGTCGCCTGTTGCACGTGACAACATTGCAAGAATGAATTCAATAGCCCTATATTATATATATGTGTATGTATATGTCACCTATTTTACCTATATCCATCCATCAAAATTGATGCTGTATAGCTGGAAAATAGGCATGTACATCCTCCAAGAGCCAGAGTAATGAGAAAAGCCATCACATTCGACCACAAGTTGTAGCTTTTATGCTCTTGAATAACATCAAAACAATCGCTGACCGATTTGATGGCTTTATGGTTTCAGTGAAATAGAGTTCAAACCATGTCGACGGCTACTAATCTCGAATCACGGCATTGTATTAAAAAAATTCACTGTTATTTGAGGTGATACGGTTAGAATTTGCAAGTGGGAAAATAAAAGAGAGAGAGGAGAAAGAAATGAGAGTAGCGACCAATCCGTGGCTGGCGTGTTCTTACAATTTGTTCTACCTTATATATTTCAAAGTCAACGTCAAAATGGTGCATATCTAATCCGAGTCATTAAAGAAAAGAAGAAAAAGATGACGACTAAAGCAGATCCCTTTCGTTATTAATTTTTGACGTGGTAGACAATATCGCGATGCTGCGAAAAGCTAGTGTTTTGGGGCAGCTCTCAAAGGACAGATGATGTATCAACAGAAAGGGAAAGAGTCTATTCGACAGGGCATACCCTTTCTTTTTAGCTTGGTTCTTTCTTTTCTCGTATAATCTGTCTACTGGAAGAGATAAAAATGGGTAAACGTGATGACAACAAGATCACGAGGTAACAGACTGACCTAAACAGTCAAAAGTTGACTAAACGCACATGGATGAAGAATTACCATCTTCTGAAGCTCTAGGACTAGAGCAGCACATGGTATCAATACATATGATGGCTGATGGGAGCGTTCTTTATTTCCCACTTGCCAAGATAGACGGATGCAAACAAGAAGGAAAAGCAATTTCTTGCTTACGGCATTTTTTAAAGACAGTCAGACCAGTTCCAACAATAGCTTGCTTGCGAGACTTGGAATCTCGGATCATTCATGAATCTTGAAGATGCAGCTGTCAGCAGAAAAATTCGACCGGCAGGCATTGTAGAACAGCAAGCTTGCACCAAAACCTGAACCACAAAACCTCGAGTTGGATGACCAACTAAATCGCCTGTGACAGTATAATGAACTTAAAAAACTCCAAGTCCTTTGACCAGTTCATAGCATTGGTGGAATCTTGCAACCATATATATTCCATTCTCATAAGTCACGACGGTAGAGAAACCCAGCATTATAATATGTATGTACAACTCAAGCCAGATATTCCCAGCGTCTATGTCAAAGAAACATGCAGCGGAGCAGAGACACAATCACTCCTTGAATGGAAACAGACAAGCAAAATACAAGTACAAAGAACCTGCAAAAACCACAGAAAACTTTGTCTCAAAGAATGTTTCCAGATTAATATTGATGAGTGTTGACACCTAATTTTGGAAAAATAAAATTGCATTTTGAACAAATAAAAGAAAAAAAATGAAAATTGGGGAAATTGATTTGATTGATTATGCATGTCAAATTTGAAATTCTGATGGATGTTCAGATTTTGATAAATGCAGAAACAATTAAAAATCAGGTGAACAAATGGCAAGAATTTTGCAAAATGGAAGAAATCTGAAGAAGATCGAGCTTGATGCGAAATCACATTCCGATTTGCGCGCTGATTTAATGCAACAGAAGATGGAAAGTCGAAAGTTGCTATAAAAATGGCCATATGAAAATCACTATAAAAGGAGCCATAACTTTCGTGAGCGACGGGGGCTTCTCTAAAAAATTGAAAAAAAAAGGGAGAAGGAGAAGAAAATTTCTTCTGCAGAAAGTGCAAAAGAAACTGCCAAAAAGAAAAAGAAAAGAAAAGGTCAGAACGTGAGAGAAAGAGTAGGAGAGAAAAGAGAAAAGTAAAAACAGTAAAGGTTGATTTGACCTTTACTGTTCATCATCTTCCCCAAATCCACTCCTCACCCGCGCGCTGCAACTCGCGGAGATCCGACGCCGGAGCTCCGACGAAGCCCGCCGCTCCTGACGATCACCGAGCGCCACCCACCACTGCACCACCGCCGCTCCTGACCTCGCACCGCGCCCCAACGACCGCGCTCTCGCCGCGCCTCCGCCAGACGCCGTCGCTGCCCCGCCTGACGCCAAGCGTCGCCCAGCCCGCGCATCTGCTCGGAGCCCGACGCTTCCACGTCTCTGCAACCCGCGATCAGCGCTGAGCACGGCCCAGCCAACGCCTGCAACTCCGGATCCGTTGCCCGACGTCGCCGGAGCCAGCACCGTCGCTGCTCGCCTCAGCCCAACGCACCCCAGCCGGAGCCGCCCCACCGCGACACCAGCCACCTCCGCGACCCGAGCGCCCCAACTCCACCTCAGCCCGTGCCGATCCGCTCGACGCCGCTGGTTGCCGCGCCAAACACCTGCAACGTCGGCACCATCCCTGCTGCTGCACCACTAGAGCCCGACGCCTCCGCCTTGCCTTGCGCGACCCGCAAGACCCTCGCCGCCGACGTGCCGCTCCCGGTGCCTCGCCGGACCTCCGGTCAGCCATCCTTGGCTGGACCCCACGGCTGCCAAGCCCCCCAAAAAAAAACAAGAGAAAACACATTAGGTAGTTTTCTTTAGTTTATTTTATTTAATTTATTTTACTTTTATCTTGTTTTTTTTAGTATAATTAGTCTTTAGTATATGATTGGGAATTCAACATATTACCAGATTCGCAACCGTGCCAGGATTTTTTATTTCATCTATAAGGCCTTAGATGAAATAATTAATTAAGCGGGAATAAAATTTATATTTTGATCTTTAAGGCTTAAGATCAATTTATTGATTTTATTAGTGAAATATTGTCTCTTGATATGAACGATGTGTGATATTTCTAATGATTTTGAATGAATTGTCTCGTCTTAATTGCCTTGTTTATCTCGAGATATGTTTGAATTAGAATATTGCATGTTTTAGGGTTTACATGTTTAGAATAAGAATTTTATTTAAAAAATCAAAAAAAATCAATTTAGGTTGCTAGATTTTAATTTAGGTTGCATGTTTTAATTATTCAGCAATTATTAATTTCGAAATTTAATAAAAACAACAAAAAATCATCATGCATATGTAATGTAGTGTTAAAGCATATTTTGCATGTCATTGCATATTAGGTTAAATTGCACTTAGTTTAATTTAGATTTTTTTAATTTGTTATAAGTTTAGGCATTTTTAGATATGTTGCATTTTAGGATTATTTAGGTCAAGATAATATTTTAGTTCAAATTAGGATTTGGCTCAACCTAATTCCTAATATAAACTAATTAGGATCTTAATCTAATTAGGTAATCTTCACATTTCATCTAATTTCGAATTTCATGAAAAATACAAAAAAAGTCATATTATTTAGGAAAAAATACATTCTTTTAGGAAAGAGAAAAAATGCAATATGCATGTCATTAGGGTTAGCTTCATTTAGATGCATGTCATTTAGGGATTGTTATTAGATCCATTTAATTAGAAATTGCATGACATTAGAATTAAGTCATTTAGTTAATATTGCATTGCATATTGCATGATTCTCATTAATTAAATGAAAAATAAAAAGAAATTGCGTGTTAATTAGAAACCATATTCGGGGTTGTTGATGTGGTTTTTTAACTTAACATTGCATGCTTTCGTTGCTTTGAGGTAAGTTTTTGCAATTTATTTATTGTTTATCTGGGTGTTAAATTGGTGGATTGTGCACTCGCATGATCACCTCACATGTTAGGAAAACATATTTAAAATCAATTTTAGCTGCCTGCAAAAAAACATTTTTTTGAAAATAAAAGAATGGTACCGAAAGGCATTAGAGAAATCTAATGTAACCAAGTCCCCATATCCATAGTCTCTGGTTCGTAGGAGTAAAGTGAAACTCCCGTTACTTTACTTGGGTTTCTAATCGATCCACAAAAAAAATAGATTAGTAGCGACTCCTGATTAAAAAATCAATTGCATATTAAGAACTTAAACTTAAGTCGCGAATTGGTATGGGCTTGGGAGAGCCCGAATTAAGTCTAGGCTTAATAATCCATTAGCCAAACCCTAGGTGGTCCAAACCGAAAAATAGGTCGCGACAATGAGCTCATCATCGCATGCATCAGCCAAAAACAAAGAAAGAAAAGGAAATTGGACGTGGGTCGCAGATAATGCATTTGTCAACTCTAATTTTTCCAAGCCAACTTCATCGGTTAAGCGAAGACCATTTAATTAGTACGATAGCACTAAGGTCAGAAAAAATAAAAAATAAAAATCAAGAGGGTGAATTCTCAAGGAAGCTACATTCGCTAATGCCAAATTTATTTCAAGGGTCTAGTTCTTGCTCCATTAAAAATTATGCAAGAGGGCGAGAACAACCACGATTTTGAACAAAGAATACACCAAGCACGTGCCCTATCAGATGGCGACCACATCCCTACTCGTAAACTTTATTCAATTGGAGGATTAATCATTATGAGAATCCATTAAATGAAATCTCCTGTCCAGAGACAGCAACAAAGGAGAGAGAAAACCGTAAACTCGATTACCCAATTAATTAGCCACACTGAAACAGGAGGTACTCCTCATCAGATTCTGATCTTGGATGCCGGGCAGAGTTTTTGACGTAATCTCCATAATGTCAATTAGAAAACAAGTACGTCTATGTCCTATATCGGCAAGTAGAAAAGAGTGACAATTTAATGGATTCTACAACGTGCTATTAGCCGGCATTGAAGATTATATACCATGTATCCAGAACATTAGTATGTGACTGATATGACACGGAGAATAGTAAGCCTGGCCTAAAAATGTTTATACAGATAGATGCCATACTTACAAATTGCTTCCGACATTCTATCCAGAAATACTCACAGAAGAGACATGAGTTGAAACCACCTATCAAATTATCCCATCACAATGGCATTGGCAAGAATATCCACAATAAGAGAATGGCTAATACCTTCGTCATCGACTTAGTTGATATATGATAAGATTTGAATACAATGGTTTAGCTGACCTACTGCTGGATCCTTCAACTGCAAAACGTACTGCTAAGGTACTCAAATGTCTCAAATGTATAAAGCAATAGCACTAAACTAATCACAGAAATGTGATAAAAGTCGTCGACAATCAAGTTAAATCAACAATTTTGAATTCAATGTAAAAGGCAAAAATCACACTCCCCAAGAGCTAAGTTCTTGTCCAAGGATATTACATCAAATAGCAATTACGGTAATGCTTCCTAACTTTCAGTGCTCAAGTTGTTTTGGACTTTCAAGCAGTAAGGTACCAAAGTAAAATAGAGATCTACCATTGTCATGGCCCAGCCAAAAGCAAAAGGAGTAAATTTTTTTTTTTTGGTCGGAAAAAGCAAAAGGAGTAAATGATTGGTGGTTAATTGATACGAATCAAGCCCCACATTGACTGGTAAAAATATCCGAGGTGATCTGTAATTTGGAACCCTTCGTCGGTGGTTAACATTTGGTACTTCTTTGAGACTTTCACTTGCATAGTTTCAGCCAGGTTATTATGCATCACTATTAAACTATCACACTTGGTGGCCAAACCATCTCTCCCTCCCTGTTCATTCTCAGTGTAACATCAGCACCTCTTAAATTGAGGACCTTGTAACTTAATGCCCTCTCTCATTGCATTTTCTTTAAAGCTGAAAGCAAATATGAAATGACACATACTTTGCCGGTGCTTTTTCTTCCATTACCAATTTTGGAAGTTTATATAATCAAAGTGGAACATTAGAAGGGAAGAGGTAGGAGAACAGGGCAACATCTGCTTCAAGATGCAATAAATCAAATCAGCTTCCCCAATTATGGGGCAACAGGGAACATGCCAAGAAGCATTCTTCATGCCCGAAAAGTTTATGTACATAATGATATATTCTATCAGTACGTATCCATAACCCATGGATTCATACCGACGATAGTAATACATTTTCAGTCATGTTCAGCTCTTCCTCAAGTCAATGGTCATCTTCAAGCAAAACGTAGAAAAAACTAGGACAACGTCACTTGTTCTCAGATTTAAGCTGTCTTGCAAGCACACGAACGCCAAAGGATGCGATTGTGGACAAGATAGCTGATGAATAGCCCGTCGCAAGTAGAGCACCCCTTAGAGACTGCATTCGAAGGATTCCATGTATCAGCGTTCAGTAAATGTAGTACAAAAGGACATCCACACAAGGTTGAAGATGGTGTTCTCAGAAACCTTGGCCAGCAGCAAAGCATTATCATTTGCATACTGCAAAGAGCTCTCGGGGATGCTTTGAACGCCTTGAGCTAGTTGCCATGAAAGAATTCTGCATTTTAAACGGTAGGTTTCAATTTAATACTCTTCAATCTAATATAACTAGGCAAAAAAATCAATTGTGACAAAAAGCATCAGTTACCCAATTGAAAAACCGATAGCAGCCCCGATGTTGGCTTTATCTGATGTAGCTTACTTGAAGTTCTCCAAACTGCATTTTCAAAAATGTGAAGAACCAGTGACAGATCACGTTATGTTAATAAGCTTGTCCTTGAGACCTCAACCAGGAGAGAGCTAGAACCAACCTTAAAAGTTCGGGCTTCCTTCTTAGGTTCTTCAACCATTGCGGCAGATACTTGGGTTGCAGCCAAACGCTTTCCCGTCGCAATCATTATCTTTGCAATCTAACAACAATTTGAAACAGTTTACACACCTCATATAAATCCAGTAGTTATGCCACATTCAAAGTGGAAAAGATTTCTCCAAACATCGAGGCTCACATCATTAGGGGTCCTTATGCATGATCGGTCAAGGTTTTTTCTTGAGTGCTTCCAGTTCTTTCAGTCAATGATAAAAAAGAAAAAGAATGCAGTTTGAGAAAAAAAGGAAAAAGGAGTTGATGCAATGACTGGGTTCAAATACTCATTCAAAAGTATAGGAAATTCTCGTTCCTAACTAATCTAGTTTTATAAGTGTTTAACACCGACACGCAACAAATTTACAGATTAAAATAGGGTAGGGCAGTCTGAATTTCAAGTGTGCATTTTCTGCTTCTTTGGCAGATTAAAATTGCTCTTTTTAACCCACCATTCATGTTGTTTACATTTAAGCTCACATAGCAATAGTATACCAACTTTTACCATGCTGAGAGTTCACCAGTTCTGCAAGTTCGCCTTGACCATACGGTCCCATGGACTGGAACCTCCTTCCAGCAGATGATAAGCGCCTCCCCAATGCTAAATCACCAAATGCATGATCATGAGGCTCATGACAGACCCTTAAGCATGTATTAAGCATGAATAAGCCAGTGTTTTCTTCATGCCTGATTTAGCATTATCAGCCAAAGAGCTCTCTCTAGCAGAGGCAGTTTGCTCGCCAAAGTCCTAGATGTCAATGTATCTGCTTGTTCCCACGATTTCAACCAATTTAACAATATATCTCCAAGTTCTTCGCCACACTGGCCATTGGAAAAAGGGAAATAAAAAACATAAAACTTGTTAACTTTTGTATTAAAGCAATCGGCATACAGATGTCAGATATAATCCATCTCCCTTCGAGCTTCTTCAAGTTCCCAAGGACAATTGAGAAAATCTGAACTCCACTCAATCAGTGAAACCGTACAACTGAAACAAATGAATCACAAAAGGTAGGAATTGGAGCTTAACAACAAACCTCATCAACAACCGGCCCATTTGAAAGGTCAAAAGCCGCATCATTCAGCTTCAACATGTACCAAAAAAAAAAAAAAAAAATCAAAACAAAAAAATCCATCATGAAAAACTCAAACCGATCCAGATATTAAAATAAGGGCATATAATCTCCCCACAATAATGATCAACAAGCATGGGCATCTCCTTTAGTTTTACAAAAAGGTGTAAACTTTGGGGGTTTGAAACGGTATCGTTGCACAGCTTTGATAAAGCTGGCTGTGACGTGCAATTTCAACTAAGCCTACGGCCACGGATCAACGTCATGGTATCGGAATCAATGCTCAAGCTAGCATATTTCCATAGCCACATATCGATGAACAAGAAGGAAGCAGAGAGGAGGATAAAGAGCGTACCTGGTTAAGCAGCAGCAAGAACTGGAATTCTGGAGAAGGAAGACTAGGAAGACTCTGAATTGAGAGAGTTCGTTTGAAGATGGTGATGCAGTGGAAATGGCGTTCAAGCGGTGCCGACGGGCCTGGCCAGGTCGGCCCGAGACTGCTGCATAAAAGCCTCAATCGGGCCGATGATACATGTCTTGCTGTGTTACATTCGTGTCATTACGTATGGTACAAAAAATACGTGTTTACAAAGTAGTTTTCACTGAAAATGGACGAAACAGTTTTGATATCGAGTTGAGTCGTGTCGAATTTAGTGTTCTTTCAACAAATTCATGTTGTTTTAGGAAGCTTCGCCCCTAGCCCAAATAACAATGAGAGTAGGCTTGCCCAAGTCGTTATCTTTTTGGCTTGGGTGATTAGACGTGTGTGTGAATAAATATATATGGAGTCTGGGGCACCTAAAAGTGTCGGATGTGCACTCGGGACTTTGAGTCCAATGCAAAGTTAACTCTAACATACTTGAATTTGATTATTGATCAACAACAATTGCTTCCTCCTGAGAGGTAAGGAATTTTTACCCAAACTTAATTTTGTTTTAGTTAGCCACAAGCATCACCATCGTATGCATGGTGGGCATAGCTACTAGTCCTCTCGTGTGATGGGAAATCTACTTTCAACATGATGATTATATCATGTGGATAAAAATAAAAAACATTGGAGTCACTAGTTAGCAAAAGCCAGCTTTTGTGCATAAGTTCTTAGTTGACAGCTGGCAAATGCAATCGCGTAAGAAATCCATTAATTATTCTCTCTTCAAAATCTCCTCTATTTGATCTACTTCCTTTTTAGATTTCGCGTGAAAAGATGAATTATAAATGCAATGCCATCAAAGGTTTGCTTGATGGTCGGTCAAATCCTTCTTTTCTTTCCCTTTGTAATGCGGTACTGTGTTTTTCCTCGGTCACGTAATTATCAAGCATTTTCACTTTCAGTAGGTGATTGTGTAGAAATTGATGGAAAGAGTTGGTCAGATCATAGAGCATAATCATAAATTCATAATCCACTATTTTTAACGTGTTGAACAACAAAAAAGAGCAATACTACAATAAAATGGAATCATTAGAGAGACTGAAGCTATACAGACTGAAACTCTACACTCATATAATAGCTAAGTGTCACGGCCAACAGGTTTCTGTAGCTAAAGGGCCGTGTCGAGAAGGACCTTTTGCGATCGTTGGGATTCCCAACGAGAAGACTTTCGAAACATTCCAAGGGCGGGCAATACGGTAATTGAACCAAAGTCTAGAATTCTCCTACCATTTGTCGGTAGTTGGTAGATTTGGCAGTACGATCTCGTCCGCCGGATGAAAACTCGATCAATGAATGTAATCTGAGGGCTTGAAGTATAAGAAGGGGTGTACCATCTCCCTCATTTGTATCCATCCAACCATTTCAGTAATACAAAACTCATTTTTTTTCCAGAGCTTCCTTTCTTTCTAGACCTTCTCTCTAGGAACTTTTGAGTCGCCGCACGGTCTCGATCGATGCACGGTCTCGATCCCAATCGATAACATAGTCTAAAATAAAATATGTTCCGTCTCTTGCACTGGCAGCAGCCGCATCGGACGGCTCTTCCCGCGGGACTGAACAGAAACGGCTCTTCCCGCGGGTGTTGCTGTAGATAATCCGTCCATTCCGAGGAGGGATTACCAGCCCCTCCATGATAAACCTCTAAAAGGGAAGAATTAGTATCAAATTAACCTAACAAAGAAAGATGAGAAGAGAGAAACCGAGTCTAAGATGGGAAGAATTAGTATCAAATACGTCTCGACTCGGTTTCCTCCGCCGATTTTTTCTGTTCGATCTTTCTCTCCTGGCGTCGTCGTCGACTCGGTTTCCTCCGCCGATTTTTTCTGTTCGATCTTTCTCTCCTGGCGTTGTCGTCGACTCGGTTTCCTCCGCCGATTTTTTCTGTTTCTTTTCCTTCCAATGGCGGGTGAAGAGATCCCGGCCGAGACGTATTTTGGAGGAGTCTTTTATGGTATATTCAACCTTCATAGACCAAGTATTGGGGTGTTCTTCGAACCCCAATCATCGATGAACTTCGATGGAGAAACTGCGGTAGGAGGCGATGCTATTGCCGCCGTGCTCATGGGTGTTGGGCATTCAAATTTGGTTACGATGCGGATGACAGCATTCTTGGAACCCATTATGGAGGTTCATGTTATCACGTTCTTGGGGCATTGTATCCTCGATGGGCAAATCAGGCTATTCAATCAGGTATTTTCTCTCAATTCTAGATTAGATTCTTAGAATATTTGGTTGCTTATGTCATGACCAGGTGAGTAAAGGTAAGCTCGATGGGTGAGCAAGAAAGTGCACTTTATACATGAACCTGCATTCTTCTTTGTTAGAAGGAAAGAAAAGAAGAAATACATAATTTATCATATGAACTTAAACCTCCTCAAGCTATTATTATCAAGACTTAATTCGAAGGTGCACTATGTTTGTCAACCAAATTTTCAATGATGTCTCTCGTTTCTATATTTAGCCCAAAAGTAACATTGCCATGGGCCTTTACTATTGTGATCGTGAAGCTATGCATGAGGATGTTTTAGGTCTCTGAGCAGATAAATAACAATTTGTCATCTTATAAAACCAGTTATGCACTGATTGTGTGAAATCTACTTGTTGCATCTGAGCTACCTGCATAAACATAATTGAAGTGAAACATGGGAAAAAAAATGGAAGGTAAGAAGCAAAAGAGCATTTAGAATTTACTTACTCGCCGGCCAATAACCAACTATGTGAAGTTGTGAACTAACTCAGCTAATTTTTTTAGCTTTTTATTGGAGTACCAGCAGTGCCCGTGGGGATGCACGTCCGTCATTCCCACTTCACCACTCTGCCGGTTCCGATGGTGCCGGCTCCGGTGGCGCCGGCTCCGGTGGTGCCACCAGATGAGGACTTGCCGGCGGGCGCAAACATACCCGTGGATGATTTCCTGGAAGGAATCCTGGCGAATGGCCTGTGACTGCCGTTCAGAGCTGAACGGTGCCTGTCATATAGACCGCATTGATTTTTTTTTCGCTTATACTGCATAGATTTTTTTTGGGCTATCGGATTGGACTTGCCCACGATTTATTTTAGAATCTTACTTTTTCATGAAGATCTCAGTTGAGATCTCAATGCTCATGTACTCAGATATCTCTTTTCTCTTAGAATGCAAGAATGTTCAGACAATTGTAGTCTGTCAAATTTGTGTTGCACTTCAGATTTGTTGTGGTTGACCTCTCAGCTGGTCCTTGCACATATGGAAAGATTGAAACAGAGGAGGGAAGTGTCAGCTCCAGAACTCTGCCACGTTTACGAAACATTATGTTCCCCAAGGGTTTCAGTGGTGTGAATGACTGTGCTTCCCCTGATGTGTTTGATGGACAACTTGCTAGTCTTATAGCAACAACAGTCGAGCATGAGACCTAATTGGTTTTGCAAATTGCCAAGTTTTTATCTGCATAATATGGACATACCTAGTATTAGATTGAGCTTTGTCATGCACTCATACTTTTGAAGCCTAGAATTATTTCTATGGGTTTACTGTTCGTCTTTTTCTTTACAAAATTCCTCTGCATTTTGTTTATCCAGTTTTGAAACTGTTGATCTCACAACAAGGTTGCTTATACCAATCATCGTTCTTCAGAATCATAATCGGTTTAATATTATTGAAAAAGGCCACAATTACAGCATAGATATTGCAGAAATCAAGGCTGAGGTAAATGGCCTTTTCTTGTTCTTCTCTCTGGGCTAAATTATGCTATCTCTGATGAATATCAATTGTGTGTTGATCCTGTCGTACCGTCTCTAACACTATTATCGGGCTGATTGTTTCTTGACTTATGCCATTGGTGTCATAATCTTATTCACGGTATAAGATGACTCCATTATTTGCAAGAAGTAAAGCGAAAATTTCAAAATTATATGTGTTGAGACCTCATTCTGTGTCATGGTTATTCAGAATTTAGATAATGCTTATGTTTGTTGTTAGCTGTCTTAGAGCAATTGTCTGTACTTCTCTTTTAATTTAGGAAGCTATCCAAGATTTTGCTTCCTCGTTTTAATCAGTGGAGGTTACAGGTTTGATTGCCCTCTGGAATATAGGGCATCCCAGGCTTTTAGGAGGAAGACAGGTTTTGCATAAACACATACAATCTGCTAACATGCTCACCTAAAAGAATAATTTTGAGCTTTGGCTCAATGAATTAGGATAACATCCGTCAACTAAAAGAAATTCCAGTAGAGCAGCTCACAAAAATTGGTTCACTTTTCTAAGATTGTGTAAGAATAGAATGATGGAGCCTGTTGGATCCATTTCTTGGTGATAAGGTTGGTCCTCCTTTCAAAATGTGAGACATGTGGCTTCAGGAAACTTGTTAGCGTTTGATCAATTGAAGAAAACGATTAACAACATAACTTAATTGTAATAGGCCGTAGCCATGTTCTCTTGTTTGTTAACCATGTACATGGTTGTTTTTTTGTGAAAGCCATGGCATATTGGTTGGATTCAATCATCTATATCAGTTTGTCTAAATAAGAGTTACTCTAATTATTGCACCCTATTTTGCCTTGCATGTTCCCTAGAGTCGGAAATTTTATTATGTTATTTTTCTGCTGCTTCTAGGTTAAGAAGATGGTTCATGATGGCCAGGAAGTAGTTATTATTGCGGGTTCACATGCTTTACATCGCCATGAGAAGCTTGCCATCGCCGTCTCTAAAGCAATGCGAGGGCATTCATTGCAAGAAACAAAAAAGGATGGACGTTTTCATGTTCATACTAAGACTTATATATATAGGCAATACCTGATAAATACTCATGCCTATTCTTTTTCTTTTGGGCGGGGTTTGAAAAGGTGCAACAATTTGGAATAGTTCCGTAGTCAATGATTGTAGATTGCTTGGCCTGTGCTTACCTTCTCTTGAAGAGCTCCTTCTTCATACGTATATGTGTTTTCACCCCATTGATCCTTTGATCACTCACAATCTATGAAAAGGGTGAGGGATGAAAACAATGTGCCCAAGACCATGTGTAGTGCTGTGGCTAGCAGAGGCCTTAATGTTGTAGGGATTTTGCTAATCATTCTATGAGCCAATGGATTTACTTGGAGATAATATCTGCAGGAAATGGAACGGTCCACTGATGTGCTTGCTGCTGGTTTACTGGAAGTTGCAGATCCATCTCTTTCAAATAAATTTTTTCTCCGCCAGGTTAGTACATACTCGCTATACAATTTAATTATCTCCTGGTGTTATGAGATCAATGGCTAGCATTCTACACATTTCCAGTTTCTCAGAGCACTCAATGTTATAACATTGGAGATTTTGCTTTTCAGTATCTAGTGTGGTAATGTTTCTTTGGTTTTGTTTATGTAGGACTGGGTGAGTAATTCAGATGATTCAAGTGATTCCATACTTAAGCATAAGCCTCTTTGGGCCACTTATGAATCTAAGATTGGAAGGGACAAGAAAAAGGGGCGGAAAAAGAATGAGGGGGATATGCACCGAACATATGGGACCAGAGTGATTCCTGTGTGAGAATGTCACTTTGTTGGAATTCTGTTGCATAGTTCTGTTGCTATTTTATAATGCCATATTCCTAGATCTCATCTGTTTTTTTTCTCTATAAAATTTATAATTGTTACGAATGATGCTATTGCACTGTGCTAAATCCTACATCAAAGTGGCTGAAACAACTTTGTTGTTCTCATATAGGAGGGTGAAGTTTTTATGTAATCCTGCATAATTTTCTTTTGGTAAAGATTATTGTTAGTTCATTCTCTTCCCATAGATTGGTAGTTGTTTGGTTTAGAACTGCACTTAGCATTTGTAAGGGGCTGTTCTGGGAAAGGTGGCTTTGGGTGTCATATTAACTAAAGTCGAATCCTGAAATCAACCAAAAGTAAGAACCTTCATTGCTTGACTTCTCTGGGGTCTTCTGATGGATACTTTTTTTTTTTGGGGTGTATCTACCATTTAAAAAAAAAAAATACCTTCCACTAATCTTGTGTCGAAAGCCTAAATTATGAGTCCGAGTCCCTTCTGCATAAGACTCGATGGCAGACAATATACTATTTCCAAAGAACTGTTGAGCTGTTTGAGATTGGTGAATGAAGCTTTCTTGATGTCAAATTAGTTCCAATTTCTGGTTGCCACGTGCTTATTTTGAAATTAAACATGTCAAACTATCTTTGACTACTCATTAATAACCCTTGTTGGATCTCTGAAGACATTCAATATTCATGTGAGATAGAGTCTTGTTGGTTTCTATGTACTGGTGTAGAGACAGCTCCAGTCTGTTAGAGCAATACCTCTGCAATGCAGTTCTCCATGTATTATCTTTAGGTCATACACTATGTACATTTTCTCCCTCTGTCTTCTATAACTATAAAATATAAATACTTTATGACAAAGTGCATGATTTTTGTAAATTTTTATGAACCGTACTATCATTGCCATCCTTGCTGATTTTCTCTGCTCTCCTGCATTTGAGCAAAGAAGATTAAATGGATTGATATTAAAGTTCAATTTGTATTTCTTCTCCCCAGCTTCGTGTTATCACTGGCTGATGTGGATGCAAGTCTTATGATGGAAGATGAGAGTCTTGTGTGGACAAGCCGTGATGTTGTGATAGTACTTCAGCATCCCAATGAAAAGATACCACTTAGGTAAGGAGGCATGGCATTTGCAGGGTTCAAGTTTCAAAGTATTGTTTTTACTGCATCCTTCAGTGTCAAGTCATAGAGTTCTAGCAGTAAGGATTTCTGGAGATGACTTTGGTTGGCTCTCTGTGCCTTTCATGTTTCTACTTTACCATTTATTTCCTCGGTATAGGTATCTCTAGTGTGTTTGCTGTCTCCTTCCGTGGGTGTGAACATAGTCAAGCTCTTAATTTCTTTGTTATTTTGATTACTAGATTTCTTTTGCAAGCATCAATCAACCATCTAACCATATCAAGACCCCTTATTTTATGGGGTTAATATTACAAAAAGCCTCACACTTGTAAACATATGCCACATTTATCCCAAATATATTTTCGTGTCACAAAAAAGTCCAATCCGTGCCACATTTACCTTCTGTTAGCTTCCGTTAAACTTTACTGTTAAATTGTTGCGTTGGAATGGTACTAGGCAATAACTCGGATGACTTGACTTCACGTGGAAATTCATATTTTTCACATTATTTATTATTTAATTCTTATTATTTTCTATTATTTACTTAGAACACTGCAACCTATATACTCAGCTTTGTCGTTTTTTCTTTGTTGCTTCAATTAGCTCCCGTCTGCAAATGGTTTGGGTTTATTCTATCTCCCTCAGAGCACCCTGCTTTGTCTTCGTCTTTGTCTTTGTTGAGAGTGTATGTACCATTTTGACCATCTGAAAAGTTATATGTCCTCTGTACAGTTATGTTTCAGAAATGGAGCGAAGGCATGCTCTTCCTTGTCAGGTTCAGCGCCATATAATAGCAGGGCTTGCATCTGCTGTTGGTGGGCTTACGGCACCTTATGAGAAGGCTTCTCATGTACACGAAAGAGCAGTTGTTAGTTGGCTCTGGGCGACTGGTTGCCATCCATTTGGCCCATTCTCTAATACTTCCAAAGTCAGTCAAATGCTGAAAGATGTTGCATTGGTGAGGCTCTTCCTGTAAAACACAATAAAGTGAATCTCACTGTTATCTCTTTGCCTGATGATGGATGCTGGAAACAGCTTGAATATCTGGCCCAGCATATCTATTTGTTTCTTGACCTTGATTGGTTGAAGATGTAGGTTAGCTTAGTGACTCTGTCATTAAGAGTCTGTTCAATTTTTTTTGACAGAGGAATACAATATATGCACGCGTGGATGCTGCGCTTTGCAAAATTCGTGATACATCAGAGGTGATTTAATCTACACTTTAATCTTGTTATTCATTTACTGTTGTCGATGCTCATCAAGGGCTCATTTTGTACAGGTTGTACAAGGTTTTGCATCGGAATATCTGAAAACCCCGCTTGGTGAACCAGTCAAGGGGAAAAAGAGCAAATCAAGCACTGAGCTGTGGCTGGAGAAGTTCTACAAAAAGAGCCTTTCCCTCATGAATTAGTTGAAAGATTGGAGAAGTACTTGGATGTAAGTGGCTATCTTCTTAATATAGTTTTGCTTCAACACAATGTTTTGAAGATATTAAAATGCCCTGACTTCACTTGATGAACAGAGCCTTGAAGAACAGCTTGTAGATCTATCCTCGTTGTTGTATGATCACCGGTTACAAGATGTACATTTAAACAGTTCGGACATTGTTCAAAGCACTATGTTCACATTACAGTAAGTCAATATTCCGTGAAACAAGATAGTTGATTTGCTGTTGCATCCGAAAGACTGAGTAGCATCTGCTTGTTTTTCATTTTTCTAAATCCTATGCCTATATTTGGTGCAGATACGTGGACCGGGTTCTGGCTGGCGAGCGTGAGAAAATGAGATGCTGCAACATTCACTACAAATATCCCATGCAGTCTTCTCAAACTTATGTTTATGGTGGCATTCTTATTGCTGGATTTATTGTCTATTTCGCGGTCATATTTTTCTCTAATCCTGTGCGCTGATTCAAGAGCGGGTTCGAAGAGATTTGCATCCAGTCTTCTCAGGGCTTCTGTCATGTTGATTGGGATGAAGCGCCTGTCGCCAGACATTAGTTTGAGCTGCAGCGTTTTCACTGATGTAATTAGATGACCACACACGACACAGAATACTTCTTTTTTGTTCCCTGATATGGGAAGGCGGTCAATTAACATAGTGTGGCGGAAGATGAGAGCATCTGGTCGTTTTGCGACATGATAATGTTGATCCTTGCAGCTGACCAAAGCTAAAAAGAGTTGGTTTTTGTTGTATTTGGCTGATGCCATGTTGGAACTAGGATATACAATTGTCCTAGGACCATCTTCTCATCTTTGGTTGGCCTTAAACAACTAGCGTGTACAAAACGAAGAATTAATCACTTCAAATGGACCTTTGGTCATCTCTGTTTGGTCTTCTCTTGTTTTCAATGCGTCTCTGTTGAGCCTCCTTAACGTGACCTTTAAATACTTCGGAGCATTCAAATTGGAAATTTATGCTCATTGATTTTTTGAACTTTTTTCGAGAACTTCTGTAAATAAGATAACTAATGGAATTTTCTGTTCCCTCATTGACGGAAGGAAAAGGTTTTGGTGAAGATGCGGTGGAGTTGCTGGTCTAGTCTTAGCACACGATTGTCATGAAATTCTGCCGAGTCATCTTTGTAGACGCTTAGGTGGAGGGATTTGATATGTCAATTGGAACAATCATGTGCAAGAGAACCACTTCTCCATAATGGAGAAGTGACAACGATCCAAGTCATGGCGGGGATACCCTCCGCTCTCAACTGGCAAAAGTCGGCATCGAAAGAACTGGAGAACTGGGCATATTTCGCTGCTGGGTCTGAGGAAAAACAGAAAGGGAGAATTCAAGTCAGCTTCATATAGAACGACCCGTGCATGATCCCACAGCGAGCAAGAAAAATTGTGAGCGAGTTCTGTTGAGAGCGCATCTCATTCCAAATCTTCTTTCTTGGCAAAGCATCTCATTCCTCCCATCACAAAGGTGGCCAAGGTTACACTTAGGCCCACCAAGGACAAGTCCCCATCGCATCTGGAAACGAATTGTCGGGCCTTGGCCAGAGTGGGGCTAGCCACCATGTCACTGCTGGCGTCACAAATTCAGCTAATTGTTTATTCTGGTGAAAAGGCCCCCAAAAAAGAAATTTTAGGTTTGATTTAAATGTTAGGTTTTGCATTAGACCGAATTTTTGGTCAAGTCATTTATGACGAGTGATCGTCTAGAAATAAGTATCTTAGTCCCCAGTGGGTAGGAAGGAGTCAAATAGAAAATGCAATAAATTGAAGTGCGAGGTTGGACGTTTGCTACAACGGGACCACCATACGTGGGATCGTCGGTGGTAAACAAATGCTAACATGGGAGAATATATTCCCTAGTGCTAGAGTCCAGAAGCTTCGATCGACACTCTCTTGTCTTGGACGATTTCACTCCATTTGTCCATGCGTAATCAATGGCACAAAGGCTTCTGTGGTTCTAACCGTATGACCCATCTGATGGTTCACGGGCCCCGTAGCCAGTGTGTGGCAAAGAAACTACATTGACAAGTTGTCTAAAGATTTAGGGTTAAATTGGCCAAATTAAAAAGGTTTAGAATTGAATTGGCATTATTACAATAGGTTTTAGACAATTTTTCGAATTTTCCTGATACAAACATATCTAAACCTTTTGAATCTTTAGGGATAAACAACTTATTGTAATTGATATTCAAATTTCAGCTTTACTCTTTTATGACACGTGAGATTAGTTTGATGCTTTTATGAACTCGGGATGGAAGGCAAAGTCATTCATTGTCATTAGAGAATATATATAAGCGAAAGAATCAAGGACAAATTTACAAGTGTAAAGTTGTCAATTGATTGGTCGAAGTAAAAGTTTACATGATTTCAGAATGCATTAAGAGATTGCCTCTTGCATCGTGTTATTAGGTTTGTTTCTTATTTGGAACATTGTAGAATTAAAATCATGAATGCCATAAGTAGAGTTGGGAAGCATATTCTTAAGATCGTTCGAGAAGTGGACCAGTTCAGATACGCGAAAATTGTCCTGAAGACCACCTATCCACTATGCAAATGAAAAAAAAAAAGGTTATATGGTTCTATGCTATGTTATAATCCTTCCAAAGTTATCTAGATCTCAATAATGTGGACTAAAGCAATTATGCTATGCATTTGCAAGTTCTCTTTGATGTATTTAACTTCCTTCACCATGTTAGATTTCGAAATGAGCAAGAGAAAATTCTCTTAAGAACTTGCATAACCAGTGTATCCAGCAGTACTTTATGTTCTTAGCCCTCGCCCCTCTTGGCACAATTCGTTCCGTGACGCATGAGTTAGGAAAGAAAATTCTCAAGCCTTAAAATCAACGTGCGTCTCTTTCGTGGCCATTTTTCGTGACAAGTGACAACGATCGTTGCACAAATTTTTTTATCAACGCTCGTGTTCATTGAGTTGCTGACTTGGGGAGGTACGACCGAGGAAGCTGGAGTTGGTTGGCCGATATTCTCAGAAATGCATCGCAAATCATTGCTATTCGGAAAGGAAAAAAATACGTGGCTTTTCACCTCATAACATAAATGATACATCTACTTTTAAAACTACATATTTTACATTTTAAACTATATATAAATTTATATAAATTTGCCTTTCATCTTGTCACACCCCATGCACATCCAAACACTACCAACAAATAGAACACAAACCCTAGCCCGTTTCCCAGCTGCCAGAATGCCCGCCACTCGTCATGGGCACTCCCGACGCGGCGGCTAAGCCAATGGACCCAACAGTCATCGACCTTCCCGAACCGTAGCTGCATGGTGTCGCGGCCTCAGATGGAGGCTGTGGACACCAAGGGTGACCTCCGTGGTTGCCAATTCTCATCAAGGATATATAGGTTGGAAGATGACAATTCTTGAACGGTGATGGGGGATGTCGGCCAAGCAGTCCGAGGTAGCGATTATGGAGGCTGGCAGCGGCGGCGGCGACAGCAGAGGGCAGCGGCGGACGTGAGTTGAGAGTTTTGGTATCTCAGTGATGTAGGTTGGGTTTAGCAGAGTTGGTGTAGCAAATTTATAATTTTAAGAGCGGAGATATGTTTTTAATATAAAATTGAGAATTCAAGATATGTTTTTTCGTAATTTAAAGAAAAAAGGACTTTTCTTTCGCAGGAACGATTTCCTATTTTGGCAGGCAATCCTTTGGCATGATACACGAGCCGCGCTCAATGAGAGCATCGAAAAAATAGAAAAAATGCGATATTAGTCTGGGGTCAATTATTGACTTGGTTGACTTGGAATAATCTAGAATATACCTTTTGAATATACGAATATAATCAGAAACCAATTTGGCAGAATAATAAAAACTAACCTTAAGTTACAAAGTAGAATATGGTAGCTACATCATTATCTTAGAACCTCCTTTGTTTGATACCAAAAGAAGAATTCTAGCCTCTATATAGTTACTAACTTACAATTCAACATTAAAGGACTTGAATTTTGTTTTTATTTTTTTCGCTGTTTAATTTTTAAAATTTGAAATCCGAAATCCGAAATATTGATATGAAAACCCTCAAGAAAATTATGCATCCACAGCCTAATACCTTAAAAACCTCCGATTTTCACTTTTGTCCCAATTTTACCATTTGTTTCATAAAAAAACCTCCAACTTTAATAAATAAATAAATAATTCAAACTTTAGCTCTTGTCCCAATTTTACCATTCGGTCTAAATTTTACCCAAAAAATTTTACAGTCTCATAAAAAACCAAAAAATTTTACTTAAGTCACAAATTTGCCACCATTAATTCTGCGTCCAAAATTTCTCGTTAACAACCTATAGATGGAAAACTACCAAACACGAGCTGTTTGAGTGCTCTTCGACCTTAAAAAATAGAACATTTCCAGGCTCAGGGGATCCACAAGTACAAAATCAATAAGGGTGATTGTGACAAAAGGTCAATAGAGAGCGGATTTGGGACTTCAAAAAAAAATTATAGTGTGATTGAAATTGGACCTAAAAATTGAGTTTGAAATCTTTTTTCTAATATGAGGTCTGTAATAACCCAAGTCTTTGACTCTCTTTCTAGAGCAAGAGGTGTCAATTTTTGAGGGCTCGAATCCGATTTCTCACTCCCGTTTTTACCAAATTTTTTGGGGCCACCATTCTTTGCACATACATCTTGGGTTTCCACATGTCCTTTCACCCACATGTATCGAATTTGCATGCTTCAGGCCCTTCTTGTGCAGAGGTGTACCAAAGGTATGATATTATCAGTGTCATTCCCCAATACTTGACAGTTGGTAGGTAATCAAGAAACCTTTCCATAGACAAAATTTATATTGCGGTGGTGATATTATGCGTGATGTTGGGCTATGGTCGTTTCGGTATGAGTATTATCCGGCTGTGAAACTCTCGTGTGGAGGCAAATGAAGCCTAGCTGATAAAAAAACAAGTCTTTTATCTTACGCGGGTTTACACATGAAGAGTAAAGATATGGATACTTGATGCGAGTGGTTAACGTAATCTTAAGGCCAGTTCACAATGAAAACTCCCGTAGATTTGACGATGCAAAGAGCGCCAAACATAGAAATTGTAGGAACATGCAGCAAATCATCATCGGATTCAAGGTACATGGCGAGTTAAAAGCATCCTCATCATTAGATCTAAAGGAACTTTAAGGAAAGCTCCTTCACCGTTGCACTGCATATATACAACGGTATATAATGTGCAAATTAAGCTGAATAACAACACAAATATAGCCTCGATTACATAATTTGATGAAATGAGCGATCAAGGAAAGTCAATATTGCGCCATTGCCCTCGATAACGTATTATCTTGCAAAGACATAGATCTTTGGATATAAAAAGAACACATACTTAGCTTAGCCATACTAAAAAACAAAGAAAAAAAAATAAAAATAAAAATTCAAAAAGTATTAAAAAATATGATTTAAAAGTTATCCACATCAGCGCTTGGCCAGTGTCCATGTTAGTAATATCCCGCCAAAATTGGCCGGATGGACTCAATTGACAAGGATGAAAAGGTTTAAGATTCAACGATAAAATTGAAAGGTTTACAGGATTGAAATGGCAAAAGTGCAAAATTTTGGATCTTTTAGACAATTTTCCCTTCTCGTTTGTACCAAAGAACATATAATAAACACTTAAAAGTATGCATTTCTTACATTGTGGTTAGTTTTATATATCTCATGTGCCGTTAACTTAAACAAAATCATATATATGAATGGATATTCGTCTATAAATTTACATGGTTTTTCTCAATTCCTACCAACATATGAACATACCTCAATAGAAATCCAACCTCAAATTTAAAATTAAGAAACTATATGTATCAATCGTATTCTTGGCACGGTGTGGTGAGCCAATTGCAATGCTAGCATCATATGAATCCAATAAATTTTGCATTTGAATTTGGCAAAATACCATTTTTATGTTCACTTGCTTTTCGACTGATATGACATAGGCTAAAAAAAAACTTTCTTCAAGACTAGCATTGTCTTCATCTTTTAGGGATTTCATCAAGTGAAATCTTATCTCATTTTCTTTCTCGTCCATTGCAGTATCATGAGTTTTTGTTGAATAAAAAATTCTTAACCTAATAAACCTCCGCATGCAATAGGACATATGATGTTATTCATCGCTCTTTTTGGTGCCTGATTATCTCTCGTCACAACGTTTACTTAATCTTGAAGTTTCAGAGTAGACATGATTCTATAACCACATAAAACCAAGCTACGGCCAGGTTTCGTTATTTCCATATCTTGTAGAACACAAACCACATAGCGGGTATGGCCTAAGGGCTATGATCACGACATATATGTTGCATCACACATAAATCACACAGGAGAGACGCCATAAGGGAACACAAAAAAGCCGATCATTTCAACTTTCCGGTGGAAATCAACATGCGCCTGTCATAAGATCTATGCTTTAAACATGAGGTTCCCCAATTTATTCATTCATCACCATACCTATGATTTACATATAGACTAACCATCCCCACCTCCCAGCCGAACGGTTCAGGGGCGTGTGACCAAATGGTGAGAGCTATCGTTGTCAGAGCTGGCTGGACCGCTTGAGTAGTTGTTGTATCCATCGTTCTTCTCCCGCTGGGGCCCTGTTTTAGCCTCAGTGTTGCCTGTAGCAGTAGCGGTGGTAGGAGTAGAAGAAGTACTAGTGGTGCTCGTGGGATCAGTGGTCTTGCTTGAAGTAGTAGTAGCGGCGGAAGTAGAAGAAAAGGTAGCATCGTTACTGCCAGCAATAGCTTTGCGGCCCATGCTCATGGGCTTTGCATCCGCTTGTAGAGCTGCCATGATCAGCACAAGGACAAGGAAGAGCGCAAATACTGGTTGGATTCAGTTGCTTGACCCTGAAAGGGTGGATTTACAATCACACAATGATCGTCCAACAAAAATCATATGATTTGTTCTTTATGGAGACGATAAAAAGATCGATTTATGACCTACTGATTCTAATAAGAACCCTTTTCTCAGTTTCCTTTACTAAAGAAAAAAAAGGTAATTACCTTAACTCGAAGCCACTTGAGCATAGTCTTGATAGATGAGGTATAATACAAGAATAAGATATTTGAAACCTAGAGTTTTGCCGAACATACCAGTTTATGCGATGAGGAAGTGTCTATGATCTGGTGGTCCTTTGCGTGGAATTTATAGGCCAGCGAAGTTCTTCTGTAGCTAGGGTTAGAGAAACGCAGCATGCCCATCGGATAAGAACTGCAAATCAAAGCAGTCGAATCTTTCTTCTAAAAAAGCAGATTTGGAGTGGAGGGATCACGATGCTGCTGCACCACTAGAACAGGTTGAGCCACCAAGGATGTAATCATGATTAAGATTGATAATTGGGGGAACTCGTGGGTCGACATTCAAATGCTTCGTGATTACCGAGGGGCGCGATGTCCCCATTCTAGGGTTCACTTATGGGAGTAATGAGATAAAAGGTGAGATCGTTTAATCGATAATCATCCACAAGTACCAAGAGCATAATGAAACGTTAGTATGTCACCGACAGAAAGAAATTGTATATCAAGAATCTGACTAAAAATCAATAACAATCCTATTCTTGAAAAATACAGATTGAGAAATGCAGCGAGCAACAAATCCAGAACAATTAGAAGAAGGTTTACTTCCTGTGGATGCCATAAACTGGGACCCTAAGATGCTCTAAAAAAATTCATGTGCTTTGCCTTTGAGGGAGTTACGAGGATATACTGGTTCTTCATAGCATGCATAAATACCTAATCAAGCATGCAATATAAACCCACTTCTATCAGCAGCTCATTCAAGGAGGTAAGCAAGAACTTTGCCAGGCTCAGAATTTTTGAAGAAGCATCTGTGATTTTGTGTATTTAGAAATCAAAATTACTTTAACTAGATGGAACTCGAAATGCGCAAGACCAAAGCGCTTTCACAAGCCAATCCCAAAGCATGAACAATCAATTAACCATTTCCAGTTTTTCAGAGGATAAGTTAAGGATTTAGTTCCCCACCTAAACTCTACATAATTCAATTTGAAAGAAACTCAAACTCTTCTCAAGAACTTTGGAATTCTCTGTCAAGTTGACCACAGGAAAAGACTTGCAGGCAATGCACATTACTAATGAATCGAGCCAAGCCACTCCAACATGTACAAGACGATAGCCAATATCAGTCGAGAGGAAAGGCCCATGATTCACACTTTCAGGCCATTCCGCAAGTGTTGGATCCTCTTACGACTGCCCAGCAGCTTTACGAGGTATTGCTTTCTTCTTAGCTTCGGCTTTGTGTCCGATGTCGCTGCTGGCAAGAGCAGCTTTTACACTCTCGATTGCTTCGGGTGTAAATATCTGCGCATCCTTTTGAAACAATTGCTGCGCCTGTGCATGAAAAAGAAAAACTTTAAAAAGAGATCAAACTTCTATATAGTGTCCACTGGTATACACAATAAAAAAAAGAAAAAAAGACACAAAAAGACACAAAAAAATTGAATTGATAAATTTATGATAATTTTACCCCAAATTATCTTTATTTACCACAAAAAAAAATCCTTAAATTAGTACATCCATAATAAATATACCTTAACTAGTTTCTATTAAATTCTACCGTTAAATTGCCGAGATTGATGATATTTATTAGTTTGAGATGTACCACTCGTGGTAAAACTAATGTGCGATAAATTCGTCGTAAAATGTATTAATTTAGAGTTTTTAGTGATTAGAAAATTAGTTTTAGGAAAATTTATCAGAAGTGTACCGGTTAGAGATTTTTCGTGATATTAATCTAAAATTCTAAATTGATACGTGCATGCCGTATTTATTCCGAACTCGCCATTATGTCACGAAAAAATCTCAAACCACAGTGCTTATGCCACATTTACCACAATTTCACTATAAGATTTCGTTAAATTTGCCATCGGTGTATTTTCAGTGACACGAAAAAAATAATTTGAGATAAACGATAAGAATGGTATTAGTAGTTTCGGATAAATTGTTATATATATATACTAATTTGAGATTTCTGATTACATTAGTTCAAATGAGGAAAGACATGCATTTTCTAAACGTTTAAAACCTATTCTTCTAGGCACCATAAATTCCCTGTCCCGTAGAGTGCTCCGTTGATGTCTCGACTTAATCTCAATCAATGAGTCACACCTCTTTCGTGCGTGTGTCGGCAACTGAAAAAAAAGTTGATCCAGACACCGAGTGGAGCACCGTGCGGATTTAACGCTTCCGTCCTTCTTTTACGGGGATGGTGTTGGGCCGGCTGGTGGGCCTTGAGTTTTTGGGCCTGATGTAAGTTTCTGGTGGGCTCGTTTTATAGGGTCAAGTGTTGTGGGCTTTTCCTCAGACTCTGGAGCTCGTCCATGCTCACGCTATGGCCGAACTAAATTAAAGGTAATATAGAAGCTAGTCCCTCTACCTCCGCGCCGCTTCACTTGTCTTTTCAACCGTGGAAGCATGTAAATGAGGTACGCATCGACGGTCAAGAAATGTCGAGACGTGCGTAGGAATAAAGATGTCAATGGATTGGTAGGACGTCGAGGCACGTCTACTCTGTCCCGACTAGGCAATATCGGGTTGATTTGGCTTCGTCCGATTCGGTTTCGGTCATCACTTTATTATATCATCCTTTCAATAGCTTGATGGTCTTTGATGATGATGATGATAATAATAAAGTCATTTTGGTAATTTAATGCACTTTTTTAGAAGTTTGTGCTTAACGCTTTAATGATTGAGGGCGCGTTTGGTAACCATTCTGTTCTCGAAAATAATTTTTATTCGTAAATAATTTTTTTTTATTCCGCTCCCGAGAATAATTTCTGAGTTTTTAAAAACATTTTGTTACTGTTCAAAATGTCTACTCTCAATATAGAAATGCGTTTTGTTGGATTTTAAGATTCTTTTGTTTCTTTTTATTTATTAATGCTTTTATCATTTTTTTTTCTATGTTTTCTCTTTTCCTTTTTCCTTTTCCTTTTCGAATCTTACTAGTAAGGGGTGACTGGATTTTCATCATGATTGGAGAATAACTTTTGGAGTAGACGCATGGCCTTTTTGGCAGTGTAGAAACAAGTAATTTTTCCGGGATAACTTTGTTTTCCTTCAAATTCGGTACAAGTAATTTGGTCATACACAAACGAAATCATTAAAAGTTCATTGTGAAATAACTCAATGTCAAGTGGATCATCCATTTCCGCAATTTTGATAAGATGGGATCATCCACCTTCCGATTGAATACCAGTGGGGCTTCTAATCACAACCCAAGACTTGCTGGTGTAGGGAATTTATTGAGAAATGAAAGGAGTAGTTGAGTTGGTGGTTTTGCTACATTCATAGGAATATGTTTGTCGACACAAGCAAAACGGCCTAGTGGTCGGAACGCAGCTTCACAAAACGACTTGGATTTCATAAGATCATTACCGAGATCGACTTTAAAGCCATTCTTTTCTTATTAGCCTTGAGCACATGATTAATAATGATGGCCCTACTTTGCTTAAAGATATTAGAAGACAATTGCACTCTCACTTTGAGTTTAAAGTGCTGTATAACTTTCAAAAAGGAAATTGTTCTCGTTGACTGGTTTGCTAATCTTGAAATCGATAAGTGCTTAGATACTAATTTCTTTTCATTACCCCAACCGCATCGAACAAATGGGGACTTGTTATCAAGACAACATCCTCACTAAATTGACGGCTTTATTACTTTAGTCAACAAACAAATTGGCACCATTAAAATGTCCGAATTGAAAGTGGGTCCATATACCTTGCTGAGATAGCTAGTACGAGTACCTAGAGGGGGGTGAATAGGTATACACAAAAAATTTCTCGATGTTTGCACGATACTTAAACAATTAGAGACTTTGCAACAGTTGAAAATTCAATCGCAAGCGAGTAAGGGAAAGAGAGAATTGAACACTCGGTTTATAGTGGTTCGGCTTGATTCAAGCCTACGTCCACTCTTCGCACCGATGCCCGATTGGCTGGATTCCACTATGATCAAAGAGTTGTTACGGTGTTGATCTTCCTTGATTTCTAGGTGTAGATGATCTACCACACTTGCTCAAGGCGTCACCAAGTATAAACACTCTCGTATACAATTTCGCTCGTCTCAACTAACAATCAAAGGATCTTCGACTGGAATTTTTCTATCGATCACACCCTTAAAACAACTAGAACGTCTTCCTTTTATACTCCTTCATGCCATCATAGCCGTTGGCACTTACCAAAGGAATTCCTCAATCTACCCGTTGGACGGAATCAATCAAGAAGATCATCCGAGCTATATAAGGAATTCGATGATAGCCCATCAATCCTGTTCGCCCATACAATCGGGATCTCGGTTTCCAAGAATAGAATAATCCAAGATTATTTATTCGACCATCGGATCTTCAATCGTTCTTAGATAAGATATAAAGAATCCGAAATGATTATCCAACCAAAGAATCTATCCCGAGAGGATAGGATCAAATCCTCAATCATAAACCTCGACTTTGGATTTCCTTCAACACCGGATTAGAAAGACCGTCGGTGAGAATAACTTTGAGTCTTGAGTCTTGAGTCTTGAGTCTTGAGATAACGAGTCTTGAGACTATAAAGTCTTGAGACTTTAACTATCGATATCCAGACTTAGACCGATAGAAATGTTTTGTCGGCTTCAAAATATTCGGAAAGATTTCTCCAACAATCTCCCCTTTTTGATGGTGACAAAACTTTCTTGAAGATTTGAACAACTTTGACCCGCAAAAACATTTCTCAAGCAATATGGCTAACTCATAAAGATTAATAAACAACCAGACTCGCATCCACAAAGAAATTGGTTAGTCTTTCATGAGTAATACCATGTAACAATACTTGATATAAATGCAACCAGTCAAGCATCAAAATCCACAACCAATTCAGTCTAACACTCAAGTTCAAGTTCTCAAGTCATACTCAAAAATAAACATAACCACAAAAAGTCAAATAAATAATGTTTGTTCAAATTGGTTCTCCCCCTTTTTGTCATCATTAAAAAGAGGGTGAGAAAGGAGTCATGTCTCGCTGGGAATGCGCACGATCCGGAAATCCCCAATGGACTGGACTACTCCTTCGAGCTTCTTCGGATCTTCTCGCGAGATGAGCTACCTCTTCTCTCTTGGCATTGGCTTGAAGTTGTAGAGCGAGGTCTTTGTATTTTTCTTCCAGAGAGATCAAGATGCTTGTCCAAAGCATGCTTCAAGACTTGGATTTCACAATCCAGAATATATATCGGGTTACGCATTTTAAGAATATTCATGATACTACGAAGATCTACGTAATCATCCGTCGTGTATGCGGCATTGACTTTCTCGGATGGTGTGTGTGCGGACGATGGCGCTTCCGAACGGTCTTGCAGATTTGGAATCGTCGTATCATCTTCTTCGGGCAATTGAGAGACTCGAGCTTCTTCCGGGTCTTCCTGGAGATTTTCTTTGATCTTCAGCAGCATGAGGTGGAGACCTCTCTTGCTCGCTAACTCCCCCGTCTCTAGGACATCGAAAGGGGAAGAGTGATGATCAATCTCTTGATTTCCTTCTCTCCCATTTATCAGCAGATCGATCTTTTACTTCTTCTTTTTCTTCCTCAACTTCTTTCTCCTTCTCTCTCTGTTCTTCTTCTTCTTCGCTTTCCGCTGAAGTTCTCGTCGAATAAGACACAGAACGTCTTGTTCTTGTCGATCTTGCTGGAATAGTGGGATCTTCATCATCTTCATCTTCATCCTCATCCTCCAGGATAAGAATTCTTTTCCTCTTTTTCGAAGAAGCACTAAATGCCTTCTTTCCTTTTCCTTTTGAAGGTGATCGACTGGAGATTTCACTTTGAATTTCTCCATTGCCTTAGAAAGTTCTTGACGCATCTTCATTAACATTTTCAACCCTACCACCATCTTATCACACGGTCGAACACAAAAAGTATGTGGCAGTTCAATATTCGGATGTCTGAAGATCTTGGTCACTGACACAGGATAAGGCAATTGTCCTTTGTCTTTTGACACAGTTCGTACATATGGAAAAGAATAGTGTGCGGGAGAGAGAACTTCCGTCCCGAGTTGATCGCATACATCAACTTTGCTTCGAAAGAGACACGAAGTCTTTGAAGTAGACTTAGGTCTTAGACAATTGATCACAATCTTGTGAAGCACAATGTTGATAGCGTTCATTCTGGAATAGATAATTTTCTTATCTACATCCCTATCTTTGACAAGATCCGAGTAGTTCGAGCAGGTGAGACTTTAATTGGGAGATAGCCCCGTTCAACTCCAACTATGTCGCCAACATATTCACATCTACCACATAGACTTTGTCTCGAACATGAATGAAATTCTATTCGCATCCAAAAAGCTAAGATTTGAATAGAAATAAGCAAATCGGATGATCATACCCGTCTCGTAGAGTCGAGCGAGAAAGTCTCAAGTTGAAGCAAATTCAACTTCTCTCTTAGGTTCAAGTTGATGGAATCCGGGAAGTCAAAATCGACACTTCTAGGGTTGATTACCCCTCTTTCAACAGATCGTAATACACTTTTTCTTGATCCTTGGATTTAAACAAATCCATCCGATTTCCTTTCGCCTTTGCCGCCACACCCATTCTAGGTTCAAATTCAAGGAACATTTTGTCATCATCATTCGCGTCAATCGATTTTGTCCGGCATACGAGGATCTCTTGGAATGTTCGCAAGAGCTTCCTCTCGCTTTTCCTTTTGGGGCAATTCCCCATTCCTCCATTTTCTTCGAAAAGATACTCATTCCCATAATTTTTGTCCTTAAGGAAGTCATCTATGTAGTTCAATGGAGTACTGTGCTTTTCAATGCACAATAAAGTTTATACAAAAAGGAAGGCTTTTGAACTCTTCTTGGGTCGGCATCCTCGATTATCTCTTCTTCCAGATTATGACTTTCACTTTGTGGGGCAGGAGATGCTGAATGACGTGGAGGAGAGCGAATCGGACTTTGTCGGCCGACCGAGATAAGTCTTCTTCCTCGGTGAGATCGAAATGAGTCGGTCCCTTCTTCATTCTTTGTGGTCCCCGTTCGCGATTCTTGATGATTTCCTTGAAGACGACATCTTTCTTTGTCTATTGGAGGATTCCTTCACTTGCTTTCCCAAGAAAAATGACCACTTTCTCGACGATGAACAAAGAGTAGAAACAGTATAGAGAGAAGAGTGCTTTTTAGGGTTTTGAAGATTTGGGGAAAAGCGTATATATAACTTAGTTTTTGAAAAGGGAAGTTCAATCGGTGCAATGGAAAGTGAACGATTACTTCTTTTCAAAATCTATAAGCGCCAAAATTATTAAACAAAAGATCGTACCTTTTCGACTAAATGACAATTAGTACCTTTTAGAAGAAATACAACTTACGTCTTTATCCACGAATGTCGAGTCTCGGGACTTAGAGTCTAAGAGATCGAGTCTTTAGAGTTGGTGAGTCTCTAGACTTTAACTTCTTCAAGCTTCAAAATGTTGAGTCTTGAGCGGATAAAGTCAAACCGATTCTTCTCCAAAGGCTTTGTGAATATGTCCGCTAGTTGACTTTTGAATCAACAAATTGAATCGAGATTTCTCCATTTTGAATATGATCTCTAATAAAGTGATGTCGAATCTCAATATGCTTTGCTCTTGAATGAAGGATTGGATTTTTGGTGAGATTTATAGCACCGGTGTTGTCACATCGATTTCGTGCATGAGTCTTCAATGCCAAAGTCTTGTAGCTGTTGTTTTATCCATAGAATTTGCGCAATGCCTTCCAAGAGCTACATACTCTACTTCGTTGTTGAAAGAGCTACGGTGCTTTGTTTCCTCGAGAACCAAGACACCGTTCTGTTTCCAAGTAGTTGACAAGTTCCGAAGTGCTCTTTCTATCGATTCCCGCAACCGGCCAGATCTCGCATCCGAGTATCCTAGAAGATTAAAGTCTCCCTTCTTTGGATACCAAAGACCGATGCTTGAAGATGAAGCAACGTATTTGATAATTCGTTTCACGGCACCGAGATGTGATTCTCTAGGATCCGATTGAAACCTAGCACGAGATACAAACACCGAACAAAATATCAGGTCTAGAAGCGGTAAGATAAAGAAGTGAACCGATCATGCTTCGTACAGCTTTTGATCTATTTTCTTCCTTCTTCATCCTTGTCTATCTTCCGAGAACATGACATTGGTATGTCGATCTTTTTGCATTTTTCCAATCCAAACCTTTTGACAAGATCATTCGCATATTTTTCTTGATGGATGAAAGTTCCTTCCTTCATTTGTTTCACTTGGAGTCCAAGAAAGAATGTTAATTCTCCCATCATACTCATTTCAAATTCATCCCGCATAGACTTAGAAAATTTCTTGCAAAGACTTTCATTAGAAGATCCAAAAATAATGTCATCAACATATATTTGAACAAGTAAAAAGTTTTTGTTTTCCTTTTTGATAAACAAAGTAGTATCTACTTTACCTTTGACAAAACCATTTTGTAATAAAAACTTACTTAATCTGTCGTACCAAGCTCGAGGTGCTTGCTTTAGACCATACAGAGCCTTTTTTTCACCAAGACCGAGTCCGGCTTCTTTGGGTCTTCAAATCCAGCGGTTGTTCCACATAAACTTCCTCATGGATAAATCCATTTAGGAAAGCACTTTTGACGTCCATTTGGAATAACCTGAAATTTTTGTAACAAGCAAACGCAAGTAATAGACGAATAGCTTCTAACCTTGCAACGGGTGCGTAAGTCTCGTCATAGTCTATTCCTTCTTCTTGCGTATACCCTTTGGCCACGAGCCTTGCTTTGTTTCGTACGACTTTTCCTTTTCGTTCATTTTGTTCCGAATACCCATTTGGTTCCAATAACGGTTTTACCTTTTGGTTTAGATGTCAATTCCTGACATCATTGATGTTGAACTGTCTAAGCTCTTCTTGCATAGCGTCGATCCAGCTTTCATCGATAAAGCTTCTTCTATGCTTTTTGGTTCAATTTCGAGAGATGAGAGCCACAAAGCACTAGATTCTTCATGCCTTTTTGATGCGGTGCGGATTCCTTCATTAAGTTCGCCAATAATAAGATCTTTGGGATGACTGGATTTGTGTTTCCAGTTACGGAGTTGATGATCTCTTTCTTTATTTGATTCTCCATGATCGTCTTGATGATGGACTTCCGTAATCCGAGATGCTTCTTGAGATGTAGACATTTGAAGATCTAGAGCGGATTGGTCTCATCATACGAGTCCGGGCTGGATTCATCTTGCACCGAGTCTTGGAATTTGACATTCATTGATTCTTCCACTGACTGGCTTTTTTGTTGTAGACTGTAGGCTTTGCTTGATGTAGAATATCCAAGGAAGATGCCTTCATCGATCTTTCTTCAAACTTACCAACTCGATCATTTGCATTTTTTCAAAATAAAGCATTTGCAACCGAACACATGAAAGTATGAAACAATAGGCTTCTTACCTTTGAACAATTCATAGGGGTTTTATCAAGAATAGGTCTTAAAAAGACTCTATTTATAATATAGCAAGCAGTTGAAACAGCTTCAGCCCAAAATCGTGAAGAAATTTTACTTTCAATTAAAAGTGTTCTAGCCATTTCTTGAAGAGATCTATTCTTTCTTTCCACAACTCCATTTTGCTCGAGTATACGGAGAGGAGAACATGTGATTAACACAGATTTATCACGTAATCTCGTAAAATCTTGATTTTCAAATTCACTTCCATGATCTGTTCTTATACTAGAAATAGCACATCCTTTTTCATTTTG
Source organism: Eucalyptus grandis (assembly GCF_016545825.1). Lineage (NCBI taxonomy): Eukaryota > Viridiplantae > Streptophyta > Magnoliopsida > Myrtales > Myrtaceae > Eucalyptus > Eucalyptus grandis. The sequence continues at coordinate 58,520,872 of NC_052619.1, forward strand.
AACCTTTTTAGCAAACTTTTCAAAGTACGAAAAGGTTTCGATTTGTTTGCTAGAAAATATACCTGTAAAACGAGAGTAATCATCTACAATTACTAGACAATATTTCTTACCTCCAATGCTCTGGGTTCTTGTTGGTCCGAAGAGATCCATATGAAGCAACCGTATTACATGATTAGTAGATACATGATTTATTTGTTTAAATGAATTTTTACCGCTTTCCCGGAATGCATGGAGTACATAAGTCAGACTTTTGGTATGGCGGTTTAGGTAGACCTCTAACAAGCTGCTTTGAAGAGATTTTGGCTAATTGCTTCTTGTTGATATGGCCAAGCTTTCTATGCCATAGAATTGCTTCATCTTGAATTGAAATTAAGCATTGTTCTTCATTTGGCTTTACATCAAGGAGGTAGATGTTTCCATGCCTTCGACCCATGAAAGGCGAGTCGAATCTTTGCTAATTCAGAACAAATGCCTTCTTGAAAGAAGATCTTGTAACCGAGTATCACACAATTGGCTAATCTTTGAGTAGATTGTAGTTGAGTCCTTCCACTAGAGAGACATTGCTTATTGTGAGATTTCCAATTTTCGCAATTCGAATCCCACAATACTTCCTTTGCTATTTCCTCCGAATGAAACTTTTCCACCATTCACTTTAATAAGCTTTATGAAACACTCGAGTCTCTGTCATGTGTCTTGAGCATCCGCTGTCAAGATACCACTTTACCTTCTTTTTGAGAGACCGCATTCAAAAAGAGTCTCAAGCTTTCTTTGGTACCCAAATTTTCTTGGGTCCTTTCATGTTAGTAGGATAAGCATTATTAGGCCATACTCTCTTCACAAGGCTTCCAAACCATAGGACACTCTTTTTCAAAATGATCCCGACCGTTTGTTACACTTAGAACAACTTAAAGCATTTCGACCTACGGGCTTTACAAAAACTCTTTGAAATGATTTTTATAAGCCTCTTTCGATGGTCTTTTCTTAATTCTTTCTTTTACTTTCGGAAAATCAATCAAAGGGATTGTTTCTTCTGTCATACCTAGACCCGACTTATTAAAGTAAGGTCTTTGGATTGAAAGAACTTTTTCAAGTTTTTCGGACCCTATTGAAAATTTCTTTGAAATATTTGATAAATCAGTTTTTAAGAAAGCATTTTCTTTTGAAAGATTGTCTTCACTCTCTTTAAGAGTAGAAACATTCAAGTCTAAATTTTTACCTTTTCTTCTAAAATGATTTCCTTTTGTTTTAAAACTGAGTTTTCCTTTTTAAGTTCGGAAATCCTTTTAAGAGAAGTCTTAAGACTAAAACATAACTCATTAATATATTTAGAGACTTTGACAGGGATTTTATAATTGCTTACCTCAAATTCACTGTCCGAGTCCGATCCCAGTCCGAGTCCGATTGCGCCATTAGACACGGGTTGGCATATTCCTCATCACTCTCTTCACACTCGTATCGCTCCAGGTTTCGGCTTTAAGAGCTTTTCGAAATTTCTCAGCTTTTCCTCTTTTCTTTTTCGAAGAGGACAGTTAGGTCGATGTGTCCCTTCTTTTTACATTCGAAGCAAACTACTTCTTTGTTTGGTTCCTCATCATCAACAGACTTGGTCTGCTGTCTCGAGAATTTTGTTTCCTTGGGATAAACCTTCGCCTTTTCTATTCAGTTTTCTGAATCTTCTTATCATGAGGGCGAGCTCCTCATCATTCATATCATCTTCGGGAGAATCTGCATCATCGAATCATCATTTGATTTTAGTGCAATAGATTTCTTACCTCTTGGATCTTCGTCTTCATTAATTCGTTCCACTTCGTAAGATCAAGAGTTCCAATCGGTTCGTCTACGAGATAATGGCATGATTCTTTGCGTCTCTCTTATTGAAGTCTTTATATGATTCCAATCCTTGGAGAGTCCACGTAGAAGCTTGTTCACCTTCATGGGATCAGAAATTTTTTGTCCTTGGTTCTCAAGACCATTGACAATATCTGTAAAACGACTAAACATGTCGGTTATAGATTCTCCTGGTTTCATTTTGAAGGATTCATATTGACCAAGAAGAATGTTAATTCTGGTCTCCTTCACTCGACCGTTCCTTCATAAGTGATATGTAACCTGTCCCGGACTTCTTTTTGCTGTGACACAAGAAGATATTCTGTTATATTCAGTTGGTGACAAAGCACAATATAAAGAATAAATTGCTTTAGCATCAAGTGCTTGTCTCTTGTTTATTTCTTCTTGAGACATTCCGCTGGTTTCAACGGTTTCTTTTCCTCTTTCGGTGTTTGATGCAGCAGCAATAGTGATTCCTTTTTCCACTACGTCCCATTCCGAGGATCCTTTGATCGTAGGGAAAGCTTTCATCTTGTTCTTCCAGATGTTGTAATCCTTTCCATCGAAGTAGGGAGGTCTGGTATTGCTTTGCCCTCCATCAGCCCGGTGCTAGCATACTAGCCATGGATCTTTTACTCAAGTAAAACACTTCAAACAAAGTAAGAACACAGCTCGATACCAATTGAGATAGCTAGTACGAGTACCTAGAGGGGGTGAATAGGTATACACAAAAAATTTCTCGATGTTTGCACGATACTTAAACAATTAGAGACTTTGCAACAGTTGAAAATTCAATCGCAAGACCGAGTAAGGGAAAGAGAGAATTGAACACTCGGTTTATAGTGGTTCGGCTTGATTCAAGCCTACGTCCACTCTTTTCGCACCGACAGCCGATTGGCTGGATTCCACTATGATCAAAGAGTTGTTACGGTGTTGATCTTCCTTGATTTCTAGGTGTAGATGATCTACCACACTTGCTCAAGGCGTCACCAAGTATAAACACTCTCGGTATACAATTTCGCTCGGTCTCAACTAACAATCAAAGGATCTTCAGACTCTGGAATTTTTCTATCGATCACACCCTTAAAACAACTAGAACGTCTTCCTTTTATACTCCTTCATGCCATCATAGCCGTTGGCACTTACCAAAGGAATTCCTCCAATCTACCCGTTGGACGGAATCAATCAAGAAGATCATCCGAGCTATATAAGGAATCGATGATAGCCCATCAATCCTGTTCGCCCATACAATCGGGATCTCGGTTTCAAGAATAGAATAATCCAAGATTATTTCGTCGACCATCGGATCTTCAATCGTTCTTAGATAAGATATAAAGAATCCAAATGATTATCCAACCAAAGAATCTATCCCAGAGGATAGGATCAAATCCTCAATCATAAACCTCGACTTTGGATTTCCTTCAACACTGGATTAGAAAGATCGTCGGTGAGAATAACTTTGAGTCTTGAGTCTTGAGTCTTGAGTCTTGAGATAATGAGTCTTGAGACTATAAAGTCTTGAGACTTTAACTATCGATATCCAGACTTAGATCGATAGAAATGTTTTGTCAGCTTCAAAATATTCTGGAAAGATTTCTCCAACACTTGCAAGTCCTCACAGGAAGTAGGCCAGCAACTTGCATCTAATCAAATAGCTTCTCTGCAGCTTCGGGTCTGCCACCATGGAATAAGGCACCGATCAGAATGTTAAATGTGACGGCATTTGCATTGAACCTGTGAAGAGCTCTATTGACTCATCGAACTTTTTAGCATTGCAGTGTGCATCTATTTCGGTGTTGCAATTATAAACATCGGGCGAGCAGTTTTGTTCACCATCAGTTTGAGCAACTTAGCATAATTGATATGATGTGTGAGGCAACAACCGTCCGTCGATATGTTCATGTAACTACATCAGGCTCTACACCTCCTTGACTCATCCCATCAACGACGCATTTTGCTCTGGTTGCCATCCCTTATATACAAAGTGCCCTGACCTCAGGGAGAAAGTTCGAACATCTGGGATTACCCTCCTTTGCACCCTATCGATCAAAAGCCTTCTAGCCTCTACGCGTTTAACGGAACTGCATAGACACTCAACCAACGAGGAATAAGTAACAGCATCCGCGACGTAGCCTTCCCGCACCATCCGCTCGAACAAAACCAGAGCTTCTCTCCACCGACCCTGATGAGTCGCGCCGTGAATCAGGTAGCTGTAAGTCAACAAATCAGGCCGGACAACTTTCCTGACCATCTTGATCGACAGAGCAAGAGCTTCTATCCACCGGCCTAAATAGCATAGACCCCCAATCAAGGAATTGTATGGGATGACATCCGGTTCGACACCTCTACCGACCATATCCTCCTTACAGCGAACGTCGATCACGGTATTGTAGGCGACCACATTCAGCTTGCAATTATGCCTTTCCCACTTTCTCAGCAACTCCATCGCCAGACCTCTATCCTCCTTCCCCAACGCGCCTTTCAGAATGGCCGCCTACGTGTACGCGGCTGGGCCTCAACCCATGGTCTCCCATTTCGTCCGCCAGCCTCACCGCCCGATCCCTCTCTCCGCCCTCGCACTGCCCGTTGATCGGCGTGTTCAGCATCACCGAGTTGACCTCGAACCCGAGCTTCAAGACCCTGCCCAGAACTGCGAAACCCAGCTCCACCCTCCTCAAGCGGCATAGACAGTTCATCAGAATCCCCCAGATGTAGACATTCAAGCCCACCCCGCGAGAACCCATGTCCTCGATCAAAGCGACGGCGGCACAGTAATGCCTCATCCGAACCGCTCCTTCACGGGAGGCAGAGGTCGCATCTCGACGCTCGCGTCGAAGCGGGACACGGCATCGAGAAGCCTCCCGAAACCGCCGCCGGCTCTAGATTCGCCGCGCGCGCAGCTCACTGATGGATCAGAACAACCAACGGGACGAGCCCTGCTCGAACTAGCGCACGACCTGCGGAAGCGAAACGAGCGAATGAAGACGGAGCAGAGGGAGATCGCGCTCCTCCCGGAAAACATCGACTCGAGGAATTGGGTGCGATGAACTCCACGAGCGTCGTCACCTGAACGTCGGCACGCTCCTCTCAGTCCTCGTCACTCCGCTCTCCCGCTCTTCGCCGCCGCCGTCGCCGGCCGTCGCCGACATTTTCACGCGTGAGCTCTGTTCTGAGCTTCCATGGGCCCTTTTCTGCTCTTGAAATTCCTTCATGAATTGGGGCCCGGCCCGGCCCAAGAGAGCTCGAGTTCAAGACCCAAAAGGAAAGAGAAAGAAATAAAATAAGGAAAAATAGGAAGATATTCAGAGAATAATTGAGGAGTTACTTAGGATCCGTTCGTTTCATGGAAAATATCACGTTTCCGGAAAATATTTTCTAAGAAGTCATTTTTCAAAAGAATGACTTCTGATATTCAATTGGAACTCGAAATTTGAGTGGAGAATGCTTTTTATTGTTCGTTATCTAATTTGATTTTTTGACAAAAATTACCAAAAGAATTAAATTTTAATATTTTTAATTGACAAAAAATTAATTTTATTTTGTGTATATTTAAAAATTTGATTTTTAATTATTTTTATTTTTAAAAATCGAATTTTTGTTATTTTTAATTTTTCTTTTCTCCCCTTGTCTTTCCTCCTCCTTCCTCTGCCGCCGCGTGCCTTGACATGGCCGGCTGTCCGGCGGCTGACCAAGACGCGATCGTTAGATCTGGCGAGCTTAGGCTTGGCCGATCCAAGCGAGCCGTGAGCTCGCTGGCTAAAGGATGTGGCTTGCTTGGATTGAGCAAGCCGCAAGCTCGTCGACCCGATCCAAGCGAGCCTGAGCTTCGCCAAGGCCGGCGAGCTCGAGCCTCGCCCTTGTCGGATCTGGCCTTGGGCGAGGCTGGAGTTGGCCTATGGCGGGTCACGGTGGCCGCCACCTTGGTCGGCCACCGGTCAAGGAAGAAGAAAAGGAAAAGAATTAAAAGCTCAATTTTTTATTAAAAAAGAAGAAGAAGAGGAGGGAAAATAAAGAAAACAAAAAATAATTTGAATTGAAAAATAAAAAAAGGAGGAGAAAGTGAGGGTTTATAGGGATGTGAGATGAGAAAGATCGAGTGAGGAAAATGTATTCTATTTTTCAAAAGTGGAAAATATTTTCTCCTAATTTATAAGAATTTTTTCCCTTGATGGAAAATATTCTCCCAAGGCAATTCATTTTCTATGAAGCGAACATCGAAAAATTCGGAAAACGTTTTCTCGGAAGTTATTTTCTATGAAACGAACGGGGTCTTATTTTTAAATTTTACCAAAGAAAAGAAAATCAACGGTCTTTCTATCGTGCTGTCTTTTCTTTTGTTCTTTTTTTTTTTTTAAATCATCCATAGAAAATCATTCAAATCAGCAAACTATAATAATAGGCATTGATTAACCCAGTTAATTTTATTAAGAAGCATGATAGATACAGTAAATCATTTTTAGAATATATTTTTGAGATCATTTATTTTATTCGAAACAATCACGTCCATATTTAAAAATATAAAGAGTCATCTCGGAGATGCCGAATGCAACTTAGCAAAATCCCTTTCGGCGCAATATGCATCAAATTCATTGGATGCCCAATTAACTATGTGACATTTGTCGAGTAAACGGAACCAAAATGCTAATTTTATATCGAACTTCCTCTGGTGATAAATAAATCGGGAATGTCGGCATGAATCGTCCAGACGTAGATACGGGTGATGTATTTTATTTTATTCCTCGGCAGTGCACGCTCGCCATTTGTGTCCATCTTGGCTTCTTGTTGCTTTCAATTCGGCCAGTGTCAGACAAATCTTGGGAGTCAATGTTGGGTAAAGAAGAGTGGCCAACTCCTATTTGGATTCGAATGACCTTTTGATATTAATATTCAAATTATCCTTCTCGCTTAATTAGCAAAAATCGGTATTTGGCAAATTGTAGAAGAAATGGGGCCGAAATCATTTTAATATTTAAATGCGTTGTGTTAAGACGAGTGCTTGTCTATTTATATACTACAAGAAACCGTATCTAACTATCCATTGCTTAAATGTCAAAAAAGATGCCTGAAAAAAATATAAAAAATAAAGAAAAAATAACCTGTTACGAAACATGCTAGACATCTAAGCGAGTTTCGAAGTATTCAAAATAGAAAGTAGGCGATTCCATTGAGTTTTCGATTTCTTCTTAGACTAAGCACATATCTAATTTCGCAGAAAGAGAAAACTAGATTTTTTGGTATGTCTTTGTTTAATTTTCGGCTTCGTACCAACCATAATCTTCCTCTAATTTTTTTAAAAATTAATTAGGGTTTCGAAAATTATTAAAGGATATATAAAAGCTAAGTTATTACGGCCTTTTCCTTTTTCCTTTTTTTTTAATCATTTTGGCTAGAAGGTACCAAACGCTAAAAACACAATTTATTTAGAGATATGTTCCGTAGAAGTCCTAAAACTTGTCCAAAAAGTGCAATTGAGTTCTAAAACTTACAAAAAGTTCAATTAAGTCCTAAAACTTGTCAAGTTAGTTCAATTGAGTCCTAAAGTTAACACCGTTAGCATTTTCCGTTAAAAATGCCTACTTGTCATTTTTAATTATTTTTTATTTTCCACATGGATTTTTTTAATGATTTTTATTCACTTTTAAAAAAAATTAAAAACTAAAAAATTAAATTTATTCATTTTATCTAAAAATTAAAAGAAAAGTTATAAAAGTTATTTTTAAAATTGTTTTAAAAAAGCAGCCCTTTCTCCCGCTCCGCCGCCGCCGCCCATTGCCGGAGGGGCCGAGCGACGGTCGTCGGCCCTAGGCGGGGTGGCGGCGAGGGCGAGGGCCGGTGCTTGTCGCCTGCGCCCGGGTGAGGCTCGCCTAGATCCGGCGAGCCTCGCCGGCCCCGAGCAAGGGCCGATGAGGCCTCGCCCACGGCGGGCGACGGTCGCTCGGCCCCAAGCGAGGGACGGCGACGATCGCCCGCCTTGGGCGAGGCCTCGTCGGCCCGGGCGAGGGACGGCGACGTCGCCCGCCCGGGCGAGGCCTCGTCGACCCTCGCTCGGGCCGGCGAGGCTCGCCGCATTTGGTCGAGCCTCTCTCCCGGGCGGGCGACGGTCGCCGGCCCCTCCGGCGATGGGGCGGCGGAAGTCCACCGCTTTTTTTTTTTTTTTTTTTTTTTTTTTTTTTGAGCAATTTTGTTTTTCTAAATAAATTTAGATTTTCCTTTTTTAAATAAATTTAGATTTTCCTTTTATTTTTTAATCTAATTTTTAAAGATTTTGAATAAAAAATAATTTTAAAAAGCCATTTGAAAAATAAAAAAAATCATTTAAAATATGACGTCAGCACCATGTAGCAATTTCTGTTAACTTTCTTAACGGTGTTAACTTTAGGACTTAATTGAACTAACTTGACAAGTTTTAGGACTTGATTGAACTCTTTGTAAGTTTTAGGATTCAATTGCACTTTCTGGACAAGTTTTAGGACTTCTGCTGAACATATCCCTTTTGTTTATTTGTTGAACTTTCCTACCCTCTGCGTCGAATCTCCACCTCTAGTGTAATGATTTGACAGGACCAAATGATAATTTCCTCATCCGGCTACTGTTGCATACATCTCTTTGAATGAGATTGCTTTCTAGACACTACGATTACTCCATAAATTTAATGTACATATTAATGTGATATAATCTTATAGGATGTGATGAGTTCTTATCCAATTGTTAACTTGAATCCATCACCTTCCCATTTTTCCTTTTTTCCTAATTTTTACCTAATTGAATTTTGCCACCATTCCAAACTACATTAATCATATTTTGCCTCTACATAAGTGAAATCAAATGATGGAACTGAGCTGGACCAATTAGATTGAATTGCCTCAATTTTTGCCACTTGTTGAGGGAATGTTAGAGATAATTAAGGTTTTCTCTAGAAAATTTTTTTATGGTAAAGATATTTTAATAATTCTGTTGATTATATCTTTCAAGATTGTACATTTATTATACGTACATTCCACGTATGTTGCAGATACATTGCATGTAAATTGCACGTATGTTGCTTACTAGATAATAATGTATAAATTTAATGTACATTTTTCAGGAGACAATGACATGCATGGTCCCTTAATTATTTTTTAATGTTTAATATGACCTTGAACTGTTTTTATTTTATTTTATTTTTGTTCCATCTAATCCTCAAGCTTTTAAAATCCAATAATTTTAATCCTTCCGTTAAAAATCCTGACATTTGCTCTTCGACAGGCCATTGCAACAGTTGTTTTCTATTGCTATCAGGCCATATTTTCCTTGGAATCGCCTGCATCAAAGCAATAGAATGTAACGGCATTCACAATCAAGATTAAGGGAATGTCCTACGAGTTCAGTCCTGTCATTGTGAATGTTCGCAGGCTGATGGGGACTTAATATTCTAATTCTCGAGCCTGGACAAGGCCGAGCAATTTAATTCGAGTGATTTTTCTTGTTCATAATAGGCTTCTTGGATTAGTTCCCTTTTTGTTGGGGGGGGTTAAATGCAGCTCATCTCTAAATTAAGAAATCTGCAAACTTGTGATATGATCCATCATCAATTTTTTAACTCATTTCTTGTTCCAGTTGGAGGGATTGTATGTGAAATTGTGACGTTGGATATGAATTGGCTAGATCGATCATTCCGTGGTGTTGAGCTTCGGGGTCGGAGGCAAGATGTGCACCACATCTAGGGTGTACCCGACTATCGCGGTGGTCGACAACACCCGTCTCTTCGCCTTCAACGACGGGACTCATACAATCATGATCGAGACTCTCGAGCACCCCTAGAGCATGAATCAGCCTGTCATTGAGCGAGTGGCTATCGCAGGGAAAACTAAAGATTTCCCCCCTTTATTCGCTTAATTTCTCTATAAAAACTTGTCCATTTTCTTATATTCACCATGTTAATCCTTTGAATTCCAACTTTGCGCATACGATTTACAAATAACATGTGTGGAGTTTGACACCCCTCGCTCCGCCAAGACCCATTGAGGCGCCACCATCCGTCGGAAATTGTAATAATAATCAACCGCTGTTGTAGCAGCTCTTGTTAACATCTCATGCTCGGATTTTGTCTTTTGGATGGCACTATAGTTGATGGGGTTTTTACTCTCTCTGAGTTCTCTTGTAAGTGGAATGGAATTGAATGTTGTTACATTCTATTGTTGCCACATGTTGAGGGGACGTTAGAGATAATTATGAATTTTTTTAGAATAATTTTTTATAGTAAAGATATATTGATAATTCTGTTAATTATATGTATCTTTTAAGATTGCAAGTATATTGGATGTACATTGCTTACTAGATACTAAGATTAGTGCATAAATTTAATGTACATTTTTCGGGAGGCAATGATATGTGTGATCTCTTAATTATTTTTTAATGTTTAATAAGATCCTTGAACGGTTTAATAAGAACTTGACACCTCTTGCTCATCCGAGACCAACCGCGGTCACTGTCCCTTAGAGATTGTAATAATAATCAACCGCCGTCGTAGCAGCTCTTGTTAGCATCCTCATGCTCGGATTTTAACTTTTGGATGGCACTATAGTTGACAGGGTTTGTATCAGTTCGTTCTTTATTATTCTCGAAAATGACTCCATGTTCAGACACCCAGAATAAATTGGTTATGATGAATCTTATCACATAATGTTTATATCCCGTAGCAATATTCACGAATATCATTCTTCAATCGAGTATCTTTCTTCATCATGATTTTTTTCGACCTCTGCTTGTTTTATACACGGACGCACATATACGTAATACAAGTATAACATAAAAGATGTTATTGTAATTTCGATGAGAAATACTTCACGTAACTCTCATGTCAATGCTATGCAAATTCTGATGATGCACATACTATTGGGAATATCGGATTCCCTAAAATGGATTCGACACTAAATCGAACCCCTAAAACGAATGCGGAAGACAAACCCAGGAAGAACATGTATCACCGATCCTAAAGCACACCATGAAATCGAGTGTACCTTGTTAGCCACAGATTAAACACCAATGCTGAAAATTGAGGAAGAAATTCTGATCCCGTTCGATCAAGGAGCGTGCCGTTGCTATTAGGGGGAGAAAAAAGCGTATACTTCTTTTCTATTTTCTTCTTTTCTCTTTTCCAAGGGAGAGAGAGAAATTGACTTACGTTGCCTAAAGGGGAGAGAGTGTCTTCACGTGCGTTCATCCAAAAGGTATGTGCATTTTATTCCTTTCCCTCAAAGCGTCTCCTTCAATAGACGCAACCCTTCAACGTAACATCTCATCCAAAAGACGCAACCCCTTAACGCACTCTTTCATCCATGGGCCCTAATTTTGCGGGCCAGGCTTTTAGGCCCAACATGGGCGGATGAGCCAACTTAGGCCTATCACATTAATCAATAAATAAAACCATCATCTCCCACTCGCACATGGTGGGTCGAACAGGATCCTCTTTACCTCTCTTCAACAGTCATACCAGTGAATAATCCGTGCGACTAGCATACTTTGAGAGCTCGTTGCCATACATCTGTTATGAATATATATCAGCTCATAATGTGCATCACACTCTGAGTAGATTTAGTATGCAGTACCCTAGATCGATTGATCATATTTATATCTCTCTTGATCTCTTTTAAACAATGATACATATATATATATATATATATATATATATTGTATTCACAATTATGATTATCCCAAAGACAGTCATAATTAGTTAACCAGTGAATACAAAATTACAATGTGATTCTTCAAATTCGATCTTCCTCTTTCATTCAAACTCTCAATTTCAGTTCAGCTTGCTTTTCTAGAAATGTCCCATTAGATCGAATCAACTCATGACCATTGGCAACATCCTAAGATAGCAAACACTAAATAGAAATCTTGAGAATAAGTAAAAGTCATGAGGGCGTTAAAATTGATGAACTCTTTTCCTCAAGAGTCTCACACAACATAAAAGTTGAGATCAAACTTTTGCCACTCTTATTGGTCGTTTCATGCATACGTAGTATGAAATACGTATTACGGTATTAACTCATTTCCCATGGAGCGTATGTCTACACCTTCAATACCGTACAAATGATAGTTCAGACATACGCAATGTCTAACTTGAGTTCACGTATCTACTCATTCACAAAATTCATCAGAACTCACATCTAGTATCATAGACAGATAAAGTAAAATATGTGGGTTATTTTATTTTCGAACATAGTAAATATTATGTCATCATCTTAACATCCAGTTAAGGCGACAAATATATTTTAAGCTTGAGCTCTCGATTATCACCTAGATAATAGGCTTAAAAACCGTCTCATCTCTATTTATCACATAGTAAATAGAGGCGATTATCCGTGTGAGTGGGCCAATCTTATATTTGTTCGATATACTTTCTCAACTTAAAGTAATGCACTAAGCATTAAGATGCATAAAGATCAAACAAATATTCATAGGCATTAATAATGAAAAAACACTAGTTCATAAATGTGAACAACTCAGGGAAATTACAATATCCAATACATCAAACTCTATGCAATCCTAGAGATCTTACATGACCACAAAACACATTTCTAGGTATTGGCTTTGTTATAGGATTTGCTACCATTCTATGTGTAGATATGTACTGTAAGTTCACATCTTTTCATACAATCATATCTTTGACAAAGTTATACTTGGTATCTATATGTTTGGTCTTGCCATGATATTTTGGATCTTTGGTGTATGCTTTTGCTGCTTGGCTATCACAGTTAATCAACAATGAATCTGCAGCACTTCCAATAACACCTAAATGATCCAAAAATCTCTTAAGCCAAACACATTCTTGTATTGCTGCTGATAATGCCACGAACTCAGCTTCCATCGTGGACAAGGCTATACACGTTTGTTTCTTACTGCTCCAATATATGACGCCATTATTTAGTAAGAAAACAAAGCCAGAGGTAGATTTCCTTTCATTTAAATCTCTTCCATAATCAACATTATAATAGCCTTAGAGTCGCAGATCATTTCCTTGATAACTCAGCGTATAATTAGCAATTCCCTTTAGATTCCTCAGTATTCTCTTAACGGCTTTCCAATGTACTTGACCTGGATTGGATTGGTATCTTCTCATTATTCCAACTGCAAAACATATGTCAGGTCTTGTACACATCATAGCGTACATCAAGCTCCCAACAACACTAGCATAAGGAACATGTTTCATTTGTTCCTTCTCTTGTGGAGTCCTTGGACATAGTCTATGGCTCAATCATTCACCTTTTGCAATAGGAGTATCAATGGGTTTATAATCTTGCATACGAAATCGTTCAAGAACCTTATTTATATATGTTTCTTGCGAAAGAGATAACGACCTCTTCGAACAATCTCTTGAAATCTTAACTCCAAGAATGTATGCAGCTTCACCCATATCTTTCATCTCAAAGTTGGAAGATAACCAACTCTTCATAGTATTTACAACTCCATATTGCTTCCAACAATTAGTATATCATCAACATATAATGATATGATCACAAATTGATCTTTGGATCTTTTGATATATACACAATGATCCTCATCTATCATTGTAAAATCATATGCCATTATGGCATTATGAAAACGTATATATCATTGTCTCGATGACTGCTTAAGGCCGTATATCGATCTCAAAAGTCGACATACCTTTTTTTCTTGGCATTTCATTATGAAACCAGCAGGTTGTTCCATATATATTTCTTCTTCTAATTGTCCATTGAGGAAAGCAGTCTTTACCTCCATTTGATGTAACTCAAGATCCATACTTGCCACTAGTGCCGGAATAATGCGAATCGAGGTAAATCACACTACAGGAGAAAATGTTTCTTCATACTTAATTCATTCATGTTGATTATACCCGTTCGCCACAAGGTGAGCCTTATGCCTTTCTATCGAGCCATCAGCTTTTCGCTTTATTTTGAGAACCCACTTGTTCCCAATAGTTTTGTGTCCTTTTGGAAGATCAACCAGTTCCCAAACTTGATTTGACTTCATTGACTCAATCTCCTCTTCCATTGCATGAATCCATTTTTCCTTACTAGGGCAATTTAGAGCCTCATTAATATTTCTTGACTCATCCTCATCTTGTGGAGCAACCATAAAAGTTTTCCCTTCGATGTCAAAACGTCGACGGGGAATACTTTTGCGACTTGTTCGCCATATGGGAGATTGTACACTTTGCACATCATTCCCCATCATGCTCTCACTTGGATTAGATAATGACGATATCATCTCATCATGTGGTTGTAATTGAGAGTGAGTAGAATTAGATTCATCACTTCTCATGTTACTTCCACTTGGACGAACTCCATTAAGTTCATTATCTTAATCCAATGTTTTAAATAGGGAGTAATCCTCACCTATTTCGCCCTTCTTAGGAAATTCATTCTCTAAGAATGTCACATCCTATGATTCAAATTCAGTTATACTCCCACTTTCCTGCTCACCTATGAACACATACCCTTTCAAGTGTTCGGAGTATCTTATGAGAATACTCTTATTTCCTCTGGGACCCAATTTCCCAAACTTGTGAGAGGGCTCATGAGTATAGGCAGTACAACCCCATGGCTTAAGAAAACTTAAGTCCGATTTTCTACCTGTCCATAACTCATATAAAGTGGAAGTAACTGATTTGGAAGATACTCGGTTAAGTATATAGGCAGCAGTTAACAACGCATCACTCCAAAAAAATGATAGGTAAGTTAGTATGCACCATCATGGACCTAACCATTTCCAGTAGGGTTCTGTTTCTTCTTTCCATAATACCATTTTGTTGAGGAGTATATAGAATAGACAACTGTCTTTCTATTTCTTTTTCATCACATAATTTTCTGAACTCATTAGATAAATATTCTCAACCTCGATTGGATCTTAATACTTTTATTTTCTTGTCTAATTGATTTTCTACCAAGTTCATAAACCTTTTGAAACAACTTAATGCTTCAGATTTATGAGAAATCAAATAGCCATATCCGAATCGAGTATAATCATCTATAAAAGTGATGAAATAAACAGCTCCATGCCTTCCTTTCACATTCATTGGACCACAGATGTCAGAATGGATTAAATGCAGATGAAATTCAGCTCTTTTACCTTTTCCAAATGGTTTCTTTGTCGTTTTCCCTACTAGGCAATGCTCATATATGTGCAAATCGACTTTTTCAATGTTGCCTAATAAGCCATCTTTGGCTAGTCTATTCATACGTTGTTGGCCAATATGATTATGTCTAGCATGCAACACATTCACATCATTATCATATGGAATAGAAGACGTGAAAATGGAATAACAAATATTGACATCACCACAGTTAACATTTAGTATAATAAAACCATCCAGAAAATGATCACTACCATAGTAGTTTGTATCCAAATACAAATCTACACCACTATTACGGAAGTTCACACTAAAACCAAGCTTAACCAACACCAAAACAGACACTAAATTTCGACGAATTTCCGGAGCATATAGAACATCATGTAGGAACAAGGTGCATCCACCACGCATGTTCAATTGGCAAGTGCCAATTCCTTTAACTTCAGCTCTGGAGTAATTTCCTATATAGATCCACTTAGTTCCAGTTGGTACTCGTCGGAATTCCATGAAGGATCCTCTATCATTCGCTACATGGTCTGTTGCTCCTGAATTTACAGTCCACAAAGGATTGGATTAAGCCAATAATACAGAATTTGACACATAAGCAAAGTTCTCAAATGTACAAGAGGTGTTCACCTTTTTCGGTTCACAACAATTGTGAGCATAGTGACATTTATTGTC
The DNA here is from genome assembly GCF_016545825.1 of Eucalyptus grandis. Classification (NCBI taxonomy): domain Eukaryota; kingdom Viridiplantae; phylum Streptophyta; class Magnoliopsida; order Myrtales; family Myrtaceae; genus Eucalyptus; species Eucalyptus grandis. The sequence goes on from NC_052619.1 coordinate 58,536,476, forward strand.
ACAATTGTAACACCTCAATCTTGACATTTTCTTCACTTGAGGACGTTTTCCTCTCTTGTGTTGGTTAACTCTTGATTTCTTGCAATAAGGACTTGATCATTTGCATTCCCACATATTGAATGAATCAATACGCTTGCGCTTAGAGCTCAAAGCCTTTTCTGAGCTAGAACCAGCATTGCAAATGTCTATTTTCTATTTTTGGCTCAAATGCCGTTAGGCGGTTCTCTACTAGCTCAAGGTGGTGCACGACATCCTCAAGATCTTCCATAACATGGTCAAGAGTTTCTAGTGCTTCTTGCTTTTCTAGCACATATTGAATCTTCATATTCAATATTTCACAATTGTTGCCGTTCATATTAGCAATTACGTTTTTAGTTGCTGAAACCATCGATCTGAATACATCAGACATATATGCACGAATAATTAATGCTACCATTTATGCATCCACTTTGCACAGACCCATCATATCAATGAACAATTTTAAGTAAGGTTTCAGAATCAAAAAGTCACTATGTTTCCAATTATCCTCCAAAAATCATAACTTAAAACTATTATTAATATAATTGTTTTATGCAAAATAAATTCTATGAAGTTACAAAAACTTCTATGAACTACCTACAACAGTTAATAATAACATAAATCAAATAATATTTGACATCCAATAGAATAATAATGTGTGACATCCCGAATTTTAACCTCGTCCCGAATATATGAAATGGGCATTTCGCCGGCGCGCCTATAGTCCTTTTTCTCTGAGCTGATCACTCACGAGTTAACCAATCTATTGGGTGAAGCCGTTAAGGGATATAACCGCAGTAAAATTCCTAAAAGCTACCCGATAGATCGGATCGGACTAAAATCGCGTTCGATCGATTTTAACCACGAAATGGAATTCGGTTTCGAAAATCGAACGTTCGAGCATGTCACGGTTCATTTATAAGACATCGTCTTGTCTTTTGGAGAAATTCCGTCGAGTTTGGGATTTTTACGGAAAATCAATTTGAACGTCGCGGAAAATAGCGAAAATTCGGATGGGCTCAATTGAAGAAAATTTGGACTTCTGAGCCGAGCTACTAGGTGATGGGAATTTGTGGAAATGTTTGGGATTTTTCTTCGACGAAATTGAACTTCGAATTGGTGAAGTTGAGGATGAAATCGAAGCCAAAGTTTAATGAAATTCGGACCTAGAATAAGGCAGCAATTTTTGGACTTCAAGATTTGGATTATTGATAAAATTTATGCAAGACGGTAATAAGAATCATTGAGATAAGTTGAGGGCTAGTTGGGGGACAAAGCCTTCAATTTAGTGGATAAGTGTGATGACATTTCTTTCTTTTATTTGAGCTTCTTCAGGAAGTGTCGCCGGTCTCTCTCACTTCCCCATCCACTCGCGTTCGCGGAATCCCCCTGACCGACAGCCTCTGCAGGATTATCTTCTTGGGCTTTATTACATTGACTAGAGTCAATGTTTATCCCTCATTCGGCCGACATCCCTTAGCTGTCTTTCCTTTTTTATTTTTATTCTTTTCATTGATTCAAAGGAAGAAGCAGCTTCTTCATTTCTCTTCTCGCGATCACCCCCACCGAACATCCCCCGCAACTCTTGGCCACATGTCCGCTACCCAGCCATCTTTGATCAATCTTCAGCAAGCGAGACCCCTGCTCTTGACTCCATCATTTCATCGACTCATCCACCGCTTCACTTTAGCCCGCCAGCTGCTCCGATTTCATCGGTTTGCTCTCAACCAAAGCTATTCCAGCTTCGACTCTGCCACGCCCGTGACGCCACGCTGCAGCTCTCTTCGTCCGCGCATCTTCAGTTCATCCAGTGAAGCTTGGCCCAGCGAAGCGTGTTCTTCAAGACCCAGCAGAAGGCCTCAACGTTGACCGAAGCAAAACCCCGAGTCCTCAGCTTCTGCCAGCAACGTCCAGCCTTCTTCAGCTCGCCAACCTCCACGAGTCTGCTGTCCACCGAATTCAGCTCATCAAAGTCAGCGCCAAACGGTTAATTGACCGCATGCCCCATGCCAGCGAAGCCATTGTTGACCGTGAAATCTCCACTGGAGAAATCCCCACACGTCCGAGGTCTTGCTGCTTCAGTCTACCCAGCTGCGAGGCTGCCTCTTCGGTCAACAAGCAATTGGCCCCATCGATTCTCCTTCTGCAGCTCTCGTCTTCGGTACCTCCACCGAAGCAAGTCTCGGCAGCCCATCTTCGGGCTCTCTTCGTGGGCCAGCTACGACAACCCATCGAGTCCATGAAGCAGGCCGTGAGATCCAGCAGTCCTCAAGCCCAACAAAGCCAGTAATCTCGACTCATCAGCAGCTTTGTTACTTCCTTGTTCAGTCCAGTTGAAGCCGCAAGCCCAGCGGCCCATCCAGTGTCTTCAGCCCGTAATTTCAGTTTCAGCAGTCAGCCCATCAGTTGAGCAGTTCGGCCCAGCTTGCAGCAAGCCCATTTGAAGTCCAGCCCGCGAAAAAGGCCCATTTGCAGCCAAGCCCAAGCCCAAGAGTGAGCCCAGTCCAGCGCAAGAACAAATCTCAGTTGAGCTGAGATTTGTTGGGCCCAAGTTTAAGGCTCGGTCCAAGCCCGCTGGTGTCGTCGAAAGCTTGATTTCGGCCGCCGTCGCGGTGTTCTGTTCTTCGCAAATCAAGTGAGTAATCTCACTAATCCTTGCTTAGTAGACTAATGATGCTTAAGGGTTGATTAGATTTAATTAAGTGCAATTAGGTGGTTAGATTAGTTTAGATCAATTAAATTAGTGACTTAATGATGCATGTTAGGTGGTTAGACTTAGTCATTAGCAAGTAGAGACGTACTATTATTTATTGAATGCATCTCGGGATTTTTCCCGACCCTTATTGGGCTTCAATTAGGCATTACGGGCCTAAATTGGATTTTTAGTATTTATTTATTAATTTTCGAAATTAATTATTTAATTATTTATTTTTCGGAAATTAGGTAAGGATAGTCGACGACCGAAATTTCGTGCTGATTGTCGTGGTACAATCCGTTTATTTATTTGAGCTCTACGTGGTGCTAAATTGAATTAATTGTGTAATTTGAGGAATTATTCCCAAATTGATTAAGATTGAGTAATTGAGTTGCGGATGGCCGAGTATGATTGTTTAGCGTTAATAATACTTTGATGGGCTATTAAGTGGAGAAGTTTGTAAGAGTGAATTGAATATACTTTTGGCTGAGATCCATCGGGTACGATAATATCGTGTGAAAATTGAGTGAGTTGATGAGTATATGGGGATTTATCCCAAAATTGATCAGTGTCGGTATTCAATTAGAATTTGACTGTGAGAGGTTGTGAGTTGAACCTCGAAAGTCGCCTAAAGTATGGCTGTGCCTACAGGGGCCGAATTCTGCCATTGAATTTGGAGTCGGTCGCGCCCGTTGGGGCCGTAATCTGCCACCCGATATGGGTCGCGCCTGATAAGGCCGTAATCTGCCACCCGATATGGGTCGCGCCTGATAAGGCCGTAATCTGCCACCCGATATGGGTCGCGCCTAATAAGGCCGTAATCTGCCACCCGATAGGGGTCGCACCTGATAAGGCCGTAATCTGCCACCATTAAAGGTAGCGCCTATTGGGCCGTAATTTGCTACCTAAAGATAGGTCGTGTCCTTTAGGACTACAATTTGTTGCCAATAAATTTGGTAGGCTATGCTCGTGAAGTCGTGAGCATGATTTGAGACTGAATAAGGGAAACGACTGGGGAATAGTCGAATTGACATGAAATCGACTAGGTCGATGGATCAAGATATTGATCTGTGATGTAATTACTTGGGTGCCTATTGAACTGTGCTAATATGCGGGTGGAATTTGACGCCAAGGTAAGTCCTCTAATCCATGCGTGTATAGACAGCCCGGATAACGTATTGGTTTTCTAATCGAGTCTTAGTGGGGTAGAACTTGCTGAGACGTAGTCTCATCCCGGTTGTGGGACAACATTTCAGGCCCGTAGATGAGCCTATGAAGAAGGAACTAGAAGAGGACAATGAGCCGGTAAAAGATGAAAAGCTTGAAGGATGTGAGCTTAGTGAAGAAGAGTCAGAAGAGAATCAGGATGATCCTGAGTACGACCCGAATGAGGATTGAGATCCCATCCTCTTTCGTAAACCTTGTGTTGTGTATATAGAGTGTAACTAGAATGTTATGAATAGTCTTGTAAATATACTTTGAGTTATGTCATGTATAAAGGTTCGGTTGTGGATTTCAATTTGAAAAATATGGCTTTGCTTTTCTATCCCATTGTATTATTGTCTATGGATTTATAACTGCTTCCGCATGTGCTTAATAAACGAAAGGGTCGGCGATACTTAGTCCTGGGATATTGCATTATAAAATCGACCAAGTAGAAGGATGTGTGCGTGCCCGAGGATCGGGGCGTGACATAATGCTTTCACATAATACAACTATCCACTACACTAAGTAATATATACAGAGGAAAATATCAACATAGAAAGAGATATTTACACATAAAACATCTCAAACTAATCTAAGAAATAAATAGAGAAAGTCCCTGCTAATCTATCAATCAAAATATTTAAGAAATATGAAGGCACATTTGCCAACCATGGAAAAATTTTGGAGAGCTTTCATGTCGCCTCCAAGGCGTATTCACTCTGCGCCATGTGGCGCTCAATCTAAAGGTTGAAGTTTTGGTTAACTCAATCCTATAGTACTCTCTTACAAAAGCTACTACTAGCCTCCTATAACCCGGGACAACGTTGACCTCCCATAGGCGATCTAACACTGCTTGCTATTCAGGTGGAAGAGTGTTCATCAAGGTCGGCACCTTCTCAAAATCCGGCATAAGATAACCATTCCAGATGATTTCCTGTATCATCTGATTGACCCTGACCACATGTGATACTAAATCACCGTCATGCCACCGATAATTAGATAACTCTGTCATCAGCCTTTTAAGTCTTGCTCTTCCTTCGTCCGTTCTCGGGAATACAAGTATCCGTGCATAACGCATCATAGTTCCTGCAACAAATGCATAACTAAAAATGGATCACTTATAATCCATAATGAACATAAGGGAAAATTATGATTCATGCAACAAATGCAGAATAAAAAAATGGATTACTTATAACCCACGTAGACATAATTGAAAAAGAAATAGATTCTTTTTCCCCTTTTTTTTTTTTGGGTCAATGGTCAAAATCAATGGTCAATGGTCAACGGGTCAACGGTCGGAGTCAAAGGGCGGCGGGTCGGGCCGGTCGGACCGGATAGCCTGGTCAGGTCGGTCGGGCAAACCGACCGGCACGTGCCGCGTGCGTGCGCGGGCTGACGTCATGCAGATGTCAGCCGGCGCGTGCAAGGCACGTGCCAAGCTTCCGCACGTGCGTCGCACGCGCCTGCGGGGGACCCCAGTTCGTTCCGGCCGCGCGTGGCGGCACGTCCGGCGGCGATTTGCCACTCGTTTTTCTTGTCTCGACGAGGCCTTCCATCTAACGCTATTAGAAATCGATTTCGACTTACAAAAACTCAAAAAAAATGGATGAACAAAGTGCTCGGGTGTCGGGATTTTTCCGCCCCGATCGGTGTCGGCCGATTAATTTCTCGAAAAATCAATAAGAAATCATCCATAAACATGAAAAGGGTCGGGAAAAACATGGAAAATGATCGGGAAACAATAACAACCTGGCTTTGATACCAATGTTGGGAATATCGGATTCCCTAAAACGGATTCGACACTAAATCGAACCCCTAAAACGAATGCGGAAGACGAACCCAGGAAGAACATGTATTACCGATCCTAAAGCATACCATGGAATCGAGCGTACCTTGTTAGCTACAGATTAAACATCAATGCTGAAGATCGAGGAAGAAATTCTAATCCCGTTTGTCGCGACCAATTTTTTCGGATGTGAACCACCTAGGGTTTGGCTAATGGGTTGTTAAGCCTAGACTTAACTCGGGCTCTCCCAAGCCCATATCAATTCACGACTTAGGTTTGAATTGTTAACATGCAATTGAATTTTAACTAAGAGTCGTCACTAATCTATTTTTGGTGGGTCGATTAGAAACCCTAGTAAAGTAACGGGATATTTACTTTACTCCTACGAACCAGAGATTAAGGGTACGAGGACTTGGTTACGTTAGATTTTTCTAATACCCCTTCGGTACCTTTCTTTTTATTTTGAAAAATGTTTGGCAAGCAATTTGGATTGATTTTAAATATATTTCCCTAACATGTGAGGTGTTCATGCAGGTGCGCAAATCTCCAATTTAACACCCAAGAAAGCAATTAAATGATGCAGAACTTACCTCAAAGTGACGAAAGCATCTGCAGTGTTTATTAAAATCCACATCAACAATCCTAGATATGGTTTCTAATTAATCCATATGCAATGCAATGCTTTTAATCTAATATGAAATGATATGGCATGGAAACATGTTCTAAACATATGAATAAAATTTTTATGATCTCTTAATGAACATGCAATTGTTAAATATGAAATCTAAATTAACCAAAATGACTTAATTCTAATGACGTGCAATGCAATGTAATGACGTACAAAATTATTTTAATTAAAATGACACGTGACATATAATTTAATATGCGAGCTATATGTCACGCTACATTTATTAAATGACCTAATCTAATGACGGACAATTTCTAATTAGAAATGAACCTAACAATAATCACTAAAATGACATGCATTTCATGAACCTAATTCTATATGACATGCAAATGACATTTTTTATTTTAAAAATGCAATCTATCTTAGAAATTGCAACTAATTTATCCTAAGACAAATTTTATGAAATTTGAAATGATCTAGCTAGATTAAGATTCTATCTAATTTAAACTAGGGATTAAGTCATATTAAATCATAATTTAAACTAAGACATTATCTAAAATGCAATTTATCTAAAAAAGATTATCTAAATTTAAAATGAAACATGCAATTCAATCTAATATGCACAATGATTTTTTTTTGTGTTTTTCTTTAAGAAATTCGAAATTAAAACTAACACATAATTAAACATGCAATGCAATTCAAATAAAAAACTAACAACCTAAATGATTGCACTTTCTTTTTTTTGGATTTTTTTTATTTAAAAATTCGAAATAAAATTGCGATTTTAAACCTAAGACTAGAAATATTCTAAAGCAAATCTATTCCTAACTCAAGTATTTTTGGATTTTTCTTTTACGAAAATAAGATTGACTCAACTAACTTCACGATGACAAATCAAATAAGATAAGATTGATATCCAAAATTAGCGAACCATATCTCGTGCATGAGATCGGGTTGGCCAATTTTAAATTAAATTGCGAATCGAATCTCGGGCTTGAGATTGGATTGTCGATTTTATAAGAGATTGCGAGTGGGGCGCGAAAATCGGACTGTGAATCCCTAATTTGAGGGCACTTTCATGTTGGAATCTCAATCAAACATTTAAGAGGAACAATTCCAAGGAAAGTAAAAAAACTATAACTAGATAAGCAATAATAATAATAAAAATCTACCTAATTCCCTTTTCCTTTTTTTTGTTTTGTTTTGTTTTTTGTTTTTCTGTTTTTTCTTCTGTTCCAGGCACCGCTTGTGGATGGGAACCGACGAATCGGCTCGGCAAAGGAGGCTCCGGCCAAGGTGAACCGACGGCGGCAGGCGGTGAAGAGGTGAATCGGCGGTGGGCGAGCGCGCGGAGGTGATTCGGCGGTGGCTTCGCGGACAGGGGCGTCGGATCGCTGGGAGGTCGAGCAAAGGCAGAGGCAGCAGCGACGGGTTCGGGGCCTGCTGGCGTCGAGCGGACCACCGGGTCTGCAGCGGCGATTGGTCACGGACCAGCGCGGAGGTGCGGGCTACAGGGGACTCCGGGCCATCGGATGGGCGTATGGTGGCTCAGGCTCCAGATCTGGAGCGGTGCTGCGAGCAGGGGCGTTAGGTCGTGCGGCAGTGGCGTCTCCGGAGCTGCGAGCAAAGATGAAAGGCAGGGGCGCCTTGGCCCGGTGACGCTGCAATAGAGGGCGGAGCGGCCCGAGCGTCGCGGATCGACACGGCGACGGCTTCGTCGGGCTGCCGGTGTCGCGGCTTGCGCGGGCGCAGGGACCTGCGCAGCTTCAGCAGAAGACGGCGAAGGAGATAGGCACTGGAGCAGCAGCAACGAACAGGGCAGGTGACGTCGGGTCGTCGGGGCAAAGGCGAAGCGGGGCGGGTCGGCAGAGCAGGGGGCTGTCCGTCAGGGCTCCGGTGTTGAACTCGAGCGTGGCCAGTGGAATGTCGGTGGAGCAGATATGACTCGTGGGTCTGGCTGAGGCGGCGTCGCGATTTCAGGGGCGCGGAGCAGCCGCACTCAGAGATGGGGCTTGAGGCCGGTGCGTGGGTCGCCGCAAGTCGCTGCAAATCGGGGGGGGGGTACTCTGGCGCGGTGGCGAGCGAGCAGGAGCGTCACTGGCGGTGTGGAGCAGCGAATGGACGGAGCAAAGCGTGGAGAAGATGATTGAACAGTAACTGTCCAATCCTCTCCCTTTTTGCTTTTTCTTTGCTTTTTACTTTTTGTGTTGTTTTCCTTTGAATCCCAAAAAGCCCCCCTTTAACTTTTTCCGTGCACTCCTTATATAAGAAAAACAAAATGAAATCTTTTGTAAATATTTCATCTCTTATGAAGATTGCTTATAACCCCTATGATCACGAAAATCCTTTTCCTTATCTCCCGAATATCTTCTACTGATTTTTAAAGATAAGATTGCAACCCGATTTTCTTAAATTCCAAAAATCCTCATTTCAAACCTTAATTTCAGAAAACGGGCTTGGGCCAATTTGTATTCTTCATGGGCTTAGTCCAGTCTGTTAATTTAAAACCCCAAACTACTAATTCGACCCATCCGCTACCGGTCCAGTAAATGCAAATAAAAAATAAATGCACCTACAACTAAATGCTATGCAATTAATTAATTAATTAATATTTTTTTAGGGTTTAAAATTAATCCCTAATTTCTTAATGCGACAAATGACTAAACGAGTAGCCAAAATTTAGGTGTCAACACCGTTCGATCAAGGAGCGTGCCGTTGCTATTAGGGGGAGAAAAGAGCGTATACTTCTTTTGTATTTTCTTCTTTTCTCTCTTTTGAGGGAGAGAGAGAAACTGACTTACGTTGCCTGAAGGGGAGAGAGTGTCTTCACGTGTGTTCATCCAAAAGGTACGTGCCTTTTATTCCTTTCCCTCAAAGCGTCTCCTCCAATAGACGCAACCCTTCAACGTAACATCTCATCCAAAAGACGCAACCCCTTAACGCACTCTTTTATCCATGGGCCCTAATTTTGCGGGCCAAGCTTTTAGGCCAAACATGGGCGGACGGGCCAACTTAGGCCCATCACATTAATTAATAAATAAAACCATCACATACAAATAACGGGGCGAAGTTTACGAATCAGATTCAATAATTAAAATTCAAAATTGGACTATCCGTAATTATCGCATCAACCTACGTAAGGCGGGATTTGAGAAGGGAAATTAACTGAGGAGGAAAGTAGAAACATGGATTTCATTACTTTAATTAGCTGAAGGCTTACGGCATGATCCGTAAAACTTTACTTGAAGATCAGGTAGAATAATCAAAAAGCACAAAATTTTCATTTATTGTCACAATCTTCTACATCGACCGTAGATGAGACCTTGCAATGTGACCATTCCCTCCCTTGGGATAGAATCCTCCCGGAACGCTCTCGTCACCGCTCCCATACACGATCCTCAGTATCTCCTCCGGCGTCCGGTCGTACGAGACCGAGTACTTGTCACCTGCAAGCACGTTCCCCTTGATCTTCCCCTCGGCGCCTAGGTGGAGCGGCACGACGAGGCCCTCGTCCTTAAGCCCGTCGTGCCCCAGCTTGTTTCTCAGCTCCGACATCCGGTCCGAGAACTCCGCCATGGTTATCCCGTACGGCTTGACTTCCCAGGCAGCCCGCTCATATAGAAGGGCTCGGATCACTGCATCCTGACCCGATTCCACGCCGAGTAGGCCCGCGACAAGCTGAAAAGCATTCACAAGACGGGCGCAAGGATTCATAGGTTGCTCATTGAAATTTTTATAAAGTAGATAAGTTGTAGAGATCGTTTGCTGTACCCTTTTGGAGACAGAGCCCTGAAGCTTGGGGTTTGCTCCAACATAGCCTGTGAGGCCAACATAAGGGACCAAGTAGGAGGCAAGCAAGAAGTTAATTTCATTGGCATATGGATCAAATGGAGGCTTTAAAGCATGCCCAAATGCGTTGTCCATCACTTTGGCAAATGAAGCCGCAGACAAATTCAGCAGTGGCCTTGGAAACCCCTTCACTGTCGTCTTGATGGCCCTGCATTGATTTAAATAAAAAATGAACAGTGTGATTTGGTCATCAGCAACCATGATGATAGGAACTTGTTCTAGATGGGTCAAGTGTGTGGAGAACAATTAGCCTTAGGCATAAAAGAATCCCCAAAATCTAGGTTGGCAAATGAGAATTAGCACCAAAGTTCGTCTCTAACATTTGAAAAGAAAAAAAGAGAATGAGCATCAAAGTAAGGGAAAATAATTAAACGGAAAAGAAAGATATGGGCATGACTTCTCTAATGAAAGGACTCACTTTAAGTGACCAACTTCTTGGAGAGCAAATTGCAAGATGATATCCTTGATGAGAGGACCCAAGTTGGCAGCCCTTGCTCCAATTGGGGACGGACCTCCCATGGTCAAGTTTGGGGCCACCTTGTCCAATCCATACCCCAATGAGGCATACAGGAAGAGCTCTGCCTCAAAGTACTCCAGATTCAGGGGAAACTCCAGTAGATCCACATCTCTTCTCGGGACTTTGTGACGATAATGGGACTCGAGGTCCATGCAGTTTGAGCTCGGGACGAGAAGGAAGAGGAGGAAGAAGAGAGCCATGGAGGCGGTGGCGATAAAGTTGGTGAATGCCATGACCTAAGCTTTGGATGTCTGTTCTGTGTTTGTGTTGTGCGAGTCTCAAATTGGGTAGTGTGCATATATATAAAGTGTACCGGGTCATGCATGTGTGGCGTTGCGTTTAAGGGGAGGAAAAGGTGGATAAGTGCCTAGTCAAAGAACAAAGGATTGCTACGTGGGAGATCACATGAACAGTTGGGGTTATGGGAGGGAATTTAGGAAGTTGTCCTGCTTTTTCCTTGTTTTTGGTTTGAATTGGAAATTGTCTCGGCATGGAGATGTGGCTTTTTGCTATTTAGGGTAATTTCTTTTCGGCCCAAAATAAGAAGGGAGAAAAAAATCCTAAGGTTTTCTATCGAGGGTTATTTCTTTTTGGCAAGAAAAAATCCAAGAATTATGAATTCGTTCGGTTTGGTGACTCGGCCGAACTTGGCTCTTAGTCACTCATTTAGGATATAGAGATTTCCTCATGATATTTGGATTGGACAAACATGTATGTAACACCGGCATGTCATAGATGCCCGTTCGTAACTCTAATTAACATGAATAATTGCAGTCATTATACAATCTTCCACTAACATTGACTTAGAAAAAGAAAACACAACCTACTACGACGGTAATAACTAATGATAGGACAATTATGGGATTAACATATGGTCCTTATGATGCAAATTATCTTCATAGAGTATCATGAGTCATGGGTGGGCTTGAATTTAATAATTGAAGCGTTAAAAAGATGCCAAATGCATGGCTACGAGTAAATTTAAAATATTTTGTTCTTGCAATGCAGGCCATGACCCTTCATAAATTAGAAATAATTATATACAAATTGATTTATGACGAAATTATCTTCTTGAGGCCAAATGGAGTCGGCAATGAGGAATTTCCCTTTGTACATTTTATTTCTGTTTGGCAATATATCATATCTTTGACCATCTTAGAATTTTTTAATCTTCATACAGGTAACTTAAACAATGACAATAGCTAAACTCGTAGTTAGCATAAAGTTCCGGAGACAGAGAGAAGTCTCTCTCTTATATTTTAAGCCACAAATTCCAGTGTCTAACAAAGAGTAAAAAAATTTATTAAAATAAATTTATAAAACCGGACCTAGAAAAGTCCATCTATAACTGCATTTCCTTAGCTAGCCCTAATGGCCACTTTTCCCACTTGGGAAGGGAGAGATGAGGAGTTTAATTTCCCACCTTCCCAAGGGTAGCCTTGAAAACTTGAGTGAGGAAGCAGAGTTACCATGTGCATTATATACACAATGGCTTGTAAAATAGACATAACATAGGGCCAAACCAAAAAAACAAACCACTTTTCATCATGTTTTCTCCGGATATCGATTTTTTTTTTTTTTTTTTTGGAATGAGTGCATTAGAAGTTATAAAATATTTTTCAAAAGTATAATCAAATTCTAAAACTCGTCAAGTTTGTACTATTATGGATCTTCATCAACATTTCACGTCACTCAAATTGGATGGAATTATCAAAGTACTTGATTGCACCATAGGACAAGTTTTTAGATTTAATAGCACTTTTTGAAAGTTTTAATACTCGATTACGCTATGTTCACATATTTTAGACGTTTCGTCCATTTATTTTTTCTAGTGTAAAAGCTAACAAAAACCCCTAAATTATGCCAACTATGACAAATTTACCTTGAACATTTTTGTGTGACACTAAAAATCTCAAAAGTGTATCCGTACGACACATTTACTGTTCATCAAAGTTTAGTCAATGAGAATCGTAAAATCTGTCTATATGGATACTTGAAATCCCAAAATAAATAGTGTTGACATGGCACCCATGTGACTTAAGCAAAATTAAGACAATGTTATTATGGCTGAAAATTCATCTAATGGAATCTTAATGGTGGGTAAATGTGTTACATAAGTACAAGTTTGGGTCTTTTATGTCACTAAAAAAAGTTAGGATAAATGTGCTGGGGTTTTTTGTGACTTTTTTCCATTTTTTCTACTTGAAGTGGCTCTTCGCTTGTTAGTGTTTAATCTCTTTTCCTTCTTATCAATTATTTATTTATTTCTCCATTTACAATAAAGTTACTATCGACCCCTCTTGACATCAAGCCCAAAAATAAAGAAGTAAATAACTCATATGAGGTCATGACATGTACACATAACCGATAGGTATGATTGTCAAATGAGTAGATCGAGTCGAAAATGGTTCGATCTAAATTGATTTATTTAACCCGTTTTAACCCATTTATATCTAATACAAATTTAATTACCTATACCCTACTCAGTCTATATTAGGAAAACATTTCCATATTTAATCTAACCAAAGAAATTCCATATCCATCTAACTCGCTTTAAATTCTTTATGTGTATATGTTATTTGGATAAAATTATTGTTTCAACTATAAGATCTTAAAGAATTGAATATAATGTTGTATTGATTCACAGTAAAAAATAAGAGAAAGTTAGTATATGATAGCGAATTAAGAAAATCACAATAACAAATAACCCATAAAATGACTCAACTTATACAGGTTAAGAAATGAATGTCAAATCAAGTTAAACTTCAATGATTATTTATGTCATTTTCCCTATCTTTATTTTTAGCTATGAACCCACTTAAGGAGATTATAGCTTTAGGCATTTAGAGTAAAGGGACCCCTAAAAGAACCCCGACACAGATTACTTTTGTTGTTGATTCTATATCACCTGATCCAGTTATGTTTTCTTGTCTCAAGATCAATCTAAAAGCTCTTGTTTCTTTGGCCTGTGATCTCATTGAACGGCATTTTTGTAAGTCCTAAAGATATCTTAATAATGTTGGGAATGGAACTGCAGGAGGATAGTGGAGCATAGTATGTCGTTTGGCCTCTCAATTGCGCCGAGGACGAGCATGAAGACAACAACGATTACCTGGAGCAACATGAGAATGGGTTGGAGCAAGAAGAAGACATTGAGGAAGATGATGAGGTGGATGATGAAGAAGATGGAGTGGCAGAAAGGGGGAGGTAGATGAAGATGGCCGTGGGAAGGCTGAGGATCCACCCACAAAGAGGAAGAGGGCAGTTAGAGAAGTGGAGGAGGAGGATTCTGAGGATAGTGATGTAGATGATGAGAGACCTCCCAAGAGATAAGGCCCTGACCTAGTTCCTCGTGTTGGCCCTGAGTCCATTAGGACTTGACACATCCATCCCCACCTCTATTCGGGTCAAATTGTGACAATATCCTGGTGCTATATATAATGGGAGAATTACCAAAAAAATTATAAACCTATTGCAATTGTGCCAATTCAGTTCTAAAAATTTTTTTTGGTCAATTTAGTCCTAAACCTTTTATAATTGTGCCAATTTAGTCTATCTGACCAAAATTGGCCGGCCGACGCTAACGTGGAATCTAGCCAGGACGGCTAGCCGGCGAATGCGATGTGGCAATTTTTAAATATTTTTTTCTAATTTTTAAATATATATTTTTGAACTTTTTATTTCTTTATTTCTATTTTTCCACCTTCTCCTTCCTGCGGCCGGTGAGGTCGGCCTCACCGCCACCTTTGGCGAGGTGGCCCCCGCTAGCCACCGGTGAGGCTTGCCCCATCAGCCTTTGGTGAAGGCGAGCCTCGCCCAGCAATGGCAAGGTCGTGGTCGCCACATCTAGCGAGGAGCCTCACTGGCCACCAACGAGGTCGACCCTCGCCTTGGATGGGCGAGGTCGACCCTGGCCTTGGCTGGGCGAGGCCAAACCTTGCCTTGGTGGGCGAGGCCGAGCCTCGCCGGATCGGCGGGGCCTTGCCCAGCCAAGGCGAGGTCGACCTTGCTAGTGGTCGGCGAGGCTCCTCGCCTTGGGACAGCAAGGCTCAACTTTGCTAGATGTGACGATGGCGGCCTCGCTGTCGTTGGGTGAGGCTCGCCTTTGCTAGTGGCCAGCGGGGGTGAGCCTCGCTAATGGCTGGTGAGGTTGACCTCATTGACCCTTGCCTCCAGTTGGCGCCAACCGGCTAGAGGAAGAAGAAAGTGAGAAAAAAAAAAAAAAAATTCAAAAATTCAAAAAAAAGATTTAAAAATTCAAAATAAAAAATTAAAAAATTAAAAAATTAAAAAATTGCCACATCGGCGTTTGATGGCTAGCTGTCCCCGGCCGGCGTCCACGTCGGCATCGGCTGGCCAATTTTGGCCGGATGTACTGAGTTGACACAATTGTAAAATTTTTAGGACTAAATTAGCAAAAAAAAAAAAAAAAAAGCTTAAGATTGAATTGGCACAATTGCAATAGATTTAGGATTTTTTTGGTAATTCTCCCATATATAATTTCTAGGATAGATGAAGAAATCTATATAAATTTTTATATCTTTTCATAATTTTTTCTGTCAGTAACATTTCATGTAATCCCTACTTTCGATCCTTCGAAAATTTTGATGATCCACGTACAACTTTTTTTTTTATTTATCGTAATTAGACATTTCATTTAAGTAACGCTGAAAAACAACCCGCTTGTACCGCGTCCGAAAGCAGTAAATTAAACAAAGCTGGGGGAGGGGAAAGACATCAGCGAAAGACAGGGACCCGCGAGAATGGGCCTTGGCAGCCCAGTCCGCAGGTGTGTTTGTCTCGCGTTTGGTAAACCTAATGAGAAGACGAGAGAAACAGGGGAGTAAGGCGGCCGTTTCCGCTAGCAGCGAGTGGCTCTCCCATGGCGTCTTCTAAGGGTCGTGCACGACGTCGACCACCTGGAGACAGTCCGTCTCGATGATGAGGGGCTCATCAGACTTCCCGATCCGCAGAAGATGGCGCAGCGCTATATTGAAAGCTTGGACTTCGATCTGCAAAGCAGAATTTGCTGTGGCTGCACAGGTGAAACCTTCTGGCATAGAACCAGTATGATCACGATAGATATATGCAGTTGATCCTGAGATATTACCACTTTTGAAGGCTCCATCTATGTTGATTTTTAATGTACCAAGATCAGGGGGCCTCCATAGAGATCCTGGAGCTGAGCGAGGGGGGATGGATCCTGTTATGGTGGACTGCAGATGCTTCGCCAAGTTGGAGGTAGCCTATGCCGCTGCCACAACGAAGACGAGATCTAGCTGCTGGTGATGAAATAGACATCTGTTGCGTTCTTTCCAAACGTGCCATAGGAGAACAGCAATAACCTCCATACCTGGTGAGTTTTGATTTTCCACGAACCTGTCAGCTAGCCACTCTTCAATACACTTGATTTGAGTAGGTAGAATTTGTATGCGAATCCGAGGGTGAGACCATACGGTCGAAGTCCACGGATAGAGAAGGAAAAGATGTTCTAGTGTTTCTGGAGTCTGAGTTGCGCACACCCTACAGATAGGGTCTGCACTAATATGTCGGTGAAAGAGATTAACCTTAGATGGGAGGGCATTTTGAGTGATGGACTAGAGGAAGAACCTAATTTTAGGTGGGATGTGGAGTTTCCAAATTTGCTTCCATAGTGTTGAAGGTAGTTGGAAAGAAGAGGATGGTCTGCTGTCCTAAATGTGGATGTCTGTTTGTCGAATTATCTGATAGGTACTCTTCATAGTTAATTGACCATTGGTAGTCTCTGTCCAAATAAGCTTATCTTCTGCATAAGTTGGGCGCACCGGGATGCTGAGAATTTCCTTGATAATGTCTTCATCGAAAAACCGATGAAGCAAATCTTCATTCCATTTGTTCTGATCAGGTAGCAATAAGTCAGCCACCATTCGTGGCTATTCTCGGGTGACAAGGCCTCCTAAAATTCGTCGGGGCAGCCGATGATCCTCTCTGATGCGGATCTGAGACCCATCCCCTACTGACCATTTCAATTTAGGCAAAATAGAATCCCTTCCTATAAGCAAGCTCTGCCAACCCTATGAGGGGCGGGCGCCTTTTTTAGCACTTGTAAAGTCTTGTGCATGGAAATAAAGGCCTTTGAATAGCCGACTGCATAAAGATAAAGGATTTTGAAGTAGTCTCCACGCTTGTTTGCCGAGCAATGCTCTGTTAGATGCAATAAGGTCCCTAAAACCTAGACCCCCTTGATCCTTCCTTTCCTTTAGTAAATCCCAACCCTTCCAATGGACACCCCGCTTTCGACTATCATTTTGCCACCAAAATCTTGCAATCTTCTATTCAATTGCCCAGCATATAGACACGGGAATTTTAAATATAGACATTGCATATTGAGGAATAGCTTGAACAACACTTTTTATTAAAATTTCTTTTCCCCCTTTCGACATGAGGTGTTCTTTCCACCCATCTAGCTTGGAAGTCACTTTCCCTAGGATCCAGGCAAACATGTCTCTCTTTGAACGACCCCAGTCAGATGGGATTTCAAGGTATTTACCAGTCTTGTGAAGTACTGGTATCCTAAATTGTTGTGCCAGATTATCCTTGAGACTAGTCGGGCAGTCTTTACTAAGAAAAAGACCGGATTTATTTCTATTAATGACTTGACCAGTAGCAAGACAATATTGATTCAGGATATTGGATAGATTCTGGCATTCTAGAACAGTCCCATCTAAGAAAAAGATTGCATCATTTGCAAAGAAAAGGTGGGAAAGAGTAGGACACCACCTGTTCAACTGTATGCCCTTTAGCTGTCCCATGTCAATCGCTTGATGAATAAGAGTTGATAATAGATTGACCATTAGAATGAAAATATAGGGAGATAGGGGATCACCTTGACGTAAGTCGCGAGTGGGGTGGAAATAGTGAAGTTGGTCGTCATTAAATTTAACACTAATCTTGATAGTGGAGATATACTGCATCACCCACCAGACCCAACTAGAATGAAATCCCAGCTTAATAAGATAGTCATGAAGGAAATCCCACTCCACTCTGTCATAAGCCTTTTGCATGTCAATTTTGAGTAACGCTTGAAATTTCTTTTTTTGCTTTCTGGTGTTAAGATGATGCAACACCTCTTGTACAATAAGTATGTTGTCCTGTATTTGGCGGCCACCCACAAATGCAGTCTATTATGGGGATATTAGGGCGGGAAGGAAGGGTTTAAGTCTATTAACAAGGATTTTGGATATGATTTTGTACGCATAAACTAATAGGTTGAAATTGATCAAGGCGTTCGGGGTTAGGGACTTTGGGGATAAGGGATAGAATTGTTTTGTTTAGGTTAGAGGGCAAGACTCCAGTTTGAAAGAAGGCTTGGATAGATAGAAAAAGATCATGCTTAATGATATCCTAGTGAGATTGGTAGAAAAGGCCATTCAACCCATCGGGGCCTGGGGCTTTTGTTTTACCCAGCTGGAAAGCAGCTCTTTGGACTTCCTCCATCGTTAGTTCAGCAGTCAACCCCTCATTCATCTCCGGTGTAACAATGGACAAGCATTGTTTCAGAATGGGGTCAAGCATTGATTCAGAATGGGGTCATAATTCCGGTACCCTGTCGTCCTGTATAGATTAGAAAAGAACTCTAAAGTCATATCCTTAAGAGCAGCTTCATCACTTACCCATTGTTGTTGATGGTCTTGTAATAAGCTGATTTTATTTCGCTGTTGGCGCTGAATAGTTGTAGCATGGAAGAAACACGTGTTTTGATCTCCCCACTTCAGCCACTGTAATCGAGACCACATTGCCCAATACTGCTCCTCTTGCTGCCATGCACGTTGTAAATCTGCCTTTAACTTGAATGCTTTTTGGAAATCATATCTATCTTGGCTGTGGTTTGTTAGTGCTTGTAATTGCTGTTGTAAATCTACTATGTGTGATTGTGCATTTGAAAACTCAGTGCGGCTCCACCTACTTAATGCAACACTTACTAGTCTTATTTTCTGTGGCAGGTTAATACTATCGCACTTAGCTGAGGCCTAAGCAGCAGTAACAATGTTGCAGCAGTTCGGGTGATGTAACCAATAGGCCTCAAAGACAAAAGGTTTGCTTGATCGTGGCCTTTTAGCCTCTGTAGATAATACCAGGGGGCTGTGATCAGAACCAACAGCAGGTAACACGAAAACCTCAGCTGCAGGGAAAATGAGATGCCAATCTAGAGTGCAAAGAGCCCTGTCCAACCGTTCTTTCACCAAGTCTCCACCCTGTCGGTTGTTCCTCCATGTAAATGCACAACCTTTACTCCCCAAATCCATTAGGTTGCGTTTGGTCGACCGGATAAAAACCAGGATAGGATATATTTTATCATATCCCGTGTTTGGTAGCTGTCTGGGATAGGATAAGGTCGGATATAGACGGGATATAAACCGGATAAAAAAATCTGAGGGAGGGGGTGGGATAAGGTCGGATAGGATTTCTTTTATCCGAAACATAAAACCCTACACTTTTTTTCTTTTCCGTCGTTCACCCACGAGACGACTCACGTTTCCAAAGTGTCGACGTTGAAGCTTCTCCTCAATAGCTCTCCGATTCTCATCCAAATTTTACGAAAGCCTTCTTCCTTCACCTAGGTAAGACCCCCTGTCCGTTGACAATCGCCCACCGGTCACCCTCCCGATCGATTCCCCCACCAAACGCAGCCTTGATCTACGATGCTTCTTCACTCGGCTTGCTCTCCGCTCGACTTTGCACTTCCTTCGCCCTAGATCTACCTCCGCTCGATTCTCTGTCTCAGTCTCTCTCTCCATCGATGGCTTCTTCTTCATCCCCTTTGCCTGGCGGTTCTCGTCACGAGGATCGCAGCGGTGATTATTGCTGGAGAGGTTGATGACGGAGGCCACTAGAGAGAATTCGATTACTTCAAGCTGATGATGCAATGGCCAAGCACTTTCTGCCGACGGACTTGCCACTACTACTCCTCCCAACGCCTGTTGTCGCCGCAGGTTATTCGTAGTTGTCATTGTTTCGTTAATTCCAGAAGCTTGGCCGTTGATTGTTGGCATGTGTCTTGTGCTCTGGGTATTTGATGTTCGATTGCTTTTTATTGGGGCTCCGTTTGCGCAGTCTACGGCTTGTGCTGTCTGCATGTTTGATTATTATGCTGGTGTGGTGATCGAATTTGAAGTTGTGGGTGAATTTAGTTATGGCTTCGTGTTGACAGCCTACAAGTTCATTAGTACACGCTGCTAATGATGATTTAAGTTCGTGTCACCAACATGATTCATGTATGTCTTTTTGCGGGTTGCGACAAAGAATTGATTTTTGTTTGTCCTGTTTCGAGTGGACACTATGAGATATATCAAATGGTCATTGTTGATTGCGGCGGATCTGTCCCAATTGAATGTGAGAAGAGGGAGTTAACTGATTGGTTATTTGTTGATTGCCTTAGGACTTTCGAGATTGCTTGTTTGTGTGTTAACATGATTGACGTTCTTCCATTATTTCCCTTGGAAGAACAAGTCGATTTAATTAGGCCTATCCCATTTTCCTTCAAAAAGTTGTGTATAAACTGTGACATTTTTTTCACCAGGAAAAAAAAAATTGTGACATTTTCTGCAAGTATCTTGGATTTAAGAGAATCTTTCTCTTAGATCATCAAAGGCTTGTGGTTTTACTGGATTTGCACTAGAATGGGACATTTTCACAGAATAATTTTGAAGTTGCTGTACATTTGGCACATGAGAAAAGATGGCAAAGCCAAGTCATCATAGAGTTATTGTCATAAGCCCAAGGAGGAGGATTACTTTCATGCAAATCCTCTGGTGTGCCTTTGTGTGCAGCCTAACTGTGATGATTTAGAAGGCCCGAGCATGAGGAACTTCGGTGAAGTGTCTAGTTGATTGCCGACAATGATAAACCATCATCATCTGAACATGTTCCACACAATGTGTTCATGGACTTGAGATTCAAGTTGATCTCTTCAAAAGTTGCAGTGCATGGTGTAGTTGCTTTATTTTTCCTTACAAGGAGATATGAAGATGCTTTTGAATTTGGTGCCCAAGCTACTCCGCTTCCATCATCATGAGTGGCCTTTTGTTTGTCCATGATAAGAGGCTAATAAGAAGCAGCAAGCAAAGAATTCTTGCCTTTCTTTTAGGGCAGCTACAAACATATTTTTTCCATTTTTTCTTGTCCATAATTAATGATTGTAATATGTTGAGAAGTCAATGAAAACAAGTGTACATTTTGCTCTTCTTGTGATAACACAGATTGAAAGCTTATTTTGGTTCATGTATATTATTTCGGTTGGGTTATCGTTTGAGATGATGACTTGAGAGACATCTACAAATTCATTTTAATTTTAGTTTAGCTACAAAGATCGTTTCTTGTGGCAAAGCAGTTCCATGAACTTGAATACAATGTGGCATCCCAAAATTCAAGACAACCTCTAGATGTATTAAAGCCCATGATTAGGTAATGATATTACCTATGGTTTATGCTTTAGCCATTGGTTTTCCTTAAGACCAAGTGTTATATATTTGTGTACATGAGTTATTAAAATTAGTATTATAGGATAAATTAATGAGAATAATTTATTCTTAGCTATGCACCTCATAGACTTAATCCCTATAGATGAAATGTTACAAGATTATGGCCATATGAAATTTAAAATTTGAAATCTATAAAAGAGAGAATTAAAGATGAATAATTAAAAGTGAAATTGGGGTTTATTAGGATTGAATTTTAGGCCCAAGGGTATTGGACCTAAAGTGGGCCAAATTGGCTTGGCCCATGAAGCCCAAGGAGAGAGCTGCCGACGGCCACAAGGGGGAGAGGCCGGCCCAATTCCTCCAAGCCCATTTTGCATGAGTCTTGCCAAGTGGCAAAAAGGAGACTCCATGCATTGGCCATTGTGGGTGGCTCTTAATCATTGCAAATGATTGTGATTAGGGGAAATAAAAGAGAGAGAGAGAGGCCGATTGAAGGGGGGCTGTCGTCCAAGTGAGAGAGAGAGAGAGGGTCGCCGAGAGAGAGTGAGGAACTGAGAGAGAGAGAGAGAGGGAGGGAGAAGCCGCACGAGGAGGGAGGTCCGCTTGTCCGTCCGCTCGTCCGTCGCCGTCCGTGTGCTGTTGTTTGCTCGATTTTGGAGGCAAGTTGGGATCCATATTCTGCTCTTGCATGTATGTCTTGCATGTGTGATTTTTGGTGGTAGATCTCGGATGTTTAGGGCATGAGAAACTGAAGCTAGAGTGTGTTGTTCTTGAGAATGCATTCTGTTTTCGTCTATACCGCCTGACCCAGAATGTTGTAGAGGCTTTTATGTGGGTTTTTAGTTGGATTTTGGCTTCGATTTCTTCATGCAAGTTGTAGACAACATCTCAAAGTATAAAATACTAAAATTTGAGACAAAATGACTGAGTGTTAAGGGGTGAAACCCATCATCTACGAAAGCGCTAGATCTGAAACGGTTTTGTCGACCTCTTGGTGGTTTTGTGTGCTGCATGTCACTTTATACTAAACATTTCACTTCTACTTCTTCACAAAAGTTATAGAGAACATCCTGATGATTAACATACTAAAATTTGAGGTAAAATGAGCAAGTGTAGCCTAGTGAAACGATTTTCTTTTGAAGACGGCAGATCTGGAAGTATGGTACTGGACTCCCGAGACTTCGTGGACTAAATGGTGACTATCCTTTGAGAATCTCACTTAGAACTCTTAATAAAAGTTGTAGTGGACCTCTTGAGAAAAAACATATCAAAATTTCAGATGAAATGAAGGAGGATAAGTATGCGAAACCTCGATTTTTCGGAGACAGCTAAGCTGGACTGTTCGGTACTAGGAACAGGAGCTTCGACCGTCTATAGTAAATTATCTAGGACGAATTTGGCCTTGATGTCTTCATGAAAAATCTACCTTGGAGCCTCGACTATAACCTGGTAAAATTTCATAATTTTTGGAGGTCATTCGGGTATTTTAATCGAAATATTTCAAGAACTGCGCAATCTGATTTTATCCGAATTTTGCATGCTGTATTGTGTGAGCTATATCTTCTTGTGTGAAGCTCTTTTGGGCATGTATTCTTCATGGAATTGCTACCTTTTTGTCTTTTCTATCACATTTCCTGATTTCATGATTTTTGAAGATCATATGGATATTTAATTTACATGTTTTCTGAAATTGTGCAAAGCTGGAATTTTGTTAAATTTCAAAAAGTCATGATGTATGGACCATTCTAAGTTGTATGGACCCCATGGATTGTATCTTGCTGCATGTATGATGATGATTGGAAATGCATATGAGAATCAAATGATGAAAATGATCTTGTTTGCCATCACATCATATGTCATGTTGAAATTGAGTTATAATTGAAAATATAAACTATGATAAGTGAGAAGGCCGTCGGAGGTGTGAGCCGACGATGCCCCGGGAGTGTCGGGATGCCTGGCTAGGGAGTGTAAATGCCGGATGCCCGGTGGCCTTAAATGGCTGAATGCCGGAGGGTCCTCGGGAGTTTCGAGATGCCCGAAGTGTGGGGAGCCGGAAGCCTAGAGGTTTGTGCCGGGGGATACCTCGCGATGCCAGTTGGGGTGCGAGATGCCTGGCAGGTATTGTGCCGAATGCCCGGAGGTTTGTGCCGGAGGTTCCTCGCAATGCCAGGATTGGGTGCGAGCGATAAATGTGGGATGCAAACATTGGTCCTGGGAAAAAGAGAAATATGGTGGTCCAAAATGAAAGGATAAAATTTGGAAATTGAAATTGAATCATGCATGGTGTGGCCACATGTATGCATGGATGCATGATGATGATGAGTGCATGGATGCATGATGATGGTGAGTGCATGGATGTATGTGCACCTATGGCATGATGGTATATGTGACATGATGACGGTGAGTGCATGGATGTATGTGCACCTATGGCATGATGGTACATGTGATATGATGATGATGAGTGTATGGATGCATGATGATGGTGAGTGCATGGATGTATGTGCACCTATGGCATGATGGTACATGTGACATGATGATGATAAGTGTATGACATGATGGTGATGATTATATGAGGATGTATGTACATGCGGTATGATGACATGTGCATGGTATCAAGGTAAATTGTGCATGGATGCTTGAATGACATGTATTGTGCTATGATTGTTATGATTGTATTGTGTGATGCATTGAGTGGTTTATTGGGTCCTTTACTTGCTGAGTGGCTATACTCACCCCTTCGGGGACCAACATTTTAAATTAGAAAGATGTCGCTCCCTGCTGTCACGCGGAGCGTCTTTTACGGCATTCCTTCGGATGTAGAGGTCGAGTGTGTGGAGATCGACTATCCCACCATCCCTGGTCTGACGTTTATTCGAGTTCGCGCATTAGTGATGTATGACGTGGGCTTGGCTGAGGGCTCTGTCATTCAGGAGTTCATATCGGTTCACATTTGTCGAGACAGAGTGATGCGAGGGATGTTGCCGCCGCCACCGCCTGACACACCGGGATGGGTGTAACGGCCCGTGCGTGAAGAGTAGGAGCTGCAACTT
Source organism: Eucalyptus grandis (assembly GCF_016545825.1). Lineage (NCBI taxonomy): Eukaryota > Viridiplantae > Streptophyta > Magnoliopsida > Myrtales > Myrtaceae > Eucalyptus > Eucalyptus grandis. The sequence continues at coordinate 58,560,685 of NC_052619.1, forward strand.
TTTGGGATGATAGCCGACACTAGTTGATGGGGGATTTTGCATGATCGACATAGTGGGTTGGGTGTCTCTTTTTGGGGTTATGGCTGAGTGTAGTGAAAAGTCTTGGCCTTTCTTTTGTTGTATCGACCTAAGAAAATCCATCATGAAAATATGTAAATAAAAGTGTCGTGGCTTTATCTTTTCATATGGTGTTAGTGGTGTGCAATTGTATCATGGTTGTTGGAGGGAGAATTGGTAGAACTTAATTATGCTTCCGCAAATAAGATGCGTTGGGACCGTTTAAAAAAAAAATGCCTAGGAACGAAGGTACTTCTTTGGTAAGATGTGATGACCTTGGGCACTTCGGGGTGCCACATACAAACAAAAAACTAGGGAAGATATATTGAAATTGAGGTTATTCTAAAAACATTTGATGTTGAAGGGGGTATCCAAAAGATTATTTCAAAGGAACGGAAAAGATTATTATGATGCGTTATCATGAAATTCGATGAGAATCTGTTAATTTGAAAAAGATATATTGTTTTGGATGATTTTGTAAATATTAAACCTGCAAATTTGTACTTGTCTAATGTTATTGTTTTTAAAATATCCGAATTTAAATCCGTAGTTTACCAAACGATAAATTAAATAAGATATGAGGATATCCGACTTTAAATCCGTAGTTCACCAAACAGTAGATTGGATAGGATATGAGGATATCTGACTTTAAATCCATAGTTCACCAAACAGTTGATGGGATATGAAGAAATCCGTGGATTTCTTATCCTATCCTATCCAGTCCTATCCCGTTTAAAAATCCGGACGACCAAACGTAGCCTTTGTTTACAGTCATGAAGCATTTCTCTGAAATAATGCATACGAAGCGAGTTCGCTGACCTCTTACCCTCTTTTTCCCAGTGGTAGAGGATATCGTTAAAATCGCCAACACACAGCCAAGGGAGGTTATTGATATGTGAAAGCTGAGAAAGAGCTCTCCAAAGAAGTTGTCGATCATGAAAATTGACTGGCGCATAAACACACGTGATCTTCATCAAGATTTGCTTGCTATTATCTGAACAAAAGGTATCTATCATATTCTGATTTGCATATTCCACATTGATATTGATATGAGAACTCCAAAACAAGGCCAGACCCTTGGACATGCCTGTAGGATTAATAATATAAGAATTAGGATACTTGAGTCTTCGCTGAATTTTAGTTACCACCTCCTCCTTGTTTTTCGTTTCCATCAAAAAGACCAATTCGGGCTTCTCTTTGACCATAAGGGCCTTGAGAGCTTGAACTGTCAAGGGAGAGCCCAGTCCCTGACAGTTCCAATAGCAGAGCTTCATTTATCAGACGGTGGCTTTTTGGGGTAAGCCACCTCAACCCACTAGCCAACATTGTCAGCAGCCTGAACAGGAATTTCTAGAAGGAATGCTTCATCTAGCTCTTCAATTGCAGAGGTATGAGTATCGTATGGATTATACCTTTTCAGTTTCTTAGCAGTCTCTAGTCTGGTTGATATTCTGGAATTTTTCTTGTGCTTCAGAGATGATGTCGCCTTATGTTGATCATAGGAACTATGCTGCTGTGTGCGAGCTATAGTCTTGCCGTCAGTTCTGTCAGTTACCATGTTTTGGAGCAGAGAACCAGCATGAGTGTACTGCAGAAGGGGAATTACTGGCGGAGTATGAAGGATAATAGAATCCTATTGCATAGTAGTCGGGTCTTTAAGAGAATCATTAGGTAAGACCACCTGTTTCCCTTTCCACTTAGCTGGCCCAATTTTAGGAGTACTGTTGCTTGTATGCTCAAACGTGAGCTGACCTGGTAATGCAGGAGAGGTGATGGTTGCTGTTCACCTGGTTTGAAGTGCCTCGAGACTGAACTTCTTGGAGGGGCATCACTTCTGATTGCTGGGGGAGGTAATTCAAGGACTTGTGGCTGATGTTGAGCAATGTATGGTGGGCTAGAGTGTTGCAAACCTGACTTGTTTTGAAGTCCCTCTGCTAAAACTTCTGCTAGTGGTAGAGCAGGGAAATCAAGTCGCAAGAAGGGAGGAGTTTCGGGAACAGATTCTTCAGTCGCCACAGGATCAATCTTTTCCCCATAAAAGGTTAGCCAATACGGACTAAACTCTTTAACCTCTGCTTTAAGCCATTGCCCAAATGCCATTTTTTCCTTTCCTTCCATTTTGGCATCTGTAAAAGGGATTTCTGGATAGTGGACAGCATAGTTGCCCCAAACGACCACAAGGATAACAAAAGTGAGAGAGCCGTTCATATCTAAAGTCAAGCCATAGAGTTTTGCCGCCTATACGAATTAGTTGTCCCATCTTGAGTGGTTGACTTAGATTCAGTTCGACCCTCACTCTACCTGCTCGGAGTGTGGTGCCCTCCTTAGTATCTATCTTAACCTCCAACACTTGGCCTATACTCTTAACTGCTTTGCTGAGCATAGTTGAAGTACACCATTCTAGTGGAAGTCCCATGACATGGACCCAAATGGCACATTTCGAAAAATCATAGCAAAGTAATGGGGTGGTAGGAATCCAAGGCTGGAAAATGACTAGGTGATTAGAAAATAACCACGGACCGCCCTCTAATACTCGCTGTTTATCACTTTCAGAGTAAAATTTAGCCACATATATACCATTTTCCTGTTGACAGATATCAACTTGGTCTGTGCGCCAAGCGCGCTTCAAAGTACTCTGAAAAGCTGTAAAATTGATGGAGGGATTCGAAAGGATTTTACTGACTAACATTTTCTTGCATGCTTCAATCTGTTCCAGCGAAGGTTGTTCATCCCAGACGTCGATATCATGCTCAGACCAGAGACGGCCCAGTCGATTACAAAGGGCAGCTAGGCGCCAATCCTCTTCTCGTTCCTGGGTGTTCATTGAATGGACCACAAGAAGGAGACAATCGTGGAGGGAGAGGTCGCAAGGGATTGATGCATGCAAAATCAAGGTGCCGAGGAAACAAACCAGATGAAATTCAGTTGGGATGAGGGAAAGACTGTACTAGTGGGCGCGACAAAAGGAGTAAAGAAAAAAAATTGGGTCATCGCTGGAAAACAGGGCGGAAAGCTCTGTGAAGAACGAAGCGGGTCCCTTCCAAACAGCAAATTCAGCGAAAGTAAACTGTGAGACTCAACAGATCGATGCAATCAAGGAAATTGCGATGAAAGGAAGGGGAAAGATATCGCGGGAGACACAGTCATTAGGGTTTGGAATTGAACTACCATGGATGGTAGAGAAAAGCTCTTCATGTCGAGAGAAAGCTCTTCATATCGAGAGAAAGCGCACCAAAAAAATTATGATCCACGTACAACTGATTAGGGAAAAATTGATGAATTGGGTGCAATCATTGAAAATCAAAATCGAAGTTGTCCTCACTTATCACATCAACCTAGGTAAGACGGGATTTGAGAAGGGGAATCAACTAAGGAGGAATTTAGAAACATAATATTCATTATTTTAATTTGCTGAAGGCTCCCGGCATGATCAGTACATAAGTCCATTTGAAGATCGGGAGCACAATCAAAAGTCACAAATTTTTCATTGATTATCACAATCATCTTCACCGACCGGAGATAAGACCTAGCAATGCCACCATTCCCTCCTTTGGGATAGAATCCTCCCGGGACTCTCGCATCGCCGCTCCCATACACGATCCTCAGTATCTCCTCCGGCGTTCGGTCGTACGTGACCGAGTATACATCGCCTGCGAGCACGTTCCCCTCGATCTTCCCCTCGGCGCCTAGGGGACAGGGTACGACGAGGCCCTCGTCCTTAAGCCCGTCATGCCCAAGTCTGTCCCTCAGCTCCGAAATCCTATTTGTGAACTCCGCCACGATTATCTCATATGGCTCGACTTTCTTGTGCGCCCGCTCGTATAGAAGGGCTCGGATCACTTGCATCCCGACCTGATTCGACGCGAGAAGGCCCGTGACAATCTGAAAAGCATTCACAAGACGGGCGCAAGGATTCATAGGTAGCTCACTAGAATTTGACAAAGAAGATTAACATGTAGAGATTGTTCGCTATACCCTTTTGGAGACGAGCCTTGGAGCTTGGGGTTTGCTCCAACATAGCTGTGAGGCCAACATAAGGGACCAGATAGGAGGCAAGCAAGAAGTTAAGTTCATTGGCATATGGGTCGAATGGAGGTTCAAAGCATACCCAAATGCTTTGTCTATCACTTGGGCAAATGAATCCGAGACAAATTCAGCAGCGGCCTTGGAAACCCCTTCACTGTCTTCTTGATGGCTCTACATTGATTCAAAAAAGAAAAAAGAAAAAAAAAAGGACTCTGTGATTTGGTCATCAGCAAAGGAAAGTCTAGGTCGGCAAATGAGAGTTAGCATCAGTGTTCCTCTCTAACATAAAACAAATGAGAATGACTATCAAAGTTTGCAAAATAAATAACAAAAAGGTTTGATTTTGCACTCCAAAATCAAACCATATGACATCTCTAAAGAAACTCACTTCAAATGACCGACTTCTTGGTAAGCAAATTGCAAGATGATATCCTTGATGAGAGGACCCAAGTTGGCGGCCCTAGCTCCAACCGGGGATGGACCTCCCTAGGGTCAAGTTCGGGGCCACCTTGTCCAATCCATACCCCAACGAGGCATACAAGAAGAGCTCTGCCTCAAAGTACTCCAAATTCAGCGGAAACTCCAGTAGGTCCACATCGCTCTTCGGGACTTCGTGATCGTGATGGGAGTCGAGGTCCGCGCAGTTCGAGCTTGGGATGAGGAGGAGGAGGAGGTAGGAGAGAGCCATCGAGGTGGTGGCCATGAAGTTGGTGAATGCCATGGCCTAAGCTTTGGGTGTTTGTTCTTTTCAGTGTTTGTGTTGTGCAAGTCTCAAATTTGGTTGCGAGCATATATATATAAGGTGTCCCGGGTCACGTATTTGGGCGTTGCGTTGAGGCGAAGAGGGAAAGGTGTCTAAGTGCTTAGTCAAAGAACAAAGGATTTCTGACCAAAAAAAGAAAAAAAGAACGATGGATTGCTTTTTTGTTTGAATTGGAATTTGTCTCTGCATTGGGATGAGGCATCTTTGCTATTCACGCCATTTAGGGTAATATAAGAAGGAAAATCTAAAGCTGCCTTTTGGAAATCGAGGGTTTCTTTTCTAGGAAGAAAAAAAATCTAAGATAATGAATTCATGATATGACTAGGTTCAGTGAATCAGTGAAACTTGGTATTTAGACCCATATTTAAGAAATAGGGATTTCTTCATGAGATTTGGATTGGATAAACATGAATGTACCACCGGCACGTCATACATGCCCGCTCGTAGCTCTCTTCAACGCTGATACTAGTGGTCATTATAATTAATTTTCCACTAACATTGACTTAGGGGAAAAAAACACAACCTACTACAAGGGTAATAACTAATGATACGATAGTTATGTAATTAACATGTGGTCCTCCTGATTTTGACAAAAAGACAAAAACATATGGTCCTCCTGATGGAAACTAACTTCAAAGAATATCAGGAGTCAATGGTGCGATTATTTTTGCAAATTGAAGTGTTAAAAGAGGCCAAATGGATGGCTAAGAGTAAATTTAATTATTTTTCCTTACAATGCAGGCCATGACCCTTCATAAATTAGAAATAAGTCTATACAAATTGATTTATGACGAAATTATCTGCTTAAGGCCGGGTGGAGCAGGTAACGAGGAATTTCCCTCGACACATTTATTTCTATTTGGCAATATATCATAAATTCGATCATCATAGAATTTTTTAGTCTTCACATAGTTACGCAATAGAAACATATACAATGACAATAACTAAACTTGTAGTTAGTAGAAAGTTCTAGAGACAATAAAAAATCTCTCTCTTGTTTGATTAAGCCACAAATTCTAGTGTCTAACAAAAAGAATAAAAACATTTAATAATATGGATTTATCAATTATTTATTTCTTTCTCCATTTACAATAAAGTTACCATCGACCTCTCTTGACATCAAGGCCAAAAATAAAGAAGTAAATAACTCATATGAGGTCATGACAAGTACACATAACCGATAGGTACGATTGTCAAATGAGTAGATTGAGTCGAAAATGATTCGATCTAAATTGATTTATTTAACCCCGTTTTAACCCATTTATATATAATACAAATTTAATTACCTATACACTACTCGGTTTATATTAGTAAAACATTTCCATATTTAATCTAACCAAAGGAATTCCATATCCATCTAACTCGCTTTAAATTCTTTATGTGTATATGTTATTTGGATAAAATTATTGTTTCAACTATAAGATGTTAAAGAATTGCATATATCATTCAATTTTTGTATTGATTCACACTAAAGAATAAGAGAAAGTTAGTATATGATAGCGAATTAATAAAACCACAATAACAAATAACCCATAAAATGACTCGACTTATATATGTTAAGAAATGAATGTCAAGTTGAGTTAAACTTGAAAGATTATTTATGTCATTTTCCCTATCTTTATTTTTAACTATGAACCCACTTAAGGAGATTACTGCTTTAGGCATTTAGAGTAAAGGGATCCCTAAAAGAACCCCGACACAGATTACTTTTGTTGTTGATTCTATATCACCTGATCCAGTTATGTTTTCTTGTCTCAAGATCTATCTGAAAGCTCCTGTTTCTTTGGCATGTGATCTCATTGAACGGCATCTTTGTAAGTCCTAAAGATATCTTAATAATGTTGGGAATGGAACTGCGGGAGGATAGTGGAGCAGGGTATGTGGTTTGGCCTCTCAATTCAGCGATTACTTGGAGCAACATGAGAACGGGTTGGAGCAAGAAGAAGACATTGAGGAAGATGATAAGGCGGATGATGAAGAAGATGGAGTGGCAGAAGAGGGGGAGGTAGATGAAGATGGCCGTGGGAAGGCTGAGGATCCGCCCACAAAGAGGAAGAGGGCGTTAGAGACGCGGAGGAGGGGATTTCGAGGACAAAGTGATGTAGATGATGAGAGACCTCCCAAGAGATAAGGCCTCGATCTAGTTCCTCGTGTTGGCCCTGAGTCCATTAGGACTTGACACATCCGTCCCCACCTCTATCTGGGTCAAATTGTGACAATATCCTGGTGCTATATATATTGGGAGAATTACCAAAAAAGTCATAACCTATTGCAATTGTGCCAATTAAGTCCAAAACTTTTTTTTTAACCAATTTAGTCATAAATCTTTTACAATTGTGCCAATTCAGTCCATCTGACCAAAATTTGCCGGCCGACGCTAACGTGGATGCTTTGGCCGAGGACAGCTAAGCGGCGAATGCTGATGTGGCAATTTTTTTATATTTTTTTGAACTGTTATTTATTTATTTATTTATTTTCCACCTTCTCCTTCCTCTGGCCGGCGAGGTCAGCTGGTGAGGTTAGCGTCACTGGCCACTGGCGAAGCTAGCCCCCGCTAGCCACTAGCGAGGCTCACCCCTGCTGGCCATTTCGCAAAGGCAAGCCTCGCCCAGTGACGGCAAGGCCGTTGTCGCCACATCTGGCGAGAAGCCTTGTCGGCCACCAATGAGGTCAACCCTCGCCTTGGTTGGGCAAGGCCCCGCTAGATCTGGTGAGGCTTGGCCTCGCCCGGCCAAGGCAAGGGTCGACCTTGCTGGTGGTCGGCGAGGGTTGTCCTCGCCATGGATGGGCGAGGTCGACCCTGCCTTGGCTGGGCGAGGCCGACCCTCGCCAAGTTTGGCGAGCCTTGCCCAGCCAAGGCGAGGGTTGACCTCGCTGGTGGCTAGCAAGGCTCCTCACCCAGGGACGGCGAGGCTCGACCTCGTCAGATGTGGCGATGACGGCCTCGCCGTCGCTAGGCAAGGCTCGCCTTCGCCAGTGGCATGCGAGGGCAAACCTTGCCAATGGCTGGCAAGGTTGACCTCACTGATCCTTGCCTCTGGCTGGCACCGGCTGGCCGAGAGGAAAGAGAAGGTGTGAAAAAAAGAAGAAAAAAAATTTCAAAAATTCAAAAAAATTAAAAAATTCGAATTTTTTTTTTTTTTAAATTGCCACATCAGTGTTCGCTGCCCAGCTATCCCCAACCGGCGTCCACGTAGGCATCGACCGGCCAATTTTGGCTGGATGGACTGAATTGACATAATTGTAAAATGTTTAGGACTGAATTGACACAATTGCAATAGGTTTAGGATTTTCTTGGTAATTCTCCCATATATATTTTCTAGGATAGATGAAGAAATCTATATAAATTTTTATATCTTTTCATAATTTTTTCTGTCAGTAACATTTCATGTAATCCCTACTTTCGATCCTTTGAAATTTCTGATGATCCACGTACAACTAATCAGGGCAAAATCAGGGCAAAATTGATGACCTAGGTGCAATCATTGAAAATCAAAATCGAAGTTGTCCTCACTTATCACATCAACCTAGGTAAGACGGGATTTGAGAAGGGGAATCAACTAAGGAGGAATTTAGAAACATAATATTCATTATTTTAATTTGCTGAAGGCACCCGGCATGATCAGTACAGAAGTCCATTTGAAAATCGGGAGCACAATCAAAAGTCACAAATTTTTCATTGATTATCACAAACATCTTCACCGACCGGAGATAAGACCTAGCAATGCCACCATACCCTCCTTTGGGATAGAATCCTCCCGGGACTCTCGCATCGCCGCTCCCATACACGATCCTCAGTATCTCCTCCGGCGTTCGGTCGTACGCGACCGAGTATACATCGCCTGCGAGCACGTTCCCCTCGATCTTCCCCTCGGCGCCTAGGTGAGGGGGTACGACCAGGCCCTCGTCCTTAAGCCCGTCATGCCCAAGTCTGTCCCTCAGCTCCGAAATCCTATTTGTGAACTCCGCCACGATTATCCCATATTGGTCGACTTTCTTGTGCGCCCGCTCATATAGAAGGGCTCAGATCACTGCATCCTGACTTGATTCGACGCCGAGAAGGCCCGCGACAAGCTGAAAAGCATTCACAAGACAGGCGCAAGGATTCATAGGTAGCTCACTAGAATTTGACAAAGAAGATTAACTTGTAGAGATTGTTCGCTATACCCTTTTGGAGACAGAGCCTTGGAGCTTGGGGTTTGCTCCAACATAGCCTGTGAGGCCAACATAAGGGACCAGATAGGAGGCAAGCAAGAAGTTAAGTTCATTGGCATATGGGTCGAATGGAGGCTTCAAGCATACCCAAATGCTTTGTCTATCACTTGGGCAAATGAATCCGTAGACAAATTCAGCAGCGGCCTTGGAAACCCCTTTACTGTCTTCTTGATGGCCCTACATTGATTAAAAAAAAAAATGGACTTTGTGATTTTGTCATCAGCAAAGGAAAGTCTAGGTCGGCAAATGAGAGTTAGCATCAATGTTCCTGTTGTACTTTAGCTAGTATGTCCATGATGGGGTGCGATTGGAACGCACTGTTTCATCTTGATGTGTTACGATGGAAAGACACTAATGGAGGGGTACGAAGGGATATGTATAAAAGCCTCCTGAACACAACCGTTGGACCAGTTGGCAGAGCATACTATCAGAAAATCCTCTTATTTGTTCGTTCCATTTCCATCAAAGGGAGAAGGTGTTCCATTTCACTTTTACGAAAACAATTTGCATTTACGTCGTGGAAATCGGGTGCTTTCCTCGTGATCGCATCCAGACCAACACGGAGTAATTCCGTTCGTGATTCATCCGTAATTCAACGTTCGTTCCGGAGTTAATTGTTGTTTGTGCATTGGAATTAGGTAAGTCGTCTTCCCGACTTGAATTCCAACATTGGTATTAGAGCCCGGTCGTGATTTTTGCCTTGTTTTTTTATCAAGTTTTCTCATTTACCATTTGATATTGAGATCAAGAGATTGTATTCTACACTGTTTTTTGATGTTTTTCGCTCGGAATTGCAATCTGAAAACTCGAAATCGAACCGAAGCGAAGAATGGGTTCGGGGTAGCATACACCCGTACGGTTTTGGCCATTTTTTGAAATAATTTTTTGGTCAAAATTAATTTTTTAATATCCAGGGTGAAAGAGCTTGTCGAGACGAGTCCGATGATGGGTTGAGCGCCGCCGTACGACGTCGGACACACCTACATGCGCGGCTAGAAGCCGCTGCGCGTGGGCGCCACGGGCCTGAAGCGCTGGGAATGTAGCGCGTGCGCAACATGCACCGGTCGGTGAACCGGCGCATGATGACGTCACTGTGACATCACCCAACGGTTGGTAACTGTTAGGATGACGTCATCGATGATGTCACCACCAACGAGTTGGCCGGTCGGTCCTTGGCTAGCGATCGACCTGTGACCCAACCCGACCCGACCCGAGACCCCAACCCGAGGTTGACCCGACCCGACCCAGCTCGACCGTTGACTGGTCAACGGGTTGGACTGGTCAATCGGTCCGGCGGTCAAACCGGTCGTACTGGTCATCAGTCGAACCGGTTGGATCGGTCGAACTGGTCGGACCGGTTAGGAGCCATTTGGCTCGCTGGCGCGTGTGGGCGCGTGCGAGCTCCAATTGGAGCGTGGTCAGTGGTGTTGGGTTCGTATGAATATTTTCTACACTGTGGTATAATTATTTTATATTTTTGAATTTTATAAATGTATGAAAATGCGTAGGAAACCCTATGTATGCATATTTTTTGGGGTTTAATGCATAGTTTATTCATTTGTAGCTTGTATTTTCTTGTGGTTTAGGAAATACAGTAGCTAGCTTGTGTGCAAATGATGTCATATATGCTATGTAAAGCTTGGTTCGATGATATCATGTATATAGTTTAATATACTTGCAATTTTCTAGTTGCTAGAAAATTCAAACAATGGTAAAAAATCCATTACATGTTGAATTGCGACTTTGATTATAGTTGAAGCATGATTGTTGTTTGTATGTTGGTTTACATCATGCTATGCATTTTGTGTTAATGAAAAAATGTAGAAATTACATAAGGTCATGTAATTATTTTTCCTAGTAGGAGTTCGTAGGTTGGTAGAATTCGAGGGAGTTCTCACCTAGAACTTAAAATTTGCTCAAATTAAACTAATTAATGATAATATAACAATTGTACATAGAAGTTGATTGGGAAAATAGTGAACTTTTGATTTTGTGTCTTTTGTTGAATTATCATTAATTTAGTTTGTCTTTGCTGCAAATTAAATATGTGTGTTATTCTGCAAAGTGTGCTAGTATTGATTATGCATTTATTATGTCAATGTGATATAGCAATTGATTATGGTTTCGGCATCCAAGACCATTGTGGCTGACCTCAATAAGGGTGAGAAGCTGAACGGTGACAATTATGATATTTGACACTGAAGGGTTCAGTACATCCTTGAGGAGCAAGAGGTTTTGGAAACCCTCAACCATACCATGGATGAACCTGAGCATGGAACTTCAACTCAACACAGGAGAGATCTAGAAGCTTATCAAGCTTGGAAAAAGAAAAATAGAATTGCTCGCATCATGTTGCTGAGCTGTATGCAAAATGATCTCATGTGCGAGTTTGAAAGTTATGATAAAGCTCAAGCTATGTGGGTTGCCTTGAAAAATAAGTTTGGGGGTACATCTGCCACTAAGCTGAGAAGACTCACCATCAAGTTTGACACATTCCGAAAGCGCCCAAATATAACGATGAGACAACATCTTCGGGAGATGTCAAACATGATCCGTGAGCTGAAGTTGCAGGTCACTCCCTTACTGATGAACAGCAAGTTCAGGCTGTTATAAGGTCTCTTCCTAACAATTGGGAGCATATGAAGATCAATATGACGCATAATGAGAACATTGTCACTTTTGATGATATTGCGCGTCATTTGTAATTAGAGGATGAGCGCCTAGAGGCTGCGAGATCCTCTACCCATGCTTATGTTGCTGAATCGAGTTCGCGCAAGGCTTCGGGCTTCAAGCGCAAGAGGAACCTTCAGTTCAACAACAAAGGGAAGAAGATTGATCAGGCACCAAAAATGGCTAAGACCTTCCAACGCAAGAAGAGTGTTGGGAAGAAGGATAAGGCCAAGATGGAGTGCTACAATTGTGGCAAGATGGGTCACTTTGCTCATGAATGCACTGAGTCAAAAAAGGTACCCTATTACTCCATTACTTTGAGTAATGCTTTTGTTTCTAGTACTGTAATGCTTGCTGAATCTCATCCAATGTGGACTGTAGACTCAGGACCAACAGACCACGTAGCTAGAGATCGAGAAGCATTTGTGGAGTATTATCGGATACCGCCTGGAAGAAGATGGATATGTTGGGTATAACTCAAGAGTTGAAGTGAAGGGTATCAGCACATGTAAATTAATCTTACGTGGTGGTCGAAACCTATTCCTACATGATGTCCTTTATGCTCCAGATTTTCGACAAAACTTGGTCTTTGTAGTTATTCTTCTTAGCTTAGGTTATGTGTTGAATTTTTATGGTGATTGTGTTGACATTTTGTATGGAACAGTTTATTATGGTTTAGGTTATGTATCGAATGGTTTTATGGTGTTAGACATTGACTATGATCAGTACAATGTTAATGTCGATGGTTGTTTTTCTTTAATTGCATCTTTTAGTAATGTTGAGATTGATGCAAGTACTTGGCATGCTAGATTAGGTCACATTGGATTGCAAAGAATGCAAAGATTAGCTAGAGAAGGCCTTTTAGGGTCACTCACTAATGTTAGTCTATCCGTATGTGAACATTGTCTAGCGGGAAAAGCAACTAGAAAACCATTCGATAAAGGGACTAGAGCTGAATTTCCATTGCATCTCATACATTCTGACATTTATGGTCCTTTGAATGTGAGGGTGTGGCATGGAGCCTCATATTTCATCACTTTCATAGATGACTTCACACGTTTTGATTATGTCTTTTTGATCTCCCATAAGTCAGAAGCATTAGATTGCTTTAGATGATATATAGCAATGGTAGAGAATCAGTTGAACAAAACAATAAAGGAATTGAGAGCCGATCGTGGACGTGAGTATCTATCAGAGCAATTCAAGGCTCTTTGTGATGAAAAGGGAATTGTACGACAATTGACTAATCCTGGTACTCCACAACAAAATGGGGTAGCTGAGAGAAGGAATAGAATCCTATTGGAAATGGTTAGGTCTATGATGACGCAAACAAATTTACCTATCTCCTATTGAGGAGATGCGTTATTGACTACTGCCTATATACTTAACTGAGTGCCCTCAAAATCGGTAACTTCCACCCCTTATGAATTATGAACTGGTAGGAAACCAAACTTGAGTAGTAGGTCCATGGGGATGTGCAACTTATGTTCATGATTCTTCCCATAAATATGGCAAATTAGGTCAAAGATGGAAGAAATGTATCTTTATAAGATATTCTGAACACTCCAAATGGTATGTGTTCATAGATGAACAAGCTGATAGAAGTGTGACCGAAATGGAGTCACGAAATGTCACGTTCTTGGAGAACGATTTTCCTAGTATATGTGAGATTGATAAGGACTTACAATTATATGAGATGAAAGATCCTGATAACACACCCACTGACGTTGTAGAAGGAAATGAAAATTTACCTTAACATGCAAGACCTAGTGGGAGTGTTGCATTGCCTAACGAATTGAATTCAAGAGAAATTCAATTGCGTAAAAGTAATCGTAAAAGTATTCCTCGTCATCATTTTGAGAATGAAGGGGAAGCATTTATGATTGCTCAGAATGATGATGCCGAGCCTAAAATTGTTAAAGAGGCTCTCTCATCCTCTGATAAGGAAGAATGGAGAAAAATTTTAGAAGATAAGATGGAGTCAATGAGGGCAAACCATGTCTGGGACTTGGTTGATCTACCACCCAATCGTAAGGCCATTGGAAACAAATAGGTCTTCAAGATTAAGTGAAGGGCGGATGGATCCATTGAAAAGTATAAGGCTTGCCTTGTGGCGAAAGGTTATACTCAACAAGAGGGTATAGACTATGAGGAAACATTTTCACCAGTTGTAAGGTTTGTCTCAATACGCCTTATTCTAGCTATCGCTGCACATTGGACCTTGAATTACATCAGATGGATGTAAATACGGCATTTCTCAATGGAGACCTAGATGAGGAAATCTATATGAAACAACCAATAGGTTTCGTAGCTAAAGGTCAAGAGCATAAAGTTTGCAAACTTCATCGCTCAATATATGGCCTTAAGCAATCATTTAGATAGTTGTATCTTTGTTTTCATCAAGCCATAACCACTTTTGGTTTCACGATGATCGAGGAAGATCACTGTGTATATGTCAAGCGGTCCGAAGATAAATTTGTGATTTTATCATTTTATGTGGGCGATATTCTATTGGCTGGAAATGACAAGGTTTTGGTTATCACCATAAAAGGATGATTGTCCTCTAATTTTGAAATGAAGGACATGGGAGAAGCTACTTATATATTAGGAGTTAAGATCGAAAGAGATCGATCAAGGAAACTCCTTACTTTATCACAAAAGTCTTATATAATGAAGATTCTTGAACGCTTCAATATGCAGCATTGTAATCCCATTGATACCCTTGTCATGCAAGGTGAAGGCCTAAGTACTGAGATATGTCCTAAAACTCCAAAAGAAATTAAAGCAATGGAAACTGTTCCTTACGCTAGTGCGATCGGAAGTTTGATGTATGCTTTGATGTGTACTCGACCTGACATATGTTATGCCATGGGATCGGTGAGCCGATATCAATCAAATCCCGTTCAAGCACACTGGAAAGCAGTGAAGAGGATCCTGAGATACTTGAAGGGCACCATGGACTATTGACTTTGTTACCAAGGAAGTAATTTACGCCTATCAGGCTATTCAGATGCTGATTGTGGTGGAGACCTGGATGAGCGTAAATCGACTTTTGGATATGCGTTCTTGGTCAATGGAGGTGCGATTTCTTAGAATAACAAGAAACAGACATACATGGCCTTGTCTACGATAGAGGTAGAATTTAGTGCATGTTCTGCCGCAGTGCAAGAAGCAGTATGGCTAAAACATTTCTTGGAAAATTTAGCCACTGTCACTAAAGTTTCAAGACCGGTGACAGTTTATTGCGATAGTTAAGCAGCCATTGCCTATGTGAAAGATCCCAAGTATCATGGAAGGACAAAGCACATTGACATAAAGAATAACTTCATCAAAGATATTATAGCGCAGAAAGAAGTGATCCTGCAATACATTTCAACCAATAGAATGGTTGCTGATCCATTTATGAAGGCTATTCCTAGAGACATATTTTTGACTCATAGGATGTCACTAGGATTGCGTAGAATGTGATATCTGTTATTGTAGAGGATCATTAGTTTATGTATTTGTTGACATATGTATTGTACTTGTTTATTTATTAGTGATTTGATATTTTATCAATAAGTACAAATCCAATATGAGACTAGCACAAACACACATATATTAATGAAAAGTATGTCAGCAGGCAATGATTGGCTTACTCACACGAGCAATCGCCTTAAGTGCTTTAGATAACACGTTGAGATGAGACGTTATGTACAAATAAATGCTGAAGAGCAAGTCTAGTACATAAAATATGTCGCCTTGATTGCAGTTAAGATGAGGTCTGTGATTTGTTTATAAGAAGATCGAACATGATAGTCCCACAATCATGTATGCCTAAAAGATGCTGGATGCGAGTACTTAATTGGGCGCTATAGAAAGCGAGCTGATATAGCACTCGGGCTAACACATGAGTACGTGAGAAGCATGTGACTATGTTTAGGCTAAGATCCGTATAGTAGATATATTTGATAAATAACATACACTCTTATAGAAAGAGAAATCCACTATAGCATGTAATTCATACTACATGTGCATTATACGACCGACAAGGGAATGTGAGTAAAATTATCTCTATTTACTCATCGCGTGAGCCCTTGAGGTAATTAATAATTTACCTCATTTTGTGCCCTATGTTACTTCTGACTATGTTCTCGAAGTGAAAGATCAATGTTGCTACTTTAGCATGTTATTGGCGGTCATGAATAGATATGGCCTTATGGGACGTGTCTAGGAAAGCAGTTGTTTTGAAATGGAGAGAGACATGAGTGTGAAGGAAGACTATTGTTGTTTTACATCTATCACATGTATTTACTGGTCGACCAATTATATCGCCCTTTGTGGTTGCGGATATAATTGTAAATATATGGTGTTTTTTTTAGAATAGTCAAGTATAGCCTTTAAGGGATAGGTATACTTGGACTGATGTAACAAAATATGTCTGGGGCACTGTGAGACATCGATTGTTTATTTCTTTTCAGGGTTGTAGCCATTATGTCATCCCTAACAGGTGCATAATTTGAGCTCCCAAGTGTAGGTGTACTCACCGGTCGCATGGCTTATTTGCCAGTATGAATTGTTTTGTAAAGTTGATGAATGTTGAATGCCTTATATTCTTGATAGAGCACTATCAAACCCATCATGTCCGAGTGGGAGATGTTGTACTTTAGCTAGTACGTCCATGATGGGGTGCGATTGGAACGCACCGTTTCATCTTGATGCATTACGATGGAAATACACTAATAGAGGGGTACGAAGGGAGACGTATAAAAGCCTCCCGAACACAACCATTGGACCAGTTGGCAGAGCATATGATAAAAAATCCTCTCATTTGTTCGTTTCATTTCCATCAGAGGGACAAGGTGTTCCATTTCACTTTTACGAAAACAGTTTGCATTTACGCCGTGGAAATCGGGTGCTTTCCTCGTGATCGCATCCAGACCAACGGGAGTAATTTCGTTTGTGATTCATCCGCAATTCAACGTTCGTTCCGGGGTTAATTGTTGTTTGCGCATCGAAATCAGGTAAGTCGTCTTCCGCCGACTTGAATTCCAACAGTTCCTCTCTAACATAAAACAAATGAGAATGACTATCAAAGTTTGCAAAATAAATAACAAAAAGGGTTTGATTTTGCACTCCAAAATCAAACCATATGACACCTCTAATGAAAGGACTCACTTCAAATGACCGACTTCTTGGTAAGCAAATTGCAAGATGATATCCTTGATGAGAGGACCCAAGTTGGCAGCCCTAGCTCCAACTGGGGATGGACCTCCAAGGGTCAAGTTCGGGGCCACCTTGTCCAATCCATACCCCAACGAGGCATACATGAAGAGCTCTGCCTCAAAGTACTCCAAATTCAACGGAAACTATAGTAGGTCCACATCGCTCTTCGGGACTTCGTGATCGTGATGGGACTCGAGGTCCGCTCAGTTCGAGCTTGGGATGAGGAGGAGGAGGAGGTAGAAGAGAGCCATCGAGGCGGTGGCCATGAAGTTGGTGAATGCCATGGCCTAAGCTTTGGGTGTTTGTTCTTTTCAGTGTTTGTGTTGTTCGAGTCTCAAATTTGGTTGTGAGCATATATATAAGGTGTCCCGGGTAACGTATTTGGGCATTGCGTTTAGGCGAGGAGGAAAAGGTGTCTAGGTGCTTAGTCAAAGAAAAAAGGATTGCTTTGACTTTGGTTTGAATTGGAAATTGTCTATGCATGGGGATGAGGCAGATTTGATATTCAGGCTTTTTAAGGTAATTTAAGAAGGAAAATATCTGAGGTTGCCTTTTGGAAATTGAGGATTACTTTGCTAGGAAAAAAAAATCTAAGATAATGAATCATGATATGGCTAGGTTCAGTAAATCAGCTTAATTTGACTTTCAGATGCTTATTTAGGAAATAGAGATTTCATGATAATTGGATTGGAAAAATATTGAATGCACCACCGGCACGTCATACATGCCCGCTCGTAGCTCTCTTCAACGCTGATAATAGTGGTCATTATAATTAATTTTCCACTAACATTGACTTAGGGAAAAAAACACAACCTTCTACAAGGGTAATAACTAATGATACGATAATTATGCAATTAACATGTGGTCCTCCTGATTTTGACGAAAAGACAAAAACATATGGTCCTCCTGATGCAAGCAAACTTTAGAGAATATCATGAGTCAAGGGTGCGATTATATACCTCAGAGTACGCTTGGCTGCATCTAAGTGAGGCTCCTTGACTTCTCCATGAATTGACTCACTACTCTCACTGCAAAAGAGATGTCAAGCCGAGTTATGGTAAGGTAAATTAGACTACCTACCAATTGCCTATACATAGTCGAATCTTCTAGCTCTCGACCTTCTTTAGCACATAGCTTTGCGTTCCCATCCAACAAAGTAGATATAGGTTTGCAATCAAGCATTCTGAATTTTTTTAAGAGATCTTGTGCATACTTTTGTTGACATAGGAATAATCCTTCCTTTGTCCTATCAATCTCAAGCCCCATAAAGTGTTTTAGTTCTCCAAGCTCCTTCATCTAGAACCGCACAGAGAGGTTGGCTTTAATTCGACATATCTCATCTTCATCATCTCCAGTAATGATGAGATCATCCACATAAACCAGCACAGCTGCAACCTTTCCATCTTCTGCCTTCGCGAATAGGCTCGAGTCTGCTGGAGCTACATTATAATCATTCTTCAACAAGAATTCTGCAATTTTTCCATACCACGCTCTTGGGGCTTGCTTCAAGCTATACAATGCTTTCTTTAGCTTGCAGACATATTCTGGATGAATTTTGCTCATGAAGCCATCCTATTGCTCCATGTATATCTCTCACTCAAGTTCTCCATGCAGGAAAGAATTCTTCACATCCATCTGCCACACATTCTATGACTTGCTTACTATAAGTGCTAAAAGAACTCGAACTATGGTAACCTTTGCCACCGGGCTAAAGGTCTCTTTATAATCAACCCCATATTTTTGCGAAAATCCTCAAGCCACTAGACGTGCTTTATACCTCTCAATTGACTTGTCTGGTCGAGTTTTAAGTTTATAAACCCATTTGCAAGAAATAAGACGTACCTCTTTAGGTTTCGGTACCAAGTCCCATGTCTCATTCTTCTTTAGTGCGAGGATTTCTTCTTCCATGGCCTTCCTCCATTCTGTACTCTTCGAGGCTTCTTCATATGTCGAAGGCTCGACCATGCCATGTTGCACCCCTCGACGACCCCCAATCGGTTAGGGTCACCACAGGTACTTGTCACTCATCCTGCTACATACCGATAAGGTAACTTTTTAATTTAAGTGAAACCATAGTTCATAGGAGTTGATCAATAGAATACTTTTCCATTTTTTTTTTTTTTGTAAAGGTCCAAGCGCAGTTCATCAACGGAAGCATAAGCGTATCTCACCATTTCTCACTTCAATAACCATAATGCAATGCACACCAACTATGCACCAAAAGAAAAGATAAAGCCAATTCACTTTTATTTATATTTTTACGATGGACATTTCGGGTCGATACAGCAAAAAGGCCAAAATTTTTAACTATACTTGGCTATAACCTAAAAGAGAACTCGACCCTATATGAAACATGTACATCCCTCCATCGACAAGCATTGGCTATCCCCAAAAAGAAAACGTCAGCTCCCACCAGTCATACGTGCCATCACACCCAACTCGATGCATCGGGCGGCGGCGGCGGTAGCATCCCTAGCATCACCCCATTGCGTTGAACATGAACGGACAAAAACTCTTGGATAATAAAGCCATCAGCTGAACCCATGTCGTACATCACCAATACTCGGACTCGGACATACTCCAGACCAAGTATACTAATACAGGAATGCTCGGTGCACTCTACCTCAACGTCAGCAGGTGTGCCATAGAAAGTACCACGCACAACTGGTGAAAGAGGCGTATTTCTAATCTGAAATGTTAATCCCCAAAGTGGGTGAGTACAACCACTCAGCAGTAAAGATCTACCAAATTACACAGTGCATCAAACAGAACAATCAAGGGATCATGAATAAAACACATATCATTCATGCATTCAAGCATACCTCACCTTGCAGCATATCATCATGCAACGTGCACATATCATCATGTACTCCAGGCTTGCATTCCCATGAGGTTCATCCCATGCACATGATTCAATTCTCGATCTTTATCTTTCAATAAGATCACATCATCATTTTTTTTCTTTCCAGGGACCAATGTTTGCATCCCTTAATTTATCGCTCGCATCCAACCTGGCATCGTGAGGAATCTCCAGCACACACCTCCGGGCATCTAGCACACACACTCCGGGCATCTCATACCCTAACTAGCATCACGAGGTATCCCCCCGGCACACACCTCCAAGGCTTCCGGCACACACCTCCGAGCATCTCGAAACTCCCGAGGACATCCGAAACACACACTCCGGGCATCCCAATACTCCCGGGGCATCGTCGGCTCACACCTCCGACGGTCTTGTTATTATCTCAATTTATATTCACATTTATCTCAATTTTAACATGGTATTTGATGCAAAATTATCAAAGGTCTCAACCAGCATTTGATGTCATATAACATGCCATATGTCACTACATATGCAGCATAATCAACCACTCAAGACATTCTATCACATGGAACAATTTCATTTATTTTTGAAAATACAGCAAATTTCGGATGAAAAACAGATTGCACTCCTTTGGTCATAATTCTTGAAAAATTAGTAAAAGGCCTTATTAAATTCTAAAAATTTGGCATGTTATATACAAGATCTAGAGGATAGTATTCCGTGAAGAACGCCATATCAAAAGAACATCACACAAATCAATACAATCCACGCATCACAGTCCTTAAAATTTCGGAATATTGCCACACACAGTTTCATTAACAAATTCTGTAAAAATCCTAAATCAGCTCCAAAATTCTGAAATTTTTATATGTTATAGAAAAGGTCTATAAGTAGATATTTCATGTAGAACTCGAAATCATATTTGTGATATATTAAAAACTATAATCACCGAAGCCGTCTCTAACCCTCGGCAAAAATTCCCAAATCTGACCATTTCAAATAAAATCATTTCACCAACCTAAACTCATCCATTTCCTCTAAAATTTTAGTATGTTACTCCTTAACATGTAATCTTCAACTTTCATTCTGAACATGAGATCCAATTTCAACCGGAGAATTTTATAAAATTCACAAAAACACACTAAGTCAGCATTACGATTTCCAGATCAGACTTCTTCAAAGAAAAATAGTTTC
Organism: Eucalyptus grandis; assembly: GCF_016545825.1. Classification (NCBI taxonomy): domain Eukaryota; kingdom Viridiplantae; phylum Streptophyta; class Magnoliopsida; order Myrtales; family Myrtaceae; genus Eucalyptus; species Eucalyptus grandis. Next base: position 58,581,639 of record NC_052619.1, read on the forward strand.
GCTGGTCTATACTTGTTCATTTCTTCTGAAATTTTGATATGTTACTCTCCAAGAAGTTCTCTACAACTTTCATCCAAGAGTTGAAATAAGATTCCAGCTAAAAAGTCGCATGCAGCTCACAATTTCACCAAAGGTTGGACTGCCTTCCTAGAAAACAGAATGCAAGGCTACCCTATTTCTCCCTAGAGCTTCAAATTTCTTCACTTCTACCACAACCAAAGTTAACCATCCCTTACAACACATATCACAGCAAGCAAAGGGTAGGATTTTGGACTCTACTTGCCTCAAATCCGTGCACAAACAAAGCAACAAATGGCGGGCAAGGCGGCGAACGAACAGCGGAAACTAGGCGGCAAACGAACTCCTCCTTCTTCCTCTTCTTCTCTCGCACGCTCGCTCTCCCTCTCTCAGACGGTAACTCTCTCTCTCTCTTTCCCTCTTTCTCTTCGTGCGACACCCCTCTCTCTCTCTCTCTCTCTCTCTCTCCCTTTCCTCGCTTAATCCGCCCCCCTCTTCCTCTCTAATTTTCTTCCTTTCAATGATTAACAATCATTGATCTTGCATACCGGCGCCACTTGGCAATTTTCATGCAAGATGGGCTTCATCCGGCTGGGCTTAGGCCAGCCTTGGTCGACGGCAGCTCCTCTCACCTTTGGGCTTCGCGGGCCAGGCCCAAATGGCCGAATGGTGGGGTCTTGTGGGCTGGTCTTGGCCTAAGAGTTTTGGCCCACTCTTCTCCAACTTTTTTCCCATTTAATCATCACCTAATTTCCATTCATATAAATACTTAATTTCCCTTATTCACTTGGCCATAAAACTTGAAATCATAAATCAATAAATTCCAACTTATAAAACACATGGCCAATAACAAAATTTTCTTTCCTATCAAATAATTATCCATTAAAATCTTGGCCATAAATCTTATTGCAAATCATGGATCAATTGGCTACAATACAACTTGATGGTACTTCCATCACCTATTCATAGGCCTTAATGTATCTAGAGATTGCCATGAATTTTGGGATGCCACATGCCAACATCTTCAGTTAATGCTACATTGGCATACTTGGGGTTTGGCTTCCTTTACCTTGTTGATCTCCGAAGTTGAGGCTCCTCCTCTTCAAATTCTTCGACCTAACTTGGTCAAAGTTCTTCTGTCAACCTTGGATGCTTACTAAATGAACTTGTTGATCCTGGTGATTGTGCTTCAACATCTTTTTCGACATCTTTTTCAACAGGTTGATTCTCATCGATTTCTTTCAGCCTTTCTTCGACCTCTTCGTTGAAATGCTGTGAATTTGGCAATTTGACTGCTTAAGGTGACCACCAAGATGACATTTCATCAAACACCACATTCCTTGAAGTATAGCACCTCCCTATTGTAGGGTTACAGCACTTCCACCCCTTTCGTTGATCATCATATCTCACGAATATGCAGCAGACTACCTTCTTGTCGAATTTGCTGTGAAGATTATCAGGCACAAATGCATAACATACACATTCAAAAACTCTAAAGTGACTTACCATAGGCTTGCGATTCCATAGCTTCTCGTATGGTGACATAAAACCAAGCCTTGCTTGTGGCAGCCTGTTAGTCACGTGAGCCACCGTCTTCATACATTCAGCCTAAAACCTCAGTGGAACATTCTTCGCGTGCAACATGCTCCTGCATGTCTCAGCTAGATGTCGATTCTTTCTTTCAGCAACACCGTTCTGCTACGGCGTATACGGACAAGTATACTGTTGACATATCTTGTACTCTTGCAAATACTTTGTGAACTCGTAAGAAGTGTACTCTCCCCCATTATCGGTGCATAGGCAACGAATTTTTCTACCTACTTCACTTTCAACCTTCTCCTTAAACACCTTAAATTTGATAAATGCCTCAATTTTTTCCTTCATGAAATCAACCTAGATGTACCTGGAGAAGTCGTCGATGAAAGTGATCATATACTTGAATCCGCTAACAGATTGCTACTTCACTAGACCAAACACATCCAAGTGAACAAGCTTGAGAGGCATCCAAGCTTTGAACGACCATTCCTCATACGGAAGTTGATGTGCCTTTCTGTACTAGCACCTGACACAAACCACATTTTCTTGCACTTTCAACTAGGGAAGACCCCTTAGCATGTTCTTTTGCATCATCGCCTTCAACTTGTGATAACTTACATGCCCAAGCCGCACATGCCATAAATTGGGTGTATCATTCATTCGGGTTTTTTTTTTTACATATGCCGTTTGAGTAGACATCACGTAAACGAACTCTAGCCGACGTCCCTCCATGATTGGTCGACCAGTGGGTTTCAAACTTAGGTAAACCTTGACATCTCGTGGACCAAACACCACATAATTACATGATTCTGTGAGCTGGGACACTGACAATAAATTCTTCTTTATTCCTAGCTCATGGTACCCACTTTTCAATTCAACTTGCTGTGAATTGAACCGAGGAGTTATCATCGTCTCGCCGATATGAGTAATCGGCAACCTTGAGTTGTCTGCAATTATAACAACAGGTCCTCCGGTATAATTACGCATGTTCGACAGTTTGCCTTGATCTCTAGTCATATGACTCAAACACCCTAAATCAACAATCCAGTCGTAATTATAATTAATCAACTTTTCACTTACAGAGATTAATGCCATTGCATCATTTAACTTGATTGTGGAAGAGGCAGCGAACTCATCTGACACCACTATTGCAACAGATGTTTGGAAATCCCATTCCTTATCTTCATCGAAATCATTCCTCTTCGATGATGTTGCGACATTTCCTTCAACTTTCTTTACTCGACAATCTCTGGCAAAGTGGCCCTCCTTGCTGCAGACGTAACATCGTCCACTACGTCTTTTGTCATTACGTCGCTCAGCTCCCCCTGGTCAAAGGCTCGACTCTCCTGGATGCTTTTGCCATCCTTCACGAGCTAGTTGCTTTTGCCATTCGACATGGATTTTCCTAGACTTGCCATCTTTATTGTTAGCACCGGTTCACCTCTGGCCCTTGAACCCTCTTTTATCACTGAAGATGGCACTTTCTTCTTCCTTAATCGAAATCTTAGACATTTGACTATCTAAATTCTCTTGCTTAGCCAGAATATTCTCCAAATCGGTCAACCTCGGTTGAGTTGCCCATCCACAAGTAGCCATAATAATATTGTTATACTCCGGCTTAAACCCGTGAATAATAATTCTTCTCATTCTTGTTTCTGAGATGGCATTAGCGGGATCCAACTTTGAAATTTCATCACAAATAGACTTAACTTAAAAGAAATACTAACTCACCGTTATATTTTGTTGTGACATCGACAGCAGCTCATTCTCCAACCTTTGTAGCTTGGCATCATTTAACCTTGCGAATAACACTACCAAGTTATCCCATGCCTCCTTGGGAGTCTACACACTCTTAATGTGCAACAATAAATCATCTTCGACAGTTACAGCAAGAGCGTAAAGAGCCTTACCCGCTTTGGTCTTCCATCTCCTCTGTTCATCATCATCTTTGGGTGCCATGGTGTTACTACCACTAACAATATCCCACAAATCTTGACCCAGCAAATAAAACTGCATCCGGACACTCCAATTATTGTAATTGGAGTTGTTGAGCTTTTCAATGCCATTCGTCGAATTTGAAATATCCGCCATCTGACTTGAAATAATGCCCAACACTACTCCAAGAAATCTTGATCCTCGACTAATCGATCACAGTCCCTAACTGTACATTGGCAGAACTTTGATGTATTCTGGTCCTCGACCGCCTGTGCACAAACAATGGTCCTTGACCACCGTCTTCACGAACTACACTCTGGAAGACTTGACTCACGGTCCCTGACAACTGTGCTCTTGGTCTCAGATAACCTTGCTCTGATACCAATTATTGAATATCAGAGTTGCATAGCTCTGACAACACTCTCACAAGAGAAGCTCTTAAGGAATGAGATGAATATACTACTTTACTCACAAAAAGTCTTTTCACTCTCTACTATTTGCGTTTATATGTAGGCTTAAAACATGACTTTTGACATACCTTAGATATATGAAAAGACATATCTAAATAAATAGTAATAAAGACACTTTAATATGTGTGTCGAAATGACTTCCGTTAGATGTGAAGCTCACTACAGATATGCAAATTAAGTAGTCACCATCATCTACATATCTTCAACAACTCTCACATTTTTCCATGTTATATCAGAAGGGTAAACTGCCTTTTAACAGCTCTGCTCCTCCTGCAATTTCCTATAAGCGAGTCCTCGTTAGCAGAAGTAACCCTTTTTTTTTTTGTTCCATGTACAGGTTTTTTTATTTCGTTTCAATCATCGTCCGTAGTATATATTCGTTGTGGTAGGCTTCTGATTGGGGCTGCGGTTTTCACATACCTAATTGATAAAAAAATAGCTAAAAAATGGAAGTACATGATTGAATCGTAATGCAATGCAAACACCTGGCAACGCGATGAAGTTCCTGCATATTTCCCTTTTGAAAAAGCTTCACGTGATCCAATTTACTTCATCAAGAGGACTGGCTGACGTGTTGTATGCCGGAAAATTCAAACAAAAATTTGCGAACTCCCGAGGCCTGGTTGTTGTGACTTACATCATATGAGGAAGGCGAAGCACAATCCAAAATTTGAAACCATTGATTTTCAAAGTATTTTTTTAGGAACCAAACGCGAATGGACCTACAGCGTATTCGAAGCTTTTTTAAGTGAAAAAATAGCAAGCACTTTTCTTAATTAAATCAAAGCATAACGGTGTCGAGCAAGATGAAATGGATATTGAATTGTGTTTTTCTAATCGAAATGCCATATATCTATTCAATTTGACTAGGGTTAGTGTTCTGCCTGCGTCCTTGATCTATTCCCAGCATAATTCTCTCACTTGTACATTAATCAATGCATGCTTGCTAGATAATCCTTGCTCCAAGGACTTTTGAACTTTCAACAAATACATAAAAACCAAAGTAAAAATCATGTTAATCCTCAAGTTCGCCGGTCTCAACAAGTCCATTCCAGAAACTACAAGATCATCTAGAAATCCATTCAACAGAATAGGAGATGACCTTATTAACAAAGCCTAGCTATGTGAAACAACCTTAAGGGATGAGATATGTTTTTGGTCCAACATATAAAAGTGCATTGCAAGCAAGCATATGCTCTAAATATTCTTTTTGGTTTCCTCCAAATAACACAGTGGATCAAATTTTCTAATTTAACGAGGGAGAACATCAGCAACCCTAAACTATTTCTTTCGCAAATGTAGAAGCAAATGTTCGGGAAACACGGAGATTGACCCTTTCACCAACATTTGCAGAGACACTATTGTATCAGTCTTTACACAAACAAATTGAGCTTAAAAAGGCGTCAGATGCCAATTATATAAGACAAACAAGGGTGGACTCAATTATTTGGCGCAGTTTTAGGCCCCTAGATCACGTCAAATCACGCTCATTAGTACATGAATGGTCGTGATAAAGACCCATCACTCGAACATTCCTTGTCAAGACTTGGCCCCCATTGATTTAGTCCCGGGTCGTCCCGTCACTTCATGAAAGTTGCTGTTCATTTCTTTTTCTTAAGAACATAAAATCAAAGTAATGGACACGTGCTTGTAGTTGTTGTGGAATGACCCGTCCATTGCGTCTAAAACCAAACTTGCATAATATCCGAAGATTTTCAATGTTGCCTATCACGCAGAAGGCGCTGTACTGGGTCAACAATCTGCATTTATATATAGAGCACGTGTCGCCATGCCTCGTCAAGTTGATTACCTGGAGAGAGCCTAAAGTCTTTCTACTATTTTATTTAACTGGGCTCACCTTTAACAAAAAGTTAAGCCAACAAATTTAGTGTCAACTAAATAAATCAATTGCTCTTCAGTATGATGCGCATCCGACGTGGAACCCAAATCACTAATACTCTTAATTGTAACCCTTAAAAAATTAGCTTGTTAATATTTTATGTGGGGCATTACTTACAGTTAATCCTTTAAATATCCTTATTTGAGCGATCTAATCCATGCAGTGTAGTCTCTAACGTAAATATATTTGTGCAATTGAGTTATCCCGTCATCTAAGCGTCATTGAAGTAGCAATATACCAAAATGTGTTTAGATGTGGCCCTACACAAAAGTACCAAAGAGAAGATTTGTAGAGATAGAGAGAGGACTGGAGGCTTCACACGCAGAGGATTGGACACTCCAACCCTGCTCACGAGGGTCCAGCGCTCAGCTGAGCTGCAACAGAGATCAGGCAACCTCGTCGTCCATAGGCAACATTGCTGTTGGTGGTCTGGCAACGGCACGCCAGGCTAGCAAGCCCTAGACACCGCACGGCGAAGGCCCACCAGTGCTCTCTTGGATGGCGGAGGGCTAGCAAGGGGTTCCCGACCTTCTATCATTTTAAAAAAAAAAAACAATACTTTTTAATTTTTTTAAGTAAATTTTTCTTATTCCATCCTTTAGTTGGTTTTGCATGATGAAAGGAAAGATGACAGGCTAATTGAGCCATATAACTTATGAGATCATTCCTAGTTTCCATCAGAGATTGTCAAGAATAAATCAAGAATTCATCTCCAATGGTCAATAAGCATGTTGACACCTAATTTTGGCAACCCTAAAAAAAAAAAAAAAAAAAAAAAAAAATCGCATCAAAACAAATAAAAGGAAAAAAAAAGAGAGGAAAATCAATTTGATTGATTATGTATGGAAGTTGGAAATTTCAAATGTTGGTAAATGCAAAAGCAGTTCCCGATCGAAGATCAAGATTTAAGGAATCTGGTAAATAAAGAGTAAGAATTTTGATAAAATGAAAGGAATTGAAGTAAAATCGAGCTGATCGCGAAATCATGCTCTAATTTACAGCTTTGAATTAATGCAACAGAAAATGGAAATTCAAAAATTGCCATAAAAAGCGGACGTCTAGAATCACTATAAAGAGAGCTACAATTTTTGTGACTAGGGGAGCAGAAAAATTTGAGAGAAAATTTCGTGAAGGGGGAAATTAAAAAAAAAAAAAGCGTGAGAAAGAACCGGAAATAAGAGAAAGTGCAGAGAAAAGAAAAGAACCTCCCCACAAGTCCAAGGAATCAAAAAGTGAATCATTTCTCTTCTTCTCTTCTGACAAGCTGCAGGGAACAGAAGAAAAAGTCAGCAAAGTATAGAGAGAAAAGAGAGAGTAGACGAATGAGGTAAAAGAAAAAGAAAAAGAAAAAAAAAAAAAAAAAGAAAGGGTGGTCATCTTCTTCGGAGAGACCTTGCCCATGACTGACGCTGCAACCTGCTGCTGCCCCTCCGTCCACCGCCAGCGAGTTCCGAAGCCGCAATAGCCCGCGCCTTTGTTAGTGCCATTTTATGCAAATTTTGCAATCATGTGAAATTGTCCATAATTTAATTATGTCATTTCATCGAATCAACCTATATCTTATCACTAATCGATTATAATGTCATTGCTAATTATCATGGTCAAATAGTTGATTTTTGATTAAATTTTCAAGTATGTCGCATTTATATATTTCTTAATGACTTCATCTGATAAATCAGTTAACTTGTGAGTTAAATCAACTCCGAGAAAAAGGATTATAGACGTGTTGACAAAATGTCTATTTCATAAATTCGGGATGAGGTCAAAATTCAGGATATTATAGTTTAAGTCACGCAATTTCATGATTCTGATATAGTGCTGCGTCTTGTGTAATTTTCTTCCTCACTTTGGGTTTGTTTATTTTCCGTAAGGATTAAGAGTTTGTTTAAGATTGACCTTGGAATAGGGCCACCAAATATTAATTATCTCTTTATTCCATTCATGCCCATAAAATATTACAATGACCATTAGTGGTATATCTCGAGGATCTTCATTTGTTTATCCAAATAATTCCAATGCACTAAAGAAATGTTTCGCATTGTCCATAGATAGCGGTTTGCCTGTTTCACTCGACTTCAACGCAAGAAGATATGACATGCGCATAGAGTTCCTTCGAGAGGAAGAGAGAGTCTATATCGGATGCCAACGATATTGCTCAAAACTGGTGTTTGTAGTACTTAGGGGTCAAGATGCTAAAAAAATCATGAATTAGCCACTGTTATGAAATTAAATATATGACTGTTGCCTATAACAATTAAATGTTAAGACATAAGGAATAGTGTTATTAAGGTTTTTCTGATATAATATTTGTTGACACCTAAATTTTACTATTTTATTTATGACTCAATCGCATACAAAATTAGGAATTAGTATAAAAAAAAAGATGAGAAAAAGAGAAAAAAAAACAAACAACAAAACAAAAACAAAAAACAAAAAAAGAAGAAGAAAAAAAGAAGGAAAAAAAAAACAACAAAACAACAAAAAAAGAAAAAGAAAAAATGCCTAGAGGTCGGGTCGGGCCCGATCTGGCATTGGCCCGGCCCGCTGCCCGCCTCTCTTTCCCCTGCGCGGCCCAGGCCCGTTTCCCTTTTGGCCCGGTCCACGCCAACCTTCGTCCTCCTCCAGCGTGTCTCGCACGAGGACCTGCAGAAGAGAGGAAAGCAAAAAGGGGCAGAACACAGAGAACAGGGGCGAGAGAGAAACACAGAGAGAAAGAGAGGGAGGGAGAGGGAGACGAGGAGGAAGGGAGAGGCAGAACAGGAGAGCTACAGAGGGAGAGATTGGAAGAGCACGAGAGAGTTTTAAGCGAGTGAGAGGGAGAGAACCAGATAGGGTGGGAGCTCGAGAGGGTGGTCGACTGTCGCCAGAGTCCATTCGTCAAGCGCCATCCTTGCAGTGCTTCCCCTGAACCAGGTAGGTCTTGTGCATAGCTTCTTGATTTGTGTCGAGTTGCGTCCCTTACCGAGGATCTCGCTTCGGGAACATAGCGGGACGGCCAGTCATCGCTCGATTCATTTAGAGTTCACCCTCCCGTCGCCACTGCCGAAGCTGAGTGGGGATCTCTCATTTTAAACGCCCGTTCCTGCGAAACCCCGCTGCTCCGCCCTTCTTTGGTAGGATAGGACGTTGAGTTTGGTTCCTCCTGTTAGTTACACGCGTGCTGGGCTTCTGGGGGCTAATGTGGTTAATTTCGAATGCCCATTTGATGATTTTTTTTTTTTAAAATTTTGATGCTGAGTCCAAGTACAAAAAGGGTTGATATTGTTCCTCCGTTCCATGCCCACCACATGTTCGACGATATGTCTAAGCCGGCCTAGGCGCGTGCATTACCGATTCCCATGTGTTCATGAACGCGGATAAGTACGTTTTGCATGTTATGAACCTTTTGTTGTTTACAAGTTGTCATTTGCATCACCGGGTCATGTCTGGGCACGTCTGCTGTGTTTTATTTGTCTCCCATTGATTTCCTGGGTGTGGTGGTTGTAAGTGGTGCGCGGCTCAGAAGGGCCGGCAGTGATGTCACGAAGTGATGGTGGCGGCAAGCGACGAGCTCAGCCGCTGCTTTGTTTATAGTGCTCGGCGTGAGAGAATAGGTAGGGCGTTCGGAGATGGAGGCATCGGAAGGAGGGGCCAATTTCGGGCGTGGGAAGAAACCATCGAAGAAGAAGAAGATGGGCAGGAAGAAGAAATTAAAAAAAAAAAAAATGTAAAAGCGGAAAAAGACAAAAGGGAAAAGAAGACGTTGGGAGAGGAAAATTTATGGGGAAGAAGGCCAAAAGGGATGAAGTAAAAAAAGAATTAAAAAAGAATAAAAAGAAAATTGCAGAAAAAAGTGAAACACAAAAGCTGGCTTCGGGAAAGAGAAACCGCAGAGAAGAGATGTAGTAAAAAGACGAAATAGGGAAATAAAAAAAAAAATTAATTAAAATATTAATATTAATATAAAAACGAAAAAAAGGTTTTAAGAAATCGGTTTTGTCTTCTTCTTTTTTTTTTTTTTTTTTTATCTGGGTTTGTGTCAAGCCGACGGACCGGATTGGGTTTACCGGTCTGGACCCGTTTTTCTGAATATAATAATATTAACTATTAAAAATATATTTAAAAGAACATTAAAAAATTCAAAAATATTCAAAAATATTGAAAATTTGAGTATTTTAATTAAAAAAATAGAAAAATAAAAAAAATGAAAAAATGTCAGGAAATTCAAATTTTCTTTTGAAAAGTTTTACAAAAGATTTTATGAGTTTTTTTTTCTTTTTCTAAAAATAAATGGAAGTTTCTTAACTCTTAAAGTTATGCTAAAAAATTGACTAAGCCTTTAGGGCTTTATCTTAGGGTTTCTTAGGGACAATTGTCCTTGAGTGCACAATGTTGACATGTGGAGTTTGGCTTCTCTTTAGTGTAGTTAGGATTAGCATTTGTCTTCTCTATAGTATTAATTCTTTGCTTTCTCGTGCAATTTATTTAACGTTTTCCTTGGTCACTAATTGTTATTTTAATGACCGCGCATCCGCATGATTACCTTACATGTTAGTGGATAGATGTAAAATCAATTCAAACTGTCTGACAAAAATCTTCTCTTTTAAAATAAACAAGATTAGGTATCGAAAGGGTATTAATTGGTCAATTAGTGTAATCAAGTCTCCGACCCTAAATTCTCTAGTTGCGTAAGAAGTGAGGTATACTCACATGTCTCACTTGGTTTCTAACCGACCCCAGTAGGCTAGTTGCAACTCCTTTTGCAAAATTCTTAAAAAATACCCCAACGTCACGTGGGTATGGGCTTGGGAGAGCCCGCGCCTAATCATGAGCCTTAAGTCCGTCCTTTAGGCAATACCCCTAAACCTATCCCCCAAAGGATAGGTTGCAACAATATTCTAGCTTAGCCAAACTTCATAGTTTTATTTTATGTGTTATTGCGCGGGTATATTTAGCGAACTCGAGCAGCTTGCCAAGGTTTGCATGTGGTAACGGTCAAGCAGAACATGGAAACCTTTTAAAGCCAACATTGCATGGGGGGCGGGCACGAGAGAGAGGGAGAGAGAGAGAGATTCTTATGAAGAATGATAATTTATGACTCAAAACGTTCACGATCAGTTACAATAAGAACAATTCTTTTATTGGGAACCAATTATCAATCTCAGCAATCATGTATAACACAAAGAAGAAGAGGTTTTGGGCGCTAAATCTAGCATTGCAACACTGTCCGGATCGATGGCTTTTGTGTTTTTAGTGCCATTTGATCAACGCCTCATGTTCTTGTTTCTGAAAGGCCGGGGTCGTTCTTGCTACTAGTTAATTGGAGTAGTTTGCTCAAAAATCTTGTTTGAAGTGTCCATAATTTTTGTTTTATTTGGGTTCAAGTCTCACTCCTTGTTAAGAATTTTGCCATGATTTGAAACAGAATGGTTCTACTATACTGCCCCAAGGATGGTGACAAGCTACGATTGCAAAAGGAAGTTCCCATTCGAGAGAAACAATAGTTGAAGCAACTTCAATAAATAAATAAATAAATAATTCAATGATCACTTGAGATGGCACAATGGAAGTCGCAAGCTTTTCTTTTTTTACCTTAAAAAAAAATGGTGAAATGTAATCAAAGGGCTTGAGAACACTTTAGCTGAAGTGCTCGTCTATGTCTTTTGACCGAGAGGAGGTTTCGTGTGCAATTGTATCTAGGGACTAGGAAGACTTCGTGCTCATTTCCAAATTTCTGCTTTGTTATTCGCCAATCACACGGAAGAATAAACAATTGTTATAGACTAGCACCGTTCCTTGCTTCAGCTACTTCCTGCAGGCCTGTTGACTGGGACTAAGTCAAATGACTAACTACTATAAATAGATGAGTCGCATTTCACAACAATCCTCAACAGAACAGAATTTCCGAGACAGACTAATCGAAGCTTGGAAATATTCCATGATGAAGTTCCCTCTAACATTTGTCCTCTTGGCTTTGGCATCATCCCATGCCTTTGCCTCCTACCCAAGTCCTCTTCAGGACTTCTATGTAGCCATCAACGACAGCAACTCTACGGTGCTTGTGAATGGAAAGTTCTGCAAGGACCCAAAGCTTGCTGTAGCAAATGATTTCTCCTTCCCAAAGTTCAGATATCCTAGGAACACAACAAATCTGGTTGGATCCAAAGTAACAACTGCATTTGGCCTCGTTTGGTTCAGCATTCCCAATGAGCTTTTAGCCCCGAAAGCCCATTAGGAAAAAATTTAGGTGTTTGGTTCAGCATTTGGAGGTGTCCTTGGTCAAATGCTGGCCTTTGTTGGGCTTTCAATATTTCGGAAATGCAAGTCCATCTCTACTATTCATCCATTGACTTCTTTTTTTTTAAAAACCAATCATCTTCTCCACACCCCCAACCGCCGGTGATCGGTGACGGAGTTTCATCGGATTTTATTTTTATTTTTATAAAAAAATAATAAAAACCCTTTGCAAATGTTGGGTTCACCTTTTTTTTTTTTTTTGTCATTTTTATCTTTTGACAATCAATAGCCCAATTTTTTTTATCAATACACTAGAATGATCATTAATTAACGAAGATGATTAATACTACAATAATTAAAAAAAAATTATTCAAAGTTGAAAACAAACCTAAAAGAACCCTAGGCCAAAAGTTGAACTCCGCATCTAATCTATAATAAAATTATTTTAATATAATTTTAAAATTTTTTTACTAATATATATCTTTTACATTACTCTCAACATGAAAATGTGAAATGTTATATAGTCATTGTTTCTTTTTTGCAATTTTAAAAATACTAAAACTAAAAAACTTAATTTGGTCACACTAAAGAGCTTTTCAAATATATGTTTACCAAATAGTCTTCCATTTCCCTAAAGTACTTTTCAGTTATAGTTTACCAAATAATCTAGCATTTCGAAAAACCCATTTACCTCAAAGGTATTTGCATTCTTCCAAAGGCATTTCCCCAAAGCCGAACCAAATGGGCCATTTGTCAACCAATTCCCAGGACTCAACACTCTTGGCATCGCCATGACCCGCCTTGACTTTGCTCTACACGATCTAAACCCTCCCCACATCCATCCTCGTGGCACCAAGATGCTAGTGGTCGTGGAGGGTATGCTCTACGTCAGTTTTGTCACATCCAACCAATTGAACAACACTCTCTTCACCAAAGTCTTGACCAAAGGAGATGTTTTCGTGTTTCCACAAGGCTTCATTCATTTCCAGCTAAATATTGGACAAGCTAATGCCCTGGCCTTTGCTTTCTTGAGCAACCAGAATCCGGGTCTCATAACCATTGCAAATACATTCTTTCGATCAAAGCCACTGATCAATGTTGATGTCCTTACAAAGGCTTTCCAAGTGGACAACAAACTGATCAATTATTTGCAAGCATAGAACTGGTTTGATAACCATTAGGCAGGGTAAGTGTACTATCAGTGCCAAAAGTTATGTACGGCGCTCACTTTGATGCCAAGAGTTTCCGTCAGATCACTTAAGTGCCAAATCAGAGAAAAAAACGATCACTTTGGTTCTATCGGCGAGAAATTCCAGCCATATTAATTACGTGGCTTTTATATATTTTTAAAAAAAAAGTTGTAATAGCTTTTAAATGACGTCGTTTTCCATCATCGTCAAAAAACGACATTGTTTTGCCGTCATATGTGGACATCCTTGCAAAAACAGCGTAATATAGCTCATATGTGGATTGAAATTAGGGTTTCTTTGTCTTCGCTGCTCGACCACCGTCGTTCGCCTGCCATTGCTCGGCCACCATCGCTCAGCCACCATCATAGTTGCTCAATCAAGTGAGCGAGGAGAGATTGAGATTGTTGCTCAAGCAAAAAGTGACAGGAAGAATAGGAGACAAGGGCGAAGGAGGATGAGGAAGAAGAGGGGTCGAAGGTGCCGTTGCTGGTGCGTTGCTGCTGGTGCCGTTGTCGGTGCCTCTACTAGTGCGCTACTGCTGCTGGTGCTGGTGCTGGTGCCATTCACTGTTGGTGTTGCTCTTCGGAGAAGAAGACGACATGCCTTCTCTCTCTCCCTCTCTTTCTCTCTCAATTTGGGGATTTAGGGTTCTAAGTTGGGGGAAAGACACCAAGCGGCATTGTTTTGTTGTTTGGATGCTGACTTAACTCTCCAACGAGCCACGTCAGTTTCAAAATTAATAAAAAAGTACCATGTCGAAATTTATTGGCACTTAAGTAATCCAAAGTAAACTTTTGGCAACAAAGTGAGCGTCGTACACAACTTTTGACACTGATAGTGTAGTTACCCCCATTAGGCAGATGTTCACAAGTAATTGTGTTTGTTCATTACATTACAAAGAAGAATTCTTTCGAATAACATGCTGAACTTTGGGTATCTGATACTTGATAAGATACCACTGTTTGTGATATCTCTCTCTCTCTCTCTCTCTCTCTCTCTCTCGTAAATCTTTCGAGGGCCGTGATGAAAAATTAATTCAAGGTCTCTTTCCATCTTGCTCGTTCCACGTCTCTAACTAACTTTCCAAACGGGATATATCACTTGATCACTGCATACTAATCTCAAGTATCAGCGTATGAATAATTTTGCTTTGATAGCATTGTTTTTTTTTTTTTTTTTTGGGTAAAGACTACTTTGATAGCATTGTTTAACTCAAGTAAATTCATCATTCTGATATAGAAGTACATCTTATGTCATTTTCTGCCTTACTTTGTTTCGTTAATTTTCTATAAGGATTAAGAGTTTGTATAAGATTGATTTTGGAATGGGGTGTCACACCCCGATCCTCGGACCCGCACCCATCCTGGCCTGATTGATTAAATAGCGACGTCCCAGGATGCATCACCGATCCATTCATTTTAATGTGCATGCAAAAGCATATAATTAATCTCCATACAATAAAATAATGTGATAGAAAAGTAGGGCCATAAATCTCGAACCTGAAAAACAACTACACTTATATACATTGCAAACCAATGCATATATATACAATATGAACTATCAAGTCAGGTCCTACTCAAACAAGTTCAGAAAACAAAGTTTGCAGGTAGGGGTGGGGGTTTCCAATCTACTTCGGGTCATCATCATTCTTGATCTCTCCTTCTTCCACGCTCTAGCTAGAGCCCACTGTTGAATACACTAGAGAATCAAGATCATCAAGCTTGTGATCATTCGCGTCCACCACCAATCAATTCTTAGGATTTGCAGTACCCATTCCAAAAGCAACCTTAATCACATACAAATGTATATCAAATTCCGACACAAAGCCCTCCCCTCGTCCATTACTAAAATGACGATACCATGACCTATATTGATGGGGCACATTTTTGGGTAAACCCTCATCAACCCAGACTATGGATCTCACCAACACATATTCCAACCCTTCAGGGTGCCCATGTATCGAAATGTGATAACTCTGTTCTGTGAATTTTTTCGGTTGACCGAAATGTTCAAGCGGGGCTACCATCCATGGACCTGAAATGTTATCCCATAACGGGGTGAAATGACGTCTCAATGAGTTCTATCCCATAAGACTCGATTATGAAGAAAATATGCCATGAAAGCTGCCTAAGCACAACATAGGTCAGAGGACTTACCTTGGCCTCGGTCTCTTCCTGTAAGTCAGTTTGATTAATAAATACTGACGAACCATACCATCCAATCAAATCAGATTGAATTATTGATCAATCGACTTAGTCGATTACATGTCATCGTGACCACTTCTTAGTCAACTCAATCAATACTATCTATAATGTCTTATCAAATCAGGACCGATTGTCCAAAGCTGAAAATATAGATAGTATAGCTCGCCCAAAGCTGATAATTTATTTTACTTGCCCAAAGCTGATAATATAGTATACCGCTCGCCTAAAGCTGATATATCGAGACTCATAGGTGGATATGGTATACTAATAACGCTTACCAGAAGCTGACCCTATGGTATATTGCTCACCTAAAGCTGACATATCAGAGCCCGTAGGTTGATATAATATATCATACTGATTATCTAATTAGTTCATCATTTTTATCATACCCGATAAAAATAATCATGTGTGGGTACACGGTCGACCTTAACCAAAATATAATATTTTCACTTTAGAACATCCCACCAGTTTCAACAGCCCATAATATATTTTTAGCGCTATAAACCGATGCTCGGTGATTTTCTGATTAATTACTGAAATTAATTAAATTTAGGAATAAATTCCTAAAATACAAATCACACCAAATCAACACAAATTTGAGCTCAATTAAATAAACAGATGACACCATCACAATCAGCATAAAATTTCGGTCACCGATTATCCTGGTCTAATTTCCAGAAAATAAATAAATAAATAAATAATTACGAAAATTAATTAATAAATGCAATAAATAGCAACTTAGGCCCGTAAAGCCTAATTCAACGCCGAGACGAATCCGGAAAATTTCCGAATCGCTCTAGATAAATACTAGAGCTTGTCTAGGCCCTAATTGCACTAACTATCCACCTAACATGCATCAGTAATTAATTAAATTCACTAATCTAATCTAACTAACCACATAATCCATGCTTAATCTAAACTAATTAACCATTAAGCGTCATTAACCTACTAAATGAGGATTAGTGAGTTAAACTTACTTGATTAACGAACCGCTCGGTTTGAAACAACGGGGACGCCTCAGGGATCAACTATCTCTAAAGCGGGCTTGCCTTTCGGGGTCGTAAACACCTTCAAAACGGGCCCGACAACAGCCTTGAGACCCAATGATTTTGCTTTTGTTCAAGGCTAAGAAAGGGCTGATCTAGTGGTTGAACGGTGAGGCAAGGACCAATGGAGCTGCAGTGGTGCTCGGCGGGCTGAGGCGGGGATGCACGGCGGTGAAACGGTGGCTGGACTGTTCCGGTTGAGCTTCACAAGGCATGAGATAACAACTGGGACGTCGAGATAGGCAGGATGAGGCATCGGAGTCACGCAGCGAGGCAAAGGTGCGTGCGGCACACAGGCAGGGCGGAAACGGCGAACGATGGCGGCAGCGTGGTGTTCGGCGGTGAGGGCTAGCTTTGGCGGCTTCTCTGCTAGTTGCTAGGGTGTTCGAACAGCACAAAGGAGAGGAAATGGAGGTTGGCCGGCCAGTTGAGGAAGAAGAGGGAGAGAGGAGACAAGAGGAGGCCACCAAAGCTCTATCCTCATCTAATGGTCCCCTTGACCATTCCTCCACCACCAGCTATCTTCCTAGACTGAAAATCAACCACCAAGGCTCCTTTTTGCACACTTGAAATGGTCCAAAAGCCATAGGTAGTGGGGCACTACGAATTTCATGTGATTTCCCCTCAATTGGACTCTAATCTCTCTTTAAATCATCCCAATTTGGCCCTCAAAAATTCAATTGTCGAGCCCTTAATCGAATTGGTATTTTTTCTCACCAATACAACCCACTTGCTTCCCTATTGCCTGATCAAAAATGGTCCTTGGACTTTTTTGAACAAAAATGGCCCTATGACGACTTTTTCTCAAAAAGTCTCGATTTACAGAAAAATCTTCCGAGATTGAGTTGACGTTCCTAAAATGATTTGTGACATGACAGAACTTTCAATTTCTGAAATCGGATTCAAATTCACGGTTAATTTCAATTCAGCTCAATTTTAGCATGACCTAGGCTACCAGATAGCTTTCAAAAATTTTTAATGCAAACGACTCGTGGTCGATTTTCTTCGAGCCACAATGAACCCATTCGACACATTAGCGACTCTCAATTGTCATAAAAATCTCGAGGGTTCAAATACGGATACAGGGTACCAAAATGATAGAAAAATCAGTCTAGTGCCGGTCGACAAGAATTTTCCAATTTAGTGGAGTCACTCACGTTTAGCCACACATCTCAGTCGAATCGACTTATCTCTAATCTCTAATTGATTTTTAATTGTGCCATAATGGCCTTTAAATATGAGCACGGTCGGGTAGTCGATTCCTGGTCGAATTCTCAGGTCTATTGCGTTAAAATTCCTTAATGGCTTCCCTAAATAGTCTAGTTATTTAAGAGTAATCAGTTCTGAGAACAACCCTATAAATGCATCGATGAAAATCTTGATTAATTTAATTGAAATCAGAAGTGGAAAATCCAAAATATCACATGAGGCCTCCCAACATTAATCATCCTTTTTTTTTCAATGTCAATAAATAGTAGTTTGCCTGTTTCACTCCACTTTTTCAGCGCAAAAGAGATGACGCGCTTGGAGTTCCTTCGAGAGATAGGAAGTCTACATAGGATGCCTTTGCTTGGCCTCTAATAATGCCCAAAACTAGTGTTTGTGCTTCGAGAGTCAAGAAGCGTAAAAACTCATGAATTAGCCACTGTCATAGAATTAAACATATTCTCGTAACATTTAAATGTTAAGACAAAATAATAGTGTTATTGAGGTTCTTCTTATGTAATATTCTAGCTTGGCCAAACTTCATATTTTGTCATCACTTGTTATTGCACCAGGATATTTAGCAAACTTAACCCGCTAGCCAAGGTGTGGATGTGGTTGTGGTCAGGCATTGCTCGGAAACCTTTCAATGCTTATATAGCCGCGCGGGGAGGGGGCATGGAGGGAGGGAGGGGGTAGAGAGAGAGAGAGAGATATTCTTATTAAGAATCATCTTTTATTACTCAAACATTCATCATCAGTTTCATAGAGAGCAATTCTTTTATTGCAAAGCAATAATCAATCCCAGCAATCATGTATGGAGAATACGGGGTAATCCGACGTCTTGGAGGTCAATGTATCAACTTAATTGTTGTCATACCAAAACTGTGCTTGGAGATAGTCAACAACCTTCTTGTCCACTTGGAAGGCCTTGGTGAGAACATCAGCTGAAATGGGTGGCTTCGATCCAAATACTGCATTAGCAATGGTAATGACTCCTGGGTTCTGGCTGCTCAAAGCAGCAAAGGCCAATGTAGGGGTCTTTCCAATGTTCAACTGGAAGTGGATGAGACCGATTGGGAACACAAACACATCCCCTTTGTACAACACTTTGGTGAAGAAGGTGTTGTTTAATTGGTTGGACGTGACGAAGCCGACAAGTAGTGTGCCCTCAGCGACAACCAGAATCTCGGTCCCACGAGGGTGAGTGTGGGGAGGGTTTAGGCCACCTGGAGCAAAGTCAATACGAGCCATGGAAATGCCAAGAGTGTTGAGTCCTGGAAATTGGTCGACGAAAGCAGGTGTGACTTTCGATCCGAGCGGGTTCACGGTATTCCCTGGGTATCTGAACCCCTTGAAGAGAAAATCATCTGCTGTGACTTGTTTTGGATCCTTGCAGAACTTCCCATTCACAAATACTGCACAAAAAAGAGAATTCACGTTATTAGGCTTATCTAAGGATAAACACTCTCCAGGGTAGTTCTTTTAGCATCATTAGAACAGAAATATTCGACCGTCGCTAGAGCAGAGCTCCAACCTTCGGGGTCATTGATGGCCACACAGAAGTCCTGAAGAGGACTTGGGTCAAAGGCAAATGCGGTGGCAGTTGCCAGAGCCAAGATGAGAAGGCTAGTTGGAAGGAACTTCATTGCGGTTGCGGACAGGAGCGTTACAGGCTTGGATATCTTCTTCTTTTCTTTGCTTGAGATGGGAGTGAGATGCCTTGCATGGACACATGGTTCTCTTTTATAGATGAAAATAGTGCTGACCTGGTATTATGTTCCATGATAAGAAACGCCTGACAGGTACCAAGTCTCCGGTGTGCTGGTTAATTTCTTACTCCAGAAAAGAACTTTTCCACAACTGCTACATCGAAGCACCCATTACTTTGACCTGTCCTCTTTTCCGTTAATCTGATATGGAAGTGGTCTTCTCCGATGGAATTTACGTCTTTTTACTTCTGCTTTACTGTTTCGTATGCCCGGTGCAGATTCACGTTCAAAGAGGTATAATTCACGGTTTGACTTGTGTTTCCAACTCCGTTGGGGTGATGCTAACGTGGTCGAAAGCTATGCTGCACGAGCTAATACGATTCATCCATTCCGACCGTTATCACAAAGGACGACTAGCTATTACCAAGAATTATGATTGGCAAAACTCTTCAGTATACAAACTATCATAGATAAGATTCTCCTAGAACTTTACTCAAGATAATTTAAAAAGTACAAAGCAAATCACAATGTCAAGTTAAGAAACTATGGAAACAGAGACTCGTTACAACGAAATTGAGCTCTTCTAGCTTAGTTTCTAAGGAGCAGGTGCCTTTTCACGCTTAGAAAACGTTTGAGTCGTGAAATTCTTCATAATTTCTGTAGTTTTATTTAAAAAGAAAAGAAAAATTTTAATTGCTGAAGTTTCAGTATTTAAAAGGTGTTGAACAGAGATATGGGCTGGAAGTCACCATAATATAACCACCTCAGCAAGCTCTCCCACTTCAATTTTTTAACCGGGTCTTACCTATGTGGGCCTCCTTATCATCGTTCGCCTCGAAACCCCCAAAAAAAGCAAGTCCATATTCATGAATGTTTGCAGAAAGAAAGAATGCTTGGTTTCTAAGTAAATCCCATGTACTTCGGTGCTAATTCGTACGTTATTAATCGTTACTAACGGGGATATATCAACAACTTGAAAGTCTTCACGCTGCAGATGCGGAACATTTCTCCTCAAACAATCTCGATGGCCACCTCAATCTTCTTCTGATTGACCGTGACAATAAAATATGCAAACCAGAAGAGTAATGGTCAAAAACAAATCAAAATGTGTGATGCTGCCACGTATATTTTATTGGTGCAGGTGGCGAATAGAGAGTGCAGGAGTAGTTAAGTTCAAAACATGATGCGGAGGGAAGTATAAAAATAAATCTGTTCTCTGAATGGTTCAGCGTTTGAGAAGTTCTGGAATGGACCATTGACTGGAGCACCAGAGATACCGTTTTAAGAAATCAACCACAGTGTGAGCACTCTCGACATCTCTTCCCCTTCTTCTCCAATTGACCAGTCTGCTTTACAGGGGCCATGAGTAAATTTCTTATTCTAGTGACGAATCGTTCTGCAACTGCTTTGACAAAACTCCAATCAGATTGAATTTCCTCCGTTCCAGCTGAGAGATCCATGAATCTGATATGGCAGCAATCTCCAGGATTGACTCAGCAGCGGGATTGAGGGCAGACCGTTTCTTTAGAAAGAGCGACATATCCTGAAAAGATCAAATAATTCATTTACTAGGTATTTCAAATATACCAAATACCAATGGGCGTGTTTGGTAACGCTTTTATTCTCAAAAACAATTTTTGATCAAAAATGATTTTTTTTTATTATACTCTCAGGAATAATTTCTAAGCATTTTAAGCCGTTTGATAAGCGTCCAAAATTTCGATTTCAAAATAGAATTGCATTTGGTACCATCTTTAAATTTCTACTTCAAATCATTTTCTTTTATTTTTTAAATAATTTTATTACTTTTTTTCTTCTTTTTATTTCATTTTTCCTCTTCTTCTTCGGGGTTGCCCAGTCGCCGGCCTTGAAATGACTAGCGACCCGGCCAAATAAGGGCAGCTGACCTCGCCGGCCCTCGCCGAGGTCATGCCTCGTTGGCCAAGCCTCACTAGTAGCCGGGCAAGGCTTAGCCGAGCCTTCGCTAGGTGAGCAACCTCGCCGGATCTAGCGGCTCGCGTCTCGTCGGCCAAGCCTCACTAGCGGCTAGGCAAGGCTTGGCCGAGCCTTTGCTAGGTGAGCAGCCTTGCCCGAGATTTGGCGAGGTGGAGCTTGCCCAGCCGTCAACGGGGCTCGACCTCGCTAGATTTGGGCAAGGTCGAGCCTCTCCCAACCTTGGCTTGGCCAAGCCTCACCCAATCAGGCGAGGCTCGCCGGTGGCCGAGGGAGGCCGGGCAAGCCTTTGGCGAGATTGTTGGACCTCACCGAACTGGTCATCGGCGACTAGTGGCGGTGGACAACGTTGGCGGCAACGATTGAAGAAGAGAAGAGAGGAAAGAAGAACAAAAAAAAAAAGAAGAAAAGAGAAAACATAGGTTGCTTGATTCTAAAATTGTTTCTAAGAATAAAGAATCAGCCTTTTTTTTTTTTCACTTCTCGGTTCTATTTCAAATCTACTTCTGTAAACTAAAAAATAGAAATTTGTTCGCGGATATAAAAGTTTTACCAAATGAATTTTTGTTTCAAATTTACTATTGGGAACAAAAAAAGAAATTGTTACTATTTGGCAAGTTGCCAAACGCACCCTAAAAGATTTGCCTAGTTGGTGATTTGCTTCCTATTCTTCAGTATATCATGCCATTGTTACATAGAGCATTGAGGATGTTCACACTATTTGGTCACCTGCTGTGTACTTGTGTCATGATAACAAGAGCAAATGGAGCAAGTATCTTAATATCAAAGAGGTAAAAAGCCTACCGGCCGAAAGTATGAAATGAAAACTAACGAGTATTCAAACTTCTGTACGTAGATATTACTTCCCATGAAGAAAACTCAAGATTTTTAGAAATAAAAATTTGATATGTTGAAGGTAAGGGCCTATTTGGCAATGTCCCCTGCTCTTTTGTTTTTCAGAAAAAAAAAAAAAGAATAGAAATTCATTTGATAACATGAACTAATTTTTATATTTTTGAAATAGAAAAATGGTTAGGGAATAAATTAACAATAGAAATAAAAAATAGAAAAAAATAATTTATTATTCCTAGAAATAATTTCTAGAAATAAGTTATTTCTTCTTCTTTTTTTTTTTTTTATTTTCTTCTTCCTTGTTGCCCCCACCCTTAGCCACCGCCCCATGTTGTCCGGCCACCACCGTCGACCACCATTGCTCGCAGCTCACTTTGTTGCCGCTTGCTAGCCAACCACTTTGCCACCACCGGTTGCTAACCACCGTTGGTAGTGGCGGTGGTCGCGAACAAGCGAGTGGCGGCAAGGAAGAATGTAAAATGAAAAAAAGAAAAAAAGAAAAAATTATTAAAAATTTTAAAAAAAATTATAGGTTATAAAGAAAATTTGTGGATTGTACCAAACACATTTCTATTCTTTTTCACTCAGAGAATAGAAATTTTGTGGAGTTACTAAACATGTTCTATTACTCAGAAATTGTTTTGGAGAATAGAAATAGAAAAAAAAATTTTGAAAAGAAATTGTTTTTCGGAACAGAAGTGTCACCAAACGGACCTAAGAAACCGCGGAAGGAGGACTCGCTATTACTGACTTAAAAGTCTCCTAAACTTATTTTTGGGAGCAGCTGCGCATTGGAATATCATATAGCGTAAAATTAATCAAATAAATTTGTGCTTCTAGCAATCTTATTACTCAAAGATATAAGGTAGCGGGACTGTCTTTTCAACTTTTGTCTCTTAAAATGGTTAGCACAAAATCTATCATGACAATTACGATAGGAAAGTTGCCTTCATCATCTACCCATCTTTAACAACTCTCCCACTTCTCTGAGAAAATCTGTAGAGGAGCTTCGAGGTTAGAAACAATAGAGGGACATTTGGTAATTTCAAGGGAATTAGCTAAAATTCTTCGGTGTTGATAGCAAATGCCTCTTTTGAATTATAACCTTCCGAAGCTTCGTTTTTCCAACAGAATTAGGTGACTTAATTAATATCCACCAGCTCAACATGGAAACAATCACACCCTTGATCCTCAAGTAAGCGATGCCATATAAGTTCTAGAAGCCATTGGAATTTGGAATAAGATATTGCTTACAAGTTCTAACTTTCGTAAAACCTTTCTGCTCATAAGGTTGTAGAGCAGTCGCAGCTTTGGACAACAGCATCTTATTTCTGACCTCCCATGAACTTGTGTTCCCAAAGGTACTTAATGAATCAAGTTTTGTGCAACAGAAGAGTGAATCCCTGCTATGTGGATTGCTACTAAGTTCAGTGTTTGGGATGTTAAATCAGACGAAGTCCCCCAATTATTACTAATAGGAAATATCTGCAGCCCAAAAATTTCCATGGTGAAGATGAGTGTGAAAAGAGTTTTTCCTTCTCTAGAAAGGGTCAATTCAATCCACTTTGGACGCATGAAACTGTGTTCAGAAAACAGTCCTTGTGTAATCATGCTGCTCCAAAGTGATGCTGAAGAGCTGAAGAAGTGAAGGAGGAAAAATGCAAGGTTGTAAAAGTTATGAATGAGCACTTCCATAGCTGATAATATGCATTGTTTAAGCTGGAGATGAGAAAATCAAATAGACTGCCAGGTGGTCATAGTGGTTATGGAACGGTCCATTGTTTGGAATTAAGAAAGGGGAAATAAAGATAGAAACATTGAAAACTTGGTCTTCTGCAGGGAAACTTGTTGCATAAATTGTTTACCAGGTCAAGCACTGTCATGTATAAATAGAGACCATGTCATGCAAGGCACCTCACTCCTCCCTCGAGCAATAATACTCTGAGCTAGGAAATAGAACCTGAGATTAGCCCCAACACCCGCCCACAATGAAGTCCTTTCCAGTTAGCCTTCTCATTTTGGCTTTGGCAACTGCAACTGCCTTTGCTTATGACCCAAGTCCTCTTCAGGACATCTGCGTGGCCATCAACGACCCCAAGTCTGCAGGTTAAACCTCTATTCTAGTGTTATTGACATACTGTTTTCTTCTGGTCAATGATGCTATAAACAGAACGTGCAAAAAGGTTTTGTTTCAGTAGCATGACGACATTGTTATCGATCATAACTAGTACAACATTGTTATCGATCATAACTAGTACAATAGTCATCACATATTGAGTGATGCATATTAAGATGAGTTCTGTTTTCTTGCAGTGTTTGTGAACGGGGAGTTTTGCAAGGACCCTAAGCAAGCCAATGCAGATGACTTCACCTTTATGGGGTTCAGAAAGCCTGGGAATACTGCAAACCCACTTGGATCGAAAGTCACACCTGCAACCGTCAACGAGTTTCCAGGACTCAATACTTTGGGCATATCCGCGGCTCGCATTGACTTCGCTCCTGGAGGTTTAAACCCTCCCCACACTCACCCTCGTGGAACCGAGGTCTTGAGTCGTCATCGAGGGCACACTCCTTGTCGGCTTCGTCACATCCAACCAATTGAACAACACTCTCTTCACCAAAGTCTTGTACAAAGGCGATGTGTTTGTTTTCCCAATTGGACTCATTCACTTCCAGTTGAACCGGAAAGACCCCTGCGCTGGCCTTTGCCGGTTTGAGCAGCCAAAATCCAGGAGTCATTACCATTGCTAACTCCGTCTTTGGAGCAAAGCCACCCATTTCTGCTGATGTTCTCACCAAGGCCTTCCAAGTGGACAAGAAAACTATGGACTACCTCCTGGCACAGTTTTGGTACGACAACAACTAAATGGAATGGATGACCAGAAAAACACCAACAGAGTATTGAGCCATTTAACTTACGCAAGCATTCCTAGTTTCCATGAGAGACTTCCAAGAATAAAAACACTGCTTTATGTCAGTGGTCAATGGGTATTTTACCTCTTATGCAGTATTTGATCGTAAAAGTATTATTTACTAAGAATCTCCCTGTTTCTCGATCCCTGTTTTTGTGAAAGTTTCTCATATGGATCGGAGCCAAACGCCAAGCAAAGTCATAATAGAAACAAAACACAGATTTCGATCAGATGCATATAAGCTCAGTGAAAACAATTGCAACGACTTTGGGCACTCGGATCAGCCTCAAAATGATCAATGAAGTGTTGCTTGTCAAATTATCGAGCACAAAAGGTTGTGCACGCTTTCCATTGCGGGACTGAACTCTCGTATTGATCGGACATCCGTCAAGAACGATCCATCCATATTCCATTGGCGTCAAATTTTCATGCTCACGATTTTGTGATCAAAGTTGATGGTAAGTCCCAACCCACGCTCAGCATGTCATGAAGATCAATGCTTCGTGCTGCCAAGTTGCCGACTTTGTTCCTATTGCACGGATGTATCGTCGTTCTTGTAGAAAACATGCTGTACTTTCACGGTTCGACATCTGCTACCAATTTAGTGGGAACTCTTACTATTCTTGTATTTCACTTTGCCCGCTGAATTTCGACAATTTTGAAATGATGACTACTATCAATAAAAGCCCAATCTGAAAAACCATTCACTAAGAAATCGTGCCATATGCAAAAAATGCTCTCTAAAATAACTCTAGATAAAGTAGTTGATTAAAAGAAGAATATCGAAAGTTGGGATTTATTATTTTTATTTTTTAAGTGGGAGACTAAGACTTACTATAACCAATTGAAGTCCCCTACCGTACTTCATGTGGAGAGGGCGTTCAGTGCAGAATAGAGACTTAACCGTAGGACTTCCCATACTTCGCAAGTAGATACGGACAATTATCTCATAAACTTTCAGCATCGAAAACGGTTTGGGTGTGAAGCTCGCAGCAGAGATATCTACTCATTTTCAACAAATCTCTTATATCTCCATGTTATATTAAGATGCATTGATGACTTGGGGCCACAGCTCAAGAAATATATATCAATGGTACAAGATTTTTAAGGTGGCTCTAATGGGGCTCACATTACCAAGTGGCACTTAGTCCTTGACCAATTTGTATCAATAATACAAGATTTTAGAGATCGCTCCCACAAGACTTATGTCATGGTATAGCACTTAGTCCTTGGCAACCTCATAACGTAATACAAGGTTTTAAAGGGTGGCTCCTACAAAGCTCATACCACCATGTAGAACTTAGTTCTTGACCAATGCATATCAATTGTATAAGATTCTCATTCTCAAACCCTATTAGGTTTCACAAACCAAGTTCATAAATCAATTCATATAACCTTTCACAATTTGTTTCACATGCTAGTTCTCCTACCAATCACAAGTATTTAAATCAAACTATTTCAAATGGTCAAAATCATTTCTAACTATTTCGAATACCATAAAGGATAACAAATGTTTGATCAAGTTTTTATGCCACGGATATGCTCTCTAATCTTTACCACTTTCGAAATATGAATCATCAGATATAAACAAGATATAAGCACCAATCACCACTAACCAAAAGCCCAAATGGAAGCTAGGCTACCTAGCAAGCTTCAAAGTTCTACAAAAAAGAGAACATAATTTGAATATCAAATTTACACACCAACTAACTTCGGCCAAGACTCTATTAGGTAACACTATTTGTGGGCTAAGTTGTGATATCTAGATTTTCGGATTCTAATTTCGACTAAATAAATAGGGCTGTTTTCGTTCAGTTGAAGCCGGGGATTGTGAAATTGAGGAGTATGAGGGATTCTTGGATAAATAAAATAATCAATTTGATAAGTGAGACATCAATTGATTTTATGAGAGTCATTTAAAAGAAATTCAAGAGAGATATTGGATGCAAAAATGCAAGAGGGAAATCAAGAACTCTAATATGAAATTCTTTTGGGAATTTATGAGCTTATTCAAAAGAAATTGAAATAAAAATTTTCTATTTGAAGAAATTCTTGTCTTTTGAATTTATTCTCATTTCCCCTTTCCCATTTGGCCAAACACCTTTTCTCCTTTCTCTCTCTCTTTCTTTCTTTCTTTTTTTCCTTTTCCTTTTTTTCTCTCTCTCTCTCCTTTTCTCTTTTCCCCCTCGTGCGCAGCCCCCTCCACCGAATGCTTGGCTGTCTTCCTCTTTACTTTTTCTTTCTTTGACTTTTCAAACCTCTCTCTTCTCTTTCTTCTTCCCTCACTCTCTCGTGACCGACTCTCTCTCCCTCCTCTTGCTTGTGCGAACCAGAAGACAGCAGAAAGTGAAGCAGCGTCCAGCGTCGCCGGAAGGAGCCGCGACCAGCTGCCTGGACGCCGCCGCACCGGAGCTGCCGCACCGCCGCCCGCGCGACGCCGCGCGCTCCGCCGCCTCACGCTCGCGCCTGCCGTCCCCGCTGTGCGACCCAGCCCCTGTTCCGCCTCTGTTCAGCTTCGTTTTGGCCATCACAGGCCACGGTTCGGCCACCTCCGGCCACCGTGCGCCGCCACCTCGACCCGTCGGAGTCCCCTCGCCCTCCACCGGCCCTGTCCAGCTCGAATCAGCCCCTAATTCAGCCCCAAACAGCAGCAAACAGAGAAGAAGAAAATGGGTATGGCAGCCCCTTCCTGGGCCGTTTTGGCCGCCTTTCCGAGCCCGGATGCTCGGCCCACTTTGGGAAAGTCGATCCTCGTGTCCAGCTCATCGTTTTGAGTGAGTTTTACTCACTAATGCCTTTCTTAGTGTACTAATTACACTTAAAAAATTGATTAGCGTTAAATAAGTGTAATCAGGTGGTTAAATTATAATTGATTAGTGATTATTAGTTAATTACATTACATGTTAGTTGTTTGGTTAGTGTAATTAGATAGAGAATTGCTTATAGTATTTATTAGATGTTTCTTGGGATTTTTCCCGTCCCTTATCGGGTGTTAATTAAGCAAATCGGGCCTAGGCGGAATTTTTAGGAATTAAATATTAATTTTCGAAATTAATTATTTAATTATTTATTTCTCGAAAATTCAAATGGGATGGCTAGTGACCAGGGATTTTATGCTAATGATCGTGGTGCAGATCTTTGTTTCTTAATTGAGCTTTATATTGTGCTAAATTGAATTTATTGTATTTATTTATTTAATTTTCGAAATTAATTATTTTCCGGAAATTCAACCGGGATGTCCGATGACCGAATTTCGTGCTGATTGTCGTGGTGCGGTTCATTTATTTATTTGAGCTCTACATTACGTGAAATTGATTTGATTTGATTGTGCAATTTTAGGGATTTATCCCAAATTGAATAAAATTGAATGATGGATTGGTTGATGGCCGAGTGTTATTATTTAGCATCGATGGTACTGTAATGATCGTAAAGCTATTGAATCTTGAAAGTGGTCAAGCGGGATCGTAAAGCCATTGAATCTTGAAAGTAGTCGAGTGGGACCGTAAAACCATTGAATCTTGAAGTGGTCAAGTGGGACCGTAAAGCCATTGAATCTTGAAGTGGTCGAGTGGGACCGTACCATTGAATCTTGAAAGTGGTCGAGTGGGACCGTAAAGCCATTGAATAATTGAAAGTGGTTGAGTGGGACCATAAAACCATTGAATATTTGAAAGTTGCTTGGTGGAGCCGTGATTACCACCCATGGCAAGTTATGTCCTAAGGGCCGTGATTCATATTTGTGAATTGAGTTGGAATAGTTGAAATGACCGGAAGTGGTCTTGTGATTATGTAATTGACTAAGTCAATTGACCTTTGCTTTGATTCGATTGTTGTGAATTGACTGATTGAGTGGAAATGACCGTGAGTGGTCTTGTTGGCGTATAATTGATTAGGTCGATTTGATCGATGCTTTGATATGTGATGTGATTGCTTGGGTGCCTATTTGATATGTGCTAACATGCAGGTGGAATCTAAGGCCAAAGTAAATCCTCTTACTCATGTTGTGTTTAGGCAGCCCTAAGGTGTATTAGCTTACTAATCGGATCTTAGGGAGTAGAACTTACTAAGACATAGTCTCATCCTGGTTTGGAGAAATCATTTTAGGACCCTAATGAAGAACCTGAGGAGAAAGAACTCGAAGAGGAGTATTTGAAGGAGAACGCTGAGGATGATCCATAATAGAATCCTGATGACTGTTGTTGTAGAATCTATTGAGTAGAAACCAACCTTTTTAGCATGGTTTGTATATGTACATGTATGACTTAGTCATTATAGATGTACATAAGGGTGTTGGTTTTTAGGTTCAATTTTCTAGTCCTACTTTATATCCTATTGCTTTATTATCTGGGGATTTTTATAATTGCTTCCACATGTGCTATTAAAAAGGAAAGGACGGCGATATGTAGTCCTGGGATATCGCATAAGAAAATCGACCAAAGGTAAGGGATGTGCGCATGCTTGAGGATCGGGGCGTGACATAAGTCATTCACTACGGGTTGACAAAAGACTTCAAGGCAGGCAGTTGCGTGACGAATAATCACTTGCATGATAAGTAGCCACCCAAGCTCGTGCTACCAACTTTATCGTGTTGTATTTCTCTAACAAACTCCGGTTCAAGCTATTAGGGTGTGGTTTATATTCCTCATCGACAAGAAGACATGGGATCTCACTCCTCGATGAACGAGCGACGGATTGGGTCAAAATAGTAGTTTTGACTTGGGTCCATAAATAGCTACTGAATAGTCTAACACTTTGTCAACCCTAGAGTTTTCTTGTGCCGCCTATATATATTATATTTCTCTTGTAATTGAGTGATATATAGAGATGTGAGAGAAGCTAATTATAGCATAATCATCTGTTAGATGTACCCCTTGAGGGTAAACTAGGATAAAGTCTGTGTCTCGATTTCTCTTTCTTACGTTTAGACTCTATTTTGTTGTATTTGTGCACCAAACCCTAACACGAGCAAACTTTGAAAAGAAAAGAAAAACTCTTTTTAAGTATTATAAGATCCTAAGCTTTATCAACTCAAAAGATGACCAAAGAAGAGTGAAAACCATTGTAAAAAACAAAAGTTTTGAACTAAGTAGCAACATGCACAAAACTCTAAAAATTCATTCCAATCGAACCGTAACTTGAAACTGATTTTTGTAAGATATCATGGCTCCACAACACCATAATTATCATTTCCGCATAATTTTCACCGCCAAATGACTCCTAAATCGACACGGTAACTCAAAATTAACATAGACCTGAATTTATGTCCTAACTCCAAAATTTCCCTTGATTAAATGAACCAAGGATTATAATCGTAGGGTGTTACAAAACAAAGGCAAACTTGAGTCATCGTAGCCTCCCGTGCGTGCATGCAAAAGCCGCATTTCTTTTTCTTTCTCTGGTTCGTGACAAGAGGGAGAAGAGAAGGAAACATTTTCAGATTTATCTGGACTAAAGGTGGAATGGGCTGAGGTCTTCGGCCTTTTCTTTTCTTTTGCAAGCCCAGGTATTACATATTATGCAATTCAAAGCAAAATAAACGTTGTATTGAGAGCATTTGTAATGCTCAGCGGATATGAACACCCGCCTAATAACCCAATTCAAAGAACACATTCTAGAGGTTGATAAGACCGTGCCAATAAAATATGTAAACCACAAGACTAATGGCCATAATCAAAACAAATCAAAATTGGATGATGCTGCCACATGGTTTTATCGGTGCAGAGGGGAGAAAAGAGAGTGCATGAGTTGTTAGATAATGATCCTGAGAGAAGGATAAAGACGAACTGTTCTCTGAATGGATCGGTGTTTGAGAAGGTCAACAATGGACCTTTGACAACAGCAACAGAGATAGGGTTTAGGAAATCAACCCCTGGGTGAGCACTTTCAACAACTCTTTCCCTTATTTCTCCAATTGACTAGTCTGCTTCGCTGGGGCCGTAAGTAGATATCTAAATCCAGTGATGTGTCGTTCCGTTGCTGCTTCGACGAAACCCCGATCAGGTTAAATTTCCTCTGTTCCAGCTAAGGAATGCGTGAATCTAAGGTGGGAATGATATTCACAGATAACGTCAGCGTCTTTCTTTTTTTATCTCTGTACTTCACTGTTGCAGCCGTCCAGGGTCGACTCAGCAGCGGGATGGTGCGGACCACTTCCTCAGAAAAAGTATCAGATCCTTAAAAAGTTGAATAATTCATTTACGAGAAAATGCAGGAATAGGCGTTCCTAATACGCCTTCACCATGAAAGGACTTGCCTAGTTGGTGATTTGCTTCCGATTTTTCAGTGTATCATGCAGGACGTTCACACCATAAAATCACTTGCTGTGCATTTGCGTTGTGATAATATTGACAAGGATAAGCAGAGCAAGCATCTTAATATCACAGGGGTAAAAGGCCGATTCCAGCCAAAAGTAGGATCTAAAAAACTAATGAGTATTTAAACTTCCGTACGTGGATAATACTCCCCAGGAAGAAAACTCGAGATTACTAGTTATTGAAAATTCGATGTGCCGAAGGTAAGAAACCGGGGATCAAAGACTCACTATGGCTGAATTGAAGTCTTCTAATCTTATTTTTGGGGAAAAGATGCCCACTGAATTATTACATAGTGTCAAGTTAATAAACAAAAATTGCGCTCTAGCAATTTTATTAGGAAAAGAACGCAAGTGTCATAACTTTTATATAGTGTTCACTTAAGTATCATAACTTTTTTTCGCTCATTTAAATGCTATAACTTATATACAGTACTTACTTGAACACTATAACTTCCAATCGATAACTTTAATACTATAACTTTCATAAATATGCATCACAAGTGTCATGCCATGTTGGATAAGCGTTTTTAAGAGTTATGACACTCAATTGAAAGCTATGACAATTAAGGAAACGTTGTAGAAATTATGTGCCCAAGTGGTCAGAAAAAAAGTCGAGGTATTCAAGTAAGCGTCATAAAAAATTATCGCATTTATAATGTCCATACCAATTTCAATACTCAAAGATGTAAGGTAGTCATTCTGTCTTTTGAATTTTCTCTCTCTTAAAATGGTTAGCGTAAAATATATCGTGACAATTACGATTAGAAACTTGCCTTCATCTAGCCACCCTTAACAAGTCTCCCACTTCTCTGAGAAAATCTGCGGAGGAGCTTCGAGATTTGAAACAATAAAGGGACATTTGGTCATTTCAAGGAATTAGCTAAAATTCTTTGTGGTTGATAGCAAAGCCTCTTTTGAATTATAACCTTCCGAAGCTTCATTTTTCAACAGAATTAGGTGACTTATTTAATATCCACCAGCTCAACATGGAAACGGTCACACCCTTGATCCTCAAGCTGGCAATGTCCCATGAGTCCTAGAAGCCATTGGAATAAGACATTCCTCACAAGTTCTAACTTTAAAACCTTTCTGCTCATTAGGTTACAGAGCAGAAGCAGCTTTGGACAACAGCATCTTACTTCTGACCTCCCATGAACCTTAGGCAAAGTTGCACATAACCATCAGTTAATGGACAAGGCACTAATTGTACTAAATGTTCATAACATCAGTGACGAGCTTGCATTGTCTATCCAAAGGTACATAATGCGAGGAAACAATCAGGCCCCTGATCCTCAAGTAAGCGATGTCATGTAAGTTCTAGAAGCCATTGGAATTTGGAATGAGATATTGCTCACAAGTTCAATTTTTCGTAAAACTTTTCTGCTCATAAGGTTGTAAAGCAGTCGCAGCTTTGGACAACAGCATCTTATTTCTGACCTCCCATGAACTTGTGTTCCCAAAGGTATTTAATGAATCAAGTTTTGTGCAACAGGAGAGTCAATCACTGCTATGTGGATTGCTACTAAGTTCAGTGTTTGGGATGTTAAATCAGACGAAGTCCCCTGATTATTACTGATAGGATATATCTGCAGCCCAAAAATTTATGCTGATGAGCTGAAGAAGTGAAGGAGGAATAATGCAAGGTTGTAAAAGTTATGAATGAGCACTTCCATAGCTGATAATATGCATTGTTTAAGCTGGAGATGAGAAAATCAAATTGACCGCCACCCGGTCATAGTGGTTATGGAACGGTTCATCGTTTGGAATTAAGAAAGGGGAAATAAAGATAGAAACATTGAAAACTTGGTCTTCTGCAGGGAAACTTGTTGCATAAATTGTTTACCAGGTCAAGCACTGACATGTATAAATAGAGACCATGTCATGCAAGGCAACTCACTCCTCCCTCGAGCAATAATACTCTGAGCTAGGAAATAGAACCTGAGATCAGCCCCAACTCCCGCCCACAATGAAGTCCTTTCCAGTTAGCCTTCTCATTTTGGCTTTGGCAACTGCAACTGCCTTTGCTTATGACCCAAGTCCTCTTCAGGACATATGCGTGGCCATCAACGACCCCAAGTCTGCAGGTTAAACCTCTATTCTAGTGTTATTGACATGCTGTTTTCTTCTTGTCAGCGATGCTATAAACAGAACATGCAAAAAGGTTTTGTTTTGGTAGCATGACGACATTGTCATCGACTATAACTAGGACAATAGTCATCGCATATTGAGTGATCCACATTAAGATGAGTTCTGTTTTCTTATGCAGTGTTTGTGAACGGGGAGTTTTGCAAGGACCCTAAGCAAGCCAATGCAGATGACTTCACCTTTATGGGGTTCAGAAAGCCTGGGAATACTGCAAACCCACTTGGATCGAAAGTCACACCTGCAACCGTCAACGAGTTTCCAGGACTCAATACTTTGGGCATATCCGCGGCTCGCATTGACTTCGCTCCTGGAGGTTTAAACCCTCCCCCACACTCACCCTCGCGGCACTGAGGTCTTGGTCGTCATCGAGGGCACACTCCTTGTCGGCTTCGTCACATCCAACCAATTGAACAACACTCTCTTCACCAAAGTCTTGTACAAAGGCGATGTGTTTGTTTTCCCAATTGGACTCATTCACTTCCAGTTGAATACTGGAAAGACCCCTGCGCTGGCCTTTGCCGGTTTGAGCAGCCAAAATCCAGGAGTCATTACCATTGCTAACTCCGTCTTTGGAACAAAGCCACCCATTTCTGCTGATGTTCTCACCAAGGCCTTCCAAGTGGACAAGAAAACTGTGGACTACCTTCAAGCACAGTTTTGGTACGACAACAACTAAATGGAACAGATGACTCAAGATATGCCGACAGAGCATTTGAGCCATAGTACTTATGAGATCATTGCTACTTTCCAAGATTGCTAAGAATAAATGAATAATTTTTCTCAATGTTTATAGGGTTGTTATATACCTTGTTGTATGAATCATTGAGCAATAAAGATCATTTACTAAGAATCTCTTTCAACCCAAACCCCCCGGGCGCTTTCTTCCCTCCCTCCCTCCCTCACTGTTTTGAGGATAATTTCTCATTCGAAAGGAGCCAAATCCCAAGCAAAGTCATTCCTCACATTTAATTACGGGGCGAGGATCCATAAAAATTCCATCGATGTCACCTTTTTCAAGCTCTAATTTGGTGGAAGCACAGGAAAGGAAGTCCCAGTCCACACACCGCTTGTCATCAGGATCATTGCTTTGTGCTGCCTAGTTGTCTACTTGTTTCCTACTAACCACGATGTATCGTCACTTTGTAGAAAGCATGCGGTATTATCGCAGTTCAACATCTGCATATCTGTGAAAACTGTCCTATGGCAATTACGTGGGAGCTCTTACGATTCATGTGTTCCACTCCATGCTGAATTTCAGGCCATTTTTGAAAACATGACTAGTTTCAACCAAAAGCCCGATTTGGAAAACCATTCACTAAGAAACTGTGCCACATAGCCAAAGAATACTCCCTAAAATAACTCAAGTTAGAGTAGTTGATTAAAAGCAGAATATGGAAACTTAAAAGACGAAAAGAAGTGGGAGACAGAGACTCACTATAACCAAATTGAAGTCGCCTACGATATTTTATATGGATCAGGTGTTCGGAAAAGAATAGCGAGCACATTAAGTCGTAGAACTTTCCGTTCTTCGCAAGTAGAGAAGGACAATTATCTATTAAACATTCACTACCGAAAACGGATTGATGTGAAGCTCACTACAGATATGCAAATTAAGTAGTCGCCATCATCTACACATCTTCAACAACTCTCCCATTTCTCCATGTTATATTAAGAAGTGTAAACTGCGTTTAAACCTCTATGCTCCTCTTGCAATTTCCTATAAGCGAGTCCTCGTTAGCAAAAGTAAAAAAATAACCTTCTTTTTTCCGAGTATAGGTTTTTTTTCTTTCAATCATCGTCCGCAGTACATATTCGTTTTGGTAGGCTTCTGATTGGTGCTGCGGTTTTTACATCCTTGGAATGGATAAAAAAACAGCTCAAAAATGGAAGTACATGATTGAATCGTAATGCAATGC
This sequence comes from Eucalyptus grandis, assembly GCF_016545825.1. Classification (NCBI taxonomy): domain Eukaryota; kingdom Viridiplantae; phylum Streptophyta; class Magnoliopsida; order Myrtales; family Myrtaceae; genus Eucalyptus; species Eucalyptus grandis. The sequence goes on from NC_052619.1 coordinate 58,617,160, forward strand.
ATACGCCTGGCAAAGCGATGAAGTTCCTGCGTATTTCCCTTTTAAAAACGCTTCATGTGATCCAATTTACTTCATCAAGAGGACTGGCTGACGTGTCGTCTGCCGGAAAAGTCAAACAAAAATTACAAAAATTTGCAAACTCCCAAGGTCTGATTGTTGTGACTTACATCATTTGAGGAAGGTGAAGCACAATCCAAAAATTGAAATCATTAATTTTCAAAGTACTTTTTTAGGAACCAAACACGAATGGACCTATGGCATATTCAAAGCTTTTTCAAGTAAAAAACTAGTAAGCGCTTTTCTTAATTAAACCAAAGCATAACGGTGTCAAGCAGGATGAACTGGATATCAAATTGTGTTTTTCTAATCGAAATGCCATGTCTCTATTCAATTTGACTAGGGTTAGTGTTCCGCCTGATTCCTTGATCTATTCCCAGCATAGTTCTCTCACTTGTACATTAATCAATGCATGCTTGCTAGATAATCCTTGCTCCAAGGACTTTTGAACTTTCAACAAAAACATAAAAACCAAAGTAAAGGTCATGTTAATCCTCAAGTTCGCTGGTCTCAACAAGTCCATTCTAGAAACTACGAGACCATCTAGAAATCCATTCAACAGAATATGAGATAACCTTATTAACAAAGCCTAGCTATGTGAAACAACCTTAAGAAATGCTTTAGTCCAGGATGAGATATGTTTTTGGTCTAACATATAAAAGTGCATTGCAAGCAAGCATATGCTCTAAATATTCTTTTTAGTTTCCTCCAAATAACAGAGTGGATCAAATTTTCTAATTTAACGAGGGAGAACATCAGCAACTCTAAACTATTTCTTTGGCAAATGTAAAAGCAAATGCTCGGGAGATACGAAGATTGACCCTTTCAACAACATTTGCAGAGACACTATTGTATGTCTTTACACAAACAAGTTGAGCTTGAAAAGGCGTCAGATATCAATTATATAAGACAAACAAGGGTGGACTCAATTACTTGGCTCAGTTTTAGGCCCTAGATCACGTCAAATCACGCTCATTGGTACATGAATGGTCGTGACAAAGACCCATCACGCGAACATTCCTTGTCAAGACTTGGCCTCCATTGATTTAGTCTCGGCTCGTCGCGTCACTTCATGAAAGTTTCTGTTCATTTCCTTTTCGTAGGAATATAAAATCAAAGTAATGGACACGTGCTTGTAGTTGTTGTGGAATGACCCGTCCATCGCGTCTAAAACCAAACTTGCATAATATCCGAAGATTTTCAATGTTGACTATCACGCAGAAAGCGCTGTACTTGGTCAACAATCTGCATTTATATATAGAGCACTTGTCGCCATGCCTCGTCAAGTAGATTACCTGGAGAGAGCCTAAAATCTTACTACTAATTTATTTAACAGGACTCACCTTTAACAAAAATTTAAGCCAACAAATTTAGTATCAACCAAATAAATCAATTGCTCTTAACCGTGATGTGCATCCGACGAAAAACCAAAATCACTAATACTCTTAATTGTAACCCTTAAAAAATTAGCTTGTTAGTACTTTATGTGGGACATAATTATAGTTATTCCTTTAAATGTCCTTGTTTGAGCGATATGATCCATTGACAATTTTATTGTGCAGTGTAGTCTCCAACATAAGATATGGGCTGTAAGTCACCATAATCTAACCATCTCAGCAAATCTCTCCCACTTTAATTTTTCAACCGGGTCTTGCATATGTGCACCTCCTTCATAAGCCGAACTATTGTGCTTCTATTTATCATCGTTCGCCTCGAAACCCCAAAAAGAAGAAAGTCCACATTCATGATTTTTGTAGAAAAAAGAATGCTTGGTTTCTAAGTACATCCCATGTACTTTGGTGCTAACTCGTACGTTATTAATCATTACTAACGGGGATATATCAGCAACTTGAAAGTCTTCATGCTGCAGATGCGGAACATTTCTCCTCAAACAATCTCGATGGCCACCTCAATCTTCTTCTGATTGACCGTGACAATAAAATATGCAAACCAGAAGAGTAATGGTCATAATCACAAAAAAATCAAAATGTGTGATGCTGCCACGTATATTTTATTGGTGCGGGCGGAGAATAGAGAGTGCAGGAGTAGTTGAGTGCGGACCGTTTCTTCAAAAAGAGCAACATATCCTGAAAAAAATCAAATAATTCATTTACTAGGTGTTCCAAATACATCTTCACCACTAAAAGACTTGCCTAGTTGGTGATTTGCTTCCTGTTCTTCAGGATATCATGCCATTGTTACATAAAGCACCCAGGATGTTCACACTATTTGGTCACCTCCTGTGTACTTGTGTCATGATAACAAGAACAAATGGAGCAAGCATCTTAATATCACATAGGTAAAAGGCCTATCAGTCGAAAGTATGATCTGAAAACCAATGAGTATTCAAACTTCTGTATGTAGATACTACTCCCCAGGGAGAAAACTCAAGATTGTTAGTAATAAAAATTTGATATGTGGAAGGTAAGGGCTTGTTTGGTAATGTCCTACTCTTTCGTTTTTCTAATTTTTCGTTCCTGAAAAACAAAAAAAAAATTATTTGATAACGTCAACTAATTTTTATATTTCTTGAAATAGAAAAGTGGTTGGGGAATAGATTTGTAATAGAAATAAAAACTAGAAAAAAGCATTTTATTGTTTCCGAAAGTAATTTCTTCTTTTTTTTTATTTTCTTTTCCTCTTCCTTGTCGCCCTCGCCCTTGGCCATTGCCCCCTGTTGTCCAACCAACACTGGCCTGCCACCGCCACCCGCCATCCACCTTCCGCTGTTGGCAGTAGCAATGGCAAGGAAGAATAAAAAAAAAAAGAAAAAAAGAAAAAATCTTAAAAATTAATAAAAAATTAAAAGAAATTATACGTTACAAAAAAAAATTTATGGATCATACCAAACACATTCCTATTCTTTTTTCACTATGAGAATGGAAATTTTGTATAGTTATCAAATGCATTATTTTATTTAGAAATTATTTTGAAGAATATAAATAAAAAGGCTATTTTGAAAGGAAATTGTTCTCCGGAACAGAAATGTTACCGAACAGACCTAAGAAACCACGAGAGGAAGACTCACTATTACTAACTCTCCTAAACTTATTTTTGGGGAGCAACTGTGCAATGGAATATCATATAGCGTAAACTTAATTAAATAAATTTGTGCTTCTAGCAATCTCAATACTCAAAGACATAAGGCAGCGGGACTGTCTTTTCAACTTTCGTCTCTTAAAATGGTTAGCACAAAAATCTATCATGACAATTACGATTGGAAAGTTGCCTTCATCATCTACCCATCTTTAACAACTCTCCCGCTTCTCTGAGAAAGTCACTAGAGGAACTTCGAGGTTAGAAACAATAGAGGGACATTTGGTAATTTCAAGGAATTAGCTAAAATTCTTTGGTGTTGATAGCAAAAGCCTCTTTTGAATTATAACCTTCCGAAGCTTCGTTTTTCCAACAGAATTAGGTGACTTAATTAATATCCACCAGCTCGACATGGAAACAATCAGGCCCTTGATCCTCAAGTAAGCGATGTCATGTAAGTTCTAGAAGCCATTGGAATTTGGAATAAGATATTGCTCACAAGTTCTATTTTTCGTAAAACTTTTCTGCTCATATGGTTGTAAAGCAGTCGCAGCTTTGGACAGCAGCATCTTATTTCTGACCTCCCATGAACTTGTGTTCCCAAAGGTACTTAATGAATCAAGTTTTGTGCAACAGGAGAGTGAATCACTGCTATGTGGATTGCTACTAAGTTCAGTGTTTGGGATGTTAAATCAGACGAAGTCCCCTAATTATTACTGATAGGATATATCTGCAGCCCAAAAATTTCCATGGTGAAGATGAGTGTGAAAAAAGTTTTTCCTACTCTAGAAAGGGTCAATTCAATCCACTTTGGACGCATGAAACTGTGTTCAGAAAACAGTCCTTGTTTAATCATGCTGCTCGAAATTGATGCTGAAGAGCTGAAGAAGTGAAGGAGGAATAATGCAAGGTTGTAAAAGTTATGAATGAGCACTTCCATAGCTGATAATATGCATTGTTTAAGCTGGAGATGAGAAAATCAAATTGACTGCCACCGGTCATAGTGGTTATGGAACGGTTCATTGTTTGGAATTAAGAAAGGGGAAATAAAGATAGAAACATTGAAATCTTGGTCTTCTGCAGGGAAACATGTTGCATAAATTGTTTACCAGGTCAAGCACTGTCTGTATAAATAGAGACCATGTCATGCAAGGCACCTCACTCCTCCCTCGAGCAATAATACTCTGAGCTAGGAAATAGAACCTGAGATCAGCTCCAACTCCCGCCCACAATGAAGTCCTTTCCAGTTAGCCTTCTCATTTTGGCTTTGGCAACTGCAACTGCCTTTGCTTATGACCCAAGTCCTCTTCAGGACATATGCGTGGCCATCAACGACCCCAAGTCTGCAGGTTAAACCTCTATTCTAGTGTTATTGACATACTGTTTTCTTCTTGTCAATGATGCTATAAACAGAACATGCAAAAAGGTTTTGTTTTGGTAGCATGACAACATTGTCATCGACTATAACTAGTACAATAGTCATCTCATATTGAGTGATGCATATTAAGATGAGTTCTGTTTTCTTATGCAGTGTTTGTGAATGGGGAGTTTTGCAAGGACCCTAAGCAAGCCAATGCAGATGACTTCACCTTTATGGGGTTCAGAAAGCCTGGGAATACTGCAAACCCACTTGGATCGAAAGTCACACCTGCAACCGTCAACGAGTTTCCAGGACTCAATACTTTGGGCATATCCGCGGCTCGCATTGACTTCGCTCCCGGAGGTTTAAACCCTCCCCACACTCACCCTCGCGGCACCGAGGTCTTGGTCGTCATCGAGGGCACACTCCTTGTCGGCTTCGTCACATCCAACCAATTGAACAACACTCTCTTCACCAAAGTCTTGTACAAAGGTGATGTGTTTGTTTTCCCAATTGGACTCATTCACTTCCAGTTGAATACTGAAAGACCCCCTGCGCTGGCCTTTGCCGGTTTGAGCAGCCAAAATCCAGGAGTCATTACCATTGCTAACTCCGTCTTTGGAGCAAAGCCACCCATTTCTGCTGATGTTCTCACCAAGGCCTTCCAAGTGGACAAGAAAACTGTGGACTACCTTCAAGCACAGTTTTGGTACGACAACAACTAAATGGAACAAATGACTCAAGATATGCCGACAGAGCATTTGAGCCATAGTACTTATGAGATCATTGCTACTTTCCAAGATTGCTAAGAATAAATGAATAATTTTTCTCAATGTTTATAGGGTTGTTATATACCTTGTTGTATGAATCATTGAGCAATAAAGATCATTTACTAAGAATCTCTTTCAACCCACCACCCCCCCCGGGGCGCTTTCTTCCCTCCCTCCCTCCTTGCTTTTGAGGATAATCATTCGAAAGGAGCCAAATCCCAAGGAAAGTCATTCCTCACATTTTTACAGGGCGAGGATCCATAAAAATTCCATCGATGTCATCCTTTTCAAGCTCTAATTTGGTGGAAGCACAGGAAAGGAAGTCCCAATCCACACACCGCTTGTCCTCAGGATCATTGCTTTGCTAATGTTGTCATGAATTCCACAAAATTCAATCAGGAAATCTAGGAAAGCTTGAAGATTGTAGGCTATTTGTTTCCTAATATATTTCCTAGATTAAAGTTTCAAATTTGATAATATCTTTATGGTGGAATTCTTTTCCTATTAGGTTTAGGAAAGTAGGGATCTAAAAATCTATTTATTTCAGCATCGTACCTTGTACTCTTTTGATACACTCAAATAAGAAATCATCTCTCTCTCCCGTGGATGTAGGCGGATTTTTTCGCCGAACCACGTAATTCTCCGTGTTCTTGATTATTCTTGTTTTCTTTCTCATCTAGTTAGGGTTTCTTCTGCACAACAATTGGTATCGTGAGCAATCCAGGTTCTCCGTTCTTGTATTGCGACTTTGAACTAGATGGATGGAAAAGGTTCAACCATTCAATTTGATATTGAACGATTCATCGGGAAGAATAGTTTTACACTATGGCGGAAAAGGATGAAGGATCTGTTGATTCAAAAAGGTTTATCAAAGATTCTTCTGGGAAGATCAAACAAGCCAAACACCATCACTGATGATGATTGGGCTGACATAGAGGAGAGGGCGTGCAGCGCAATCCGATTGAACCTATCGGATGAGGCCTTCAATATGTAGCGGAAATTGAATCTGCTCCGGAGGTATGGCTCAAACTCGAAAGCATTTACATGACGAAATCTCTTACGAACAAGTTGTTCTTGAAGAAGAGATTGTATTCACTTTAGATGAGTGAAGGAGGAGATCTGTTGGAACACCTCAACGTGTTCAATAAGATGATTAGTGAACTTACAAGCTTGGAGGTAAAGTTTGAGGATGAAGACATAGCACTTCTACTATTGGCATCGTTGCAGATTTGTTTGACCATTTGGTGACTACGCTCCTTTATGGCAAGGAAACCCTAGAGATCGGAGAGGTGATTGCTGCCCTAATTTCAAACGACACCCGAAAAGGGCAAGTAGTTCATGTTGGAATTTTGTTTGTTAAAACAAAATGAGTGCCTTTTACTTTGTCCCACATAGAAAATGTGGGAGCAGGAGGGTCAGTTTATTAATGTGGGATTTCCCCTTTGTAGTTAAAGGAGTGATTAGGTGGGGCTAGACCGCACCATACCCGCGTGCGGGTACGCGATTTTGGCGCACTTAGCACTTAGCACTTAGCATGCATGCGCACCCGCGGTTTAATTAGCATTAATCCCTTGCTTTTTATTTATTTATTTATTTATTTATTTTATATTTTAGTTCAAAGGTTGCCTTTTAATTTGAGAATTTCGGAAATGAAATATAAATGAAAATTCGAAATTCTATTTAAAAAAAAATTATTCGAATTTTATTTGTGTCTTTTCAAGACAATCTTTGGAAAATTACTTATTCGGTTTTAATTTTTCCGAAGGATTGCAATTGTTCGTTTTCGACTTCTTCTGAAGAGTCGCATTTGTTTATCCGAACAATTTTCTAAAAACGTGTTTGTTCGCAATTTTCACGAAGAGTTGCAAGACTGTTTCATATATATACTCGTCATTTTTTGGAAAGAAAAGTGTGGTCATTTTTCGAGTTTTCTTTCTGAAAAACTGCAGCCAATTTTCGATTGTTTCTTAGAGAGACCCTGGAGAAATACTAAAATTGCTATTTGGTATTCTCATCCGAGACTTTGTTGTATCCCGGGAGGATTTTTGCCGGTGACCATTAGCAACGTTGTGGGGCAAATAAATCCTTAAAGAAATTGATATCACGCCTCAAAGTCTGAGTTGTTTTTACTCGATCCGATTTCATTGTTCAACCCATTTCGAAGACATATTTTACCAACAGTTCAAAATCTTCGAGAGAGGGACTTTTTGCAAAGGAGAAAAGAAATCAAGGAAGAGGAAGATCAACGAATCAAGGATCGAGCAGTAGGGGTCAATTAAAATCCAAGGGAAAGTTCAAAGGAAGATGCTACGGGTGCAATCAAGAAGGGCATACCAAGAGATTCTGTCCAAATAAGAACGAGAAAAAGAAGAAGAGCTCGGATGAAGCAAGTATAGCCGACATCGTTGAGACCAATGATGAGGACGTCTTGTCCATATCGTTGGGGAATGACATCTTTGAAGATTCGTGGATCATGGACTCCAAATGCACTTTAAACATGTGTCCTCATCGAGAAGCCTTCGATGAGTACAAGGCATATGATGGTGGTTCAGTTCTCATGGGGGATGATACTTCGTGTGAGACTGTGGGTGTTGGAATCGTGAAAATCAAGATGTTTGATGGCATGATTAGAACCTTGGTAGACGTGCGTCATGTTCCGAGTCTAAGGAAGAATTTGATCTCATTGGGAGCACTTGAATCCAATGGATGCAAGTACACGGCTCAAGGTAGAGTCTTGAAGGTGATTAAGGGAGCTTTGGTTGTTCTTAAGGGACAAAGGCACGGGAACCTATATCGACTTATAGGAACCACAGTGCAAGGTGGAGCATCTGTGTCCACGGATGCTAGCACGGAGATAGATAACACCTATCTATGGCATATGCGTCTCGAGCATATGGGAGAAAGAGGATTGATGGAGCTTCAAAGAGGAATGCACTCAAAGGTATAAAAACATGCAAATTAGATTTCTACAAATTTTGTGTGTTTGGAAAACAATGCAGAGTACGGTTCAATGCTGCAACTCATACAAGCAAAGGCATGCTTAAGTATGTACACACGAATGTATGGGGTCCTTCACCGGTAAAGTCAAAAGGAGGGAAGGAATACTTCGTGACATTCATTGACGATTTCTCTCGCAAAGTTTGGGTCTACTTCATGCGACACAAAAGTGAAGTCTTTGAAAAGTTCAAGGAATGGAAAGCTGAAGTTGAGACTTCAATGGGGAAGAAGGTTAAGTGCTTGAGATTGGACAATGGAGGAGAGTACAAATCGACACTATTCATGGAGCTTTGCAAGAATGAAGGGATTAAACGTCACTTCACAGTTCCAGATACGCCCCAATGGCGTAGCGGAAAGGATGAATCGGACCTTATTAGAGAGAGCTCGAAGCATGAGGCTACATGCGGGACTCGAGCAAGGAGTTTTGGGCAGAAGTTGTCCGCATGGCATGTTATCTTGTAAATCGGTCTCCATCAACTGCAATTAAATGCAAAATTCCCGAAGAGGTATGGACTGGTAAAATTGTCGAGTATTCTAATTTAAGAATATTCGATTGTCCTACTTTTATACATGTGTAGAGCTCGAAGCACTCGAAGTTGGATCCAAAATCAAAACAATGCATATTTCTCGGTTATAAGAAAGGAATGAAAGGCTACAAATTATGGGATCCAAGTGAGAAGAAAGTTCTGACGAGCAAGGATGTTATATTCGATGAATCTGCAATGTTGAAGTCAAGTTGCGTGCCACGTGCGGCTGCTAAAGAGGAGAGCGATAAATCTATCGTTAATGCAGAGCTTGAAATCGAGAATCTGCAAAGAATGGTGAGTCATCTAATGAGGCTCCGAAAGTCAAAGAAGCGGTAGAAGTTCCTCGTACCATTGCGACGAGTTAAGGAAGGTGCACTCCCAAAGCATCGGAGAGGTACGGTTTTGAGGATATAATTGCTTATGCTCTTACCATAGGCTCTGGCGATCCAAGCTCCTATCATGAATTTGAAAAGTGATCACAAAGAAAAGTGGATGACCACAATGATGGAGGAGATGGAGTCGTTACAAAAGAATGAGACATGAGAACTTGTGAAGAAGCCCAAGGATCGGAATGTCATTGGTTGCAAATGGGTTCTTCGAAGAAATGAAGCAGCAACGGAGAAAGAGCAAGAGAGATACAAGGCTTGACTTGTTGCTAAGGGCTATGCACAGAAGGAGGGGATTGATTACGACGAGATATTTTCCCCGGTTGTAAAACACACATCAATTCGTGTTTTACTAGCTATGGTAGCCATGTATAACTTGGAGCTTGTGCAGCTAGATGTGAAGACGGTATTCCTTCATGGTGACTTGGAGGAGAAAATTTATATGGAGTAGCCCGAAGGCTTCAAGGTGGAAAGAAAAGAGGATCATGTTTGTTTGCTCAACAGATCACTTTACGGTTTGAAGCAATCTCCGAGGCAATGGAATAAAAGGTTTGATTCTTTTATGCTTCGTATTGGCTACATGAGGAGTGTGCATGATTCTTGTGTTTACTACAAGGTTTTGGATGATAAGTCGCTTATTCTGTTGATACTCTATGTTGATGACATGTTGATTGCTGCAAGAAAAATGAGAGACGTTATTTCCTTAAAGTCTAAGTTAAGTAGTGAGTTCGATATGAAGGATCTTGGTGCTGCAAAGAGGATCCTTGGCATGGAAATCTTTTGAGATAGACATGCAAGTAAGCTTTGGGTAAATCAAAAGAAGTATGTTGAGAAGGTCTTGGAGTGGTTCAACATGGGTAAAGCTAAACCGGTTAGTACACCTTTAGCAAATTACTTCAAATTATCTAAGAAACAACACCCTGTTTCACATGAGGAAGTTATAAAGATGTCTCGAGTACCATATGCCAGCACAATAGGGAGCCTCATGTATGCTATGGTTTGTAGCAAACCATATTTGGCTCATGCGGTGAGTCTCATCAGCCGATACATGAGCAATCCGGGTAAGGAGCATTGGGAAGCTGTTAAGTGGATCTTTCGTTATTTGGCTAGAACTGTCGGAATGGGTTTAATGTTCAGTTCCAAGGGAGGATCGATCGATTTAGCAGGTTATGTTGATTCAGACTTCGCTGGTGATTTGGACAAACGAAGGTCCATCACGGGATATGTCTTTACTCTTGGCGGTGGAGCTATTTTGTGGAAGGCAATGCTTCAACCGGCGTAGCATTGTCTACAACGAAGTTGAGTATATGGCAATAACCGAGGTGAAGGAGGGAATATGGCTGACTAGTTTGGTTATAGAGTTGGGTATAAAGCAAGAAAGTGTTACATTATATTGTAATAGCCAGAGCGCAATATGTCTCGTGAATAATCAAGTGTTCCATTCTAGAATGAAACACATTGAAGTTCGATACCACAAAATTCGAGAATTTGTGGAGAATGGTAGCATTGCTTTGAAGAAAATTGGCAAAAAAACACTTCAAGTGCCATAACTTTACATAAAGGGACACTGAAGTGCCATAACTTACGAAAGGTACACTTAAGTGTCACATTCGAAGAAAAACGAATCACATAAGTGACATTCCAACAAAAATGCCGACGTGACATTTTTCTGGTGAAGTAAGCCCAAAACGACGCTTTTTTGCACGCTGACGTGGCCAAATAATGCAAAAACGGCGTCGTTTTGGGTTGACACGGTAAAAAAATTATATAAAATTAATTAAATTAAATTAAAACTAAATTTAGTTAATATTAAAAAATAACTATTTTAAAATTAAATTTAGTTAAAATATTAAAAAATAATCATTCTAAAATTTTAAAAAATAAAAAGAAAAGGGGGAGGTGGCGAGGGATCAGCCCTCGCCCGCCGCCACCGCCTCCCGCCGCCTGCTCGGGAAGGGCTGCCAACGGCGGGGAGGGTTGGTCGGGGTCGTCGGGCCTTGGCCTGTGGGCCGGCAACCCCGGCCGATCGAGCGGCGAGGGCTCGTGAGCTTGCCAAATCCGTGACCGGTGGTGAGGGCTCGCGGCCCTCGCCCGGATCGGGCGAGGGTCGGCGGCCCTCGCCTAGATCCGGCGAGGGTCGGCGGCCCTCGCCCGATCGGCCAAGAGCCGCCTTTAGCCGTGGCGACCCGCCAGGCGAGGGCTCATGACCCTCACCGAGATCCGGGCAAGGGCTGTGACCCTCGCCTCGATCGGGGCGAGGGCTGCGAGCCCTCGCCGCTAGTCAGCCGAGGTCACCGGCCCCCTAGCTAGGGCCCGGCGACCCCGGCCAACCCTCACCCCACCATCACTAGCCCTTCCCCGGCGGTGGCGGCCGAGGGCTGATCCCTCAACCGCCTCCCCCTTTCCTTTTTCCACGTCAACGTGCAAAATGGCATCGTTTTGGGCTCGCTTCGCCGGAAAAATTCCATGTTTGCGTTTTGGCTGAACTTTGGCCGAATTGGCACTCAAGTGATCCCTTTTGGCACTTAAATGTACATTTAATAAGTTATGACACTTAAATGTCCCTTTGTGCAAAGTTATGGCACTCTAGGGGTCCGCACGTCGAAGAAAATCCATACTAAAGATAATCCTGTAGATATGCTCACAAAGACGGTTACTACAGAGAAGTTCAAGTCCTATTGGGACTTGATTTCTCTCACTCATCATTGAAGTTGATGGAGGCCGCATCGATCCAAGTGCGGGCGTACCTTTCCAAAGGTACGGTGGAGGGAGAGATATATTTGTTTTCTTGGTTTAAGTGGAGGCGTGTTGTTTATTCAAGCCAAAGGTGGAGATTTGCTGATGTTGTCTTGAATTCCACAAAATTCAATCAGGAAATCTAGGAAGGCTTGAAGATTGTAGGCTATTTGTTTCCTAATATATTTCCTAGATTTGGGTTTCAATTTTGATAATATCTTTATGGTGGAATTCCTTTCCTACTAAGTTTAAGAAAGTGGGGATCTAAAGATTTATTTATGTCAGCATTGTACCTTGTACTCTTGTGATATGCTCAAATAAGAAATCGTCTCTCTCTCTCCCATGGACGTAGGCGGATTTTTTTGCTGAACCACGTAAATCTCCGTGTTCTTAATTATTATTGTTTTCTTTCTCATCTAGTTAGGGTTTCCTCCGCACAACATGCTTTGTGCTACCTAGTTGTCTACTTCTTTCCTACTAACCACGATGTATTGTCATTTTGTAGAAAGCATGCGGTATTATCGCAGTTCAACATTTGCATATCTGTGAAAACTATCCTACTGCAATTACGTGGGAGCTCTTATGATTCATGTGTTCCACTCCATTCTGAATTTCAGGCCATTTTTGAAAACATGATTAGTTTCAACCAAAAGCCTGATTTGGAAAACCATTCACTAAGAAACCGTGCCACATAGCCAAAGAATACTCCCTAAAATATCTCAAGATAGAGTAGTTGATTAAAGGCAGAATATGGAAATTTAAAAGAAGAAAGTGTGACATCCTAAAATTCGAGCCCTTTGTGGGATAAATGGATGTGAGTTTCGTTAATGTATTGTTGATTAATCTCACTTGGAATTGATCACTCCTGAGATACTGATCTTGAGGGAAAAGGCTAATGAGAACAGAACTCGTACGACTAAAAAACTTGACCGTGAGACTTGCGAGAGGATGATCCTATAAATAAGTAGGCCAATTTCAAGGACAACTAGAGGTTGATTTGCGGACAGAACATAATGGAACGACGGGTGATTTTGTTTACAGTTATCGAGCCCGCGAACGACCCTAGGTCGATCTTCAGTAATCGTGTACTTTGAAATAAGAATCTATCATCCGCAATTTCGGTTAGTCAAAGATGTCCATGTGTCAAGATGTCTTGAACGTGGTTTGGCACGAGTCGGTTATGCGTGAACCCTCAAAGCCGTCTATCAATCTGAGTTGTACCTAAAATGGCATTATGGCGAAATTGATATGGCATGAGAACCCAAGATTAGACTTCAAATTATCGAGAATGTCCAGGAAGAACTTTGGGTGATGCTACTTCAACAGTCAGCAGTGCAAGGCAAGCCAAGTGTGAGGAAAAATGGCTTTCAAATCGAGAAATCAAGCCTATGAGGAAGTGGGCCGAGCAAAGCTAGTGTGGGCCTTAGGCCCAAGGTGGGACAGCCACCATGGTAGGCCTAAAGCAAGCAAGCGAGCCCATTGGGCCCAACCAACTATTTCTTCTTTCAAGCCTATTAGTAAACCTTAAGCCCATTTGAGCCCAATCAATTCCCAAGTTCATTTCTATTCATGTCCAGCCCATTTTTAGGCTCATACATCAATTTCAGCCCAAGGGCAGATGGGGAAATTGTGCAAGATGGAAATGACCAAATTGCCCCTAAAAGCATTTGGATAAGGGCAAAGGAAGAGAGAGAAAGATGAGGTCATGTGCATGGGGATTTAGGGCATACTTGATAGCCTTCTAAAAGGGTGCAGCCAGCCCTCCAATCACCCTCGCTCTCCCTCCTTCAACCCTCTCTCTCTCTCTCTCTCTCTCTCTCGTAGTTTTTCCTTTCTTCTTCCTTTTACTCCTACAGACCTTCTTGTGAAAAGCTGAATTGATTGTTGCCTTCTCGACGAATCAGCTCTCATGCCACCCACCACCATGCTCAAGATATCCAGACCATCCGCCCTGATTTGGCCGTTCGCCAGTTGAAGCCGCCGGATGACCCGCCGATCGGCCAGAAGCCAACGCAAGTCTAACCGTCTAGCCTTGTTTTGCTCCAGCTGACCTTTCTCCAAAAACCCGAGTTAAAAGTTGTCTTCCAATGAGAATTAGCCTTCGTGCCACCGTGTCTAGGAGAGCCAATCCGTACGGACTGACTCGGCTGCTCACCGAACGGAGCCGCCGGTTGACCCGCTCGCAGGCAAGAAGCCATCACTTGCTAGATCGCCTAGAGTCCGCCTGGTCCACCTATTTCGTGATTTCAGCCCGTTTTCTCCCATTTTGACCAAGCTTTCACCCAGCTCAGCTACCAACCACTCCCCTTTGACCCCCTGGTGCCGCTGGTTGCCGGCCCACCCCTTGCCGGAGCTCCGATCAGCTGCCCAACTTCTTTCCCACCTTTGCAGTCTAGTTTTTGGGAGTTTTAATGGGAGTTTGAGCTGTTGTTGCTGTTATGAGCTTGCGATCGCCTTGGATCGTCGTGGTTGAGGTCCCAATGCGTCGCCTTCATCGTTGCCACCGCGTCTGTGTCTTTAGCCCATTTAACGGGTGAGTTTAGCTCATAATCTCTTGATTAGTGCCTAAACTTGCTTAGGATTGGTTTAATTAGTGTTAATTCTAGCTTATGAGGTTTAATTAAGTTATATTAGTCCTAAGATAGATGGTTAGATTAATGGTTAAGATTAGATTAATTTAATATTGCTTTACTTGCTTAATGTAGTTAATTAAACATGTTTAGCTTTAATTGATTGGTTGTTTAATTTAATTATCGTTTTATTGATTTTTGGATTTAATTTATTAGTTATTAAATTCTGAAATCTTACTGTTCACGCGGTACTGTTCATGAGCACTATTCACCCGAGAATGAAAAGTGCCTAACTTCATGTATTTTGATCTTATAAGGTGATTTGAGTGTATACATGCATGAGCATCCGTATGAATTGAGTGATTTTCATAAAAAGGGGAATATGCCTAGTCTAAGGGACATTAGAGATGGACCGTCTTTATGAGAGAAGGATTTGAGGAGGTGTGTTTGCATGATCAAATGTTGGACTGTCACCCAACGGGAGTTTAGGGGCGATACCCGACGGGAGTCAGAAGCCGGTCACAATAGATTCTGGACCGATATCCCTTTTTGGGAAACTGTCTAAATGGGAGTTCTAAACGTAGCTATGCTCGACAGGGTTGGACAAAGCCCGATCTTTTTATCGGTAGCCCAGCAAGAGTCGGATGATCACTGACTGGAAAGTTAGCCATGGCGGGGAGGTAATTAATAACTAGAGCATGCACGTGTTAAGGTGGATGAGCACTAATCGGAAAGTTAGCTATGGCCGATAGGTCATTAGTAACTGGAGTACTCATGAGGGTTGTGTTAGTTGGGCCTTATTATGGGGTAAAATTGTGTGGCGCAGTATGGGTCATGTCATGACGATTTTATCTTATAATCAAGACCCGTGTGATTGATTGATGCATGATAGGTGGCGCACTAAAGTGCAAGAGGATATGAGAATCATGGCATCATTAGTTTTGGTTATACATGTTGATCATATTATTTATGGCAAACACATTAATTGATAACGTCCAGGGTATAGCAATGGCCAGGTGAGATTGCTTGTGACGCAACTCGTATATGATTGATGAACTGTATCATCTAATGGCCATGTGCATTGCGTGTATTATACTGAGATTCAACGTGCAGGGTATGGCATACCAGGTAAGGTTGCATGTGAATCGACTATGTAGTTGGTGGTTGACCCTTGTTGTTGTGATTTGTTGGTTGTTGGTTGTTAGTCGTGGCTTGTTTGTGGGGTGGTTCTGGAGAGATACCTTGAGTTAAGTTGTGTTAGAGTTCTAATCAGGGGCTTAGGGGAGGATTCGCTGAGATTTATATTTCACTGGTTATTGTATAACCACTTTCAACTCCTTAGAATGACACTTTCGCCAATGAGGTTCGGTATCCCCAAGGATTGGGATACTGTCGTGACGTACCACCGCTTTCCGAGTCGGGCATATCTGTACGAGAAGTATCTCTCCACCATCTGGATGGATGAGGGACCCGAGCAATGGATACCCCATAGGTTCTTGGCATGGTTCATTCGGAAATGGAGATATGCCGATCGGTCCTCTGCAAGGCCATGACGGGCCGCCGAGTAGGGGCCTTAAGGACGCCAACTGGGATCCCATGGAGTTGGACCCTCCCGACGGTGCAAAGTGGAGAATCTTGGCCCCGCTTCACCAGAATCGACCCATAGCTCCATATCTGAATTGATGGAGTCTGAGTCCACCGGATCCAAGTGACTGTAGTGTCGAGCCTGAGGGTTCTTTTTGGTGTATAGTTGAGTTTGCCTAGCCTAGCTTCTTTTTGGTCTGGCTTAAAGGATGAATCAGCCCTTTGTCCGGCTTGTAAATCAGAAATGATCCTCCATAGGTTAATCTAATATGAAAAATGTAAAAATGTGTAAATATGAGTAGATGTTGTGTTTTTGCTATTCATCACACTATCCCTGTTTTCTTGCTTGATTGTTTGTTGATGGGGAGATGGTTCGCTTTCCGCTTGTGCATAATGAAAGATTAAAAATGAAGGGTTGGTGATGAGTCCTGGGATATCGCTTTCTATCGACCAAGGAAAGGGTTGTTGTGTGCACGGGGTTCGGGGTATGACAAAAAGAAGTGGGAGACAAAGACTCACTATAACCAAATTGAAGTCGCCTATGATATTTTATATGGATCAGGTGTTCGGAAAAGAATAGCGAGCACGTTAAGTCATAGAACTTTCCGTTCTTCGCAATAGAGAATGACAATTATCTAATAAACATTCACTACCGAAAACAGATTGGATGTGAAGCTCACTATAGATATGCAAATTAAGTAGTCGCCATCATCTACACATCTTCAACAACTCTCCCATTTCTCCATGTTATATTAAAAAGAGTAAACTGCGTTTAAACCTCTCTGCTCCTCTTGCAATTTCCTATAAGCGAGTCCTCGTTAGCAGAAGTCAAAAAATAACCTCTTTTTTTTTCTTTTTTTTTTTCCGAGTATAGGTTTTTTTTTTTTTCTTTCAATCATCGTCCGTAGTACATGTCATTTTGGTAGGCTTCTGATTGGTGTTGCGGTTTTCACATCCTTGCAATGGATAAAAAACAGCTAAAAAATGGAAGTACATGGTTGAATCATAATGCAATGCATACGCTTGGCAAAGCGATGAAGTTCCTGCGTATTTCCCTTTTAAAAACTCCTCAGGTGATCCAATTTACTTCATCAAGAGGACTAGCTGACGTGTCGTATGCTGGAAAAGTCAAACTAAAATTACAAAAATTTGCAAACTCCCAAGGTCTGGTTGTTGTGACTTACATCATTTGAGGAAGGTGAAGCACAATCCACAAATTGAAACCATTGATTTTCAAAGTACTTTTTAGGAACTAAACACGAATGGACCTATGGCGTATTCAAAGCTTTTTCAAGTGAAAAACTAGTAAGCGCTTTTCTTAATTAAACCAAAGCATAAAGATGTCAAGCAGGATGAATTGGATATCGAATTGTGTTTTTCTAATCGAAATGCCATATCTCTATTCAATTTGACTAGGGTTAGTGTTCTGTCTGATTCATTGATCCATTCCCAGCATAGTTCTCTCACTTGTACATTAATCAATGCATGCTTGCTAGATAATCCTTGCTCCAAGGACTTTTGAACTTTCAACAAAAACATAAAAACCAAAGTAAAAATCATGTTAATCCTCAAGTTCGCCGGTCTCAACAAGTCCATTCCAGAAACTACGAGACCATCTAGAAATCCATTCAACAGAATAGAAGATAACCTTATTAACAAAGCCTAGCTATGTGAAACAACCTTAAGAAATGCTTTAGTCTAAGATGAGATATGTTTTTGGTCCAACATATAAAAGTGCATTGCAAGCAAGCATATGCTCTAAATATTCTTTTTAGTTTCCTCCAAATAACAAAGTGGATCAAATTTTCTAATTTAACGAGGGAGAACATCAGCAACCCTAAACTATTTCTTTCGCAAATGTAAAAGCAAATGCTCGGGAGATACGGAGATTGACCCTTTCAACAACATACACTATTGTATCAGTCTTTACACAAACAAGTTGAGCTTGAAAAGGCATTAGATATCAATTATATAAGACAAACAAGGGGGGACTCAATTACTTGGCTCAGTTTTAGTGTTGCGCCCCGAACCCCGAACGCATGCCCATCCCTCTCTGGTCAATAATATTTTGCGACTTCCCAGGACGAGTCGCCGACCCATTCATTTTTAAGCACATGCGGAAGTGAAAATAAATCCCATGACAATAATCATCTTGGGATAGAAAAACATGACATCAATTCACAAAAGCACACTTTTATAAGCAACGAGATTCAGGTACGAAACGAGCCTACAAAAAGGCCGACTCTCAAAAGAGGCTGTCCTATGACATACTAATAGGACACATCCACCGATCCTCCATACTCCTCCTCCTCAGACTTCGGGGCCTTGGTCCTCCACGACCACCTTCTAAGAACCTCAAAATGGTTATTCAATAACCAATAAGACAATGTCTCAGCAAGTCCATGCTCTAAACCCCGATTAGGAGGGTAATACACCCAGAGGCATCCTAACCACACAATCACACATTTTGTATAGAGGACTTACCTCGCCTCAAATCCACCCTACAAGTCAGTACAGTTTAAATAGGCACCCACACAAATTCACATAGATCGAAGTATCAATCAAATCGATCTAGTCGATTACATGTGAATTGTATCGTTCCCAGGTCAATCAATCAGTACCATACATTCTCCACAATGTATATCTAGTCATCGAGCACACGTGCATTATCTTAGGCACCAGTTCACCAAAGTGATGCATCAAATCACAAAGCCCACGTGTCTCTTCCAAGATGCCACACTTGATTCCCTGGGCCCACGTGCATTCTCTTAGGCACAAGTTCGCCAAAGTGATGCATCAAATCACCAGGCCCACGTGCCCTTTTTACGATGCCCGGGCCGACGTGCCTTCCCTTAGGTGCTAACTCACTAAAGTGACGCATCAGATCACCGAGCCCCCGTGCCCATTTTACAATGCCATACTCTGTCACCAAGCCACGTGCATTCTCCTGGAAGACATACCGAGTCTCTAAGCCACGTGCATTCTCTAAGGTGACCTCTTCGCCAAGATAACATATTCAACCACCGAACTCACGTGCATTCTCCAAGTGATATTCCAATTCACCGAGCCCACGTATTTTCTTTCAGATGATAACCAACTTACTTTCGATACCAATAACCAATACCCAACGATTTCTCAATCAAATAATTAACAATCAACTCAATAGGAATAAATCCTAAAAATTCATAATTAAATCAATTCCATACAAATTGAAGCTCAATTAAATAAACGAACTGCACCACGACAATCAGCATGAAATTCCGATCATCGGCCATCCCAATTGAATTTCTGGAAAATTTAAATAAATAATTAATTAATTTCGAAAATTAATAAATAAATACTAAAAATCCAATTTAGGCCCATAATGCCTAATTGAAGCCCAATAAGGGTCAGGAAAAATCCTGAGATGCATTCAGTAAATACTATAGGCAATTCTCTAACTAAGTAGACTAACCACCTAACTAATATGCAATGCAGTTAACTACTAATCACTAATACATTCTCATCTAACCATATAATTACACTTAAATAAATCTAAACACCCCTTAAACGTTATTAGCCTACTAAGAATATTTTAGTGTATAAACTCACCGGTTTAGCGCAACAACCGGTTCACGGCGACAATGACACGATGGCGAGAGGTTCGGAAGCTCGTGCTTTCATGGACGCGGTTGAGGCTGTGGGACGGCTGGATCAGCACGATGGGGACGGCGGCTGTGCATACACGACGAAGGAGCAGTCCCTTTCTTTTCTCTCGCCACTCATTCTCTCGCGCCCTCTATTCTCTCTCTCAGTTTCTCTCTTCTCACTTGCCGCTCTCTCTCTTTCTCTCCCTCTGTTTTCTCTTTCTTCTACTGGCGGTCTTGTCCTTTCGAAGATTGGCTTGTTGACTCTTCTAGTCAACAGCCGAAGACACCGAGGCAGCAAGAGCTGCGGGCTGCTTCCACGTTGATCATGGCATGCAGACGTGTCTCCCTGCATGGGAGGTCTTCGACCGCTGGCCATTATTCGGGTCTTCTCTTGCCAGCGCAAGAAGGGCTGATGCGTGGCTTCCATTTGATCGACATCCCCGGCTTCGCTTTCCAGCTGACGAGAAGCCAAGCTTCATACAGAGCACACGCCACCTTGCTCCCTCATGCAAGGACGTGGCAGCCTGGTCAACTCCCCTCCAATTGTTGACCCACGAAGAGGAGAACGTGCACGGAGCATCTCGGTTCCACGGCCCTCATTCGTGTTGGCCACATACGTGGGCTTCAATCACCGCATGGAGGAGGGAATTTTACGTGGATGCATGGCCGAAAATGTGGTCATCGGTGAGCCGTCTAAGAAGAAGGACGGTGGTGGCAGGGTGGTACAAAATCAAGGTCTTCGACTCCGTTGATTTTCGAGGCCGCTCAAGGTTCGCATGTCGTCATAGCTGATTGTGTTAAGCGAGAAATTTAGACGAGGAGCTATCACGAAAACGTGACGAAACGTGACATTTCGTTACGGCAAGTGTGATGATGAAGCGGGGTGGTAATTGGTGTCAGCAACGTAGTCTGACGACAAATTCGTCAACCCATCATAAATCGTTAGAGGTCCGGCGAAATTCGGATGTCACATTTAGCCCCTACATCACGTCAAATCAAGCTCATTGGTACATGAATGGTCGTGATAAACACCCATCACGCGAACATTCCTTGTCAAGACTTAGCCTCCATTGATTTAGTCCCGGGCTGTCGCGTCAATTTATGAAAGTTGCTGTTCATTTCTTTTTCCTAGGAATATAAAATCAAAGTAATGGACACGTGCTTGTAGTTGTTGTTGTGGAATGACCCGTCCATCGCGTCTAAAACCAAACTTGCATAATATCCGAAGATTTTCAATGTTGCCTATCACGCAGAAAGCGCTGTACTTGGTCAACAATCTGCATTTATATATAGAGCACTTGTCGCCATGCCTCGTCAAGTAGATTACCTGGAGAGAGCCTAAAGTCTTTCAACTAATTTATCTAATAGGACTGACCTTTAACAAAAAGTTAAGCCAACAAATTTAGTATCAACCAAATAAATCAATTGCTCTTCACTATGATGTGCGTTTGACGAAAACCAAAATCACTAATACTCTTAATTGTAACCTTTAAAAAATTAGCTTGTTAGTACTTTATGTGGGACATTAATTATAGTTAATCCTTTAAATGTCCTTGTTTGCGCAATCTAATCCATTGACAATTTTATCATGCATTGTAGTCTCCAACGTAAGATATGGGCTGTAAGTCACCATAATCTAACCATCGCAGCAATCTCTCCCACTTTAATTTTTTAACCGGGTCTTGCATGTGTGGGCCTCGTTCAGAAGCCAAACTATTGTGCTTCTATTTATCATCGTTCCCCTCGAAACCCCAAAAAAAGAAGAAAGTCCATATTCATGAATTTTTGCAGGAAAAAAAAAAGAATGCTTGGTTTCTAAGTACATCCCATGTACTTTGGTGCTAATTCGTACGTTATTAATCATTACTAACGGGGATATATCAGCAACTGAAAGTCTTCATGCTGCAGATGCGGAACATTTCTCCTCAAACAATCTCGATGGCTACCTCAATCTTCTTCTGATTGACCGTGACAATAAAATATGCAAACCAGAAGAGTAATGGTCATAATCACAAACAGATCAAAATGTGTGATGCTGCCACGTATATTTTATTGGAGCAGGCGGAGAATAGAGAGTGCAGGAGTAGTTGAGTGCGGACCGTTTCTAGCAATCTCATTACTCAAAGACATAAGGCATCGGGGAGCAGCTGCGCATTGGAATATCATATAGCGTAAAATTAATTAAATAAGTTTGTGCTTCTAACAATCTCATTACTCAAAGACATAAGGCAGCGGGACTGTCTTTTCAACTTTTGTCTCTTAAAATCGTTAGTACGAAATCTATCATGACAATTACGATTGGAAAGTTGCCTTCATCATCTACCCATCTTTATCAACTCTCCCACTTCTCTGAAAATATCTGTAGAGGAGTTTCGAGGTTAGAAACAATAGAGGGACATTTGGTAATTTCAAGGAATTAGCAAAAATTCTTTCGTGTTGATATCAAAAGCCTCTTTTGAATTATAACCTTCCGAATCTTCGTTTTTCCAATAGAATTAGGTGACTCAATTAATATCCACCAGCTCACAGGAAACAATCACACCCTTGATCCGCAAGTAAGCGATGTCATGTAAGTTCTAGAAGCCATTGGAATTTGGAATAAGAAATTGCTTACAAGTTATAACTTTCGTAAAACGTTTCTGCTCATAAGGTTGTACAGCAGTCGCAGCTTTGGACAACAGCATCTTATTTCTGACCTCCCATGAACTTGTGTTCCCAAAGGTACTTGTGCAACAGGAGAGTGAATCACTGCTATGTGGATTGCTACTAAGTTCAGTGTTTGGGATGTTAAATCAGACGAAGTCCCCTGATTATTACTCATAGGAAATATCTGCAGCCCAAAAATTTCCATGGTGAAGATGAGTGTGAAAAGAGTTTTTCCTACTCTAGAAAGGGTCAATTCAATCCACTTTGGATGCATGAAACTGTGTTCAGAAAACAGTCCTTGTGTAATCATGCTGCTCTAAATTGATGCTGAAGAGCTGAAGAAGTGAAGGAGGAATAATGCAAGGTTGTAGAAGTTATGAATGAGCACTTCCATAGCTGATAATATGCATTGTTTAATCTGGAGATGAGAAAATCAAATAGACTGCCACCCGGTCATAGTGGTTATGGAACGGTTCATTGTCTGGAATTAAGAAAGGGGAAATAAAGATAGAAACATTGAAAACTTGGACTTCTGCAGGGAAACTTGTTGCATAAATTGTTTACCAGGTCAAGCACTGTCTGTATAAATAGAGACCATGTCATGCAAGGCACCTCACTCCTCCCTCGAGCAATAATACTCTGAGCTAGGAAATAGAACCTGAGATCAGCCCCAACTCCCGCCCACAATGAAGTCCTTTCCAGTTAGCCTTCTCATTTTGGCTTTGGCAACTGCAACTGCCTTTGCTTATGACCCAAGTCCTCTTCAGGACATATGCGTGGCCATCAACGACCCCAAGTCTGCAGGTTAAACCTCTCTTCTAGTGTTATTGACATGCTGTTTTCTTCTTGTCAGCGATGCTATAAACAGAACATGCAAAAAGGTTCTGTTTTGGTAGCATGGCGACATTGTCATCGACTATAACTAGGACAATAGTCATCGCATATTGAGTGATGCATATTAAGACGAGTTCTGTTTTCTTATGCAGTGTTTGTGAACGGGGAGTTTTGCAAGGACCCTAAGCAAGCCAATGCAGATGACTTCACCTTTATGGGGTTCAGAAAGCCTGGGAATACTGCAAACCCACTTGGATCGAAAGTCACACCTGCAACCGTCAACGAGTTTCCAGGACTCAATACTTTGGGCATATCCGCGGCTCGCATTGACTTCGCTCCTGGAGGTTTAAACCCTCCCCACACTCACCCTCGCGGCACTGAGGTCTTGGTCGTCATCGAGGGCACACTCCTTGTTGGCTTCGTCACATCCAACCAATTGAACAACACTCTCTTCACCAAAGTCTTGTACAAAGGCGATGTGTTTGTTTTCCCAATTGGACTCATTCACTTCCAGTTGAATACTGGAAAGACCCCTGCGCTGGCCTTTGCCGGTTTGAGCAGCCAAAATCCAGGAGTCATTACCATTGCTAACTCCGTCTTTGGAGCAAAGCCACCCATTTCTGCTGATGTTCTCACCAAGGCCTTCCAAGTGGACAAGAAAACTGTTGACTACCTCCAGGCACAGTTTTGGTACGACAACAACTAAATGGAATGGATGACCAGAAAAACACCAACGGAGCATCTAAGCCATTTATCTTACGCAAGCATTCCTTGTTTCCATGAGAGATTTCCAAGAATAAAAACACTGCTTTATGTCAGTGGTCAATGGGTATTTTTACCTCTTGTATGAGTAATTGCTCAGTAAAGTATTATTTACTAAGAATCTCCTGTTTCTCGATCCCTGTTTTGACGAAAGTTTCTCATATGGACCGGAGCCAAAAGCCAAGCAAAGTCATAATAGAAACAAAACACAGATTTCGATCAGATGCATATAAGCTTAGTGAAAACAATTGTAACGACTTTGGGCACTCGGATCAGCCTCAAAATGATCATTGAAGTGTTGCTTGTCAAATTATCGAGCACAAAAGGTTAATGCACGCTTTCCATTGCGGGACCTGAACTCTCGTATTGATCAGACATTCATCAAGAACGATCCATCCATATTCCATTGGTGTCAAATTTTCATGCTCTGATTTTGTGATACTGCGGCACAGTAAGTCCCAATCCACACTCAGCATGTCTTGAAGATCAATGCTTCGTGCTGCCAAGTTGCTGACTTTGTTCCTATTGCCCGGATGTATCGTCGTTCTTGTAGAAAACATGCTGTACTTTCACAGTTCGACATCTGCTACCAATTTGGTGGGAACTCTTACTATTCTTGTATTTCACCGCCCGCTGAATTTCTGACAATTTTCGAAATGATGACTACTATCAATAAAAAGCCCAATCTGAAAAACCATTCACTAAGAAATCGTGCCATATGCAAAAAATGCTCTCTAAAATAACTCTAGATAAAGTAGTTGATTAAAAGAAGAATATCGAAAGTTGGGATTTTTATTTTTATTTTTAAGTGGGAGACTAAGACTTACTATAACCAATTGAAGTCCCCTACCGTACTTCATGTGGAGAGGGCGTTCAGTGCAGAATAGAGACTTAACCATAGGACTTCCCATACTTCGCAAGTAGATACGGAAAATTATCTCATAAACTTTCAGCATCGAAAACGGTTTGAGTGTGAAGGTCGCAGCAGAGATATCTACTCATTTTCAACAAATCTCTTATATCTCCATGTTATATTAAGATGCATTGATGACTGGGGCCACAGCTCGAGAAATATATATCAATGGTACAAGATTTTAGAGGTGGCTCTAATGGGGCTCACATTACCAAGTGGCACTTAGTCCTCGACCAATTTGTATCAATAATACAAGATTTTAGAGATCGCTCCCACAAGACTTATGTCATGGTATAGCACTTAGTCCTTGGCAAACTCATAACGTAATACAAGGTTTTAAAGGTGGCTCCTGCAAAACTCGCATCATCATGTAGAACTTAGTTCTTGACCAATGCATATCAATAGTATAAGATTCTCATTCTCAAACCCTATTAGGTTTCACAATCCAAGTTCATAAATCAATTCATATAACCTTTCACAATTTGTTTCATATGCTAGTTCTCCTACCAATCACAAGTATTTAAATTAAACTATTTCAAATGGTCAAAATCATTTCTAACTATTTCGAATACCATAAAGGATAACAATTGTTTGATCAAGTTTTTATGCCATGGATATGCTCCCCAATCTTTACCACTTTCGAAATATGAATCATCAGATATAAAGAAGATATAACCACCAATCACCACTAACCAAAAGCCCGAATGGAAGCTAGGCTGCCTAGCAAGCTTCAAAGTTCTACGAAAAAGAGAACATAATTTGAATATCAAATTTACACACCAAATAACTTCGACCGAGACTCTATTAGGTAACACTATTTGTGGGTTGAGTCATTCACTATGGGTCGACAAAAGACCTCAAGGCAGGCGGTTGCGTGACGAATAATCACTTGCATGATAAACAGCCACCCAAGCTTGTGCTACCAACTTTATCGTGTTGTATTTCTTTAACAAACTCCAGTTCAAGCTATTAAGGTGTGGTTTATACTCCTCATCGACAAGAAGACATGGGATCTCACTCCTCGATGAACGAGCGAGGGATAAGGTCAAAAGAGTAGTTTGGGCTTGGGTCCATAAATAGCTACTGAATAGCTTAACGCTTTCTCAACTTTAGAGTTTTCTTGTGCCGCCTATATATATTATATTTCTCTTGTAATCGAGTGATATATAGAGATGTAAGAGAAGCTAATAATAGCATAATTATCTGTTGGATGTACCCCTTGAGGGTAAATTAGGATAAAGTTAGTGTCTCGATTTCTCTTTCTTACGTTTAGACTCTATTTTGTTGTATTTGTGCACCAAATCCTAACACGAGCAAACTTTGAAAGAAAAAAAAAAACTCTTTTAAGTATTATAAGATCCTCAGCTTTATCAACTCAAAAGATGACCAAAGAATAGTGAAAACCATTGTAAAAAACAAAAAAAAAAAATTGAACTGAGTAGCAATGTGCGCAAAACTCTAAAAATTCGTTCCAATCGAACTATAACTTGAAACTAATTTTTGTAAGATCTCACGGCTCCACAACACCATAATTATCATTTCCACATAATTTTCACAGCCAAACGACTCCCGAATCGACACGGTAACTCAAAATTAATATAGACCTGAATTTATGTCCTAACTCCAAAATTTCCCTTGATTAAATGAACCAAGGATTATAATCCTAGGGTGCTACAAAACAAAGGCAAACTTGAGTCATCGTAGCCTCCCGCGCGTGCATGCAAAAGCCCCATTTCTCTTTCTCTGGTTCGTGACAAGGGGGAGAAGAGAAGGAAACATTTTCAGATTTATCTGGACTGAAGGTGGAATGGGCTGAGGTCTTGGGCCTTTTCTTTTCTTTTGCAATTACATATTATGCAATTCAAAGCAAAATAAACGTTGTATTGAGAGCATTTTTAATGCTCAGTGGATGTAAACGCCCACCTAATAACCCAATTCAAAAAGCACATTCTAGAGGTTGATAAGACCGTGCCAATAAAATATGTAAACCACAAGACTAATGGCCACAATCACAACAAATCAAAATTGGATGACGCTGCCGCATGGTTTTATCGGTGCAGAGGGGAGAAAAGAGAGTGCATGAGTTGTTAGATAATGATCCTGAGAGAAGGATAAAGACGCACTGTTCTCTGAATGGATCGGTGTTTGAGAAGGTCAACAATGGACCTTTGACAACAGCAACAGAGATAGGGTTTAGGAAATCAACCCCTGGGTGAGCACTTTCAACAACTCTTTCCCTTATTTCTCCAATTGACTAGTCTGCTTCGCTGGGGCCGTAAGTAGATATCTAAATCCGGTGATGTGTCGTTCCGTTGCTGCTTCGACGAAACCCCGATCAGGTTAAATTTCCTCTGTTCCAGCTAAGGAATGCGTAAATCTAAGGTGGGAATGATATTCACAGATAACGTCAGCGTTCTTTTTTTATCTCTGTACTTCACTGTTGCAGCCGTCCAGGGTCGACTCAGCAGCGGGATGGTGCGGACCACTTCCTCAGAAAAAGTACCAGATCCTTAAAAAGTTGAATAATTCATTTACGAGAAAATGCAGGAATAGGCGTTCCTAATACGCCTTCACCATGAAAGGACTTGCCTAGTTGGTGATTTGCTTCCGATTTTTCAGTGTATCATGCAGGACGTTCACACCATAAAATCACTTGCTGTGCATTTGCGTTGTGATAATATTGACAAGGATAAGCAGAGCAAGCATCTTAATATCAGAGGGGTAAAAGGCCGATTCCAGCCAAAAGTAGGATCTAAAAAACTAATGAGTGTTTAAACTTCCGTACGTGGATAATACTCCCCAGGAAGAAAACTCGAGATTACTAGTTATTGAAAATTTGATGTGCCGAAGGTAAGAAACCGGGAACAGATGCCCACTGAATTATTACATAGCATCAAGTTAATAAACAAAAATTGCGCTCTAGCAATTTTATTAGGAAAAGAACACAAGTGTCATAACTTTTATATAGTGTTCACTTAAGTATCATAACTTTTTTTTTTCGCTCATTTAAATGTATAACTTATATACAGTACTCACTTGAACACTATAACTTCCAATCAATCACTTTAATACTATAACTTTCATAAATATGCATCACAAGTGTCATGCCATGTTGGATAAGCGTTTTTAAAAGTTATGACACTCAATTGAAAGCTATGACATTTAAGGAAACGTTGTAAAAATTATGTGCCCAAGTGGTCAGAAAAAAAGTCGAGGTATTCAAGTAAGCGTCATAAAAAATTATCGCATTTATAATGTCCATACCAATTTCAATACTCAAAGATGTAAGGTAGTCATACTGTCTTTTGAATTTTCTATCTCTTAAAATGGTTAGCGTAAAATGTATCATGACAATTACAATTAGAAACTTTCCTTCATCTAGCCACCCTTAACAAGTCTCCCACTTCTCTGAGAAAATCTGCGGAGGAGGTTCGAGATTAGAAACAATAAAGGGACATTTGGTCATTTCAAGGGAATTAGCTAAAATTCTTTGTGGTTGATAGCAAAGCCTCTTTTGAATTATAACCTTCCGAAGCTTCATTTTTCAACAGAATTAGGTGACTTATTTAATATCCACCAGCTCAACATGGAAACGGTCACACCCTTGATCCTCAAGCTGGCAATGTCCCATGAGTCCTAGAAGCCATTGGAATAAGACATTCCTCACAAGTTCTATCCTTTAAAACTTTCTGCTCATTAGGTTACAGAGCAGAAGCAGCTTTGGACAACAGCATCTTACTTCTGACCTCCCATGAACCTTAGGCAAAGTTGCACATAACCATCAGTTAATGGACAAGGCACTAATTGTACTAAATGTTCATAACATCAGTGATGAGCTTGCATTGTCTATCCAAAGGTACATAATGCGAGGAAACAATCAGTTCCTTGATCCTCAAGTAAGCGATGTCATGTAAGTTCTAGAAGCCATTGGAATTTGGAATAAGATATTGCTCACAAGTTCTATTTTTCGTAAAACTTTTCTGCTCATAAGGTTGTAAAGCAGTCGCAGCTTTGGACAACAGCATCTTATTTCTGACCTCCCGTGAACTTGTGTTCCCAAAGGTACTTAATGAATCAAGTTTTGTGCAACAGGAGAGTGAATCACTGCTCTGTGGATTGCTACTAAGTTCAGTGTTTGGGATGTTAAATCAGACGAAGTACCCTGATTATTACTGATAGGATAAATCTGCAGCCCAAAAATTTATGCTGATGAGCTGAAGAAGTGAAGGAGGAATAATGCAAGGTTGTAAAAGTTATGAATGAGCACTTCCATAGCTGATAATATGCATTGTTTAATCTGGAGATGAGAAAATCAAATTGACTGCCACCCGGTCATAGTGGTTATGGAACGGTTCATTGTCTGGAATTAAGAAAGGGGAAATAAAGATAGAAACATTGAAAACTTGGTCTTCTGCAGGGAAACTTGTTGCATAAATTGTTTACCAGGTCAAGCACTGTCATGTATAAATAGAGACCATGTCATGCAAGGCAACTCACTCCTCCCTCGAGCAATAATACTCTGAGCTAGGAAATAGAACCTGAGATCAGCCCCAACTCCCGCCCACAATGAAGTCCTTTCCAGTTAGCCTTCTCATTTTGGCTTTGGCAACTGCAACTGCCTTTGCTTATGACCCAAGTCCTCTTCAGGACATATGCGTGGCCATCAACGACCCCAAGTCTGCAGGTTAAACCTCTATTCTAGTGTTATTGACATGCTGTTTTCTTCTTGTCAGCGATGCTATAAACAGAACATGCACAAAGGTTTTGTTTTGGTAGCATGACGACATTGTCATCGCATATTGAGTGATACACATTAACATGAGTTCTGTTTTCTTATGCAGTGTTTGTGAACGGGGAGTTTTGCAAGGACCCTAAGGAAGCCAATGCAGATGACTTCACCTTTATGGGGTTCAGAAAGCCTGGGAATACTGCAAACCCACTTGGATCGAAAGTCACACCTGCAACCGTCAACGAGTTTCCAGGACTCAATACTTTGGGCATATCCGCGGCTCGCATTGACTTCGCTCCTGGAGGTTTAAACCCTCCCCACACTCACCCTCGCGGCACTGAGGTCTTGGTCGTCATCGAGGGCACACTCCTTGTCGGCTTCGTCACATCCAACCAATTGAACAACACTCTCTTCACCAAAGTCTTGTACAAAGGCGATGTGTTTGTTTTCCCAATTGGACTCATTCACTTCCAGTTGAATACTGGAAAGACCCCTGCGCTGGCCTTTGCCGGTTTGAGCAGCCAAAATCCAGGAGTCATTACCATTGCTAACTCCGTCTTTGGAGCAAAGCCACCCATTTCTGCTGATGTTCTCACCAAGGCCTTCCAAGTGGACAAGAAAACTGTCGACTACCTTCAAGCACAGTTTTGGTACGACAACAACTAAATGGAACAGATGACTCAAGATATGCCGACAGAGCATTTGAGCCATAGTACTTATGAGATCATTGCTACTTTCCAAGATTGCTAAGAATAAATGAATAATTTTTCTCAATGTTTATAGGGTTGTTATATACCTTGTTGTATGAATCATTGAGCAATAAAGATCATTTACTAAGAATCTCTTTCAACCAAACCCCCCGGGGCGCTTTCTTCCCTCCCTCCCTCCCTCCCTCACTGTTTTGAGGATAATTTCTCATTCGAAAGGAGCCAAATCCCAAGCAAAGTCATTCCTCACATTTAATTACGGGGCGAGGATCCATAAAAATTCCATCGATGTCACCTTTTTCAAGCTCTAATTTGGTGGAAGCACAGGAAAGGAAGTCCCAGTCCACACACCGCTTGTCATCAGGATCATTGCTTTGTGCTGCCTAGTTGTCTACTTGTTTCCTACTAACCACGATGTATCGTCATTTTGTAGAAAGCATGCGGTATTATCGCAGTTCAACATCTGCATATCTGTGAAAACTGTCCTGTGGCAATTACGTGGGAGCTCTTACGATTCATGTGTTCCACTCCATGCTGAATTTCAGGCCATTTTTGAAAACATGACTAGTTTCAACCAAAAGCCCGATTTGGAAAACCATTCACTAAGAAACTGTGCCACATAGCCAAAGAATACTCCCTAAAATAACTCAAGATAGAGTAGTCGATTAAAAGCAGAATATGGAAACTTAAAAGACGAAAAGAAGTGGGAGACAAAGACTCACTATAACCAAATTGAAGTCGTCTACGATATTTTATATGGATAAGGTGTTCGGAAAAGAATAGCGAGCACATTAAGTCATAGAACTTTCGGTTCTTCGCAATTAGAGAAGGACAATTATCTAATAAACATTCACTACCGAAAACGGATTGGATGTGAAGCTTACTACAGGTATGCAAATTAAGTAGTCGCCATCATCTACACATCTTCAACAACTCTCCCATTTCTCCATGTTATATTAAGAAGTGTAAACTGCGTTTAAACCTCGCTGCTCCTCTTGCAATTTCCTATAAGCGAGTCCTCGTTAGCAGAAGTCAAAAAATAACTTCTTCTTTCCGAGTATAGATTTTTTTTTTTTTTTTTGCTTTCAATCATCGTCCGCAGTACATATTCGTTTTGGTAGGCTTCTGATTGGTGCTGCGGTTTTTACATCCTTGCAATGGATAAAAAAACAGCTCAAAAATGGAAGTACATGATTGAATCGTAATGCAATGCATACGCCCGGCAAAGCGATGAAGTTCCTGCGTATTTCCCTTTTTAAAACGCTTCATGTGATCCAATTTACTTCATCAAGAGGACTGGCTGACGTGTCGTATGCCGGAAAAGTCAAACCAAAATTACAAAAATTTGCAAACTCCCAATGTCTGGTTGTTGTGACTTACATCATTTGAGGATCACTGGAGGAAGGTGAAACCATTAATTTTCAAAGTACTTTTTTAGGAACCAAACGCGAATGGACCTATGGCGTATTCAATGCTTTTTCAAGTGAAAAACTAGTAAGCACTTTTCTTAATTAAAACAAAGCATAGCAGTGTCAAGCAAGATAAACTGGATATTGAATTGTGTTTTTCTAATCGAAATGCCATATCTCTATTCAATTTGACTAGGGTTAGTGTTCCGCCTGATTCCTTGATCTATTCCCAGCATAGTTCTCTCACTTGTACATTAATCAATGCATGCTTGCTAGATAATCCATGCTCCAAGGACTTTTGAACTTTCAACAAAAACATAAAAACCAAAGTAAGGATCATGTTAATCCTCAAGTTTGCCGATCTCAACAAGTCCATTCTAGAAACTACGAGACCATCTAGAAATCCATTCAACAGAATAGGAGATAACCTTATTAACAAAGCCTAGCTATGTGAAACAGCCTTAAGAAATGCTTTAGTCCAGGATGAGATATGTTTTTGGTCCAACATATAAAAGTGCATTGCAAGCAAGCATATGCTCTAAATATTCTTTTTAGTTTCCTCCAAATAACAAAGTGGATCAAATTTTCTAATTTAACGAGGGAGAACATCAGCAAACCTAAACTATTTCTTTCGCAAATGTAAAACCGAATGCTCGGGAGACACGGAGATTGACCCTTTCAACAACATTTGCAGAGACACTATTGTATCAATCTTTACTCAAACAAGTTGAGCTTGAAAAGGCGTCAGATATAAATTATATAAGACAAACAAGGGTGGACTCAATTACTTGGCTCAGTTTTAGGCCCCTAGATCACGTCAAATCACGCTCATTGGTACATGAATGGTCGTGATCATGTGATGAAGATCCATCACGCGAACATTCCTTGTCAAGACTTGGCCTCCATTGATTTAGTCCCGGGTCGTCGCGTCAATTTATGAAAGTTGCTGTTCATTTCTTTTTCCTAGGAATATAAAATCAAAGTAATGGACACGTGCTTGTAGTTGTTGTGGAATGACCCGTCCATCGCGTCTAAAACCAAACTTGCATAATATCCGAAGATTTTCAATGTTGCCTATCACGCAGAAAGCGCTGTACTTGGTCAACAATCTGCATTTATATATAGAGCACGTGTCGCCATGCCTCGTCAAGTAGATTACCTGGAGAGAGCCTAAAGTCTTTCTACTAATTTATTTAACAGGACTCACCTTTAACAACAAGTTAAGCCAACAAATTTAGTATCAACCAAATAAATCAATTGCTCTTCACCGTGATGTGCATCCGACGAAAAACTGAAATCACTTATACTCTTAATTGTAACCCTTAAAAAATTAGCTTGTTAATACTTATGTGGGACATTAATTATAGTTAATCCTTTAAATGTCCTTGTTTGAGCGATCTAATCCATTGACAATTTTATTATGCAGTGTAGTCTTCAACGTAAGATATGGGCGTAAGTCACCATAATCTAAGGGCCTGCATGTTTTTGTTCCTCATTTCTGTTTCTGAATAGTTTTTTTTTTTTTGTTCCCGAGAACAAAAAAAGAACAGAAACATGTTTGGTTGCGTTTTATTCTTTTTTTGTTTTTTTTGTTCCCGGAACACAAAAAGAATAGAAATGAGAAACAAAAAAAATTTGTTTCTTGTTCTAGAAACGATTTTGAAGAAACGCTTCTTCTTCTTCTCTCTCTCTTTTCTTCTTCTTTTCTTTCTTTTTTTTTTCTTCTTTTTTCTTTGGCCGGTCACCGGCCTCGGCCATGGCCGGCGACCGGCCGTTGAGGGCCAGCGACGCCGTCGAGGGTCGGCGACCTCGCCGGAGCGTCACGGCCCCGGCGAGGCCGAGCCTCGCCATGGTTGGGTGAGGCTCGGCCTCGCCTTGGTTGGGCGAGCTTGGCCTCACCTAGAGGCCGGCGAGGCCGATGAGGCCGAGCCCCCGACGAGGCCGAGCTTCCCGTGGCCGAGTGGGGGGGGCGAGCCCGCCCCGGCGGGCGAGGTCGCCGGAGGCCGGTGACCGGCCGAAAGAAGAAAAAAATAAAAATGAAAGGAAAAAATGAAAAATAAAAATAAAAATATTAAAAAATTAAAAGAAACAAAAAAAGAATAAAATTTACCAAACGTGTTTCTATTCATTTTTTATTAATAAAAAGCATTGATAATATTTTTAGAGGTGGCTCGAGAAAACTTCTGTATGTAGGACGTTCACACCATAATCTCTTATAGAAACACGATGTGGCGAAAACTTCTATGTGTAGGACGTTCACACCATGTCCTACTCCCCAGGGAGAAAACTAGCTGTGGCCCCAAGTCATCAACTAATGAGTATTCAAACTTCTGTATGTAGATACTACTCCCCAGGGAGAAAACTCAAGATTGTTAGTAATAAAAAAATTGATATGTGGAAGGTAAAGGCCTGTTTGGCAATGTCCTACTCTTTCGTTTTTCAAATTTTTCGTTCTCGGAAAAAAATAAACATTTGATAATGTCAACTAATTTTTATATTTATTGAAATAGAAAAGTGATTGGGGAATAGATTTGTAATTGAAATAAGAACTAGAAAAAAGCATTTTATTGTTTCTGAAAATAATTTCTAGAAATAAGTTATTTCTTCTTTTTTTTTTTATTTTCTTTTCTTCTTTCTTGTCGCCTCCTCGCCCTTGGCCACTACCCCTATTGTCCAACCAACACTGGCTGGCCGCCACCACCCATCACCCGCCACCCACCACCCACCTTCCGCTGTTGGTGGTAGCAACGGCAAGGAAGAATAAAAAAAGAAAAAAAATCTTAAAAATTATTAAAAAAATTAAAAGAAATTATACATTACAAAAAAAAAAAATTGCGGATCGTACCAAACACATTCCTTTTTTTTTTCACTATGAGAATGAAAATTTTGTACAATTATCAAATATGTTATTTTATTTAGAAATTATTCTCAAGAATATAAATAGAAAAAAAAAGCTATTTTTGAAAAGAAATTGTTCTCCGGAACATAAGTGTTACCAAACAGACCTAAGAAACCACAAAAGGAAGACTCGCTATTACTAACTTAAAAATCTCCTAAACTTATTTTTGGGGAGCAAATGTGCATTGGAATATCATATAGCGTAAAATTAATTAAATAAATTTGTGCTTCTAGCAATCTCATTACTCAAAGACATAATGCAGCGGGATTGTCTTTTCACCTTTCATCTCTTAAATTGGTTAGCACAAAATCTATCATGACAAAATTATGATTGGAAAGTTGCCTTAATCATCTACCCATCTTTAACAACTCTCCCACTTCTCTGAGAAAATCTGTAGAGGAGCTTCGAGGTTAGAAATAATAGAGGGACATTTGGTAATTTCAAGGAAATTAGCTAAAATTCTTTGGTGTTGATAGTAAAAGCCTCTTTTGAATTATAACCTTCCGAAGCTTCGTTTTTCCAACGAATTAGGTGACTTAATTAATATCCACCAGCTCAACATGGAAACATTCACACCCTTGATCCTCAAGTAAGCGATGTCATGTAAGTTCTAGAAGTCATTGGAATTTGGAATAAGATATTGCTCACAAGTTGTAACTTTCGTAAAACTTTTCTGCTCATAAGGTTGTGAAGCAGTCGCAGCTTTGGACAACGGCATCTTATTTCTGACCTCCCATGAACTTGTGTTCCCAAAGGTACTTAAGGAATCAAGTTTTGTGCAACAGGAGAGTGAATCACTGCTATGTGGATTGCTACTAAGTTCAGTGTTTGGGATGTTAAATCAGACGAAGTCCCCTGATTATTACTCATACGAAATATCTGCAGCCCAAAAATTTCCATGGTGAAGATGAGTGTGAAAAGAGTTTTTCCTACTCTAGAAAGGGTCAATTCAATCCACTTTGGATGCATGAAACTGTGTTCAGAAAACAGTCCTTGTGTAATCATGCTGCTCTAAATTGATGCTGAAGAGCTGAAGAAGTGAAGGAGGAATAATGCAAGGTTGTAAAAGTTATGAATAAGCACTTCCA
Source organism: Eucalyptus grandis (assembly GCF_016545825.1). NCBI lineage: Eukaryota > Viridiplantae > Streptophyta > Magnoliopsida > Myrtales > Myrtaceae > Eucalyptus > Eucalyptus grandis. The sequence continues at coordinate 58,652,799 of NC_052619.1, forward strand.
TAGCTGATAATATGCATTGTTTAATCTGGAGATGAGAAAATCAAATAGACTGCCACCCGGTCATAGTGGTTATGGAACGGTTCATTGTCTGGAATTAAGAAAGGGGAAATAAAGATAGAAACATTGAAAACTTGGTCTTCTGCAGGGAAACTTGTTGCATAAATTGTTTACCAGGTCAAGCACTGTCATGTATAAATAGAGACCATGTCATGGAAGGCACCTCACTCCTCCCTCGAGCAATAATACTCTGAGCTAGGAAATAGAACCTGAGATCAGCCCCAACTCCCGCCCACAATGAAGTCTTTTCCAGTTAGCCTTCTCATTTTGGCTTTGGCAACTGCAACTGCCTTTGCTTATGACCCAAGTCCTCTTCAGGACATATGCGTGGCCATCAACGACCCCAAGTCTGCAGGTTAAACCTCTATTCTAGTGTTATTGACATGCTGTTTTCTTCTTGTCAGTGATGCTATAAACAGAACATGCAAAAAGGTTCTGTTTTGGTAACATGACGACACTGTCATCGACTATAACTAGTACAATAGTCATCGCATATTGAGTGATGCATATTAAGATGAGTTCTGTTTTCTTATGCAGTGTTTGTGAACGGGGAGTTTTGCAAGGACCCTAAGCAAGCCAATGCAGATGACTTCACCTTTATGGGGTTCAGAAAGCCTGGGAATACTGCAAACCCACTTGGATCGAAAGTCACACCTGCAACCGTCAACGAGTTTCCAGGACTCAATACTTTGGGCATATCCGCGGCTCGCATTGACTTCGCTCCTGGAGGTTTAAACCCTCCCCACACTCACCCTCGCGGCACTGAGGTCTTGGTCGTCATCGAGGGCACACTCCTTGTTGGCTTCGTCACATCCAACCAATTGAACAACACTCTCTTCACCAAAGTCTTGTACAAAGGCGATGTGTTTGTTTTCCCAATTGGACTCATTCACTTCCAGTTGAATACTGGAAAGACCCCTGCGCTGGCCTTTGCCGGTTTGAGCAGCCAAAATCCAGGAGTCATTACCATTGCTAACTCCGTCTTTGGAGCAAAGCCACCCATTTCTGCTGATGTTCTCACCAAGGCCTTCCAAGTGGACAAGAAAACTGTTGACTACCTCCAGGCACAGTTTTGGTACGACAACAACTAAATGGAATGGATGACCAGAAAAACACCAACAGAGTATTGAGCCATTTAACTTACGCAAGCATTCCTAGTTTCCATGAGAGATTTCCAATCATAAAAACACTGCTTTATGTCAGTGGTCAATGGGTTTTTTTACCTCTTGTACGAGTAATTGCTCAGTAAAGTATTATTTACTAAGAATCTCCTGTTTCTCGATCCCTGTTTTGACGAAAGTTTCTCATATGGACCGGAGCCAAATGCCAAGCAAAGTCATAATAGAAACAAAACACAGATTTCGATCAGATGCATATAAACTCAGTGAAAACAATTGCAACGACTTTGGGCCCTCGGATCAGCCTCAAAATGATCATTAAAGTGTTGCTTGTCAAATTATCGAGCACAAAAGGTTATTGCACGCTTTCCATTGCGGGACCTGAACTCTCGTATTGATCAGACATCCATCAAGAACGATCCATCCATATTCCATTGGCGTCAAATTTTCATGCTCTGATTTTGTGATACTGCGGCACAGTAATTCCCAATCCACGCTCAGCATGTCATGAAGATCAATGCTTCTTCTGCCAAGTTGCTGACTTTGTTCCTATTGCCCGGATGTATCGTCGTTCTTGTAGAAAACATGCTGTACTTTCACAGTTCGACATCTGCTACCAATTTGGTGGGAACTCTTACTATTCTTGTATTTCACCGCCCGCTGAATTTCTTACGATTTTCGAAATGATGACTACTATCAATAAAAAGCCCAATCTGAAAAACCATTCACTAAGAAATTGTGCTATATGCAAAAAACGCTCTCTAAAATAACTCTAGATAAAGTAGTTGATTAAAAGAAGAATATCAAAAGTGGGAGACTAAGACTTCCTATAACCAATTGAAGTCCCCTACCGTACTTCATGTGGAGAGGGCGTTCAGTGCAGAATAGAGACTTAACCATAGGACTTCCCATACTTTGCAAGTAGATACGGACAATTATCTCATAAACTTTCAGCATCGAAAACGGTTTGGGTGTGAAGCTCGCAGCACAGATATCTACTCATTTTCAACAAATCTCTTATATCTCCTGTTATATTAAGAAGCATTGATGACTTGGGGCCACAGCTCGAGAAGTATACATCAATGGTACAAGATTTTAGAGGTGGCTCTCATGGGGCTCACATTACCAAGTGGCACTTAGTCCTTGACCAATTTGTATTGATAATACAATATATTAGAGATGGCTCCCACAAGACTTATGTCACGGTATAGAAGTTAGTCATTGGCAACCTCGTAACGTAATACAAGGTTTTAAAGGTGGCTCTTACAAAACTCGCATCACCATGTAGAACTTAGTTCTTGACCAATGCAAACCCTATTAGGTTTCACAAACCAAGTTCATAAATCAATTCATATAACCTTTCACAATTCGTTTCATATACTAGTTCTCCTACCAATCACAAGTATTTAAATCAAACTATTTCAAATGGTCAAAATCATTTCTAACTATTTTGAATGCCATAAAGGATAACAAATGTTTGATCCAGTTTTTATGCCACGGACATGCTCTCTAATCTTTACCACTTTCGAAATATGAATCATCGAATATAAAGAAGATATAAGCACCAATCACCACTAACCAAAAGCCCGAATGGAAGCTAGGCTGCCTAGCAAGCTTCAAAGTTCTACAAAAAAGAGAACATAATTTGAATATCAAATTTACACACCAACTAACTTCAACCGAGACTCTATTAGGTAACACTATTTGTGGGCTGAGTCATTCACTATGGATTGACAAAGGACCTCAAGGCAGGCAGTTGCATGACGAATAATCACTTGCATGATAAACAGCCACCCAAGCTCATGCTACCAACTTTATCATGTTGTATTTCTCTAACAAACTCCGGTTCAAGCTGTTAGAGTGTGGTTTATACTCCTCATCGACAAGAAGACATGGGATCTCACTCCAAGATGAACGAGCGACGGATTAGGTTAAAAGTGTCACGCCCGATCCTCAGGCACACGCCCATCCCTCACCTTGGTCGATTAATAATGACGTCCAAGGACGCATCGCCAACCCATTTTATTGTAATACGCATGCAGAAGCAGATATAAAATTTCCAGACAATAAAACAATGGGATAGAAAAGTAGGGTTATATTTTTCACAACTGAAAAACTACAACCACATTTTTATACAACCAAACCTCATAGTATATTTTACAATGCAATTCACAAAAGTCTGATCTAACACCTATCAGTTCACACATTGGGTTTGCAAAACAGGGTGGGGGTTTCAATCCTTATTTGGGTCCTATTCTGAATCATCCTCGGAATCCTCCTCCAGTTCCTCATCAGGGTCCTCCTCTTCGGGCTCTTTCTCCTCAAGTTCCCCTTGAAATATTGTCCCACAATCGGGATGAGACTATGTCTCAGCAAGTTTTACTCTAAGATCCGATTAGTAAAAGACCCGATTAGTAAACCAATATGCTATCGGGGCTGCCTATGCACACGGGTGAACCGGTCAAATGACTTACCTTGGCCTACCGATTAGAGACCGGAGATATTTCACCTGCATATTAGCATAATTCAATGAAAGGCACAATCGAGAGCAATGTGTCGAAGACCAGTTTCGCTCCGGCCGACCTTTCGCCAAAGATTCGAGTTAAAAGTAGACTTCCCGGATGAATCGCGAACGATCCACCCACGTCCGTGACGAGGACATCCTGTCCGTTCCGGAGAATCCCGCCGCTTGCCGGAACAATTCTCCGGTCGTCCCGAAATCCTGAGAGAAGCTGCCGCCGCCGGACCGTCTAGTTCCGCCCCCGCTCCGCCTCGTTCCGCGTTTTCTTGCTATTTCGCCCCTTTCCGACCCTTCCTTTGCCCATCCCAACCTCCTATAAGATCCCCAAGACCCCGGGAGCCGCTGGTTGCCAACCACCCGCTTGTCGGAGCTCCGATCGGCCCGTTTTCGCCGTTGAAGTTGCTGGTTTCTTCTCTGCAGTTCAGCCCGGATCGAAGCGAAAACCGTAAAGCCGTGAGGTCTTTGAGGCCCGTTTTAGGTGTCTTCCGGCCTTGGTTGGTGTCGCCGCCTTGAGGTTTATCGCCCGCCTTGGCGTCGCCGCCGTGGACTCGCCGGATTGTTAATCCAAAGTGAGTTTATCCTCTAATTCTTGCTTAGTGAGTTAATGACGCTTAAGAGGTGTTTAGATTAGTCTAATTAGGTTTATGTGATTAAATTAGATTATTTTAATGTAAATTAGATTAGTTTAATGGATGTTTAATTAGGGCTAATCGTATGTTCAATTTAGCATAATCTTGTTTAAGCCCTAATTAATTGTTTTTAATTAATTTATTATTTCGAATTTTTAAATATTATTTTATTAAATTATATTATTATAATATAATATTTAATTATTTAATTTTCGGAATTAAATTTAATTATTTAATAATTTCGAAAATTATGTCGGGATGGCCGGTCGTTAGAATTTCGCGCTGATCATAGCAGTGCGGTCGGTTTGTGTTAATTATATGTTTAAATTGAGAAATTGAGTGATTGATGATTATGGTTAATAATTCCAAAAGTGTGGAATTGTGTGAAATTGATGAAGTTGTGGTATTTAACTTGAAAATACCCGGTGTTGATTTTTAGCACCATAATTGGTTTGTATGACCAGTTTGAATCGATTGGATTGATTGATTGATTGAATTGAGATATGAGTTGGTTTATTATTGAATTATCAGCTTTGGCGAGCAATTGGTTTATATATGTATCAGCTTGTGTGAGCATCATTGTTAGCTTGTGTGAGCACTGTATGTCAGCTTGTGAGAGCAATGATCATTTATCAGCTTGTGAGAGCAACGATCGTTTATCAGCTTGTGAGAGCAACGATCCATATATCAGCTTGTGTGAGATATCATCTATGTATATATCAGCTTGTACGAGCTACCATCTATATTAGCTTGTGAGAGCATTGCATCCATTTCAGCTTGTGCAAGCCATAATTGTATTGATGGATGAATAGATGGTATGGTTTAATAGATGATATGAATTGATAGATGTGTGGATCGTATGATATCAATTGGATTGACTGAATTGATAGATGGATGGGTATGTCGGTAGTTTCAACTTGTGCGAGCATTGCTTGAATATGAATTGTACTAACGTGCAGGAAGGAATTGAGGCGAGGTAAGTCCTCTATCCTATTTGTGTGGCTAGAGCACCCTGAGGCGTATTTTCTTCCTAATTGAGTCTTAGAGGGTAGGACTTGCTGAGACATTGTCTCATCTCGGTTGTGGGATAATATTTCAGGTCCCTAGATGACGGTCGTGAAGGACCGAAAGTCCTGGAGTTCGGAAGGTGGAGGCTGAAGAATCGACGAACGTGCCTGACAAGTTGGTCATAGGACAGTTCCCTTTTTGTTAAGCCGGTCTATTTTGTAGTCAATCCATTGTTGTATATAAACCTATGTGCTTATAAGAAACCTTGTTTGGTTGTGATTGATTGCCTGCTTTTCTATCCCAAGTTAAATGTTGTCAGGGGATTTGTTTCGCTTCCGCATGTGCGTAATAAAATGAATGGGTCGGCGACGTGTCCTGGGAAGTCTCATTTGTATCGACCAGAGGCGTGACAATATCACAAATCGATATCTCGATCAATCCACCTAGTCGATTACATATCAGTCAGACCATTCACCGGTCATTTCCATTCATACTATACAACTTCCAGTATAATATATTTAGTCATCGAGTCACGTGCATTGCCTCGGGCGCCATAAACGATGTACGTAACTCATGCCTTTAAATTAATTTCGGCTACACTGGCACGATACCCAACACACATAGAAATACAGCCTAGCAGGCTCGATATTCGCCACACAAGCACGTTCTACGCCACACAGGCATGATTAATTATCGCCACATAGACATGATCAATTATCGCCACACAGGCATGTTCTACGTGATATATATTTGACAATTTATGTACATTCTCTTTCAAGCGCCATTTTCGCCATGGTGATGTACTTAATCACCGAGCCACGTGTTACCTAATTCTTCCTTAACTTTAACATACCCGATAACATCGTACCCGATTGGTCTTAGCCAAAAGTATATTTAATTTGTTCACACGACTTTCTCCACTTTATAGCCCATTAAAGCATTACTGGCGCTATATACCCATACCTGGCCATCTACCAATCAATTACTCAAATTCCATACAATATAGGAAAGATTCCTAAAATTCCACAATTAATTCAATTTAACACAATGTAGAGCTCAAATAAATAAATGGACTGTACCATGACAATCAACATAAAAATTCCGGTCATCGGCTATCCCTGCCTAATTTTCGGAAAATAATTAATTAATTAATTTCGAAAATTGATAAATAACTATTAAAAATCCAATTCAAGGTCGTAATGTCTGATTGGACGCCAAAACGGATCGGGAAAAATCCCGAGATGCAATCAGTAAATACGAGCACATCTCTACTTGCTAATTACACTAACCAATTGCCTAACATGCATTGAGATTAACTAATAATCACTAATTTACTCTAATCTAACCACCTAATCCTACTTAATTAACATTAATCAACCCTTAAGCATCATTAGCAAACTAAGAAATGATTAGTGAGCTAAACTCACTCAATTAACAATCCGCTCGGATTCAAATGTCGAGAACATCATAGGGACGTTTTACTCCAAAGCGGGCCTAAGATCCGAGGCCCGAAACACCTACAAAGCGGGCCTACAAGCTGCTGCGATACCCACAAAAACTCTCTCTGCTTTGGCTGCAAAAATAGGAGAAAACAAGCTGAAATGGGCAGTAATGACCGGTGGAGACTTCGATAGCTTGAAAGGGCGGTCTATGGCGATCGAACGGCCTCCGGAAGACTTCCATAGCCCTCACGGCTGCTGGACAATTTCTCAAACACACAAACAAGAGCTGGTGGACGGTGGTAAAGCGAGAGGGGGCAGTGGTGCGCGCGACACGCAAGCGGGGCGGAACCGGCAACAGCAGCGTGAGTGACGTGCGACAGCTTGAGGGGCTGCTCCGGCTTCTTCTTTGCATTTTCTGGATTCTGAATAGTAGCAAGGAGAAGAGAATCGGCTAGTCAGCTACCTTGGTGAGGAAGAAAGGCAAGAGAGGGGCCTACTAAGCTTATTTTCCACAAGTTTGTCCCCCCTTCAAGCTTGTCCATCAAGCCAAGGTTCTATGGCTGTCATTGAACCACCAAAACACTCCATACAACCCTTGGAATGGTCCACTAAGGCTAGGGGGAGGGGGAGTTACGAATTTCCAATAAATCTCCCTCAATTGGACACTTAATCCATCTCGAATCAACCTCATTTGGCCCTCATATTTTCAATTGACACCTCAATACTTCAATTGATATTTTTCCTCACCCATGAATCTATCTTGCATCTCAAATGTGTGACCAAAAACAATTATCGGCTTTTTCTGCACAAAAACGATCCTGCGACGACTTTTTTTCTAAAAAGTCTCGCTTGTCAGAAAAATCTTTTAAGACTGAGTCAACATTCCTAGAATTTATTGTGATATGACAAAATCTTCAATTTCTAAAATCGGACTTGAATTCAAAGTTAATTTCACCCGGACGCGTTTTTAGCGTGACCTAGGCTATCGAGTAGTTTTTAGAGATTTTTAGTGCAAATGACCCGTGGTTGATTTTCTTCAAGTCATAATGAACCTACTCGACACATTGGCGACTCTCGATTGTTGTGAAAATCTCGATGATTCAAATACGGACACATGATACCAAAACGACAGAAAAATCAAACTAGTGCTGGTCGACGAGAATTTTCCAATTTAGTGTAATTACCAACGATCAGCCACACATCTCCATCGAACCGACCTATCTCTGATCTTAATTCGATTTTTAATTGTGTCGTAATGGCCTCTAAAGATAAGCACGGTCGAGAAGCCAATTCCTAGTCGAATTCTCAAGTCTATTGCATTAAAATTCCTTAATGGCTTTCTCAAATAGTCTAGTTATCTTATGAGTGGTCATCTCAGAGAAAAGTACTATAGGCGCATCGATTAAATGCCCGATTTATTCAGTATAAAACAGGACTAAAAATCTTGGATGTCATAAAAAGAGTAGTTTGGGCTTGGATCCATAAATAGCTACTGAATAGCCTAATGCTTTCTCAACCCTAGAGTTTTCTTGTGCCATCTATATATATTATATTTCTCTTGTAATTGAGTGATATATAGAGATGTGAGAGAAGCTAATTATAGCATAATCATCTGTTGGATGTACCCCTTGAGGGTAAACTAGGATAAAGTTTGTGTCTCGATTTCTCTTTCTTATGTTTAGACTCTATTTTGTTGTATTTGTGCACCAAATCCTAACACAAGCAAACTTTGAATGAAAAAAAAAAAAAAAACTCTTTTTAAGTATTATAAGATCCTAAGCTTTATCAGCTCAAAAGATGACTAGAGAAGAGTGAAAACCGTTGTAAAAAATAAAAATTTTGAATTGAGTAGCAACGTGCACAAAACTCTAAAAATTTGCTCCAATCGAACTGTAACTTGAAACTGAATTTTGTAAGATCTCACGGTTCCACAACACCATAATTATCATTTCCACATAATTTTCACAGCCAAACGACTCCTGAATCGACACAGTAACTCATAATTAACATAGACCTAAATTTATGTCCTAACTCCAAAATTTCCGCTGATTAAATGAACCAAGGATTATAATCCTAGGGTGCTACAAAACAAAGGCAAACTTGAGTCATCGTAGCCTCCCGTGCGTGACAAGAGGGAGAAGAGAAGGAAACATTTTCAGATTTATCTGGACTGAATGTGGAATGGGCTGCGGTCTTCGGCCTTTTCTTTTCTTTTGCAAGCCCAGGTATTACATATTATGCAATTCAAAGCAAAATAAACGTTGTATTGAGAGCATTTTTAATGCTCAATGGATGTAAACACCCACCTAATAACCCAATTCAAAAAGCACATTCTAGAGGTTGATAAGACCGTGCCAATAAAATATGTAAACCACAGGACTAATGGCCACAATCACGACAAATCAAATTTGGATGATGCTACCGACCAAAAAAAAAAAAAAAACTGGATGATGCTGCCACATGGTTTTATCGGTGCAGAGGGGAGAAAAGAGAGTGCATGAGTTGTTAGATAATGATCCTGAGAGAAGGATAAAGACGAACTGCTCTCTGAAGGGATCAGTGTTTGAGAAGGTCAACAATGGACCTTTGACAATAGCGACAGAGATAGGGTTTAGGAAATCAACCCCTGGGTGAGCGCTTTCAACAGCTCTTTCCCTTATTTCTCCAATTGACTAGTCTGCTTCGCGGGGGCCATAAGCAGATTTCTAAATCCGGTGATGGGTCGTTCCGTTGCTGCTTCGACGAAACCCCGATCAGGTTAAATTTCCTCTGTTCCAGCTAAGGAATGCATGAATCTAAGGTGGGAATGATATTCACAGATAACGTCAGCGTCTTTCTTTTTCTTTTTTTATCTCTGTACTTCACTGTTGCAGCCGTCCAGGTCGACACAGCAGCGGAATTGTGCGGACCATTTCCTCAGAAAAAGTATCATATCCTTAAAAAGTTCAATAATTCATTTACGAGAAAATGCAGGAATAGGCGTTCCTAATACGCCTTCACCATGAAAGGACTTGCCTGGTTGGTGATTTGATTCCGATTTTTCAGTGTATCACGCAGGACGTTCACACCACAAAGTCCCTTGCTGTGCATTTGCGTTGTGATAATATTGGCAAGGATAAGCAGAGCAAGCATCTTAATGTCAGAGAGCTAAAAGGCCGATTCAAGCCAAAAGTAGGATCGAGAAAACTAATGAGTATTTAAACTTCCGTATGTGGATAATACTCCCCAAGAAGAAAACACGAGATTACTAGTGATTGAAAATTCAATGTGCGGAAGGTAAGAAACCAGGGAACAAAGACTCACTCTGGCTGAATTAAAGTCTTCTAATATTATTTTTGGGGAGCAGATGCCCACTGGAATATTACATAGCGTCAAATTAATAAACAAAAATTGCGCTTCTAGCAATTTTATTAGGAAAATAACACAACTGTCATAACTTTTATGTAGTGTTCACTTAAGTATCATAACTTCTTCTTTTTTTGCTCATTTAAATGCTATAACTTATGTATAGTACTCACATGAGCGCCATAACTTTCAATTGATTACTTTAATACTATAACTTCCATAAATATGCATCACAAGTGTCATGTCATGTTGACTTTTCAACACTTGGACAAGCTTCAACTGAAGAAAAAAGAAAAGAACCTTGGATAAGCGTTTTTAAAAATTACGACACTCAATTGAAAGCTATGACAATTAAGGAAAGGTTTCAGAAATTATGCACCCAAGTGGTCAAAAAAAAAAGTTGGGAGTATTCAATTAAGTGTCATACGAAAATTTTGATATTTATAATGTCCTTATTTCCAATTTCAATACTCAAAGATATAAGGTAATCATATTATCTTTTGAATTTTCTATCTCTTTAAAATGGTTAGCATAAAATCTATCATGACAATTATGATTACAAGGTTGCCTTCATCTAGCCACCCTTAACAACTCTCCCACTTCTCTAAGAAATTTGCGGAGGAGCTTCGAGATTAGAAACAATAAAGAGAAATTGGATAATTTGAAGGGAATTAGCTAAAATTCTTTGGCGTTGATAGTAAAGCCTCTTTTGAATTATAACCTTCCTAAGCTTCACTTTTCAACCGAATTAGGTAACTTATTTGATATCCACCAGCTCAACATGGAAACAGTCACACCCTTTATCCTCAAGTGGGCAATGTCCCATGAGTTCTAGAAGCCAGAATAAGACATTTCTTACAAGTTCTAACCTTTAAAACATTTCTGCTCATTAGGTTACAGAGCAGTAGCAGCTTTGGACAACGGCATCTTGTTTCTGACCTCCCATGAACCATAGGCAAAGTTGCACATAACCATCTGTTAATGGACAAGGCGCTTATTGTACTAAATGTTCATAACATCAGTGATGAGCTTGCATTGTGTATCCAAAGGTACATAATATATCAAGTTTTGTGCGACAGAAGAGTGAATCACTGCTATGTGTATTGTAACTAAGTTCAGTGTTTGGCATGTTAAATCAGATGAAATCCTCTAATTATTGCTGATAGGGAATATCGGCAGCCTCAAAATTTTCATGGTGAAGATATGTGTGAAAAGGGCTTTTCCTACTCCAGAGAGGGTCAATTCAATCCACTTCAGACGCAGAAACTGTGATCAGAGAACAGTCCTTGTTTGATCATGCTGCTCCAAATTGATGCCTGAAGAGCTGAAGCGGTGAAGGAGGAATAATGCAAGGTTGTAAAAGTTATGAATGAGCACTTCCATAGCTGATAATATGCATTGTTTAAGTGGATATGAGTAAATCAAATTGACTACCACCCGGTCATAGTGGTTATGGAACGGTTCATTGTTTGGAATTAAGAAAGGGGAAATAAAGATTGAAACATTGAAAACTTGGTCTTCTGCAGGGAAACTTGTTGCATAAATTGTTTACCAGGTCAAGCACTGTCATCTATAAATAGAGACCATGTTAGCAGGCAAGGCACCTCACTCTCCCCTTGAGCAATAATACACTGAGCTAGAAAATAGAACCTGAGTTCAAAGCCCTAACTCCTGCCCACAATGAAGTTCCTTCCAATTAGCCTTCTCATTTTGGCTTTGGTGGCTGCAACTGCCTTTGCTTATGACCCAAGCCCTCTTCAGGACATATGCGTGGCCATCAACGACCCCAAGTCTGCAGGTTAAACCTCTATTCTAGTGTTATTGACATACTGTTTTCTTCTGATCCATGATGCTATAGACAGAACATGCTAAAAGGATTTGTTTTGGTAGTATAACGACATTGTCATCGACTATAACTAGTACAATAGTCATCGCATATTGAGTGATGCATATTAAGATGAGTTCTGTTTTCTTATGCAGTGTTTGTGAACGGGGAGTTTTGCAAGGACCCTAAGCAAGCCAATGCAGATGACTTCACCTTTATGGGGTTCAGAAAGCCTGGGAATACTGCAAACCCACTTGGATCAAAAGTCACACCTGCTACCGTCATGGAGTTTCCAGGACTCAATACTTTGGGCATATCCATGGCTCGCATTGACTTCGCTCCTGGCGGTCTAAACCCTCCTCACATTCATCCCCGTGGCACTGAGGTCTTGGTTGTCATCGAGGGCACACTCTTGTCGGCTTCGTCACATCCAACCAATTGAACAACACTCTCTTCACCAAAGTCTTGTACAAAGGTGATGTGTTTGTTTTCCCAATTGGACTCATTCACTTCCAGTTGAATACTGGGAAGACCCCTGCACTGGCCTTTGCTGGTTTGAGCAGCCAAAACCCAGGAGTCATCACCATTGCTAACTCTGTCTTCGGAGCGAAGCCACCCATTTCTGTTGATGTTCTCACCAAGGCCTTCCAAGTGGACAAGAAAACTATCGACTACCTCCAAGCACAGTTTTGGTACGACAACAACTAAATGGAACAGATGACTCAAGAAATGCCAACAGAGCATTTGAGCCATAGTACTTATGAAATCATTGTTATTTTCCATGAGAGATTGCTAAGAATAAATGAATAATTTATCTCAATGTTTATAGGGTTGTTATATACCTTGTTGTATGAATCATTGAGCAATAAAGATCATTTACTAAGAATCTCTTTCAACCCCTCTCCCTCTCCCTCCCTCCCTCCCTCCCTCCCTTACTGGGGATAATTTCTCATTCGAAAGGAGCCAAATCCCAAGCAAAGTCATTCCTCACATTTCTACGGGGCGAGGATCCCTCCCTCACTGTTTTGAGGACCAGTCCACACCGCTTGTCATCAGGATCATTGCTTTGTGCTGCCCAGTTGTCTACTTGTTTCCTACTAACCACGATGTATCGTCACTTTGTAGAAAGCATGCGGTCTTATCGACAGTTCAACATCTGCATGTATGTGAAAACGGTCCTGTTGAAATTACGTGGGAGCTCTTACGATTCATGTGTTCCATTCCATGCTGAATTTCAGGCCATTTTTGAAACCATGACTAGTCTCGACCAAAAGCCCGATTTGGAAAACCATTCACTGTGCCACATAGCCAAAGAATACTCCCTAAAATAACTCAAGATAAAGTAGTTGATTAAAAGCAGAATATGGAAATTTAAAAGACAAAAGAAGTGGGAGACAAAGACTCACTGTAACCAAATTGAAGTCCCCTACAATATTTTATATGGATCAGGTGTTCGGAAAAGAATAGCGAGCACATTAAGTCATAGAACTTTCCGTTCTTCGCAAGTAGAGAAGGACAATTATCTATTAAACATTCACTACCGAAAACGGATTGGATGTGAAGCTCACTACAAATATGCAAATTAAGCAGTCGCCATCATCTACACATCTTCAACGACTCTCCCATTTCTCCATGTTATATTAAGAAGTGTAAACTGCCTTTTAACAGCTCTGCTTCTCCTGCAATGTCCTATAAGCGAGTCCTCGTTAGCAGAAGTCAAAAAATAACCTTTTTTTTTCTTTTCCGAGTATAGGTTTTTTTTTTTTTTTTCTTTTCAATCATTGTCTGCAATACATATTCGTTTTGGTAGGCTTCTGATTGGTGCTGCGGTTTTTACATCCTTGCAATGGATAAAAAAATAGCTAAAAAATGGAAGTACCTGATTGAATTGGTATTGCAATGCATACACCTGGCAAAGCGATGAAGTTCTTGCATATTTTCCTGGCAAAAGAATACTTCAAATGCCAAAAATGCGCACAAATGGACACTTAAGTGCCAAAACTTACGAAAGTGCCACTTTTTATGAAAAATTAAACATTTTAGTGCAGAAATCCTAAGTGGCATTTTTTTTTATTAATTTTCTCACTTACGTGCCGAATAAGCAAAACACACACAAAAATGACGTCGTTTTGGCATAATTGAAATTTTAATATAATATAAAAATTAATTAAATTAAATTTAAAACAAAATAATAATAATATTATTATTATTATTAATAATATATTTATTTAAAAAAATAAGGAAGAGGAGGAGGAGGAGGAAGGCAACCAACAGCTGAGGGTTGAGCTCGCCGTCACCACCTCCCCACCGTCGCCGGAAGGTGGGGGAGGGTCAAGCGGGGCCACCGAGCCTTGGATGAGGGCTGATGGCCCCGATCGATAAGTGGCGAGGGCCTCGCATGCCCTTGTCGTCGATCGGCTAGGGCTGTTGACCCCTAGCCTGGGCTCAACAGCCTCAACTAACACTCCCCCACCTCCTCGGCGACTAAGGGGAGGCAATAGCAACGGTGGCGACGAGGGCTAAGCCCTCAACTACCAGCTACCTCCCTCCTCCTCCTTCCCCCTCCTTTTAAAAAAATAAAAATTAATTAATTAATTATTAAAATTTTAATTTATTTAATTATTATATTAAAATTCGAATTATACCAAAACGCGTCGTTTTGACACTATTTAGTCACATCAACATACAAAACGACGTCATTTTGCACACAGCTCGCCGAAAAATTGCCATGTCAATGTTTTCGCCGGTGGCACTTAAGTGATCCATTTTGCTTCAATTTTAATATTTAAGTATCATTTTCGTAACTTTTGGCACTTAAATGTCTCTTTATGCCGACTTTTGGCACTCCATGGGTCTGGGTGTCATTTTCCTTTTAAAAATGCTTCATGTGATCCAATTTACTTCATCAAGAGGTGCTCATGTTTTTTTTTTTTTTTTTACCCTTTCAAAAAGCCGCTTAAATGTGATAGCGGAGGACCCACCATTTACTTCATCAAGGGGTTTGATCCCCTCACCTTTCCCCCAAGGCAAGGGGTTCTTATCCAGTGAGCCACCAAGGCTCACATGTTGTATGCTGGAAAAGTCAAACAAAAATTTGTGAACTCCCAAGGTCCGGTTGTTGTGTCTTAAATCATATGAGGAATGTGAAGCACAATCCAAAAATTGAAACCATTGATTTTCAAAGTACTTTTTTAGGAACCAAACACGAATGGACCTACAGCGTATTCGAAGCTTTTTCAAGTGAAAAACTAGTAAGCGCTTTCCTTAATTAAACGAAAGCATGACGTTGTCAAGCAGGATGAACTAGTCATTGAATTATGTTTTTCTAATCGAAATGCCATATCTCTATTCAATTTGACTAGGGTTAGTGTTCTGCCTCAGTCCTTGATCTATTCTCAACATAATTCTCTCACTTGTACATTAATCAGTGCATGCTTGCTAGATATTCCTTGCTCCAAGGACTTTTGAACTTTCAACAAAAACATAAAAACCAAAGTAAAAATCATGTTAATCCTCAAGTTTGCCGGTCTCAACAAGTCCATTCCAGAAACTACGAGACCATATAGAAATCCATTCAACAGAATAGGAGATAATCTTATTAACAAAGCCTAGCTATGTGAAACAACCTTAAAAAATGCTTTAGTCTGGGATGAGATATGTTTTTGGTCCAACATATAAAAGTACATTGCAAGCAAGCATATGCTCTAAATATTCTTTTTAGTTTCCTCCAAATAACAGAGTGGATCAAATTTTCTAATCTAACGAGAGAGAACATCAGCAACCCTAAACTATTTCTTCCGCAAATGTAAAAGCAAATGTTCGGGAGACACGGAGATTGACCTTTTCAACAACATTTGCAGAGACGCTATAGTATTAGTCTTTACACAAACAAGTTGAGCTTGAAAAGGCGTCAGATATCAATTGTATAAGACAAACAAGGGGATAAGTACACTAATGGTGCCATAAGTTGTATACGGCGCTCACTTTGGTGCCAAAAGTTTCGTCGGATCACCTAAGTGCCAAATCGGAGGAAAAACGCTCACTTTGGTGCCACCGGCGAAAGATTCCGGCCATCGGCGAAAGATTCCGGCCAAAATAATTACGTGAATTTTTTATTTTTTTAAATCGATAAGGCCTTAAACGACGTCGTTTTTCCGTCCTACATGGATGGCCTCACAAAAACAACACCGTTTAACTCATTAGGGATTGAAATTAGGGTTTCGACTTGGCCGCCAAGTGGCCGTCGTCGGGGTTCGGGGTCGGGGTCGAAGCTGCGGCTGCCAAGGGCCATCATCGAGGTCGGGGTCGGGGTCTGCGGCGCTGCCGAGTGGCCATCATCGAGGTCGGGGTCGGGGTCGAAGCTGCAGCCGTCGAGTGGCCATCGTCGGGGTCGGGGTCGGGGTCTAAGCCGCGGCCGTCGAGTGGCCATCGTCGCGATCGGGGTCAAGGTCAAGATCGAGGCTGCAGCCGCCGAGTGGCCATCGTCGGGGTCGGGGTCGGGTCAAGATCGAAGCCGCTGCCGTTGAGTGGCCATTGTCGAGGTTGGGGTCGAGGTCGGGGTCGAAGCCGTGGCCGCCGAGCGCAAGGACCATTGAGGACGGCGACGGCCGGAGATTAGGGTTTTGAATTGGGGGAGACACCAAACGGCGTCGTTTTGGTGTTAGGATGCTGGCTATGTTCTCCGGTGAGCCACATTAGCTTAAAAAATTAATAAAAAAGTGTCACGACGGATTTCCGGCCAACCGGATCGGAGTTGGCACCAAAGTGAGCGTTTTTCAAATTTTTTGGCACTTAAGTGATCCGACGGAAACTTTTGGCACTAAAGTGAGCACCATACACAATTTTTGACACCATTAGTGTACTTATCCCAACAAACAAGGGTAGACTCAATTATTTGGCTCAGTTTTAAGTCCCTAGATCACGTCAAATCACGCTCATTAGTACATCAATGGTCGTGATAAAGACCCATCACGCGAACATTCCTTGTCAAGACTTGGCCTCCATTGATTTAGTACCGGGTCGTCGCGTCACTTCATGAAAGTTGCTGTTCATTTCTTTTTCCTAGGAATATAAAATCAAAGTAATCGACACGTGCTTTTAGTTGTTGTGGAATGACCCGTCCATTGCGTCTAAAACCAAACTTGCATAATATCCGAAGATTTTCAATGTTGCCTATCACGCAAAAGGTGCTGTACTTGGTCCACGATCTGCATTTATATAAGAGCACTCGTCATCATGCCTCGTCGAGTAGATTACCTGGAGAAAGCCTAAAGTCTTTCTATTGATTTATTTAACTGGACTCACAGTTAACAAAAAGTTAAACCAACAAATTTAGTATCAACTAAATAAATCAATTGCTCTTCATCATGATGTGCATCCGATGTGGAACCCAAATCACTAGTACTCTTAATTTTAACCTTTAAAAAATTAGGTTGTTAGTACTTTATGTACAGTAATCCTTTAATATCCTTATTTGAGTGATCTAATCCATTGACAATTTTATTAGGCAATGTAGTCTCTATGGTGAACATATTTGTGCAATTGAGTTGTCCCGTCATCTAAGTGTTACTACTATTGCCAAATCGCTGATGTAGCAATGTACGAAAATATGTTTAGATGTGGCCCCACTCCAGAATAAAAAACACAAAAGTATCAAAGAGAAATTTTGTAGAGAGAGAGAGAGGACTGGACGCTCCACGCGCAGAGGATTGGACGCTCCAACTGCTCACGAGGGTCCAGCGCCCCGGCTGAGCTGCAGCAGAGGTCAGGCAACCTCGTCGTCGGTAACGTTGCTGGTGGTGGTCGGGCGGTGGCACGCCGGGCTGGCGAGCCCTAGACACCGCACAGCGACGGCCTACCGGTGCTCTCTTGGATGGCAGAGGGCTAGCAACACTTTCCCAAAGCAAGGGGTTCCCGACCTTCTATCATTTAAAAAAACAAAACAATACTTTTTAATTTTTTAAGCAATTTTTTTTTAATCTATCCTCTAGTTGGTTTTGCATGATCAGAGGAAAGATGACAGGCTAATTGAGCCATATAACTTATGAGATCATTCCTAGTTTCCATCAGAGATTGTCAAGAATAAATCAATAATTTACCTTCAATGGTCATTGAGCAATAACATATCATCTACCAAGGAGTTCCCTCCCTCCCTCCCTCTCCCTCCTTGATTTGAGGAAAGTCCAATATGGAAAGTTGAAAATAAGTGGGAGACCAAGACTTACTATAACAAAACCGAAGTCCCCTACAGCATTTCTTACGGAGCAGGTGATCGGTGGAGAATAGAGAGCACCTAAGCCATAGAACTTCTCCATACTTCACAAGCAGAGGACAATTATCTCAAGGAATTTTATCCGAAACGGTTCGGATGTGAAGCTCCCAGCAGAGGTACAGGTTAAAAGTCACCATCATCTAGACAGACATCTTCAACAACTCTCCCATTTCTTCATGTTACATTAAAGTATGATATGGTAAAATGGAATGCTGTTATCAGGATTCTAAAAGTTGTTAATACCTCTTAGTAGTAGATTGATTTGATAAATCAATACATTACTACCCCAAGTTTCTCAGTTAACTTCAACATTTAACAGATTGGGTATTTTGCAAGCACAAATGGGCTCCGACAAGGTGACCCGCTTTCTCCCTACTTCTTTGTTCTAGTTAGGGAAATCCTTAATAGAATTATCACAGGGAAAATTGCTACCTCATCTTTTAAGTTCTATTGGTGTGGCAAATCGCAAATCCTGCTTTGCTGATGACCAGTTCTTATTAGCTCATGAGGATGTGTACACCATTCTTTGCCTTGTTGATGCACTTGATGATTTTGCTGCTCTTATAGCACTTAGGTTTAACCTAGATAAATACCACATCTTTTTCTTTGGATTGTCTGAGGATGAAAAACTCCTTACATTGGATCACACACCTTTCTCCACAGGCACCCTCCCCATTAGATACCTCGGTGTCCCACTTATTAAACGAAGGCTCACTCATGTAGATTGTAAGGGCCTAACAGAAAAGATATTCCAAAAAATAAATGGGTGAGACATTAATTATATCAACTACATAGGAAGACTTCAATTAGCTAAATTAGTGCTTTTTTCTATTTGCACTTACTGGATGCAAATGTTTCTCATCCTAAAGCAAACTATCTACGAGATTGAAAAGAAGATTAGGCAATTCTTATGTGCAGGAAATGATTAAACTCATAGATCCCACAAAGTTGCATGGAATGCAATATGCTCACCAAAAAAGGAGGGAGGACTAGGCTTGCTCGATCAAAAACTCTCTGGAATAAAGTATTGATGGGTTGCATGCTTTGGAGCCTCATGATTCTCCATCCTCATTCCTACGGAGTACTTGGGTTCATCATATTAAATGCAAAGGTACTCCCATTATGCAACTCAACATAAAAGGTAGTATGGCTTAGAGTTGGCGATGTTTTCTCAAGTTAAGACTTGCTCTAACACCTATTTTCTCTCACCAAACATACTATTGCAAAGAGATAGACAATGAATTCAGACAAAAAGGATTGGTTGTGGATTGGTACCAATTAATTTGGATCAACAACATTAGCAAGCAAAATTTGATCAAGTGGTTGGCTTGTAGAGATAGACTACCAACAGCAGTAGTCATATCACGATAGTTATCTTCAGTAAATACTAAGTGTGACTTTTATATGACTAGTATAAAAGACAGAAACCACTTATTCTTTAAGTGCACTTGGACAACTGCATTATAATTCCTAAAAGCCATCCGATGGTTTAAGTCATATCAAAATCGCATTAGATCAATGTTAACCATAAAATTTAATTTGATTTTAGGTATCGAACTTTTGAGGATTTCAAGACTAACTTATTGGATAAAGCATGGATGTTGCCTCACTATCTATCGAATCATTAGCAAGTTTGATATTTTTGGAAAAAAAAATAAATTATCATACCAAAATTGGAAACTAGAAAGGGAATCAGGTCAAGGGCAAAATTAGAAAGTTTAAACAAAAAGTGTGTGAAATGTCCAAATGGCCTCGCATTTATGGACTAGAGGACAAAAGAAATAAAGGAAAGGATGAGAGGATTTTAAGGGATTTTGTTGTATTTTGTAATGATAAAGATTTTGGAGAAAATCTTGGAAAATCTCTCTCTCTCTCTCATGTTACTCCCCCTAGACAAACCATCTCCTTCTTCTTCTTTCTTCTTCTTCTTCTTCTTCTTCATTTTCATTTTCCATCTTCATCTTCTTCTTTTTCTTCTTCCATTTTCCTCCATAACCGCCCCTCCCTTGCCGTGACCACCGCCGCTCACCACCACCGTTACTTCCACTCATCCACCATCCTTTGCACAACCCCTCAATCCACCACCACAAGCCGTTGAGCCTCCCAAGTTTCACCACCCGCTCGAGCCACTCGTTGCCATTGTTCTTCACCACCGCTTACTCTACCATCAACCATGCCATCGCCATCCCTCACCTCCACCGCAAGCCACCATTGAACCACCCTTGGTGGCTGCGGGCTTTAAGAGTCGAACCGTTGTCATTCGTTTCCCTGTTCAAGTCGAGAATGGCATATCCTCAATGTCGTCGCACTATCATCACCATGAGCTTGCCGTCGATGTAAAACGATGATTAAACTCCTAATCCTTGGTTAGGAAGTTAATTGCATTTAGGGGTAAGATTTAATTATGGTTAATGGCGGTTAGTATTAGTTAATTATGGTTAAGTATAGATTCATTTAAGTTTAAGGGAGATTTGTCTTAATTAAGGATGATTAGTTTAAGTAACCATGGTTAGTTTAAGTGATCATGGTAAGGTTAAGTAACCGTAATTAGTGTAAAGTAACCGTGGTTGGGTTAATTAATCTTAGTTGGTTTAAATTAACCATGGCTAATTTAATTAATCTTGTTTTAGATTAATTAAGCATGGTTAACTTTATTAATCACAGTTAGTTTAATTAATCGTAGTTAGTTTAATTGCAGTTAATCTTAATTAATCGTAGTTATATTAATTAATGACAATTATTCTTAATTGATTATAGTTAGTCTTAATTAATCGTGTTTAGTGTAGTTAATCAATGCTTAATTAATGGTGTTTAGCGCTAATTAATTGTGATTAGTGGAAATTAATAGCATATTAGCCGTTATGTAGAATTTTATGCTTGATTTATTGGGTGAAATTATGCATAATTATGACTGTCTAAGCTTGTAATGTCATGTTATTGATTGCCCAAATTATGAGTTTTAATACTTCAAATAAGGTTTATTTAAAAGAAAATAGCAACAAATTTTGAGCTTTAATGTTATTTGAAAAGAATGTTTATTTGAAAAGAAAATGGCAAATTTTGAGGTGTCATGTTTGGACGCTATGTTTTATATGCTAAATGGGGCAATGGGGTTTTAAAAATGAAGGCGTGCAAAATTTGCCAGATTGATTTTAAGTACATGACCACATATGATTATTTTACTGGAATATTAAATGTAAAGATTTTCCAAGGTTTGTTATTTAAACACGAACTTTATACTAGGTTAATTGACGGTAGATAAGCATTGGCTTGAGTATTGACATACTTGTGTGATCACTTAATTAAACCCTTCTCCTAATGGGAGTTTGGGGACAATGCCTGATATATATCGAATGCCCGACAAGGGTCCGGATGCCGAGTTGTAATTGAGGTTGGACTAATACTCCTCTATGGAAATCCACCCATTGTTATTTATTATTTTCAAATCCATAATAGGGAGAATCATCGCATGCGGTTTGGAATCTCGATGGACCAAGACATAGACATGTCTAGCGTCACTTTTGGTTGACCTCGTCATTAGTGAAGTTTAGGTTATCCCTGACCCCTGAAGGTTTTTGAGTTGGTCGGTAGGTAGAGGCTGTAAAAAGGCTTGTAATTATTAAACTACTTAGAGTTAACAGCAAATAATAAAAGCAATATTTTGGAAATGGTTGATATGTTTACTATCTCTATTCTTAGATTGGTTGACTGAGTGTTTATATCATATGCTTCCGCTAGCGTTTAATTAAAAAATAAAAAGAATGGGTCAACAACACGTTTTGGGATATCGCAACTAATCAAATGTTGAGGGATGTTTGCGTGCTCGGGGTTTCGAGGGCATGACATCCTTCATGATGACAATGACCTTAGTGGCCTAAGGGTGATAGTGGGAAAGGTTTAAGCCTCTAGGAGCAAAGTTGATGTGAGCCATGGTTATGCCTGAAGTATTGAGTTCAAGGAACTATTTGACAAAGCGAGCGTAACTATAATCTAAACAAGTTTGAGGTCTTCCATGGAATTTGAATTCAAAGAAATCATCTGCTAATGGTTTCTTATGGTCCTTGCTGCTGGGGTTCTCATAACAATTGTAAAAGGGGCAAGTAATCAATTAATAAGTGTGAGAGAATATTTTAGCCTTTAAGCTAGCTTTTGAGATGAAAGTGTAATACCATGGGTCTCCACTGTACACATATTGTCCACTTTGGACACTGAATTCTTACGGTTTTGTTCATTTCAGGGCAGCTCATACTACCCCAAGAAAACACGTATGTACAGTTAAATGACCCATTGCCTTATAAGCTAGCCCATGACTCCCTCCCTATGCGATGTAAGACAAGAGAGGAACTCATTTCTTGCGCATGTCTAGGGACTGAGGCATGGACGCACCACCATCCCTCCTCCCTGCGCACTGCCGCTTGAGCCCTCACACTCTCCTCGCTCGCGTACTGCCGAGGCAATCTTAGTTCCATCCCTCCGTACTGCCCCGGGTTTGGCTCCTTATAAGTGGTATCGGAGCCGACTCCCGACCACGTGTGGGGCCACAACGAAGACGCTGTGCTTCTAAGGGGTGGAGAGTGTGACGAGCCAACTCCCGACCCATGTGGGGCCACAATGAGGATGCTGTGCCTCTAAGGGGTGGAGAGTGTGATGAGTCAGACTTGTGGCAGTACGGAGGGACGGACTAAGATCACCTTAGCAATACACGAGCGAGGAGAGTATGACAGCCCGAGTGGCAGTGCGCGGGAAGGAGGGATGGCGGTGCGTCTACGCCTCGGTCTATGGACGTGCACAAGAAAGGAGTTCCTCTCTTGTCCCACATCACCTAAGGAGGGAGTCCTAAGCTAGCTTATAAGACAATGGGCCCTCTAATTGTACATACGTGTTTTCTTGGGTAGTATGAGCTGCCCTGAGAGGAACAAAACTGTAAGGAATTAGTGTCCAAAGTGGACAATATGTATACAGTGGAGACCTCGGCTCGTTACAAAAAGAGTCCTAGGACCACCTAATACTAGTATCAAAGCCCAGTTTATCAACAAGTCTAAATCTAGTAGTCAAATGGGAGATACAATCCGTTGCTACTCCAAGCAAGGGGCTGAAGTCCGAGGGGAAGATTGTTGGGGTTCCTATATCAATTGTGGAAGGGACATGTCATTTAATAAGTGTAAGAGAAAATCTCACCCTTTCAATTAGCTTTTGAGATGAGCGAAGTAAGAGAGGTTCAAGACCATCCAACAATTACAAAATTTATCATTCACAAACACTGCATCGTAATGAAATTGATCATATTGATATGCACATCTTAGTAGCTTCTCTCATTTAGTGTTGCTTTTGCCAACACACTTCGGATCAAGAACAATGGTGCGACTGATCAATTTTCTTTCTTGGAATTCAAATTGCCTTATCATTTATTTGACAAAAATCTTTTAATGTTTCATGCGCTAAACATTGTTGTGAGGAGGAAGATATTGTTTAGACTCATTCCATCGGATCAAACAGCTGGACCCGCAATATAAGGACATTGAACACATGGAGTGAATCTAAAATATTTTATCGTCAGAAGAGAAGGATGTGGCTAATGCTAAGGAAATACCAAAGAACTAGGTTATTCCTCCCCAGATTACCAAATTTCGTTTCTGTTTTAGGCTTTGAAGTTCTTGATAAAGCAAAAATCAGGACTCGAGAGGATGAACGACGAAAAACTTGTATGCAGGATTCAGACGAAGAAATGGCAAATAAGCAGAGTCCACTATTGCGGTCAGCTCTGCTATGGCCTGGAATCAGCAATACTTTAATGTAACATAAAGAAATGGGAGAGTTGTTGAAGATGTCTATCTAGATGGGGACTTTTTAACTAGTACCTCTGCTGTGAGCTTCACATCCGAACCGTTTTGGATAAAATTTCATGAGATAATTGTCCTTCTCTGCTTGTGAAGTTTGGAAAGTTCTATGGCTTAGGTGCTCTCTATTCTTCACTGACCACCTGCTCCGTATGAAATATGGTAGGGGACTTCAATTTTGTCATAGTAAGTCTTGGTCTCGCACTTATTTTGAACTTTCCATATTGAACTTTCCTTAAAACAAGTAGAGATAGGGAGGGAGGGAGTTCCTCAGTAGATGATACGTTATTGCTCAATGACCTATTGATTTATTCTTGACAATCTCATGGACGAGGTTGGCTGAGCACGACGAGGTTGGCTGACCACTGCTGCGGGTCAGGACGCTGGACCCTTGTGAGCAGGGTCTCTCTCCAAATCTTCCTTTGGTACTTTGTGTTTTTTATTCTAGCGTGGGGTCACAATTAGACACATTTTTGACAACAGGAATAACACTTAGATGATAGAATGAGTCAATGCACAAATATGTTTAAGTTAGAGACTACATTGCATAAAAAATTGTTAATGGATTAGATATCTCAAACAAGGATATATAAAGGACAAGACTGTAATTAATGCCCCACATAAAGTACTAATAATCTAATTTTTTAAGGGGTACATTTAAGTGTATTAGTGAAATGGGTTCCATGACGGATATGTCATGGTGAAGAGCAGTTAATTAATTCAGTTGATACTAAACTTTGTTGTCTTAAGTTTTTGTTAAAGGTGAGTCTGGTTGAATAAGTTTAGTAAGCCTACTTAGGCACTCTCCAGATAATTTTCTTGATGAGGCATGTCAACGAGTGCTCTATAAATAAATGGAGATTGTTGACCAAGTAAGCGCCCTCTGCGTGATAGGCAACATGGAATTGACAAATCTTCAGGCATTATGCAAATTTAGTTTTAGACACAATGGACGAATCATTCCACAACAACTACAAGCACATGTCCATTACTTTGATTTCCTGTTCCTCAGATAAAAAATGAACGGCAACCTCCATGAAATGGCGCGACGACCGGGACTAAATTAATGAAGGCCAAGCCTTGAAATGGAAAGTTCAAGTGATGGATGGGTCTTATTACAACCATTCAGTACTAACGACGGTGATTTGACGAGACATTTGACGTGATCCAGGGGCCTAAAACCGAGCCAAGTTATTGAGACAACTTTTCCGTGTTTGTCTTATATAATTGCTATATGACGCCTTTTCAAGCACAACGTGTTTGATTAAGGACAGACACGATATTGTCTCCGCAAATGAAGTTGAAAGGGTCAATATTCATGTCTTGGGAACATTTGCTTTTGGAGGTTGCTGATGTTCTCCCTTGTTAGATCAGAATATTTGATTATTTGAAGGAAACTACAAAGAATATTCAGAGCATATGCTTGCCTGCAATGCACTTTTAAATGTTGGATCTTACCCAGGGCTAAAGCATTTCTTAAGATTGTTTCACATAGCTAGGCTTTGTTAAGAAGATTATCTCATACTCTGTTGAATGGATTTCTAGATGGTTTCACAGTTTCTGGAATGGACTTGTAGACAGGGTCGGACGAGCCTGCTTGAGGTCAGCATGACTTTGACTTTGGTTTTTATGTTTTTGTTGAAAGTTCAAAAGTTCTTTGAGCTTGGAATTTCTAGCATGCATGCATTGATTAATGTACAATGTAAAAGAGAGACAGCTGAGAAAAGATCAAGGACTCAGGCAGAACACTTGGACATGATTGTATTATCCTCAGTTAAAACCCAAGTCAAATTGAACAGAAATATGGCATTTCAGATTAAATAGACATAATCCGATGTACATTTTATCCTTCTCAACACCGTTATGTTTTGTTTTAATTAAGAAAAGCGCTTACTAGTTTTTCACTAGAAAAAGCTTCAAAGGTCCAATAGCGTTTGTCTCCTGAAAGAGTACTTTGAAATCAATAGTTTCAATTTTAGGATTGTGCTTCACCTACCTCCATATAATGTAACTCACGACAACCGGACCTTGGGATATTGCAAATTTTTGTTGACTATTCCTGCGTACAACACGTCAGGCAGTCCGCTTGATGAAGTAAATCGGATCACTTGAAGCTTTTTGAAAGAGAAATTTGCAGGAACTTCATCGCTTTTCCTGGTGTATGCATTGCATTACGATTCAATCATGTACTTCCATTTTTTAGACGTTTTTAATGCATTGCAAGGATGTAAAAAGTGCAGCACCAATCAGAAGCCAACAAATCTTGGTTCTGTTAATCAGATCCAAAACGAATATGTACTGGGGACGATGATTGAAAAAGAGACAAAACATAAAACATGAAAAAAAAAAAAAAGGGTTATATTTTGACTTCTGCCAATGAGGACTTGCTTATAGGAAATTGCAGAAGAAGGAGCAGAGCTGTTAAAAGGCAGTTTACACTTCTTAATATAACATGGAGAAATAAGAGAGTGGTTGAAGATGTGTAGGTGATGGTGACTTTTTAATTTGCATCTCTGCTGTGAGCTTCACATCCAAACCGTTTCCGATACTGAAAGTTTATTAGATAAGTGTCCTTCTCTACTTGCGGAGAATGGAAAGTTCTGTGGCCTAAGCGTTCTCTGTTTTTTTCCAAACACCTGATCCATATAAAATATTGTAAGGGACTTCAATTGAGTGAGTCTTTGTCTTCCACCTCTTTTTGTCTTTTAAATTTCCATATTCTGCTTTTAATCAACTACTTTGTCTTGAGTTATTTTAGGGAGTATTCTTTGCCTATGGCGTGGTTTCTTAGTGAATGGTTTTCCAAATCTCTTTTGGTTGAAACTAGTCAAGGTTTCGAAAATGGTCTGAAATTCAGCATGGAGTGGAACACATAAATTGTAAGTTCTCCCACGTCATTGCAATAGGACAATTTTCACAGATATGCAGATGTTGAACTGTGATAATACCGCATGTTTTCCGCAAAGGGACGATACATCCTGGTTAACAGAAAAAAGTTGGCAACTAGGCAGCACAAAGCATCGATCCTGATGACAAGCGACGTGTGGACTGGCACTTCCTTTCCCATGCATCCGCACAACTGGAGCATGGAAAAGGCGATAGCCATGGAATTCTTATGGATCCTCCAAGCCCCTTAATCAAGTGTATGCAATGACTTTGCTTGGGATCTGGCGCCTTTGGAATGAGAAAATATCCTCAAAAGAGGGAGAGAGGGAGGGAGAAAGAGGGGGGTGAAAGGGATTCTCAGTGAATAATCTTTATTGCTCAATGATTCATACAACGAGGTATATAACTACCCCATAAACATTGAGATAGATTATTCATTTATTCTTAGCAATCTCTTATGGAAAGTAGCAATGATCTCATAAGTAATATGGCTCAAATGCTCTATTGGCATTTCTTGAGTCATCTGTTCCATTTAGTTGTTGTCGTACCAAAACTGTGCCTGGAGGTACTCAACAGTTTTCTCGTCCACTTGGAAGGCCTTGGTGAGAACATCAACAGAAATTGGTGGCTTCGCTCCAAAGACTGAATTAGCTATGGTGATGACTCCTGGGTTTTGGCTGCTCAAAGCAGCAAAGGCCAGTGCAGGGGTCTTTCCAGTATTCAACTGGAAGTGAATGAGCCCAATGGGGAAGACAAACACATCACCTTTGTACAAGACTTTGGTGAAGAGAGTGTTGTTCAATTGGTTGGATGTGACGAAGCCGACCAGGAGTGTGCCCTCGACGACGACCAGAACCTCAGTGCCACGGGGGTGGGTGTGGGGAGGGTTTAGACCATCAGGAGCAAAGTCAATGCGAGCCATGGATATGCCCAAAGTATTGAGTCCTGGAAACTCCATGACAGTAGCAGGTGTGACTTTTGATCCAAGTGGGTTTGCAGTATTCCCAGGCTTTCTGAACCCCATAAAGGTGAAGTCATCTGCATTGGCTTGCTTAGGGTCCTTGCAAAACTCCCCGTTCACAAACACTGCATAAGAAAACAGAACTCATCTTAATATGCATCATTCAATATCTGATGACTATTAGACTAGTTATGATAGATGACAACGTTGGCATGCTACCAAAGCAAACCTTTTTGCGTATTCTGTCTATAGCATAATTGACCAGAAGAAAACATAACCTCAATAACACTAGAATAGAGGTTCAACCTGCAGATTTCGGGTCGTTGATGGCCACGCATATGTCCTGAAGAGGACTTGGGTCATAAGCAAAGGCAGTTGCAGTCGCCAAAGCCAAAATGAGAAGGCTAATTGGAAAGGACTTCATCGTGGGCAGGAGTTAGGGCTTTGATCGCAGGTTCTATTTCCTAGCTCAGAGTGTTATTGCTCGAGGGAGGAGTGAGGTGCCTTGCGTGATAACATGGTCTATATTTATAGATGACAGTGCTTGACCTGGTAAACAATTTATGCAACCAGTTTCCCTGCAGACGACCAAGTTTTCAATGTCTCTATCTTTATTTTCCCTTCTTAATTCAAAAGAATGGACCATTCCATAACCACTACAACCGCGTGG
The DNA here is from genome assembly GCF_016545825.1 of Eucalyptus grandis. Lineage (NCBI taxonomy): Eukaryota > Viridiplantae > Streptophyta > Magnoliopsida > Myrtales > Myrtaceae > Eucalyptus > Eucalyptus grandis. The sequence continues at coordinate 58,681,369 of NC_052619.1, forward strand.
CAGTCAATTTGATTTTCTCATCTCCGGCTTAAAAAATGCATATTATCAGCTATGGAAGTGCTCATTCGTAACTTTTACAACCTTGCATTATTCCTCCTTCACCGCTTCAGCTCTTCAGCATCAATTTGGAGCGGCATGATCAAACAAGGACTGTTCTCTGATCACAGTTTCATGTGTCTGAAGTGGATTGAATTGGCCTTTTCTAGAGAAGGAAAAGCTCTTTTCACATAGATCTTCGCCATGAAAATTTTGAGGCTGCCGATATTCCCCATCAGTAATAATTAGAGGATTTCATCTGTTTAACATCCCAAAAACTGAACTTTGTTACAATACACATAGCAGTGATTCACTCTTCTGTCACACAAAACTTGATACATTAAGTACCTTCAGAAAAACAATGCGAGCTCATCACTGGATGTTATGAACATTTAGTATAATTAGTGCCGTGTCCATTAATTCATGGTTATGTGCAACTTTGCCTCTTTTGTTGGAAAATGGTTCAGGGGAGGTCAGAAATAAGATGCTGTTGTCCAAAGCTGCTACTGCTCTGTAGCCTAATAAGCACAAAGGTTTTACAAAAGTTAGAACTTGTAAGCAATGTCTTATTCCAATGGCATCTAGAACTAATAAGACAGTGCTTGCTTGAGAATCATGGGTGTGATTGTTTCCGTGTTGAGCAGGTGGATATTAAATAAGTCACCTAATTCTGTTGAAAAATGAAGCTTAGGAAGATTATAATTCAAAAGAGGCTTCTGATATCAGCAACAAAGAACTTCAGCTAATTCCCTTGGAATTACCAAATGTCCCTCTGTTGCTTCTGACCTCGAGGCTCCTCTGCAGATTTTCTCATAGAAGTGGGAGAGTTGTCAAAGGTGGCTGGATGAAGGCAGCTTTATAATCTAAGTTGTCATGATAGGTTTTATGCCAACCATCTTAAGAGATAGAAAATTCAAAAGACAATCCGACTACCTATATCTTTGAGTAATAAAATTGAAAATAAGAATACCAATAATCTCATAATTTTGTACAATACTCACTTTGAGTGCCACAATTTTTTATTTTTTTACCACTTGAGTATCATAATTTCTGAAAAAATGTACCCTTGAATGTCATAACTTCCAATCTATCACTCGTTGAATGTTATAACTTGTTAAAACGCTTACTCAAGTGATGAAAATTCAACTTGGCATGACACTTGTGATGAAAGTTTTTAAAAAATTATAGCACTTAAGTGATTAATCGAAAAGTTATATGGCAATCAAGTGATCAGAAAAAAGGTTATGACACCGTACAAAAGTTATGACACTTATAGTGTTCTTTTCCTAATAATTAATTAATTTTACACTATGCAATATTCCAACGGGCGTCTGCTCCACAAAAATAAGTTTAGAAGACTTTAATTCAACCATAGTGAGTCTTTGTTGCCCGGTTTCTTACCTTCTACACACCGAATCTTCAATTACTAGTAATCTCGAGTCATCTTCTTGGGGAGTATTATCCACACAATTTTTCAGATTCTACTTTTGGATGGAATCGGCCTTTTACCTCTCTGATATTAAGATGCTTGCTCTGCTTATCCTTGTTAATATTATCATAACACAAATGCACAGCAAGTGACTTTATGGTGTGAACGTCCTGCATAATACACTGAAAAATCGGAAGCAAATCACCAACTAGGCAAGTCCTTTCATGATGAAGGCATATTGGGAACATCTATTCCTGCGTTTTCTCGTAAATCAGTTATTCAACTTTTTAAGGATACGATACTTCTTCTGAGGAAATGGTCCGCACAATCCCGCTGCTGAGTCAACCCTGGACGGCTGCAACACACTGACGTTATCAGTGAATATCATTCCCACTTCAGATTCATGCATTTTCAGCTGGAACAGAGAAAATTCAACCTGATCGCCCTTTCGTGGAAGCAGTAGCAGAACAACGCATCGCCGGATTAAGAAATCTACCGATGGCCCCAGCAAAGCAGACTAGTCAATCGGAGAAAAAAGGGAAAGAGCTGTTGAAAGTGCTCATAGGATGGTTGATTTCCTGAACCCTATCTCTGTTGCTGCTGTCAAAGGTCTATTGCTGACCTTCTCAAACACTGATCCATATAGAGAAAAATTTATCTTTATCTTCCTCTCAGGATCAATATCTAACAACTCATGCACTCTCTTTTCTCCCATCTACACCTATAAAACTATGTGGCAGCATCATCCAATCTTGATTTGTTGTGATTGTGACCGTTAGTCTCGTGGTTTGCATATTTTAATGGCACTGTCTTATCAACCTCTAGAATGTGCTGTCTGAATTGAGTTATTAGGTGGCTGTTCACATCCACTGTGCATTAACAAAATGCTCTCAATACAACATTTTTTTTTTTGGACGGAAAGAAATATTATTAGATGGAAACAATATTACAACCTGCAGCTACAGCATCTGATACAAGAAGATCCGAAAGGGGAGGGGGGGGTTGCTATGGGCCCTAGCGGCCCAGCCAGCTGCATAATTTGCCTGTCTTTTGCAAAACCTAATACAGAGATGAGAAAAGCGGCAAAAGAGAGCGGCGGCTTCTGCTATCAAAGTGCAAATCTCCCATGGCGGATCGAGTTTGTTGTTGATGGAATCAACCAAAAGAGGACAATCTGAATCAATCTGAAGATGCATTTCATTGTTATCTTGCTGCAATAGGTGTTGAAGGGTCGCGATCAGAGCTTGAGTTTCAGTTTGCAAGGCAGAAGACGCAGGTACCGTTCTGGTAAAGCCTTCTCTCATACAACATTTTATTTAGCTTTGGATTGGATATTACGTAATGCTTGGGCTTAAAAAAGAAAAAGAAAAGGCCCAACCCTCAGCCCAATCCACCTTCAGCCCAAACAAGTCTAAAAATCTTTCCTCCCGTCCCTCTTGTCACGAACCAGATGAATAAGAAGAAGGGGCGGTTTTTTGCATGCACGCACGGGAGGCCTTGACGACTCAAATTTACCTTTGTTTTTTGCAGCCATTTCCACAGTTGCTTTAGCAACATGAAGGTAACGGAACGATACGTCACCGGATTAAGACTAAGAACAAGGCTAAGCAACCGAAAACAAAGAACGAAGAACTCATAGATTCAGCCATCGAACTAGCATCAAAACGTTTCAGAGAGAGAGAGAGATGGAGGATGTCTTCTCGTTTCGAAGCTTGGCAATGGCGGAGGAATGCGAGGAACCGGGGGAGCGATGGAGCGACTAGTGAATACGATGTGAACATTACATACGTCGAGGGAGATCACATGTTGGGGTGTTTCCGACAGTCAAATGCATGGTAGGCTGGCGTTTGCTTTAGGCCGCGGCCGCAAGACAGCGAGGTCTCCAAATTTCAATGGTCGGGGTGTGAGGATGTCTTCTCTGCTCAGATACTCTCCCGGCCTCGCTCGCTTGTCGTTTAACTCGCAATCTCCACGCCCGATTAGATTTAATTAATCTTTTTACCTCCAATAGGAGTTTGGCGTAGGGAGGGAAGGGGAGAACGAGGGTCTGGACGGAGGGGTGGACGGAGAGGAGAGGGTTAAGGAGGGGCAGGTTCTTGAGAGTGACCACCACGAGCTAGTGGGCGAGGTTTAGGTGTGGAAGCATGTGGCCCTGCGCTGGGTATGGAAATAGGAGCATCTGTCTAGATCTCAATTTTATGAAATCAGGAATCAAATCGGCGCCTCTAGGAACTTGCCTAAGACCAGCTATCCAGTCTGGACAGTTCCTATTACACACCATTAGTGTCAACAAATGCTCATAATCAAAATAAATATAGAACATTAGATGGAATATGCTAAATAATAAATATCTCTAATATATTCTTTCTTTTTTTTTCCTAAAATTGTATTTGACATTTTAAATAAATCAAAATTACACAATGTCTTATCTTATTTGTCAAGATTTGGGTAATGTCTTGAAAAAATATTTACTCATCATTTCCTATATTTGAATTGGTGAATTAATATAAACTCTATATTATGGACATATTAAAGAGGTGTCTCTTCAATTTGTTCATGAGATGTGACAAAATTAAGGCGGATGCTTAAAGCGCCATTCACTTAAATAACAACTTATAAAGTGGCACATCTATATGAAATGTAATTTATTAGCTAGATTTTAGTACCTTCGGTATTGTTCAAATAACTTTTATTGATTGGGTCAAGTTGAACCGATTTAACTAACTTAGACTTGACATAAGAGGAATTTCTTTTCTATTTAACTCAAATTACTATAACTATTGTTGAAAATTTAGTATATCAAAAAATGTATAATGTTCATTCTTGTTCACTAAGGTGTGGGTAATATGTTGAAGAAAAATATGATTTACACAAAACTATAATTAGTTTGCGACAGATATATAAATGATCTATCTATTCATTTGTCGAGGATATATATTATGGCAAGACTCGCACATTAAAAATAGGCTTGAGCATCTTTACCCCACATATGGTTGTAGACATCCTCATCAGTTTGGACGGACGATATTACCCTACAAAAATTAGGGGTGTCAAAACCAAACCAAAACAGAAACTGAACCAATATATCATGCATTTTCGATCCGGTTAGGTTTTCGATTCAGATAACCAAAAAATAACTATTCTTTTTTCCAGTTCAATTTGGTTTCTAGTTCGGTTCAATTAATCGAGCTGAACCGAAATTCTCAACAAAAATTAAACGCCCAACTTAAAATCTCTCTTCTTTCTCACCCTTAATTCAATTTGATATCATAAGCAAAGGAAAAAAAGGAAAACCAAAAAACAAAACCGAACCAAATCGGGTTTTTAGTTCAGGTTGGGCTCGTACCCTATCGATTCATTTTGGTTTGGATTTCTTCAAAACCCAAAACCGAACCGAACCGTTGAGACCCTAACAAAAAGTATAAGAATAAGTAAACAAACTCCTATTAACAAATTAATGGATTGCCTTTCCATTTTACCAAAAGACAACTACCATTGCCCCTCTCAAATGACTATTTTTCAACCAAAGCCGCTTCTTCCACACCTCTTTCAAATGTAAGTTTTAGGGAGTCTTTTCTTTTGAATTTGCATGATTATAATGCATGTTAAGAATTTTTTATATACTCAACTCCGTAATGTTGTTATTTTTTTTTTAAATGTCTATCAAAATATCATGTAGTGATGACATGAAATGTAAGCAAAGATTGGACCATTAGATTCAATGAAAAAAATGAAAATTTATACGGGTTATAAAGTAAGACATATATTAAAATTTTAACTAAAACAAATGCATTTAATAAAAACTAGTAGAAATGCTCTTCATTCTTACTTGTGCTTGGGTTAATTAAAAAATAATAGTTTCTTTGCCCAATACAATTTTTTCTTGTTTTGCAAAAGAGTCACTGTTCTTGTCCCAAATGGATTCAAACAAAGGCAATAATAAAGCCTAAATCGAGAGTGGACCCCACATTTGACATCAACCTTCATTGCTGAAATGGGACTCATAGGGAATAATGTAGTAAATAAGGTGATAGGGTGTCTGCGGTCACATTTGAGGTGAAAAAATATGAGCTTGAAAATATGGTCCATTTTCTAAAGAAAAAATGGGATAAAAAAGGGTTAACTCGGTTTGAATAGGGTCCAATATCTAATGATCAAATCTCAACGCATTTGAAATGACCCATTTAAAGACTCAGATGTATTAACCCACGCCCCAATAACCCAGACTCCAACCCACCCGAACTTGCTGTTTGCAGGTCTACTTCGAACATCTCTTTTTCCATCAACCTGAATTGTCATGTGCTCTCCCTGTCTATGAACCAAAAGGTATAGACATTGACAGATTTGGATGGCAAAATATGGTAAACCCCAACCATCAGTTAAAACTTTTTTAAGTCTTTGTATGCTATTGCTACGCTTCATGTACGAGCTACAACAAAATGACCGTAATGAGAAGTTATTGGCTAAGCTTTTCGGAGGATGTATCTCCGAAAATTTTGCACTCCCATGACTTTGTGTCACTTCATAAAAATTTAATATATATATATATTAAACCGAATTTGAACCATTAGATCTATGAGACCCACCATTTTCAACGGTCGGATTTGACTCAATTTATATGTTGTACATTGCTTATAACTTAGATGACTGGCACATGATCAATTATATATTAGTTTGTCACACGGGATGGGTTCTCATGGCTCTCCAGAAGTTTTCTCCAATCCGAGGCAATTTAATGAGAGCCTGAAAAGTAGGTCAATCTTATACCCAGCAATTCAATGGGAGATCATTTATTGGAAAGGGTGTTTGTTCAACTGCTTGGTTCTCCAGCTAAGTCACCCTAAAAAGGGAGGCATCCTAAAAAGGGAGGCATCCTAAAAAGGGAATCACACTAAACAAGGAAAGTTATGTAGGTAAGGTAGTTGGCTTGGGGTGGTCCACGAGTGATACCCAACTAGAAGTGTTTACTAGAGGAGGGATTTAGGGTTTTAGATCCATGTCTCTTCAAGTACTAAAGCCCTGGCCACATGATAAAACATGATGAAACACAGCAATTACTCCATGCATCATAATGGCTCCCAAAGAGGCAAGTGGGGCTGTTTTTTCCAGATTCATTGTTAATACAGATTAAACCTAGCTGAAATCAAGGCCAGCTGCAAGTCAGCATGAGAGTTGTGAGAGAGTAGTTACTGACCGTTAAAGATTTTGCAGGGTTAGACCGTGTGTGATTTTGTAAACACTGTTTGTGATACAGCATCAGCTATAGGTAGGTTACATAGTTAATGGGCTACATATTATTCTTGAGTAGCAGGTCAAGTCCTTGAGACTGCTCATTGATGTTGATCATGTGTGACCTCTGTCTATCTTCCCCGAATAGGTCTAATGGATGAAAAAGACATCTTTAGTATTAGTTTTACGACTAATGTAGCACAACCGATCGATCATGATGCATATATAATATACATCATTTGTCAACTTTTACATTTGAGTTTTGAATCTCTTGTTTCATAAATAACTTCTCCTCACGGAGGCCAAGCCCCTAGAACCCTCTTATAAAATTGTCCTTGTTATCAATTTGCGAGAACTTATTTTCTTAATTTATGTTGATATGAAGTCAATCATATATCAAGAAATAATAAGCACGAAATTTATACCCTGAAACTTTTTCGGAAGAACTTCTACTGTATCCACCACACAAAAAAAAAAAGAAAAAAGATTTCTGATTGAGACAATATCCAGAATGCGTAGCACAAAACAGAAGGGAACTCATTTATTGCTTAACCTATGGTCAACGGTTTAGCTAGCAATTATTTCCACAGTAGCTGGTGACACTTAATGCTATGGGAGACCATGAAAGCCAGGGTGTAATTTGCTTTAAGAAATTGTAAAGTGATGCTTTTTAGATCCAGTAATAGAAACGAGGACTGTGTTTTCAACCAAGATCAATGAGCTGTTTTCAGTTCATGGCAATGAAATAAGTGAAACTTCATGAATGCAACAATATCCACCTGTAAAAATAATCCGTGTCGTAAGGAATTGTAGGAGGAGTTGGTGCCACGCTTAAAGTTTATCCTTGTTTGTAATTAACAATGCAAACACCTCAAATTTTCTTTCCATTCCATGTTGGGTTCCAATGCATTGACATTAAATCTCTCTTTTCAAAGCCCTAAAGAACTTGAGGATTCATTAACCTATCCATTTGTGGAGGCGCTGGAGCTCTGAATCTAGGCAGCAAGTCTGAGTCTCGAGACCTCAAATCTAAGATGAGCAACCTCAAACGTGAGATCGTGCACCTCAACCGTAGGAGGCGACCTTCATTAATGGAGATCGACCCTGAGCGAGAGCGAGAAGCATGGCCGCGGCTATTGGGTTAACGGTGTTTGTAATGGCGCTGGTCGAGTTTCGGTTTAAAGCTTATGGAAGCTGAATTTCGATTCGTTGGGGGTGGGGGCTTAAAAGCGATATCTAACATGTCGAAAAAGTGCAACAATACCCAAATCATTATCTAAAAATAAGTTAGACGACAACTAGTACTACAAATTAACTTTGAGAGACTACTTAAAGGAGGAAGATGATGTTGATGTTCGCGGTTTCTTAATCACTAAAATGCAGGTGAACCTGCATAAAAACCCTAGTCCCCCAAATTTATCGAGTTGCGTCCCTTTAATTAATTGAGCACCTTTTGTAAACCTCTCATTCTTTCTTTAACCCCCTAAAAAAATAAAAAAATAAACCTCTCAGTTATATGTTGACATACATTCTTTTTTAATAATAATTCGACTTTAATTACGTAGCCAATCCAAAAATTCAATGTCAAGACGTTGACTTTTCAATATATAAAAGTTGCTTTCGTCGTATCTTATGATTGTGCATGATTTCTTGTGTAGGTGAGATTTGAGATATAGTTTGAGACATTTCAAACGGATCCAACTACTTCACTAAATCAAATAACAGCACAGATTATTGCTAGGGCTATTCGACGCATGACCCATTTACACGGCACAAGGCAAAATTTGAAGTATATTGATGAGAATGGATAGGCTTTTATCCCTAGTAAATCGTTTCATGGCTTTAATATAATGCTAATGTGAGCCCGCACATATCGAACATACATTTGCATATGCAGAAAATTATTAGAAAAAGTCATAAACATATTGCATTGTGTCAATTCAATCATTTTTTTTTTTTTTTTTTTTTGCAATTGAGTCTTAAATCTTTTGAATTTATGTTACTTCAGTCCATTTAGTCAATTTTGGCTAACCAATACTAACTTGAACATCGGCCGTCTTACGTGATGCCATTAAGGTTGGCCAAAAAAAATACAATTTATGATTAAATTGGCACAATATAATAGGTTTAGGATTTCTTTGTTAATTTTTCATTTACATGTGTCACCTTGTCAACCCTAGGTGATAAGTTACGCAATAAATCCGTCATCTCAGCTCATTTTCGTGCTTGCGCAACCTAGAGAAATAGAATACTGACGCAAGCATGCCGAAAGTGATATTAGCCAGCCGCTCCTATTTTTCTATATTTTTTCCGGACAAAAAGCAAGAAGTGGTCCCTGTTGGCGGCACCGCGTGCAACTACTCGTTCCGAGAACCAACCTTTTTTTCCTTTCTACTACGTCGGACAGGAACTTATAACTATACGAAGCCTGTTTTCTTATTGCAGTCACGTAGCCAAGTGAGCATCTCACTTAAATTGCAAACCCAGAACTCGTTAGTGTCTCGCTCTCTCTCTCTCTCTCTCCCCCGACCATGGCTAGATTTCTGCATTCATCTCCGACGACCGTCCTTGCCGTGATCATTTTAGCCAAGGTGATGATGGGAACTTTCCTATGCCCGTCTGCAGAGGCGGCTCGAGCGTTCTTCGTGTTTGGTGACTCGCTCGTCGACAATGGCAACAACAACTACTTGGTGACCACAGCCCGTGCGGACTCACCCCCCTATGGCATTGATTACCCGACTGGCCAGCCCACCGGCCGGTTCTCCAATGGGTTCAACGTTCCGGACTTCATCAGTAGGGTTTTCGTTTTCACATTTCAGCGCGCATTTTCTGTTTCATTATGATGCAAATGAGGTCCGGTTTATCAGCTAAAATATGAATTACTCAGGTCAGGAATTAGGTTCAGAGTCGACATTGCCGTACCTGAGTCCCGAGCTCACAGGACAGAAGTTATTAGTTGGTGCTAATTTCGCTTCTGCTGGAATCGGAATTCTCAATGACACTGGAACGCAATTTGTAAGCATCATCTGTTCTAGCTACCTCTAGAATGGATAATATATATTAACGATGAATCAGCATATAACATAAGAGCTCTTCGTCAACTCGATTAAGTCAACAAATTAAGAGTAATACTTTAGAAAGTACGGACGTCGTATACTTGCTGACATCAACGTTATTTAACATGTTGGAACGTACAACGTAACGGCATCTTTCTTTCCCCAGTCTCATAAAACCCGAAAATTTCGTGTATATGCCCCGTCCGGGTGATTATGAGCTAGATATACGCACGATGCATTCATTGATGTCGACCTTTGCATGACATAGAAACTAATATTTCTCACACCCAACAAGTACTAAATCTGTAATGTATATCAGATATTATCATTCATTTGCAGTAGGTGTTGCAAGCCACTGTCCTCTAGGCAGACGCAGCAAGTGATTGTCATCACTTATATCTCTTTCCGCTACTGATCTATCGGTATGTAAATGTCTTGTGAAGAAATGAAGTGCGTATTTTTTTTTGGCAGATAAACATTATAGGGATGTATACGCAATTGCAGTACTTTGAGGAATACCAGAAGAGAGTGAGTGCTCTGGTAGGAGCTGAGAGAACTCAACAGCTGGTGAACCAAGCGCTCGTGCTCATCACCGTCGGAGGGAATGACTTTGTGAACAACTACTTCCTAGTGCCTTACTCGGCCCGGTCACGCCAATTCACGATCCCCGAGTACGCCAAGTACCTCATCTCTGAGTACCGGAAACTCCTCGAGGTAATCGAATTCGATCCCTTTTGGCTTCCTTTGGATTTTGTTGATAAGTCTCTTTTCATGCAACGTCGCATTGTCTATCTTTTTTTGTCGTTAACTTTCAAGTTCAGCCGTAGCTTTTTCTTCGTGCCTTTTTCTGGAGCAATGCCGGAGATATTTTACGGGGAGGTGGTGGGGGGTTGGGGGATCCAATTGAACTTAAGGACATGTCCATCAACTATCCAATGTGCTCAACCAAACATATTAAAAGCTATGATTATCTGATTACACAATATATATATGTCCTGCGTGCAAAAATAAAAATAAAAAGAAGGCACTGAATTTGATACTTGACTCTATCACCAGTAACCCTTTACCAAGCAAGGGCCTTACTAGCTGAGAAAACATTGTACAACACAATATATTTTTACCAAAAACAGACGTAAAAAATATAAAAGAGGACATAACTCTTCACATTTTTGTTTATCATTCAATGTCAATGTTTTTATGGCAATGATGGTATTGCAGAGGCTGTATGAGCTCGGGGCGAGGAGGGTGCTAGTGACAGGGACAGGGCCGCTGGGGTGTGTCCCGGCGGAGCTGGCATTGCGGGGCAGGAACGGGCAGTGTGCGCCAGAGCTTCAGCAGGCTGCTTCGCTCTTCAACCCTCAGCTTACCCAAATGCTCCAAGGGCTCAACCAGGAGTACGGCTCTCCCGTGTTCATAGCCGCCAACACCGACCTCATGCATGGTGACTTCATCAGCGACCCTCAGGCCTATGGTAATCTTAATCATACGTATGCAAACTAATATGCCACATACATACATATCCTCCATCTCAATACGTCATATGTTTTGGCATTGATCACAACAGCTTACCTAAATCAGTGGCAATTAGAGATCACGACGAGTATCTTGCACATGTTCTTGGAGTCAGTAGTTTGTCTAAGTCTATTGAAGTTGTTTAACCCTTAAGGAGAAAAAGACTTTTGATAGGGAGGAAAAGGCATTATTGAACTTATCTCGTGAATTGTTGCAATGCAAATTAAAGTTTCTCATGCCACCAATGTGCAGATTCAAAGCCAAAATTTTAAAAGAATTCTAATATGGTCATGCTATGTTTACCAACAACGTATCATAATTTACACAAATGTAATGATTCGATGATATTACATTGGTGCAGGATTTGTGACATCAAAAGTGGCATGCTGTGGTCAAGGGCCTTACAATGGGATCGGGCTATGCACCACTGCATCGGACTTGTGCACTAATCGAGACCAATATGCATTTTGGGATCCATTTCACCCTTCACAGAAGGCGAACAAATTGATCGTCCAATCCATCATGAAGGGGTCCGCCGAATACATGTACCCAATGAACCTCAGCACCATCCTGGCCCTTGATTCTCACCTGGTCTGAAGAAATTAATCAATTCAAAGCTGCCTGAGAGGCTTCTGTTTTTGTTTTAGTCGTTTTCTTGCAAAGCATTGTCTTGTGGTCCGTCTGAAGTTATCAAGGAGGACTCGCGCAATTCCCAGGATTGATGAATGGGTCCCGATGAAGTGTTCTTAATATCTATGTATAAACTATTTTGGTTATATGTCCTCAAAAAGGGGAAATTCGAGTTTTAATCCTTTTTTTTTCTCAAGTTAGCTTGTTGTATTTACTCGTCAAACCTGTCATCGATATAGATCAAATAAATCACGGGACAAAGTTGATGGACTGGTTTTACTGTGGAATGAATGAATCATGTTGACTCGAGAATAAATTCGGAGGTTCGATTTCAGTCAAATCTTGCATCAATTACCAAGGAAGAAATTTAAATTAGCTTGAGCTAAACGACTCATGAACTTTAGGCTGCCAATTCTTCTTACACATAGCTAACAAAAATTAAAAGAGGATGCTCTAATCAATTAGGATTCTAGTGAACAGGACTCATTCCAAGCACAGTAGCTTCTTCTTCATCACCTTTAGAGGCCATTGACATATAATGACAAGCTTAAAAAGAAAACGGGCCCTAATGGGCAACACAGTAGAAGAAAACAAATGAAGCACACATGATCATGGGCCGAAGCTGAATCGCCCACTAAGCATGGGCATCTAATGGGCGGGCTTGAACGATGACATTCGGCCGATCGGGAGAGTCAATCCTTCTTTGATTTTCTTCTGTAATATGAATGGGCCTACGTCGATCGTTCCCTTCCCCGCCTACCTAGGCCCTTTCAATTTTTTTCATAAAACGAAAATTTAATGATTTGTTTTTTTTCATGGGCGAATTGGCGCTATGGTTTTTCTGTTCCAATGCTATGCCTTGGCTATTTACTCAAAAGGACTAGCCCCAGCCCATCGATCAAGCCTATGGCAATGTAACCCCTTTGAGGTCTCATACATTAAGGTAGGCATTGGCAATTAGATCCTAACATGGGAATATCAAACCTCGCAATGCCATTGGGGTGGTGATGATAGCGTTACCATGGGGCAGCAAAGGAAGTCCAAGTCAGTCGTAGATATTCCTACCATCGATGGACTGCAAGGATCAACAAAGATTCCCACGTTGCATTGCTTAGTGAAAACCTAAAGCAAGGAATCTCTTTCATTTTTATCTTCGTTGTTAAGGTGAATTGTGCCATTCTAACATGGAATCAAAAACATTTTAATCTGAGTTTATGTTCTCCTCAGTATTATTCCATCACCGAAATGGCCACCTGCAGTCATAATCGTGGAAACTTCCTTGTGATTGCCACCGGAATTCCACGTTAATCAGGATTCAGGACTGTTCGACCAAGGAAGGTTACGAATAAATGCCATAAAGTAGAGATTGGAAGATCAGCAGGGGGTAAATGAGAGTGTAAACAGCTCACAAGCCAAAAAACAGAGGGCCAACTACCAGTACAACTTGTTTGGCATGATAGGTCATATATTTGATTCTGGAGTTATTCATCTACGTTGTGTGTTCTTCTTGATCATGCCATTAATAGCATCGGCAATCCACCCGTTGGATCATGTAATAAGTCCAACTTTAGTATCTCATCTTTTCACTATATATACACCTGGTTGCAATGTTGAAATGGCATCAATTAAAGCTTTCTCTCCATTTTGATTTCATCTTTGGTATCTCCTCTTTTGCAAAGGTAAAAGCATTGCATTAGAGAGCTTCATCTGTTACATCATGAAAGTCTTCATGCATGTTCATCATCCCTGTCTTATATTTTCTCTCCATTTTTTTTATTAGTAGGTGCTCCAGCGACACGAGTCAATGGCGAGCCCCAGCACTGGGATCGATAATGGACATGACGAGGAAGGTGATAATTCTGGATTGATGAGAGTGTTGATTGTGGGTGATGATGTGCTCGAGTGCAGAGTCCATGAGACGCTTTTTGGCAAGCTCGAAGTAAAGGAAGAAGTCCAGACTGAAATGGCCACAGACAAGGAAGACTTGGATCTTCACCTTTCTGGTTCATCTTTTGATATTATTCTCATGGACATTGATTCGCCCATCATGGATGGCCTTGAAGTAAAAACTAATTAATTCTTCCTTCTATCTTTTATTTGACGCATATACATATATATGAACAATATCAATTTCACATCAAATGTACTATTTCTTCCTTGTATTTGCATGTGAAGGTGATGAAGGAGCTGCGAGCGAAGGGGGTAAAGAGCATGATTGTGGGACTGACTTCACAGAATGCTGAAGCGGACAGGGCAGCTTTCATGGCGGCAGGTCTGGATGAATGCCTTGAGAAGCCATTGACTGATGAGAAGATCAAGTCTCTTGTTGACACCCTGGAGAAGAACAACTAGAGATGGGAGCATCAGCTTATACCCAAAGGAGGAATAATGAGTGATCATGCGAAATATAGAGTTGTAGGGTTCATCTAGTTATTTCGATTATATAGATCTATGACAGAGCATGGTACACGAGTTCTGTAACCATGCAATCATTTGCTGATTATATTACTGCTTATTAATCAAGGGAGTAATGAAAATCGTGGGTGTTTATGCTCCCCTCTTGTGTGATGGACATTGTTAGGTGTTATTGCGAGGATTTACTGTCTGTTGTCCACATTTTTTTCCTATAATCTTGTAGTTTATATTTAATTTTCAGTTTTTCATCAATCAGTCATATACTTACTTTTAATTTTCTGATAGCAAACTCCCACAGATTTTGGGGACCATTCTCGTGTACAACAGAAAAAGTTCATAGTGAAAAAACATAATGCACCCAACTTTTTAACATTTGGTAGAAATGCACTCTTTTGTTGCACAAAGTTGATGAGTTTAGCACTTATATATGATAAGCTCATCGCCGATGTTTTGATCATTCAGTGCAGTAAGTTCCTTGTTTGTTGTATAATACTCATGTAAGTTTTTCTTTTTCCCAAGCGTGGTTCCTGGAAGGTAGGGAATAAGATACTGTTCTTCCAAGCTGCCAATTTTCAGCAGCCTAATGAGAAGAATGTTTTAATTCCACTTTGTTTATGAGCATATGATGATATTCCAGCAGCATCCAGAGATTATAAGACGCAGCTTGCTTGAGGATTAAGGGTGCAATATATCAAGATATAGTATATTCAGCAAGTTGCCCCACAGATTACCAAGTCTTCAGAAGTTGAATCTGTTTTCCCCTTCTCAACTCCAGGGATGAATTGCTCCATAACAACTATGATGACTTGGTGATTTGTAGGATTTCCTCACCTACAGCTGAACAAGGCACATCATCTGATATGGAAGTGGTCTTCAATAACTTCTACATCCTTGTACTGTTTCTTCTCCACTTTTCTTGTACAAAAGCAAAACTCTCTAGCACCATCTCGAAGCAGCAACATCAAGTATAGACCATTTCTTCTTTGACAATCTGACATCTTGGAAAGATTGAATTGGTTATCTAGGTTGCAAAAGGAAAACTATATCCATATCTGTATTCATCCTGAAAATAAGCTCGTTCTCAATATTCCCTGTTTGGTACCAAATACCAAAGTTTTTAACACTTACTTGGTTGCATTTCTCTTTTTCCTTGCACAAAAATTGATAAAGTATTCCTGCGTAAGATACTGTCATCGCAAGCTGCCACTGCTTTGCGACCTAATGAACAGAAGGTTTTAGTGTCAAGCACAGTACCTTATTCATCTAGAGCTTACAAGACAAATTACTTGAGGATGGACAATACAATTTATTTACTTTCTTGTACTGGTGAATCTTGCAACTTGCTGAATTCTCTGGGAATTTGATGCTTCAGGAAGGTCATGAGTTTTCTGTTAAGAAAAAACAAAGAACGTTAATCCTCCCCAGATCACCAAATTTCATTTTACTGCTTTTAACTTTAAAGTTCTTGATAAAGTATAGATCAGGACTCAACAGAGGATGAACAACGAAATCTTTTACACAGATCAGGATGATTCTGATGAAGAAATTGCAAATAAACAGACACCACTACTGCGGTCAGCTCTGCTATGGACTGGAGTCAGCAATACTTCTTAATATAACATGTAGAAATGGGAGAGTTGTAGATGTCTGTCTAGATGATGGCGACTTTTTAACTCGTACCTCTGCTGTGAGCTTCACATCCAAACCGTTGTCGATACTAAAATTTTATGAGATAATTGTCCTTCTCTGCTTATGAAGTATGGAAAGTTCTGTGGCTGAAGCGCTGTCTATTCTCCACTGAACACCTGCTCCATGTAAAATATGGGAGGGTACTCCAATTTGGTTATAGCGAATCTCTGTCGCCCACTGAGATGAATTATTGTTTAACTTAAAGACTACACTAAATAAAAAGACAGTTAATGATCAGCTCGCTCAACCTTACAATACATAAAGAATTAGATTGTAATTTTGAGGTGGACATTCAAGAGTACTAGTGAAATGGTTCCACGTCCAATAAATGTCATGATGAAGAGCAGTTATATATTTAGTTGATCCTAAACTTGTTGGCTTGAGTGTTTGGTCAAAGGTAAGTCCAGCAGAATATGTTAATAAGTCTAATTAAGCTCTCTCAAGGTAATCTACTTGATGAGGCATGTAAACAACTGCTCTATTCATGGATGAAGATTGGCTGACCCAGTACAGTGCCTCTGCGTGATAGGCAGCATAAAATTTGTAAATCTTCAAATGTTATGCATGTTTAGTTGTAAACACAATGGACGAATCGTTCCACAACAAATTCAAGCACGTGTCCATTAATTTCATGTTCCTCCAATTAAGAAATGAACACCAACCTTCATGAAGCGGTGCGATGACCTGGGAATGAATCTATGGAGGCCAAGTCTTGAAAAACAATATCAAGTGATAGTATCTGACCATGTTTGTTTTGAAGCTCAACTTGTTTGAGTAAGGACTGTTGTTGAAAGGGTCAATCTCCATCTCTTAGAAACTTTTTCTTTTATATTCATGGAGGATTCTGTGGCTGACGATGTTGTCTTTGTTATATTATAAAATTTGACCAACTCTGTTATTTGGAGGAAAATACAAAGAACATTCTGGGCATATGCTTGCTTGCAAAGCACTTTTTATATGTCAGGCTAAAACATTTCTCATCCGGACTAAAGCATTTCTTAAGGTTGTTTCACACAGCTAGGCCTTGATAAGAAAGTTATCTCATATTCTGTTGCATATTCTAGATAGTCTCATATTTTGTGGCATGGATTTGTAGATGGCGTCGGAGGAGCCTGCTTGAGAATCGACACGATTTTTACTTTGGTTTTCTATGTTGTTGTTGAAATTTGAAAAGTTCTTCAAGCAAGGATTACCTTGGCAAGCATGTATTAACTAATGTACTAGAGAGAGGACTATGCTGGGAATAGATCAAGAAATCAGGCAGCACATCGTTATGCTTTGGTTTAATCAAGAAATTACCTTACTAGTTTTCAATTGAGGAAGCTTCAAATACGCCATGGTCCATTGGCGTTTGGATCAGGAGAAAGTAATTTGAAGATTAATAGTTTCAGTTATTGCATTGCGCATCACCTACCTCCATTTAAAGTAAGTCACAGCACCAGAGGCAATCCTGCCTAAAGTTTTTGTTAACCTTTCCTGCATACAACACTTCAGGCAGTCTGCTTATTGAAGTAAATTGGATCACATGAAGCTTTTTTAAAGGGAAATATGTGCAGGAACTCCATGGCCTTGCCTGGTGTATGTATTGCATTTATGATTCAATCATGTAATTATGCTTTTGATTCTTTTAGGCATTGCACGGATGTAAAAGTGCAGCACAATCAGATGCCAACCAATCTTGGTTCTGCTCATAAGATCCAAACAGAACATGTACATGGACAATGATTGAAAAAGAAAGATATCGAATAAAAGGAGGTTATTTCTAGACTTCTGCTAACGAGGACTCACTTATAGGAAATTGCAGAAGAAGGGGCTGAGCTATTAAAAAGTGGTTGCACGATGGTGACTTTCTACCGTAAGACTATGGTCACCTCATCAAAAGTCTGGTGTCAACCTTCTTAAAAACACTGCATCCGTCATTGGATCTTCTGTTTTTAATCCTTCTCTGCGGAGTAATTAGTTTGCGTACTGCATTTTTCAAATGACTCCCGCTCTCGATTCTCCACCTGGACCAATAAAAGTTTCACAGTAGAGGCCTGCAATCTGTTTTGTTATTGTTCATTGTTTTTCCTTGCGGAACCAACCATCTAAATTAAGGTTCTTGAGATGTGATGTGATGTAATCTGTCAATTTCCCTTCTCTGAGCTTCCATTTGACCGGAGCGACGAAAAATAACATCGATGGAGGGCATAGTTGAGACTTATGGCATTGAGTTATCACGAGAACCGAACTAAACTCCCCCCACCAAACGCAATAATAAAGTCACTGTAAGGAGACATTCATTTTCACTCTGTCAATTCTTGAGTACTCCTTTGGGTTCTGGCTTAGAGTGTGGATTATTTTAGTTGAAATCACATAGTCGGTTAGACGGACATGTTCTGTTTTGTCTGCTGGATCTTCTTGGTATGTCATCCCCAAATTTTCCTCTGAACCCTGATATGTCTGAATTTGTTCGATACAATAGCCATAAAGTCTTAAATTATTCCAAGCTAATGTTGCGTCGCAACTTAGCTTCCTAGTTCTTCTTGGAAATTGTCAAAATAAGAGCGTAGCAAATAACGCATTCGTGTCTCTGCATTTACCTGATATATCCATTCATGGTATATAATATTGATTGCTTCTAGAAATAGATCTATGCCATACGTATCTTATTCGAGGTTTTGACTTTGTCTTACAGACATGCATACACACTTATATGTATGGTGTGTGATGACATTCTTGGAAAATAATTTCCAGCTGAATTACAAGGTTTCAAACCGATGTTTCGACTTTAGATGGAAAAAGATTGCAGGAAAGATTTTTTTCTTTCGGCTATACTAACAAAAAAGATAAGTTATCTGCAGAATTTAGTACGTCGGAGATAAAATGAGAAATGTCATCTGCTGTAATTTATCAAAAACTTGAACTCATGAAATACTGTACGGTAACTTCCTCTTCCAGGATAATGATGTAAATTAAAGCTGTTTCTTTTTCTTTTCTTTTTTTTTCTCTTTGGCCTCCTGAGGACGGTGTCTATAAATGATTACACTCTTTTTTCTTTTTCTTTTTTTTCTCTCTTTGGCCTCCTGAGGGCAGCGTCTGTAAATGATTACACTAATGTTTTCTTCAAGCACTCTCTTAACCCAATCAGACTATTTACTAGGGTAGTACATTCTTATGATGGTAGCCTTTTCAGAGTACGCCTTTCCTTGATGTGATAAGCATTATTTAAACTTAGATAACATGCTTCCGACCTCCGAGTTTATCATAGTTTAATATTATTCTCCACTTCTGGATAGGGTGTGCTTTTCGTTTCACATTTGTAGCCCTTTGGTTGAGGCACGAAATCCGTTCATCGTCATTATGCATGAAGAGAGAGAGAGAGAGGTAACAATGTTTTGTTTGAATCAGTCATACATGAGATACATAGATTAATTGTGTGTGTATAGCAACCACCTATGGTAACAAGGTAAATTTTGTAATTCAATTATTCCAGGAAACTTATGTTGGTCATAGATTCTTTTAGTTGTTGTCATACCAAAATTGTGCCTGCAGATAGTCAACAACCTTCTTGTCCACTTGGAAGGCCTTGGTGAGAACATCAGCAGAAATGGGTGGCTTTGCTCCAAAGACGGCATTAGCAATGGTAATGAGTCCGGGGTTCTGGCTGCTAAGACCGGCAAAGGCCAACGCGTACGTGTTTCCGATATTCAACTGGAAGTGAATGAGACCGATAGGGAACACAAACACGTCTCCCTTGTACAGGACTTTGGTGAAGAGAGTGTTGTTTAATTGGTCAGATGTGACGAAGCCAACCAGTAGCGTACCCTCCACCACAACTAGAACCTCGGTGCCACGAGGGTGAGTGTGGGGAGGATTTAGGCCGCCGGGAGCAAAGTCGAGGCGAGCCATGGATATTCCCAGAGTGTTGAGCCCTGGAAATTGGTCAACAAAAGCTGTTGTGACTTTTGATCCGAGCGGGTTCGATGTGTTTCCAGGATTCCTGAACCCCGTGAAGAGGAAATCATCAGCCGAGGCTTGGTTCGGGTCCTTGCAGAACTTTCCATTCACGAATACTGCATAAGAAAAAGAATTCAAGTTAAAGTTTGGACATCATAAGGCAGAAGCCAAAGACACGGGTGATGGAAGAATGGAGGACCAACCTCCAGAGCTCAGATCATTAGTGGCCACGCATATGTCCTGAAGAGGACTCGGGTCATAAGCAAAAGCAGTGGCAGTCGCCAAAGCCAAGACGAGAAAGCTGATAGGAAGAAACTTCATTGTGGTTGTGGACAGGGGTTAGGGCCTTGATCTCCTCAAATTCTTATCCTTGCACAGGCTAGTATTGCTTGAGGGAGGAGTGAGGAGTTGCATGGCAACGCGATCTCTCTTTATAGATAGAAATATTTGACCCAGTCTATAGTTTATTCAGCAAGTTTCCCTGCAGATGATCAAATCTTCAGAGGTGTTATCTGTTTTCCCCTTCACAAGTCCGAGGATGAATTACTCTATAACAACTACGACGACTCGGTGATCTGTTTGACTTTGTCTCCTCCTGCTTAAAGAATTCACATCACCTGATATGGAAATGGTTTTTGATGAAGTTTCCATCCTTGTACCTGTTCTTCATTTCTTTTACAACTCTTTAGCATATCTCAAAGAAGGCTACCTAGTAAAGAGCATTTCCTGTGCGAGGCCTTATATCTGAAAAAGATTGATTGGTCTAGATCGCAAAAGAACACTTTCCATAGGCATCTTTCTCTCCACCGACCACGGAGGCAGTTGCGTGAGGGATTTCCAAATATTCTTGCTCGGCGATTTGGTCCAGGGGGAAACCCAAAAGGGCAAAACAGGAGGGCTTAATTTCTTTTAAAACTCTTGACTTTGGGTCAAACATGCCATTTGATATTCATTTGATCCTGTTCAACATCGTTATGCTTTGGTTTAATTAAGAAATTTCCTTACTAGTTTTCAATTGAGGAAGCTTCGAATATGCCATGGTCCACTGGCGTTTGGATAAGGAGAAAGTAATTTTGTAGAAAAGAATCTATATTATTATATTACATAGAGTGATTACAAGGTGTATATATATAGGAATAGATGATCTAAATTAGGTAAGAAACCTATTTAGGTAAAGATCTTAATTAGCCTCTAATCTCTATCAATAGCTAATTTACAGCTAACAAAATCAAATCAAATCACATAATATCACGTAATATTCCATATAATCAAGGAGAGATTATAGAAGATTTTCCAATATATTCCAACACTCCCCCTCAAGTTGGCTTGAAGATATCTTTCATAAACAGCTTGCTCACTAGACGAACAAATTGCCTTTTATGCAGTCCCTTGATCAAAATGTCAGTAGCCTGTTCATCACTTGAAATATACGGCATACAAATCAGTCCGCTATCAAGTTTTTCTCCGATGAAGTGTTTATCAACTTCCACATGCTTTGTCCATTCATGTAACACATGATTATGAGCAATTGCGATTGGTGCCTTATTGTCACAATACACTTTCATTGGTATGGAACTCGGGATCTGTAGTTCATTCAAGATACCTTTAATCCACATAATTTCGCATACACCATGTGCTAGTGACCAAGATTCAGCTTCAACACTGCTTCTTGACACCACACTCTGCTTTTTACTCTTTCAAGTGACTAAATTACTACCAACAAACGTGCAGGAGCCTGAAGTAGATCTCTTATTTATATTGCTTCCAGCCCAATTTCCATCGGTGAACACCTCAATTTCCAAATGTCCATGTTTCTCAAACATTAGACCCTTACCAAGACTTCATAGTGTCAAATTCTATATACTGCTTCAAAATGCCTCGACCCTAATGAGTGCATGAACTGGCTCATCATACTTATGGCAAACGATATGTCAAGTCGAGTGTGAGATAGGTAAATAAGTCGATCGACAAGCCTTTGATACCTTTCTTGGTCTATCACTTCTTTAGCGTTGGCAAGTTCAAGTTTCATATTTGGTTCCATGGGTATCTCTGCTGCTTTACATCCTAATAGACCTATCTCTTTGAGTAGATCAAGAACATATTTGCGTTGGTTTACAAATATGCCTTCTTAGATCTCGCAAATTCTATCCCAAGAAAATATTTCAAGATACCCAAATCCTTAACCTTAAACCCCTCAGCCTTATTGCAAAACAAAAAAAAAAAAAAAAAAAAAAAAAAAAAAAAAACTCCTCAACCAGCTTCTCTCGCAAGCTTTCCAACTCAACTTTGTCATCACCAGTCAGTATTATATCATCAACATAGATGATTAGAATTGCACGCTTACCTTCCTTTGAGTGTTTATAGAATAGAGTGGGATCCCTTGACTTTGGTGATAGCTAAACCTTTTAACCACCTTCCTAAACCATTCAAACCACGCTCTTGGAGATTGTTTAAGTCTGTACAGTGACTTTTTTAATCTGCAGACTTTGCCTTCATTTTCTGCAAAACCTAGTGGCAAACTCATAAACACTTCCTCCTCCAAGTTACCATCCAAGAATGCATTTCTCACGTCTAACCAGTGTAAGGGCCAATCAAATGCAGCAGCCAAAGATAGTAAAATCCAAACATAATTTATCTTGGCAATTGGGGAAAAAGTCTCCTAATAGTCAATTCCATAAGTCTGAGTGAACCCTTTCGCCACTAGTCTTGTTTTATACCACTCAACACTCTCATCAGGTTTACATTTGACTGGAAATACCCATTTATAGCCAACAATCTTTTTTTCTTCTGGTGCATCCCAATTCCCATGTGTCATTCTTCTTAAGTGCCTGCATTTCATCCTCAACTGCCAGCTTTTTGGATATTTCTAGGAATAGATATGTGAGACAGGTTTGACACAAACACTCTATGATGATGAGACAACTTTTGGAATGACACATGTTTTGATAGAGGATGCTAAGTACATGATCTAACCCATTTTTCTAAGAGCTATAGGCATATCAAGATTAGAAGTATTAGTATTAGAATTTGAGACTAGAATGGAGGGAAAAGAAGTACTACTAGGATCAACTAATGATGGAGGCAAGAGATCATCTATCGGGGCTATAGATAGATGAGGCTCCAAGAAAAAGTTATGATCTGCAACCTTTTGAAGAGTTTTTCTTCTAGTATAAACCTAAAGCTCGGGCTTGTTAATCACATTGTGATCTTGAACTTTTCCTCCCCCTATCTTTGACACATCAAGATTCAGTAGAGGTGTTTTCAAAGACTCAAACAAAGGAGTGATAAGGACAAGAGAGTTTGAGTGTCACAAAATCTCTTCTCTAACTTCGGCATTCTCCCCCTGAAGAGATTTGTTAGAAAAAAACGGTTGTGACTTTATAAAGGTTACATCCATAGTGATATGAGTTTTGCCAGTATGTGGATTATAACACCTGTATCCTCTTCTTCTACCAAAAAAAAAAAAACACTTGTAACCTCTCTAATTAGGTGCATACCCTATAAACACACACTTTTCAGCCTGAGGATCTAATTTGGATCAACACTGAATTGGGAGATGGACAAACGCAATGCAACCAAACACTATTAGATAATATTAGAAAAAATACAAGCTGTGGGGTACACTTGTTTAAAACAATATAAGGGAATAGTGTAGTTTAATACGGGAGTAGACAGCCTATTAATTAAATAAGATGATGTTAGCACAGCTTCCCCCCATAAGTATTTAGGTACATGCATTAAAAAACTGAGGTCACGGGATACTTCAAGGAGATGGCGATTTTTGCATTCAGTAATGCCATTTTGTTGGGCTGTGGGGTACACTTGTTTAAAATAATCTAAGGGAGTAGCGTAGTTTAATACCCGAGTAGGCAACCTATTAATTAAATAAGATGTTGTTAGCACAGCTTCCCCCCATAAGTATTTAGGTACATGCATTAAAAAACTGAGGGCACGAGATACTTCAAGGAGATGGCGATTTTTGCGTTCGGCAAGTTGACTGGTGAATGATGCATTTTTCTTTCAAAAAAACTCCCCAAAAACCGGTTATAATATTTAGTACCATTATCAGTACGAATAAATTTTAATAGTAGTTCAGAATTGAGTCATAACCATTTGATAAAAAAATTTGAACAATGACTCAACTTCAGACTTGCCGCTCATGAAGTATATCCAACATAAACAGGTATAATCATTTATAAAGGTGACAAACCATCATTTCCCGGTTTTTGCTGGCACGGGTGAAGGACCCCAAACATCACTATGGATTAAATAAAATGGTGATGATGCACGATACTGTTTTGGACTATAATTAGTACGATGACTTTTAGAAAAAAGACAATTGTCACAATATAGTGAAGAAACATCCACATCTTTGAACAAAATGAGAAAACAAATGTTTCAAATATCCAAAGCTAGGATGGCCTAATCTATGGTGCCAAACCATTATTTTTTCTTGAACAGAGGAAGAACTAAAAGTTCCATATGCCTGAGCTTTTTTATTAAAGACAAACTCTTCAAAATGGTAGAGACCATCCCTCATCCTAGCACTACCAATCGTCTTCCCCGAGATCTGATCCTGAAACTCACAATGGGAAGCAAAAAAGACAACACGACAATTAGACTCCTTAGAAAGTTTACTAACAGACAATAGGCTACAAGCTAACTTAGGAACATGCAGTACATTATGAAGTGTAATAGAATCTAAAAGTGGAACTGATCCTTTGCTAGCAATAGATGAAAAACTCTCATTGGCAATCTGAATTTTTTGGTTGCCGGGACAAGGAATATAGGATTTGAACAAATATGGAATATTAGTCATATGGTCGGATGCCCCTGAATCAATGATCCAAGATATAGATTGTGGACAACAGGAGAAGGCATTTAGATTTCTACCTTGGGGGGCAATTGAAGCAATAGGATTACCCGATACGAACCCAGCCTAAAGTAGCTGCAAAAGATGGTTTGGTTCTTCTTTGCTGAAAGGGAATGCGGTGGCCTCATTAGCTGTAGGAGGCATACGCTGAGATGACTTATTATCACGACTGAATGAAGCTGGTCTCCTAGCCTCACTAGTTGTAGAAGCTGGACGGCCATGAATCGTCCAATAGGTCTCCTGTGTATGACGAGGTTTGTTGCAGACATCACACCAAATATGGGGTTTCCCATCTGATCTTCACAAGTTAATAAGGATTTTGCTTACATTTTCCTCGGAGACTATTGTTGCAGGAACACGGCCCTTCTTGTCTTCGAAGATAGCCAATGCTAAACCTTCCAATGATCCATTCTTTCCGCTAGTAATTGCCTTGCCCAGCATTATTCCCCATCTACTTTCTTCTCTCCAAACCTCTGAGGATACCTCTCTAATAGGTGGAAGAGGCTACTTCCCAAGTATTCAGCCATGTACCTCATCAAACTCATCTCTAAGCCATGTTAAGAAAGCATAGATACGTTTTGCTTCTACAATTTTCCTATACCGATTGCCATCTTCAATACATGTCCACTCATGGTCATTGAATACATCCAACTCCTGCCACAAACATTTCAAAGAGTGAAAGTATCTTGTGACAATTTCCACTCCTTGTCGCATCTTCCCTAGCTTCAAGGTTAACTCATAGATTTGAGATTGATTACCCAAATCTAAATACATCCAACACACCGCATCCCAGAGTTCCTTGGTGGTATGATAGCCCAAATAGTTTGCACCAATATCTTCTTCCATGGAGTTGGTCAGCCATGTCATAATCGTTGAATTCTCTACATCCCAAACAGCCTAGGTGGGGTCATTTGCCTCTGGTTCTATCTTATCTCCAATCAGATAGCCAATCTTTCCTCTACCCTGTATATATATATTCAAACAAATTGAGTGTCACGCCCCGAATCTCAAGCGTGCGCACATCCCTCAGTGGTCAATGAAATTGCGACGTCCCAAGACACGTTGCCAACACATTCATTTTATTGCACATGCGGAAGCAAATAAACAAATCCTCTAACAACAACCAACTTAGGATAGAAAAGCAGGACAATCAATTTTCACAAAAACCACACTTTATAAACAAGCTGAGTTTATATATAATACTAGTCTATCTACCAAAAAGATCAATCCTCAAAAAGGAAACTGCCGTACAGTCCACTAGTCGGATGCGTTCACCAATCCTTTGGACTCCACAAGCTCCAGGGGTTTCGGGTCCTCCATAACTCCATCAGAAGGGTCAACTACACCCTCACCTAGAGCGGCATTAACCGCAATGGCAGGGATATCAAAACCCTGAAAGGGACCTACCCTATACCCATTAAGTCCATGGCGAAACCACACCCTGAATCGATGAGGTACCCTTTGAGGTAGGCCCTCATCGACGAGACGGCGGTCACTACGAGCTTATAGACCCAGACCTCGTGACCTCCGGGAACAAGGTAGACAGTAACCAGCTCAATAACCCTCCGAGGCTGACCAAAACGAACCGGCGAGGCCGCCATCTAAGGACCTGAAAAGAATTGAGCCCATGATGGGTGAGACAATGTTTCAGCAAGTTCACCCCATAAACTCCGATTATGAAGGAAATATGTCTAGCCCAATCACATAACCACAGAAACTTACCTTGTCTCAGATCCTCCCTGTAGGTCAGCACAGTTTAAATACACAACCATATGCAGTAATCAAACTCAAACAATTGGAACGCCACCACTTTCATCTCAATAAACACAAGGATCATGATTATAAGGCCAATTTGTTATAACACGTCTCATACCATACCACACAATTTTGTCTCATAATCAGGCGCGTCAAATCAATCAATTATGTGTCCCAATTGATTATGACCCAATGGCCACGGCCGAATCAACAGTCAACGGTCTTCTGGCGTAGCTGGGCGTCGTCTCGCACCATCGAGCATGGCAACATTTACATCTAGACGGCATTCCACATAGGAGCATCGGTCCAGCCTCCACTGCAACCAGCATCCGTTGACTTGGGTCATTCCCGAATGAGTATCGTCCAACCCTAAAGGCTCATAACGGGTTCTATACCTGCAAGAAACTGACTTCGCCCTCCCTGGTTCTAAGTCTAGGTCCATTCGAATGGTATCAGAGCCATGGTTTCGTTTGTAATTATATATGTTCCATGCGCTTAGAAGGTGAATCCAATGTTGAGAAGAACTCTTTACATTATGGCAGATCATCCATAAATACTAGAAGCACATGTTTCCATTGTTGCAACTCTATCTTCTTCAACCCCTTCAGATTTTCGTGTTTCAAATGCTTCTAAGATAGACTATCTCTATGAAGTCTCTCTTAGTGACGAAACCAAGATCTCTGAAACCCAGCTTCCCCTAATGAAGCCCTATTCTACTTTTACTAAACCCACTTCATCATTTTCCGCCATCCATTCCATTCGCCAACTCATTCGCCAGACTCCGAAGGAAGTAAAAGAGTACGTTTAGTCCTCCAAGTTCAACCAACATCCTATTCCTGCCACTGAAAATGAATACTTTGTTACTCTTTAGATCCCTCCAAAGTTTCCCAGGTAGTGGATTCAACAAGGATATTCTCATGTCCATTATAGAGCTATTTGTCTTGCTCTTACTTTTCATGGTTGTAAAGGCTTGCCAGTTGTGGCAAGAATTGCTCTATTGAATACCAAGTTTTTAGAATACCAACATGCTTGCATCGGTACTGTTCAAACCACTTTGAATGCTGGAATAGTCTTTGTGACTCTGTATCCAAATTCCAATATTGCCATTTCAGACCCTCAGCTACTCTCTTTTCTAAAAGTCCAAGTTTAGCTCATTGAAGCCCCTCAAACTGCTGACTTTGTAGCAGCAACACTGCATTACCAAATGGTTTACCAAGTATAGAACCATGCTCTAGACTTAAATTTCCACAATGGAAATGAAGATGCTTTGTTCATTTCCATGCAGAATGACCAAGCATCCTACATTCATGTTCCCAGACAGATCCCAAAAGAAAAGTTGGCCAAGCTCCTTCTAGAGACTTGGATTACCAACTATGAAAAATTGCACTAAAACAACAAGCCTTTCCAGTCTTCAGACTTTGAATTTGTCAGAAGGAAATATGGAACTGTTTCCATCAAATTTGGCAAAGAAAAAGAAGAAAGTCATTCTATCTTCTAGACCCTCTTTATGATTGAACCATGTGTTCCTGAGTCAATTTCCAAACCAGATCCAAAAAAGCTTGTTAAATACTTAAAAAGTGATGGACATCATGTTCATTACTACAAGGACCAGTATGGTCATTATTTTTGGAATCCTTTCTGTCAATACTCTTACTGTACAAATTCTCCTGACGAGGTAGATCCATTTGCAAAACCTCCACCACGAAGGAAGCATAAGAAGCCAAAAGATCCTATGTACCAAAGGTACTTGAACAGAGATTCCTCCGTTGATACTCTAGGTGAGTGTAATAAATTTCAGTTTATGGTTTCATATGCACCAACTCCACCACCAGCGTTCACTGCTCCTCTCTCAGTTTCACCAACTCCACCGTCATCACCTCCTCCATCTCCTCCTAAAAAAAACTAGCAATTTCCCCGTTTTATAAGCCAATTGTAAAATGGGCCAAGAACATTCCTACCCACTTGAGGTTCCAGCAGAAACACCACCTAACTCTTCCATCGCCATGTTTCAAGAAACAGACTTTCCTCCTCTTGTCAAGGAAAGTTCCAAATTCTCATTTCCCGCTCTAGAAGAGTTTATTGATCCACAATGCAGATATAGGCATGTCCCTAAAATACCTGCCCCCACTAATGTGGATGAGCATGGAAGGCAGAAAAGAACTCATGTTGCTGAAGCTGTCCTAAATTGGCAATCGGAGACTCTCTTAGCGCACAACAATGCTTTTAAAGCAATTGATTCCAAGATTAGGAATGTGCAACAAGATCTTCGAAGATATGATGAAGCCACCAAGAAAATGCTTTCAGATTTCCAGAAGAGGCTTCATGCCTTAGAATCTAGACAACATTTAGGGTATCATCATCTTGAAAGTCCTAGAGCGGAAATAGAAAAGCTTAAAAGGCAAATCCAAATCCTTGAGGAAGGAAGACTCAATCCGTTTTCGACTACTCTGAGAACAGAGACTCCCCATCCTCCACCACCTCAGACGTCTATATTTGCTACTATCACAGATATTCTTGTTAGACAAGACAAGACATATGTGGCTGAGATGAGAAATCGTCTTAAGGAACTGGATCGAATAAGGAAAGAAAAAGGAAAAGAGAAAATGCCCAAAGAATCCTCTCTTGTCATAAGGGAGCCAGACCAAATGATGCTGTCAAACCCGTTGGAATCTTTCTTAAGAGACTTAGGTAATCAGGAACTATAGCTTGATCCTATTACCCAACAGCCTGATCTTGTCATTCCAATAGATCAGATTTTATTTCTAGCATCACCCGCATTTCCAAATATCTTTGACACTGAATCAAACTCAGTATCTTTGTCATCCTCATCATCTTTCTCAATTCATTATATTGATTCATTTCCTATTGTGCCAGTGACTTCTTCAATATTCATAGCCGATCCTCCAGACTAGAATTTGAAATCAAATCCTTCTGAACTAGAAGTTGTTCAACCAAACAATCCCTCCCAAAATATGTCCATTTCATCAAAACAGTTCTTTACTATTGATGACATTCCCTATCACAAATGGCCAGAGAGGCTTGAAGAATTTCATACTTGGCTAAATACCCAATCCATTACTAACCAGGACAAGTATGATGTTCTTTTCAACTTTGTCACAAGAGTCACAGGTAGCCTCAAACTTTGGTGGCAATCTATGTCAGAATAAGATCAACTTCACTTTTTACTCTCACCAAATTTTGGTCATGCCATTACTCTCCTATATCATTTCTTTGTGGGGAAACCGGTTGATCTCATAGAACTCAAAATGAGAGAATTTTTTGAAAGAAGATGATGCTCTCTTCAGAAAAAAAAAAAAAAAAACATCTTGATAAGCGTTATCGTGAAATGCTTAAGCTCTTTTATCAAATTGAAGCTGATGCAAATTTGAAGCATGTTTTCCTAACTTCCATTCCCAAGGAATTATCTCAACAATAAAAAAAAAAAAACCTTTATGTCTAAATAGAGAAGGATCCAAGATGTTCCATTGAGAGAAATCCAACAAGAAATTCATTTGTGCCTTGAAGAATTGTGTATCAAATGCCAAATGATCCAAACATATGTCAACGACAATAGAGAACTTGACGCAGCCCGTTCTCGCCATAAGCTAAAGATCAAATGTTCTAAAAAAGATTGTGATTGCTCTTGTGGCAAATCTTCCAGGAAAAACAAGCATTTCAAGAAGCTTTGGATAAAAAAAAAAATCCAAGCATGGCTCTAAGCACTTCCGAAGAAAGAAGAAATTGCGATATCTACGCAAAAGGAAAGATCGCTCAAGCCACAAAAAGTCAAATCGATGCTTCATCTACAACAAAAAAGGACATTTTGCTAAAAACTATCCTCAGGCAAAAAAGAGTCAGAATCATTTGATACATCATATAGAGAATAAAACCGGTATTTATCTTGAAAATGATGATATCGAATCTCTATTTTCTGCGGATGAAGAACCATGTGAGCAAACTCTTTGTGTCATCCAATGTTACCAAACTCCCAGCGAAACTGATTCAAATTCAAATCCTGAAGATATTTTTCACATATCTCTGACTCCTTCAGAAGAAGGCACTGACATATTTTCAAGCCAAACTCATTGTCCCCATTTTCCTGTGAAAATATTCACTTCAAAGTTTGCCAAGCCAATCACAGTCATTGCTCTTATAGATACTGGAGTAGCTTCTTCAATCTTAAAACTAAAGTTCTTCCTGAAGAGTATTGGACTTCTTGTGTCTGGTATTTCAACTCTACTTTGGGAGATACTTTCTCTACAAATGTGAGAACCACTCCAATAACAGTCCAATTTTTTCCACAATGTTTCATAACCACTAAGATCTTTGGCTCTAGTCTTCCCAACAAAGATTTGATCATCGGTTAGGACATTATAACTCAGATTTCTCAACTGCGCATCATTCCTGGAAAAGGTCTTAAGTATAAGGACCAATTCTCTGAATTTGTCAATATCCAAAGACTTTTTTCCATTCAAATGAGTCTATTAAACCCAATCATACAAAAGTTGTTGGAATCCTATTCGGAATCTCATTCTGAGTTTGCTCAAAAATGTTCTCATCCTTTATGGAAAAACCCAGAGTTATTTGTTCACCTTCCTTTCAAAAAGAATAAAGACATTAATCCAACTAAGGCGAGTCATATGGGAATGAATCCAGAACACCCGATTTTAGCTCAAAGGAAATGCTCAGAACTACTGCAACAAGGCCTTATTAAGGTCCCACATTCTCAATAGGCTTGTGAAGCCTTCTATGTCAACAAACGTGCTGAGCAAAACTGAGGAAAAATGAGATTGGTAATTAATTACTAGCCTCTTAACCTTTTCCTCCAAGACGATAAATTTCATTTACCTTCTAGAAACTCTCTTTTTGCTAGTTTATCCAAAGCCCAAATCTATTCCAAATTTGATCTCAAAGCCGGATTTTGGTAATTGGGCATTCATCCCAAAGACAGACCCAAGACAGGGTTTTGTATCCCAAATCAACATTTCCAATGGAAAGTTCTTCCTTTTGACCTAAAAGTTGCACAATCCCTCTTTCAAAAGGCAATGTGCCGAATTTTCCAACCAATCATGTCGAGTGCAGCGGTATACATCAATGACATTCTACTTTACAGTCCAGATGAGCAGTCACACTGTCAACTTCTTAAGCAGTTCGCCGAAATTGTAAAAAAGCATGGAATCATGCTTTCCCAAAGAAAGATGAACATCACCCAGACAGAAATTGAATTTCTTAGTTTGCACCTTAACAAAGGTACATAATATCCAAGGCCACATATTGTTCAGGAATTGCTGAAATTTCCTGAAGAAAACTTCACCACAAAGCAAGTTCAACAATTTCTTGGGATAATCAATTATCTCAAAGATTTTGTTCCAAATCTTGCAAAGCTGTTGATCCCATTACAGACAATGCTGAAAAAAGAATCCCCCACCTTAGGGAAAATCTCAGACTAATGCAGTTGCTGAACTCAATGAGATTATGCAAACTCTTCCTCCACTACAAATCCCATCAACAGGGAAGAGAATTCTCCAAACCGACACCAGTGATGGATACTGGGCCGCCATCCTATTTGAAGAAATTGATGGTAAGAGGCATCTGTGTACCTACAAAAGTGAAAAAATTTCCCAAGCTGAGATGCATTATCATTCCACTTTTAAAGAAATTTTGGCAGTAAAGAATGGAATAAAAAAGTTCGAATTCCATCTCATTGGCCACCATTTCCTGGTAGAATTAGATATGGCATCTTTTCCCCAAATGACCAAGTTAAAAAGGAAAAAAACAAGTTCCAAATTTTCAACTGCTTCAATGGGCTGAATGGTTTTCAAAATATTATTTTGAAACCAAACACATTGCTAGGAAGAAGAATGTGCTTTCTGATTTTTTGTCAAGACCAAAAGTACCAACATAAATCAACATGTATATCATGAGGCATGTTTTCCATACTTCTCATCATAATGAGAACATAAGATTGAGAAGATAAAAGACTAGCCAAGCTGGCGATACCCCCAAGAGATCATTAAGCAAATTTAAAAAGACAGCCTTACTAAAAATCTGGATAAACTCATGGCAATGCCACACAGATCTGTTCAAACTCAATGGAGGTTCAATTCTTTATCTTTTTGGATTAAATTCATATTATCCATTTATACATCCTCTAATTTGGAAGGAAGATGATTTCCCTAACCAACTTTGATGGTTATTGAAATTCCAACCAGAAGATTCATTGCCAACCTCACCAAAATATTTGGACTCGGCAGATGTAACATTGAAAATGAAAATGATAAAAATCTTTTGGATTTCCTCAATTGGTTCTATCATCCAACTCATTGGAAATGGCTCTTGCAAAAAGAACTGAGAACCACACAACCAAACCCTGAGGTCCATACTATTTTATTTTTTAGACGATCATGGGCTTTTCTTACTAATAATGGCAACATCATCAATGCCTCCTAAGTATAGGTACTTCATCATATAAACCTGTACCACACAGTGTAGAAGCTTGAGTTCACAAGTCCTATCCAAGACTTGTTGGTTGCTGTGAGCACTAGTATTGAGAACTCCAAATAATCTTATGCCAGGAAAATAAAACTATTCCTAAAGATGCATGAAATTATAATGTACCCACTGCATGGGATCATTATGACCTAGCATCAGAAGCCAAGGAAGCACTCAAGGAATTCATACAAGTTGCATCATCATAGGAGCATGAGATGGTAGACACGGGTGACATTGCACAATCCTCTCAAGACCCCTATGCTAAATTGGGAGGTCCTCTTTCCCAAGACTCTTATGATCAAGGACCTTTGTCTTTATCTCAAGGCATGAACACATCCTTCTATGCACAGCCATATAATTGGCCTCAGCCAAGCATTCCTGCCGACACTACAGACGACAACAATACAGACTGGGCATAAGAGGAAGCATCCACATCCACATCATATCAGCTAAACTAGATCCTCTCACCAGAAGACCTTGAAGTGCTTGAACAAAAATATGATGAACATCTCCGAGCAACAGTGTATGGCTTAGATGACTCGGACTATGACTACAATGCTCGTGACGAACGAGACCGTTGAACAAGACCACTGGCCGTACAAGTTTACTGTAGTAAGTTACTGTTCACTTTTATTATAGCAATAGGCTCGAAAAATCACTGTTCACTGTTATTGTTAATACCGTGCGAATAATTCCTTACCGAGATTTTCGGAAGCCTCTGTTTGTTCTAGGACCTGTGAATTTGGTCTTTGTTTGTGTGTAACCTCTTATTGCCTATAAAAGGCAATGAGGATGTAATGTCTGGGGTAGAGTCCCTTGACGTAAAGTTAGTATTTTATGAAAATCTCTCTATGGCTTTCTAAACTCTTTCTTCTTCTCCAGCCTGGTATGATCCTCTGAGAAACGCAGCTCAGATAGTTAGAAATTTTACCATCCTGGTTCTATCAGAATGTCTCTATGCTCTGAACTAAATGGCAGAGTAGTTTTCTGCTAAAAGGCTGTCCTTAAAGGGCTTGAACAGAAGAAGTTCGCCCACTGTGGGAAGGCATACCTGCAGGAAACTGACTTCGCTCTCTCTGGTTCTAAGTCTAGGTCTATTTGAATAGACATCGTGCTTTGTACTCAAATGTCCCAATTAAAATAATGTACTTTGCTTATTTTCTTCGTATTAAAAGCACACGGTAAAATAGTTGTATGTAGGTACACGGTCAATTTGAACCAGAAAAATTGATACCCTTCTTTTTAAACTCTCACTATTTGATATAGTATTTAAAACTATTTTCGGTGTCAAAATCCGACACATAGAATTTTCTAATTAAATATCGAAATTTCACAATTTTAGAATAAATAACCAAATTTCCAATCACCACTCAAAAATAATTAAATAAAGCAATTTAAATACCATAAATACCAACTTAGGCCAAAAAAAACTAATCTAACCACCTAAACGGGTGTAGAAAATTTTTGAACCTAACTAGATAAATAGTACAATCTATCTAGTCCCTAATTAGTCTATTCAAACCACCTAACATGCATAATTAAATAATTAAATCAATAATTTAAACTAACTAACCACCGGTTTACTAATTATTCACTAAGCGTCATTAACTCCCTAAGCAAAGTTTAGCAAATAAACTCATCGGTTTAGCGGGCCGGTGAGTCCACGATGTCGGCGACGCAGAGGTAAGCGACTCTCAAGCCTGTGGCGATACCAACAGAGGTCAAGATGAGCCTAAAAAGGGGCCACAAGCTCTCAGCTAAGGGCTAAGCTTCAGCTTCTACTTCGGGTTGCTGGGCTAGATCGAAGGGGCTAAAACGGCACGGGATGGGGCTAGGCGGCTACAGTGAGGCCAAGCAGTGGTTCTGGCTAGTTGGACGGCAGCGAACGGCGACTAGACAGCAGCCAGGAGGTCTCGATGGTGGCTAGGACATGCGGGGGATGGCAAACAAGCAGGACGCGAGCAGGGCAGGAGGATGGCTCGCAGCCGGCGTGCGAGCTCGCAACCGGCAAACAGGCGGCGAGGGGGGCTCCGACGGCAGTCGATGGGCTAGAGGGAAGGAGCTGGCTATTATCTGGTTCACTCAAGCTCAAAAATACTTCAACAATGGATAAAGTGGGCCGAGGGAAGAAGGAGAAGCTGCTGAAGATGGAGAGGATCCATTTAACCTTAAAGGCTTCACAAATATCCCCTTCTACTCATCACACAAGCCCCCACCACTTTAGCCTTGGCCAGCAACCCCCTTATCCACTCCTAAACTTCTCATAGAAGCCATCCAAATGGTCCAAAAGTTGATGCCCCCTTGGACCTACGAATTTGGACAATTTCCCTCATCAATTTGATTCAATTCTCCTTCAATTGGACCCAAATTGGAGTCCAAAAATTCAGCCAATGTGCCATCGTCCATCTCATGATTTTTCCTCGTCAATTGAACCAACTTGACAGCCAAAAATGTGACCAAAAACAGCCCTATAATTTTCCTGGTCCAAAACAACCTTACTTTGATTTTTCATCGAAATCTCAAGTTTGCAAAAAAATCTTCAGAGGATGAGTCAATGTTCCTAAAATTAATCGTGACATGACAAAACTTTCAATTTCTAAAATTGTGTTCAAATTCACGGTTAAATTCAACCGAGTGCAATTTTAGCGTGACCTAGTCTACCGGGTAGCTTTTAGAAATTTTTAGTCCAATTGACCCATGGTCAATTATTTTCAAGCCACATTGTACATCTTCGACTCATTAGTGACTCTCGGTTGTCGTGAAAATCTCGAGATTTCATATATGGGCACAGGGTACAGAAATTACAAAAAAAAATCATTCTAGTGCCATTCGACGAGAATTTTGCAATTAGGTGGATTCACCCACACTTTAATCACACACCTCAATCAAATAGACCTATCTCCGATCTCTGATCGAATTTTGACAGTCTCGTATTGACCCTTGTAAATTAGCACGGTTGAGCAGTCAATTTATAGTCGAATTCTCAAATCTATTGCGTTAAAATCCCTTAACGGCTTCACCAGATAGACTAGTTATCTCGTGAGTGATCAACTCAGAGAATAGAAC
Source organism: Eucalyptus grandis (assembly GCF_016545825.1). Taxonomy (NCBI): domain Eukaryota; kingdom Viridiplantae; phylum Streptophyta; class Magnoliopsida; order Myrtales; family Myrtaceae; genus Eucalyptus; species Eucalyptus grandis. The sequence goes on from NC_052619.1 coordinate 58,717,490, forward strand.
TATATACGCGTCGATGAAAAACCCAACTTATTCAATTGAAAACAGATATTGAAAATCAGGATGTTACATTGAGACCACCGAAAAAAGTTATCACCATTCAACTTCATGGAAGTGATCTGAATGGGATGAGGTTGGGTGGACTTTGTGAGAAGTGATGGGAGGTTAGACTACTAGGTGGTTGATGATTCGTCTGACATAGTGATCAAATGATCAAAGGAAAAAATTAAAAAATTACCCGAGGTAAATAGATAAAGGACCTTTGGGCTCTAATACCATGTAGAAAATAATCTGTATTATTATATAACATAGAGTGATTACAGGGTGTATACATACAGGAATAGAGGACTTAAATTAGATAAGAAACCTATTTAGGTAAAGATCCTAATTAATCTCTAATCTCTATCAATAGTTAATTTACAGCTAACAAAATCAAATCAAATCACATAATACCACGTAATATTCCATATAATCAGGGAGAGATTATAGAAGATTTTCCAACACATTCCAACAAATTCGAAAATTAATAGTTTCAGTTATTGCATTGCGCATTGCGCATCATCTACCTCTATGTAATGTAAGTCACAACACCAAAGGCAGTCCTGCATACAATTTTTGTTAACCTTTCCTGCATAGAGCACTTCAGGCAGTCTGCTTATTGAAGTAAATCGGATCACATGAAGCTTTTTTAAAGGGAAACATATGCAGGAACTCCATGGCCTTGCGTGGTGTACGTATTGCATTTATGATTCAATCATGTACTTCTGCTTTTGATTCTTTTTGGCATTGCATGGATGTAAAAGTGCAGCACAATCAGTAGCCAACCGATCTTGGTTCTGCTCATTAGATCCAAAAAGAACATGTACATGGACAATGATTGAAAAAGAAAGATATCAAATAAAAGGAGGTTATCTCTAGACTTCTGCTAACGAGGACTCACTTATGGGAAATTGCATAAGAAGGGGCAAAGCTATTAAAAGTGGTTGCAAGACGGAGACTTTCTGCCGTAAGACTATGGTCACCTCATCAAAAGTCTGGTGTCGACCTTCTTAAAAGTACTGCATCCGTCGTTGGATCTTCTGTGTTTAATCCTTCTCTGCGCAGTTATTAGTTTATGTACTACATTTCTCAAATGACTCCCACTCTCGATTCTCCACCTGGACCAGTAAAAGTTTTACGATAGACACCCGCACTCTGGTTTGTTAGGCCCTATTTGTTTAAAATTATTTCTGTTCTCCGAAACAAAAAATTTTGTTCTTTTGTTCCGGGAAACAAAAAAAGAATAGAAACGTGTTTGGTAAAAATTTTATTCCCGAAAACTAAAAATCTATTTTTTTGTTCCCGGGAACAGATTTGGAATAAAAACAAAAAATAGAAAAAAAAAATTGTTTCTTGTTCCTGAGAACAATTCCGAGAAACAATTTTTCTCTCTTTTTTTCTTCTCTTTTTTCTTCTTCTTTTTTCTTTTCTTCTTCCTTTTGGCCAATTGCCGGCCTTGGCCATGGCCAGTGACCGGCCGACGAGGGCCAGCGATCTCGTCGGAGCGTAGCCGACCCCCAATGAGAGATCGGCCTTGCCAGGCCAAGGCTAGGCCGACCTCACACTGCCTGGGCGAGGCTGAGCCTCGTGGTGGCTTGGCGAGGCTCTAACGAGCTCACTGGCCACAAAGGAGAAAGAAGGGGAAAAAAAAAGGGAAAAATTTAATAAAAATATTGAAAAATTAAAATAAACAATAAAATTATACAAGTCTACCAAACGCATTTCTATTCTTGGAGTAAAAAAATTTTGCAGTTACCAAGCACGTTCTTATACTCAGAAATTGTTCCCGGGAACAAAAAAAAAACTATTTCTGTTCAAAAATTGCACCCCTAAATAGAAATGTTACCAAACGTGCCCTTATTGTTCATTGTTTTTCCTTGTGGAACCAACCATCTAAATTAAGGTTCTTGAGATGTGATGTTATGTAATCTATCAATTTCCCTTCTCTAAGCTTCCTTTTGACCGGAGCGAGGAAAAATAACACCGGCGAGGGTATAGTTGAGACTTATGACATCGAGTTATCATGAGAACCGAGCTAAACTCCCCGCACCAAACGCAAATAATAAAGTCACTGTAAGGAGACATTCATTTTCACTCTATCAATTCTTGGGTACTCCTTTGGGTTCTGGGTCAGGGTGTGGGTTATTTTAGTTGAAATCACATAGTTGATTAGACGGACATGTTCTGTTTTGTCTGCTGGATCTTCTTGGTGTGTCATCTACAAATTTTCCTCTGAACCATGATATGTCTAAATTTGTTCGATACAATAGCCATAAAGTCAAATTATTCCAAGCTAATGTTGAGACGCAACGTAGCTTTCTAGTTCTTTTTGGGAATTGTCAAAATAAGAGCGTAGCAAATAACGCATTCGTGTCTCTGCATTTACCTGCTATATGAATTCATGGTATATAATATTGATTGCTTCTAGAAATAGATCTATGCCATACGTATCTTATTCGAGGTTTTGACTTTGTCCTACAGACACGCATACACACTTATATGTATGTTGTGGGATGACATTCTTGGAAAATAATTTCCAGCTGAATTACAAGGTTTCAAACCGATTTTTCGACTTTAGATGGAAAAAGATTGCAGTAAAGATTTTTTTTTCGGGTATACTAACGGAAAAGATAAGTTATCTGCAGAATTCAGTACGCCGGAGATAAAATGAGAAATGTCATCCGCTGTAATTTATCAAAAACTTGAACTCATGAAATGCTGTACGGTAACTTCCTCTTCCAGGATAATGATGTAAATTAAAGCTGTTTCTTTTTCTTTTCTTTTTTTCTTCTCTTTGGCAACCTGAGGGCGGTGTCTGTAAATGATTACACTAATATTTTCTTCAAGCACTCTCTTAACCCAATCAGACTATTTACTAGGGTAGTACATTCTTATGATGGTAGCCTTTTCAGAGTACACGTTTCCTTGATCTGATAAGCATTATTTAAACTTAGATAACATCCTTCCGACCTCCGAGTTTATCATAGTTTAATATTATTCTCCACTTCTGGATAGGGTGTGCTTTTCGTTTCACATTTGTAGCCCTTTGGTTGAGGCACGAATCCGGTCATTGTCATTATGCATGAAGAGAGAGAGAGAGAGAGAGAGAGGTAACAATGTTTTATTTGAATAAATCATACATGAGATACGTAGATTAATTGTGTGTGTATAGCAACCACCTATGGTAACAAGGTAAATTTTGTAATTCAATTATTCCAGGAAACTTATGTTGGTCATAGATTCTTTTAATTGTTGTCATACCAAAACTGCGCCTGCAGATAGTCAACAACCTTCTTGTCCACTTGGAAGGCCTTGGTGAGAACATCAGCAGAAATGGGTGGCTTTGCTCCAAAGACGGCATTAGCAATGGTAATGAGTCCGGGTTCTGGCTGCTAAGACCGGCAAAGGCCAACGCGTACGTGTTTCCGATATTCAACTGGAAGTGAATGAGACCGATAGGGAACACAAACACATCCCCCTTGTACAGGACTTTGGTGAAGAGAGTATTGTTTAATTGGTCGGATGTGACGAAGCCAACAAGTAGCGTACCCTCCACCACAACTAGAATCTCAGTGCCACGAGGGTGAGTGTGGGGAGGATTTAGGCCGCCGGGAGCAAAGTCGAGGCGAGCCATGGATATTCCCAGAGTGTTGAGCCCTGGAAATTGGTCAACAAAAGCTGTTGTGACTTTTGATCCGAGCGGGTTCGAAGTGTTTCCAGGATTCCTGAACCCCGTGAAGAGGAAATCATCAGCCGAGGCTTGGTTCGGGTCCTTGCAGAACTTTCCATTCACGAATACTGCATAAGAAAAAGAATTCACGTTAAAGTTTGGACATCATTAGGCAGAAGCCAAAGACACGGATGATGGAAGAATGGGGGACCAACCTCCAGAGTTCAGATCATTAGTGGCCACGCATATGTCCTGAAGAGGACTCGGGTCATAAGCAAAAGCAGTGGCAGTCGCCAAAGCCAAGACGAGAAAGCTGATAGGAAGAAACTTCATTGTGGTTGTGGACGGTTAGGGCCTTGATCTCCTCAAGTTCTAATCCTTGCACAGGCTAGTATTGCTTGAGGGAGGAGTGAGGAGTTGCATGGCATCACGATCTCTCTTTATAGATGGAAATATTTGACCCAGTCTATAGTTTATTCAGCAAGTTTCCCTGCAGATGATCAAGTCTTCAGAGGTGTTATCTGTTTTCCCCTTCACAAGTCCGAGGATGAATTACTCTATAACAACTACGACGACTCGGTGATCTGTTTGACTTTGTCTCCTCCTGCTTAAAGAATTGACATCACCTGATATGGAAATGGTTTTTGATGAAGTTTCCATCCTTGTACTTGTTCTTCATTTCTTTTACGACTCTTTAGCATATCTCAAAGAAGGCTACCTAGTAAAGAGCATTTCCTGTGCGAGGCCTAATATCTGAAAAAGATTGATTGGTCTAGATTGCAAAAGAACACTTTCCATAGGCATCTTCATCTGCACCGACCACGGAGGGCAGTTGCGCGAGGGACTTCTAAATATGCTTGCTCGGTGATATGGTCCAGGGGGAAATCCAAAAAGGGCCAAAGAAGGTAGGAAATCATTTTAAATCAAGAACAATGGATAGTTTCGATTGTGTTCAGCTTTGGGTCTAGTTTCAATTGTGTCCCAAACTTATTCTTATCTTAAAAATAAATAATAAATAATAATAATAATAATAATAATAATAATAAAAAATAATAATAATAATAATAATAATAATAATAATAATAATAATAATAATAAACCAACATTAGGTTTAGTCTCAATTTTGCTTTGATTTTTTTGTCCAAAAAAATCTCCAATTTTAGGTCTAATCCCAGTTTTTCCTTGAACTTTCTCTTATCTAAAAAGAATCACCAAATTTAACTCCAGTCCTAAATCTAGCTTGAACCTTTTCTTTTTTTTTGTCTAACAAAATACAAACTTTCAGTCAAGCCTTAAATCTGCCCTTGTTAACCCCTCGTCCAAAAATCATCATTAGTTGCTTGAAGTGATATTTCCATGTCGATAACAAATCCATATCAGCAAGGTGATTATCTCCAAAACGAAACCATTATTTGATAAGAAAGTTAGGAAAATTAGGGAAATTTTTTTGTTTAAAAAAATCACCAACTTTCAATCTAATCTCAAATCACCATTAGTTTTTTGACATAGTATTTTGACATTGGTAACAAATCCATTTCAGCAAGGTGATGCGGAAATTATTCCAAAATGAAACTGCTCTTTGATGGGAAGATTCGCGAAATTAGGGACAACTAAAGATGATCTTTGGACTAAGGACTAATGGGGATCATTTTGGGACAATAGTTGAAGTTGGTAATATTTTTTAGACAATAGTTAAAGTTCGGGGTAGATTTAAGACTGTACTTAAATTGGTGATTCTTTTAGACAAAAAAGTTTGAGACAAAATTGGAACTGAATCTAAATTAGCAATTTTTCAAAGAATTAGGCCACCATAGAAGTGGCTACGGTAATGCCCCCAGACAAATGTTCGGAGAGCTCACTCTGGTAGTTCGGAACAGCCATCGTCCGCCCTACGCAGTGGAATCTGATTTGTATGGGAATAGGCAGGGAGACAACTCGTGGCTTTGGCTGATGCGAAGAGGATGACCGCGATGACGCCCTCAGCCAGAATCGCGATGAGCTCAGCGTTATGACCACACTGATGAACTGTGGGATTGAAGTTACGATTGGGATGCTATTAAATGGGATCGTGATGGTGATGAACGGCAGGGGAAGTTCTCTGCACCACATCAATTCTCCGACGTAGGATTTCTCTAACACAACTCATTTACATGTGCATCCTAACACATGGTTCAGAGGAAAATTTGTAGACGACATACCAAGAAGATCCGGCAGATAAAACAGAAAATGTCCATCCAATCAACTTATGTGAGTTCAACAAAAATAATCCTCACCCTGAGCCAGGAACCAAAGGAGTACTCAAGAATTGACAGAGTGAAAATGAATGTCTCCTTACAGTGACTTTATTATTTGCGTTTGGTGCGGGGAGTTTAGTTCAGTTCTCATAATAACTCGATGTCATAAGTCTCAACTATGCCCTCCATCGGTGTTATTTTTCCTCGCTTCAGTCGCATGGAAGCTCAGAGAGGGGAAATTGACAGGTTACATCAAATTACACCTCAAGAACCTTAATTTAGATGGTTGGTTAAACAAGGAAAAACAATGAACAACGACAAACCAGATTGTGGGCATCTGCATTAAAACTTTTATCGGTCCAGGTGGAGAATCAAGAGTGGGAATCGCTCGAAAAATGCAGTACATACACTAGTTACTCTGCAGAGAAGGATTGAAAGCAGAGGACCCAATGATGGATGCAGTGTTTTTAAGAAGGTCGACACCAGACTTTTGACAAGGTGACCATAGTCTTACGGTAGAAAGTCACCATCGTGTAACCACTTTTAACAGCTCTGCCCCTTCTTCTGCAATTTCCTGCAAGTAAGTCCTCGTTAGCAGAAGTCCAAGAATGACCTCCTTCTATTCCATGTTTTTCTTTTTCAATCATCATCCCCCTACATGTTCTTTTTGGATCTAACGAACAGAACCAAGATTGGTTGGCTGCTGATTGTGCTGCACTTTTACATCCGTGCAATGCTAAAAAAAATCAAAAGCAGAAGTACATGATTGAATCATAAATGCAATACGCACACCAGGCAAGGCAATGGGGTTTTTGCACATATTTCCCTTTCAAAAAGCTTCATTGGATCCAATTTACTTCAATAAGCAGGCTGCCTGAGAAGTTGTATGCAGGAAAGTTTAAAAAAACTTGTATGCACGACTGCCTCAGGTGTTGTGACTTACATTGTACGGAGGTAGGTGAAGTGCAATGCAATAACTGAAACTATTGATCTTAACTACTTTTTCAGGATCCAAACGCCAATGGACCACGGCATAGTTGAAGCTTCCTTAACTAAAAACTAGTGAGCGAATTTCTTGACTAATCAAAGGATAATGGTGTTGAACAGGATCAAATGACTATCCAGTTGTGTCTATCTAATCTGAAATGCCGTATCTATATTTTATTTGACTTGTGTTTAAACTCAGGATTAAACAATCATGTCCAAGTGTGCTGCCTGATTTCTTGATCTATTCACAGCATAGTTTCCTCTCTAGTACATTAGATAATACATGCTTGCTAAGGTAGTCCTTGCTTGAAGAACTTTTCAAATTTCAATAATGACATACAAAACCAAACTGAAAATCAGGTTGATCCTCAAGCAGGCTCATCCATTCCATAAAATATGAGACTATCCAGAAATCCATGCAACAGAATATGAGATAACCTTCTTAACAAAGCCTAGCTGTGTGAAACAATCTTAAGAAATGCTTTAGTCCTGGATAAGATATGTTTTAGCCCAGCATATAATAGTGCATTGCAAGCAAGCATATGCTCTGAATGTTCTTTTGTATTTTCCTCCAAATAACAGAGTGGGTCAAATTTTCTAAATTAAAAAAGAACAACATCAGCAACCAGAGACTATTTCTTTCATGAATGTAAAAGCAAATGCTCCAAAGACATGGAGATTGACCCTTTCAACAACATTTACAGATACAATATTGTGTCAATTCTTAAACAAATTGTTGCTTGAAACGGTGTTGGATAGCAATTATGTACAACAAACGTGGTCAGATCCTCTCACTTGATATTCCTTTTAAGACTTGGCCTCCATGGATCTAGTACAGGTGGTCGCACCACTTCATGAAGGTTGGTGTTCATTTCTTAATCTGAGGAACAGGAAATTAGTGGACACGTGCTTGAAGTTGTTGTGGAATGATTCGTCATTTGTGTTTACAACTAAACAAGCATAACATTTGAACATATGCGAATTTTATGCTGCCTATCACGCAGAGGCACTGTACTGGGTCAACCAATCTTCATCCTTGAGTAGAGCAGTTGTTGCCATGCCTCATCAAGTAGATTACCTTGAGAGAGCTTAATTAGACTTATTAACATATTCTGCCAGACTTACCTTTAACCAAAAACTTAAGCCAACAAGTCTAGGATCAACTAAATATATTAAATGCTCTTTGTCACGACATTTATCAGACGTGGAACCATTTCACTAGTTCTCTATGTCCACATCAAAATTACAATCCAACTCTTTATGTATCTTAAAGTTGACCGGTCTGATCATTAACTGTCTTTTTATTTGATGTAGTTTTAATATAAACAATAATTCATCTCAATGGTCATTGAGCAATAAAATATCTTATTCTAAAACACTCCCTCTCCTTCTTTTGCGGAAAGTTCGATATGGAAAATTCAAAATAAGTGGGCGACAGAGACTCGCTATAACCAAATTGGAGTCCCCCCTCATATTTTATATGGAGCAGGTGTTCAGTGGAGAATGGAGAGCGCTTAAGCCATAGAACTTTCCATACTTCATAAGCAGAGAAGGAAAATTTTCTCATAAAATTTCAGTTTCAACAACGATTCGGATGTGAAAGCTTGCAGCAGAGGTACAAGTTATAAAGTCGCCATCATCTAAACAGGCATCTTCCATGTTATACTGAGAAGTGTTGCTGACTCCAGGCCATGACAGAGCTGACCGCAGCAGCGGTTCCTGTTTATTTGCCATTTCTTCGTCAGAATTCCAAGAGAATTCAGCAATTTGCAAGATTCACCGGTACAAGAAAGTAAATAACTTGTACTGTCCATCCTCAAGTAACGGGCCCTGAAGCTCTAGATGATTAAGGTACCGTGCATGAAACTAAAACCTTCTGTTCATTAGGTTGCAAAGCAAAGGCAGCTGGCGACAAAAGTATCTTATCTCCAACCTCCCCATAAACCATTCCTGGAAAAATGAATAAGTTATACACGAGCATCATTTGACCAGTAAGGCCTCTAAAGGAAGGTTATTCATTTAGGCGTACATGGTTATGAACTTTGGTGCCTGGTATGTTAAATCAAATGAAGTCTCCTAATTAAAAATTAGCAGGGTATATTATCAGCCTGAAATTTTACCTGGTGAAGATAGGTGTGCAAAGCCATAGCCTGTCGATTCAATCTTTCTTCAGGTAGGTAAGTTTTTGAAGAAATGGTGCGTGATTGATGACGCCCCCACTGCATTGATGCTGAAGAGTTGAAATGGCGAAGAATAAGTAATCAAATATTTGCAATAATTTGAGTTTACCACTTTCGTATCAGATGAATATGAATTCTTTAAGCTGGAGAAGAGGAAATCAGACCAACTGCCATGTCAACGTGGTTGTTGGGGAACGTTGTTCCTGGACTTGAGGAGAAGAAGCGAAAGAAGTAACCATTAAGGACTTGGTAAACTGCAAGGCACTTTTGTTGAATATGCTGAGTCAAGCACTGTCATCTATAAATAGACAGCATGTTACCATGCAAGACACCTCACTCCTCCCTGAAGCAATTGCCCTTCTGAACTCGAGATCAGAGCCCAATTTCCTGTATACTAACAAAAAAGATAAGTTATCCGCAGAATTTAGTACGCCGGAGATAAAATGAGAAATGTCATCCGCCGTAATTTATCAAAAACTTGAACTCATGAAATACTGTACGGTAACTTCCTCTTCCAGGATAATGATGTAAATTAAAGCTGTTTCTTTTTCTTCTTTTTTCTTTGGCCTCCTGAGGACGGTGTCTATAAATTATTACACTCTTTTTTCTTTTTCTTTTTTTCTCTCTTTGGCCTCCCGAGGGCGGTGTCTGTAAATGATTACACTAATGTTTTCTTCAAGCACTCTCTTAACCCAATCAGACTCTTTATTAGGGCAGTACATTCTTATGATGGTAGCCTTTTCAGAGTACACGTTTCCTTAATCTGATAAGCATTATTCAAACTTAGATAACATCCTTCCGACCTCCGAGTTTATCACAGTTTAATATTATTCTCCACTTCTAGATAGGGTATGCTTTTCGTTTCACATTTGTAGCCCTTTGTTTGAGGCACGAATCCGGTCATCGTCATTATGCATGAAGAGAGAGAGAGAGAGAGAAAGAGAGAGGTAACAATGTTTTATTTGAATCAGTCATATGTGAGATACATAGATTAATTGTGTGTGTATAGCAACCACCTATGGTAACAAGGTAAATTTTGTAATTCAATTATTCCAGGCAACTTATGTTGGTCATAGATTCTCTTAGTTGTTGTCATACCAAAATTGTGCCTGTAGATAGTCAACAACCTTCTTGTCCACTTGGAAGGCCTTGGTGAGAACATCAGCAGAAATGGGTGGCTTTGCTCCAAAGACGGCATTAGCAATGGTAATGAGTCCAGGGTTTTGGCTGCTAAGACCGGCAAAGGCCAACGCGTACGTGTTTCCGATATTCAACTGGAAGTGAATGAGACCGATAGGGAACACAAACACGTCCCCCTTGTACAGGACTTTGGTGAAGAGAGTGTTGTTTAATTGGTCGGATGTGACGAAACCAACCAATAGCGTACCCTCCACCACAACTAGAACCTCAGTGCCACGAGGGTGAGTGTGGGGAGGATTTAGGCCGCCGGGAGCAAAGTCGAGGCGAGCCATGGATATTCCCAGAGTGTTGAGCCCTGGAAATTGGTCAACAAAAGCTGTTGTGACTTTTGATCCGAGCGGGTTCGAAGTGTTTCCAGGATTCCTGAACCCCGTGAAGAGGAAATCATCAGCCGAGGCTTGGTTCGGGTCCTTGCAGAACTTTCCATTCACGAATACTGCATAAGAAAAAGAATTCACGTTAAAGTTTGGACATCATAAGGCAGAAGCCAAAGACACGGGTGATGGAAGAATGGAGGACCAACCTCCAGAGCTCAGATCATTAGTGGCCACGCATATGTCCTGAAGAGGACTCGGGTCATAAGCAAAAGCAGTGGCAGTCGCCAAAGCCAAGACGAGAAAGCTGATAGGAAGAAACTTCATTGTGGTTGTGGACGGTTAGGGCCTTGATCTCCTCAAGTTCTAATCCTTGCACAGGCTAGTATTGCTTGAGGGAGGAGTGAGGAGTTGCATGGCATCACGATCTCTCTTTATAGATGGAAATATTTGACCCAGTCTATAGTTTATTCAGCAAGTTTCCCTGCAGATGATCAAGTCTTCAGAGGTGTTATCTGTTTTCCCCTTCACAAGTCCGAGGATGAATTACTCTATAACAACTACGACGACTCGGTGATCTGTTTGACTTTGTCTCCTCCTGCTTAAAGAATTGACATCACCTGATATGGAAATGGTTTTTGATGAAGTTTCCATCCTTGTACCTGTTCTTCATTTCTTTTGCAACTCTTTAGCATATCTCAAAGAAGGCTACCTAGTAAAGAGCATTTCCTGTGCGAGGCCTTATATCTGAAAAAGATTGATTGGTCTAGATCGCAAAAGAACACTTTCCATAGGCATCTTTCTCTCCGCCGACCACGGAGGCAGTTGCGTGAGGGACTTCCAAATATGCTTGCTCGGCGATTTGGTCCCGGGGGAAACCCAAAAGGGCAAAACAGGAGGGCTTAATTTCCTTAAAAACTCTTGATTTTGGGTCGAACATGCCATTTGATATTCATTTGATCCTGTTCAATATCGTTATGCTTTGGTTTAATTAAGAAATTTCCTTACTAGTTTTCAATTGAGGAAGCTTCGAATATGCGATGGTCCACTAGTGTTTGGATCAGGAGAAAGTAATTTTGTAGAAAAGAATCTGTATTATTATATTACATAGAGTGATTACATGGTGTATATATATAGGTATAGAGGACCTAAATTAGGTAAGAAACCTATTTAGGTAAAGATCCTAATTAGCCTCTAATCTCTATCAGTAGCTAATTTACAGCTAACAAAATCAAATCAAATCACATAATATCACGTAATATTCCATATAATCGGGGAGAGATTATAGAAGATTTTCCAATACATTCCAACACTCCCCCTCAAGTTGGCTTGAAGATATCTTCCATATATAGCTTGCTCACTAGACGAACAAATTGCCTTTTATGCAGTCCCTTGGTCAAAATGTCAATAGCCTATTCATCACTTGAAATATACAACATACAAATCAGTCCGCTATCAAGTTTTTCTTTGATGAAGTGTTTATCAACTTCCACATGAATAGAAGACTTCAACGAAACTGGAACATCCATCCTTCTATTTTTTATTGATGGAGGTTTTCTAGTTTTTGTTGTCTTTTGTTTCCTTTTGTTGTTGTTGCTCCTTTTTTTTCTGGGAACCATGGCACCCTTACACTCGTTTTAGATTTTTGTCTTCTTGAATGTCTGTTTTTATTGGTGCCAGGCCTCCCTCTTGTATTCTCTCTTGCAAAATCAATATATTACTTACCTTTACCAAAAAGAAAAAACTTCCACATGCTTTGTCCATTCATGTAACACGGGATTATGAGCAATTGCGATTGGTGCCTTATTGTCACAATACACTTTCATTGGTATGGAACTTAGGATCCGTAGTTCATCCAAGATACCTTTAATCCACATAACTTCGCATACACCATGTGCTACTGACCAAAATTCAGCTTTAGCACTGCTTCTTGCCGCCACACTCTGCTTTTTACTCTTCCAAGTGACTAAATTACCACCAACAAACGTGCTGTGACATCCTGAATTTTGATCATATCCTGAATATATGAAATTGGTATTTTGTCGATGCGCCTATGGTCATTTTACTCTAAGTTGGCCACTCACGAGTTAACTAACCTATTAAGTGAAGCCATTAAGGGATATAAACGCGGCAGACTTGAGAATTCGATCGGAAATTGATCGCTCAACCGTAATAATTGTCAAGGGTCAATACGAAACCATTATAATCAATTAGTGATCGGATATAAGTCGATTCGACGGAAACACGTAATTGAATTGCGGGTGATTCCACATGATTGCGAAACTCGCATCGAACAACACTGACCTAATTTTCTATCGATAGTGCACTTGGGATACGTAATTGAAACCTTGTGATTTTTACAACAACTGAGGGTCGTCTACGAGTCAAAGATGCACAAACGTGGATCAAAGATTATCGACCAAAGGTCGAATGCGCTAAAATCTCTAAAAGCTACCCGATAGGTTAGGTTGTACTAAAATCGCATTCGGTCGATTTTAATCACGAAATTAAATTCAGTTCGGGAATTGGACATTCGAGCGCATCACGATTCATTTATAGGATGTCGTCTCATCTTTCAGAGAATTTTCGAAGAGTTCGGGATTTTGCGGAAAAACCGGTTTTCGGATAAAACAGAAAATAAGTGGAATTCGGATAGGTAGACCAATTTAGATTTTTCTACCCCAATTAAACTTATTTTGGGAAATTAAGTTTAGGAAAGTATTTTGGGAGGATGAAGATGAGCATGAAGTCTTTTGGGGCTTGGCACTTGAGTGAATTTGGATATTTACCTTGACTTTCTTGGCTTTCTCTTTCCTCTCTCCCATCTCTTTCCTTTCTCCTTCTTGCGTGCATCCCCCCTCTGCCATTCACCTCTTTTCTTCTTACTTCTTTCTTCTATTTCATTCCCCTCAGCTTCATCTTTCCCCCTAGCAGCTCTTAGTCGCAACACCTCCAACCCATCATCCCCCTTCATCTTTCCCCTTCACCTCTACCGTCCACATTCCACCACCCAGCGCCAACACCAACTCTGCAGTCCACGTTTCCCTTCATCATTCCATCTCCTCACAACCGTCCAAGCCACCCCTTCACGTCACCACCCCCACCACCAGCTCAACCACAACATCACAGCAGTCCACAACCCCGTCCAACCCCACTCCTGCAGCCACCCAGCTCTCCACACTTCACGCCACCACCGTTCACCATCCAACAGCCCACACGTCCAAGCCCAGCACCCGCTTCCACCAGTCGCACCAACAGCCACCCACGGCCCCCCCAGCCCCAAACTGAACCGTCCAGCCAAGCTCCTTGGACCGAGAGCTTGTAGGGTGGATTTCAGCCACCGGTTGAGCTCCGTTGGAGACATGGTAATCTCGGTTTTTCACTGCCTTCGCATCGCCGTCGCCGTGAGCCCGCCACCGTGAGCCCACCGCCGTCAAATTCCAGTGAGTTAACTCCCTAATCATTAATTAGATTTTTAATTGCGCTTAGGAGGTTAGATTATTGTTAATTATCTTGGTTATATTAGTGCTAAAAATGATTAGTGCTGAGAAGGATTAGTATTAGTTAAGTTAGATTAGCTTAAATCCGGATCAGTTTACTGAATCCTCATCGTTTGCTATTTTCGTGGATGGAAATGTGCTACGATTTTGAGGTTACTTCCTTCTTGAGAAATTTTCTAGACATCTTCAGCTATTACATATATTTTACTCAAGATTTTATGCATTTAGAAGAATGGATTTCAGCTTCATCATTTGCAAAACAGAATCTCGAATTGTGCTGGAAACAGTGACCTTTTGGTGTTCAAATGATTTTTATCAACTCTTAGGATTTTATTTTTGAAATAATTTCTCCACAAAAGTTGTTCATAACATATTTTAATTTAACATATTCAAATTTCAGATCAAACGGATGAGTTTTGGATCTCGAACCAAACTGATTTTGGAAGACAGAATTTCTGGACACGGACACAGTTTTTTGTAACAGTTTGGGCGATTTATTACTCTCATTCTAGATGGATTTGGGTCAATATGTCTTCACAAAAAATATTTTTTTAAGTGTTCTTTATAATATATTCAAATTTGAGAATTTTCTGAATTTTTTTGGTTAGGTTTCTGGATTTAAACTTGGAGACGCGCGAGTGGCCCGGTTTCTACCGGTTAGGGGCAGTAGTGGTTTTGTAGTTGTTCTTAATGCCGTGTTTGTTGGATAAGATATATTTGTTAATGTGGTTGACTTTTGGCATGCTTAAAACTTATGCGTGATGATATGTGAATGGTTGTTCTATGTTAGTTGTTTACTAGTATTGCAAAAGGTGACCTTATGGACTATTAAATAGAAAATAAATTAGGTGTCAAGTCCGGACATCAAAACTTATTTGCCCAATAAAACAATGAAGTTTTAAACTAGGTACATGCAAAGTTTGATTGATTAATTTTGAGTACGTGAGTACCTATGAATTTATTTCCAAAAGCTTTGAAAAAAAAAAAAAAAAGATGGGGTTACTCTAAATGGTTTTCAAAAGAGGGTGGTTGGAAAAGAGATTAGAAAAGAAAAATGGTGTCAAGTTTGAACACCAAGTTTTATGTGCTCAATAAAACAATGAGGTTTTATACAAGATGCATGCAAAGTTTGGTGGGTTAATTTCAAATATGGGACCCCCTACGAATTTATTTCGGAAAGTTTAAACAAAAAAAAGGGTTGCCAAGTGAATTTTTAAAAAGGTATTTTTGATGTTTGGCTATATGATGGAAGCTAAGAGTTAACTTGGTTGATGATGCGCCTACCAGGTTAGGTTAATTAAGTAATTCAGTTTAATTAAACGCAATTTATTTAATTACTCGCGATTTATTTAATTAATTATAATTAGCGTAAATTGTGACGAAATAGTCATTTTGTAAAATTTTACGCTGATCATCATGGTTGAATTCATTTGTGAAATTGATTGCTAAATTATGTAATTAAGTACTTGATTGTCGGTTTGGACTACTATTGCAAAAAATGATTTTTGGGTATTTAGTTAGAAAATACCGGGTGTCGGGTTTTGACGCCAAAAATATTTTATGTACTATATAAAATCATGGGATTTTGAAATGGGAAAGTATCACGTTTTATGGTTCAATTTGAATGTGTGACCATGCACAATTATTTTATCAGGTATTTTTAATGCGATGAAAATTGGCCAAGAATGAAAGTATTTGAGTGCAAAGCACGATGTCCTTGGCTGAGTATGGATGTGCATGCGGTCACCTAAGTACCCTGATGCATTTACACGAGGTAGTGAACGAGAAAAGGGCCTTGTAGTCAAGGGCTAAGTGCTACATGGCGATTTAAGTCACATGGGAGCCACCTCTAGAGTGAAGTCGAGGGCTAAGTGCTACACGATAACGTAATTTCGTGGGAGCCACCTCTAGAGCCTTGTACTATTGCTATTCATGGTCAAGAGCTAAGTGCTACACGATAACATAACTTTGTGAGAGCCACCTCTAAAGCCTTGTACTATTGCTATTCATGGTCAAGGATTAAGTGCTACACAATAACGTAATTTCGTGGGAGCCACATCTAAAGCCTTATACTATTACTATATGTGCTCAAGGGCTAAATGCTACACGATAAAGTAATTTCGTGGGAGCCATCCCTAAAGCCTTGAGTTTAAACATTAAGCATGAAATGAACCATCAATATGAAATAGTCGCGCCTGATTATGGGATAAAATTGTGTGGCACAGAATAGAACATGTCATAACGGTTTAGCCTTATAATTGGGACCCCCATAATTGTTTGAGAACGAATTGATGTGTTCCAGTTATTGATTATGTTTGCTATCTACGTATGATATATGATATGTACTAATGTGCAGGGAGGTACTGAGGCGAGATAAGTCCTATGTGTTGCATGTTTAAGCAGCCTCTAGGTTAATTTTCATCTTAATCGGGGTTTAGGATGTGGACTCACTAAGATTTATTTTCACCCCGTCATGGTTAACCCTTTTTCAAGTCCCTAGGATGGAGAATCTTGAGCCCAAGGTGAAAGGGTTCGAGGTGTAGATTGTCTGGTAGTTTCTTTTTGAAACAGGCCTTTGTATATAAAGTGTGTTTTGTGAAAATTGGTTGTCCTGCTTTTCTATCTCATGTTTGATTGTTATCTGGGGTTTATTAGTTCGCTTCCGCATGTGCATAAAATGAAAGGGTCGGCGACGCGTCTTGAGACGTCGCAAATTCTATTGACCATCGAGGGATGTTTGTGCGCTCGAGGTTTGGGGCGTGACACATGCAGTAGCCTAAAGTAGATCTCTTATGTATATTGTTTCCAGCCCAATCTGCATCGGTGAACACCTCAATTTCCAGATGTCCATGTTTCTCAAACATTAGACTCTTACCAGGACTTCCCTTCAAGTAGCGTAAAATTCTATATACTACTTCAAAATGCCTTGACCCTGGTGAGTGCATGAACTGGCTCACCATACTTACGGCAAACGATATGTCAGGTCAAGTGTAAGATAAGTAAATAAGTCGACCGACAAGCCTTTGATACCTTTCTTGGTCTATCATTTCTTTAGCCTTGGCAGGTTCAAGTTTCATATTTGGTTCCACGGGTGTCTCCGCCGCTTTATATCTTAATAGACCTGTCTCTTTAATTAGATCAAGAACATATTTGCGTTGGTTCACAAATATGCCCTTCTTAGATCTCGCAAATTTTATTCCAAGAAAATACTTCAAGACACCCAAATCCTTAACCTCAAACTCCTCAGCCAGCTTCTCTCGCAAGCTTTCCAACTCAACTTTGTCATCACCAATCAGTATTATATCATCAACATAGACAATTAGAATTGCACGCTTACCTTCCTTTGAGTGTTTATAGAATAGAGTGTGATCCCCTTGACTTTGGTGATAGCCGAACCTTTTAACCACATTCCCGAACCGTTCAAACCATGCTCTTAAAGATTGTTTAAGTTCATACAGTGAATTTTTTAATCTACAGACTTTGCCTTCATTTTCTGCAAAACCTAGTGGCAAACTCATAAACACTTCCTCCTCCAAGTTACCATCCAAGAATGCATTCTTCACGTCTAACTGGTGTAAGGGCCAATCAAATGTAGCAACCAAAGATAGTAAAATCTGAATATAATCTATATTGGCAATTGGGGCAAAAGTCTCCTGATAGTCAATTCCATAAGTCTGAGTGAACCCCTTCACCACTAGCCTTGCTTTATACCGCTCAACACTCCCATCAAGTTTACATTTGACTGGAAATACCCATTTACAACCAACAATCTTTTTTTCTTCTAGAGCATCAACCAATCCTCATGTGCCATTCTTCTTAAGTGCCTGCATTCAATCCTCAACTGCTAGCTTCCTGGATATTTCTAGGAATAGATATGTGAGACGGGTTTGACAAAAACACTCTATGATGATGAGACAACTTTTGGAATGACACATGTTTTGATATGAGATGCTGAGTACATGATCTAACCCATTTTCTAAGAGCTATATGCATATAAAAATTAGAAGTATAAGTATTAGAATTTGAGATTGGAATGGAGGGAAAAGAAGTACTACTAGGATCAACTGATGACAAAGGCAAGAGATCATCTTCGTTCTGCTCATTAGATCCTGTTGGGAAGGACTGATCCCCGAAAAACCGGATTCGACACTAAATCGAACCCCTAAACTCAAGCGGAAGACAAGCCCGGGAAAACGAACACGCATCACCGATCCTAAAGCACACCACGGATTCGAGCGTACCTTTTAGCCACAGATTAAACACCGACGCCAATGGAGGAAGAGAAATCTTAGTCTTGTTGATCCGGTGAAGCAAAAACGCCTTCGGGAGTCACTGTTTGCCTTTGGAGGAAAACAAAAGAGAGCGGGAGGGAGAGAAGCGTACGTCGTTTCTTTTTTATTAAACGGTACCTTTTCTCTCTCTCTCTCCTCCCTTTTATACCCCCTTCTTTCCACGGGCCCTATTCCCGTGGGCCGGGGCTGGGCCCAACTTGGGCGGACGGGCCTTAAGCCCAAATCAAATAAAGCCTTCATCTCCCACTCGCACATGGTGGGCCGAACAGGATTCTCTTTACCTCTCTTCAACTTTCATACCGGTGAATAATCCGTGCGACCAGCATACTTTGAGAGCTCGTTGCTATACATCTGTTAGGAATATGTAGCAGCTCATAATTGGGCGTCACACTTTGAGTAGATTTAGTATGCAGTACCCTAGATCGATCGATCACATTTATATCTCCATTGATCTCTTTTAAACAATGATATATATATATATATATATATATATAAATATTGTATTCACAATTATAATTATCACAAAGACACTCATAATTGGTCGACCAGTGAATACAAAACCACAATGTGATTCTCCGAAATCGATCTTCCTCTTTCCTTCAAACTCTCAATTTCAGTCCAGCTTGCTTTTCTAGAAATGCCCCATTAGATCGAATCATCTCATGACCATTGGCAACACCCTAAGATAGCAAACACTAAATAGAAATCTTGAGAATAAGTAAGAGTCATGAGGGGACTTAAAAAATTGAGGAACTCTTTTCCTCAAGAGTCTCACACGTCATAAAAGTTGAGATCAAACTTTTTGCCACTCTTATTGGTCGTCTCATGCATACGTAGTATGAAATACGTATTACGGTATTAACTCCTTTCCCATGGAGCGTATGTCTGCACTTTTCAATACCGTACAGATGATAGTTCAGACATACCTAATGTCTAACTTGAGTTCACATATCTACTCAATCACAAAATTCATCAGAACTCACATCTGGCATCATAGACAGATAAAGTAAAATATGTGGGGTATTTTATTTTTGGACATCGTAAGTATTATGTCATCATCTTAAAACTTAGTTAAGGCAACATACGTATTTTAAGCTTGAGCTCTCGATTATCACCTAGATAATAAGCTTAAAATCAGTCTCATCTCTATTTATCACATAGTAAACAGAGGCGATTACCCGTGTGAGTGGGCTAATATTTTATCTGTCCGACATACTTCTCAACTTAAAATAATACACTAAGTATTAAGATGCATAAAGATCATACAAAGATTCATAGGCATTAATGATGAAAACACAAATTCATCAAATGTGAACACTTAGGGAAATTACAATATTCAGTACATTAGCTTCTACGCAATCCTAGAGATTTCATATGGCCACAAAACACATCTCTAGGTATTGGCTTTGTCATAGGATCTGCTACCATTCTATGCGTAGATATGTACTGTAAGTTCACATCCTTTCGTGCAACTATATCCTTGACAAAGTTATACTTGGTATCTATATGTTTGGTCTTGCCATGATACTTTGGATCTTTGGTGTATGCTATAGCTACTTGGCTATCACAATTAACCAATAATTGATTTGCAGCTTTCTCAATAACACCTAAATGATCCAAGAATCTCTTAAGCCAAACTGCTTCTTGTATCTGCTGGCGATAATGCCACGAACTCAGCTTCCATCGTGGATAAGGCTATGCATGTTTGCTTCTTATTACTCCATGATATGGCGCCATTGCTCAGTAAGAAAGCAAATCCTGAGGTAGATTTTCTTTCATCTAAATCTCCTCCCCAATCAGCATCTGAATAGCCTTCAAGTCGTAGATCCTTTCCTTGGTAATTCAACTTGAAATCAGCAGTTCCCTTCAGATACCTCAGTATTCTCTTGACGGCTTTCCAATGTGCTGGACCTGGATTGGATTGGTATCTACTCACCATTCCAACTGCAAAACATATGTCGGGTCTTGTACACATCATAGCATACATCAAGCTCCCAACAGCACTAGCATAAGGAACATGTTTCATTTGTTCCTTCTCTTGTGGAGTCCTTGGACACAGTCTATGGCTCAACCCTTCACCTTTTGCAATAGGAGTGTCTATGGGTTTACAATCTTGCATACGAAATCATTCAAGAACTTTGTTTATATAAGTTTCTTGCGAAAGAGACAACGATCTCTTCGAACGATCTCTTGAAATCTTAACTCCAAGAATGTATGCAGCCTCACCCATATCCTTCATCTCAAAGTTGGAAGACAACCAACTCTTGACAGTCTTAACAAACTCCATATTACTTCCAGCAATTAGTATATCATCAACATATAATGATATGATCACAAATTGATCCTTGGATCTTTTGATATATACACAATGATCCTCATCAATCATCGTAAAATCATATGCCATTATGGCATTATGAAAACGTATATACCATTGTCTTGATGACTGCTTAAGACCATATATCGACCTCAAAAATCGACATACTTTTTCTTCTTGGCCTTTCACTATGAAACCAACAGGTTGTTCCATATATTTCTCTTCCTCTAATTCTCCATTGAGGAAAGCAGTCTTTACATCCATTTGATGTCATTGAAGATCCAGACTAGCCACTATTGCCAGAATAATGCGAATTGAGGTAAATCTCACTACAGGAGAAAACGTATCTTCATAATCAATTCATTCCTGTTGATTATACCCCTTCGCCACAAGGCGAGCCTTATGCCTTTCAATCGAGCCATCAGCCTTTCGCTTTATTTTGAGAACCCATTTGTTCCCAATAGCTCTGCGTCCTTTCGGAAGATCAACCAGTTCCCAGACATGGTTTGATTTCATTGACTCCATTTCCTCTTCCATTGCATTGATCCATTTTTCCTTACTAAGGCAATTCAAAGTCTCATTAATATTTCTTGGCTCATCCTCATCTTGTGGAGCAACCATAAAAGTTTCCCCTTCAATGCCAAAACGTCGACGGGGAATACTTTGGCAACTTGTTCGCCGTATGGGAGATTGTACACTTTGCACATCATCCCCCATCATGCTCCCACTTGGATTAGGTAATGATGATGTCATCTCATCACGTGGTTGCAATTGAGAATGAGTTGAATTTAATTCATCACTTCTCATATTACTCCCACTTGGACGAAGTCCACTAAGGTCATTATCTTGATCCAAGGTTTCAAATAGGGAACAATTTTCCCTTATTTCGCCCTTCTTAGGAAACTCATCCTCTAAGAATGTGATATCTCGTGATTCAAATTCAGTTATACTCCCACTTTCCTGCTCACCAATGAACACATACCCTTTCGAGTGTTCCGAGTATCTTATGAAAATACTCTTCTTTCTTCTGGGACCCAATTTCCCAAACTTGTGAGAGGACTCATGTGTGTAGGCAGCACAACCCCATGGCTTAAGAAAACTTAAGTCCGGTTTTCTACCCGTCCATAACTCATATGGAGTGGAAGTAACTAATTTGGAAGGCACACGGTTAAGTATATAGGCAGCAGTTAACAAAGCATCACTCCAAAAGGTAATGGGTAAGTTAGCATGCGCCATCATGGACCTAACCATTTTCAGTAGGGTTCTGTTTCTTCTCTCTGCAACACCATTTTGTTGAGGAGTATATGGAATAGACAACTGTCTTTCTATTCCTTTTTCATCACATAATTTTCTGAACTCATCGAGATAAATATTCTCGACCTCGATCGGATCTCAATGCTTTTATTTTCTTGTCTAATTGATTCTCTACCAGGTTCATAAACCTTTTGAAACAACTTATTGCTTCAGATTTATGAGAAATCAAATAGACATATCCAAATCGAGTGTAATCATCTATAAAAGTGAAGAAATAAACAGCCTCATGCCTTCCTTTCACATTCATTGGACCACAGATATCAGTATGGATTAAATGCAAAGGAAATTCAGCTCTTTTTCCTTTTCCAAATGGTTTCCTTGTCGTTTTCCCTTCTAGGCAATGCTTACATATGGACAAATCGACTTTTTCAATATTGCCCAATAAGCCCTCTTTGGCTAGTCTATTCATACGATGTTGGCCAATGTGACCAAGTCTAGCATGCCACACATTCACATCATTATCATATTTATTAGGAGACGTGAGAAGAGAATAACAAACATTGGTATTAACATAATCAATATCTAATACAATAAAACCATCCAGAAAATAACCACAACCATAGTAATTTGTATCCAAAAACAAATTCACACCTCTATTACGAAGTTCATATTAAAACCTAATTTAACCAACACTAATACGGACACTAAATTCCGACGAATCTCCGGAGCATACAGCACATCATGAAGGAACAAAGTGCGTCCACCACGCATATTCGGTTGGCATGTGCCAATTCCTTTCACTTCAGCTCTGGAGTTGTTTCCCACATAGATCCACTTAGTTCCGGTTGGTACTCGTCGGAATTCCACGAAGGATCCTCTATCCTTCGCTACATGGTCCGTCGCTCCTGAATCCACAGTCCACAAAGGATTAGACTCAGTTAAGAATACAGAACTCGACACAAAAGTAAAGTTCTGAAAAGTACAAGGGGTGCATACCTTCTTTGGCTCACGACAGTCGCGAGCATAGTGACCCTTCTTGTCACAGTTGTAGCATTTCACCCTTGCAAGCTTTTTCATGCGGGGACGCTTCCCTCTTTCATGTTGGTTAAACTTGGGTTTCTTCCCTGAAGGACCTGCTTCTTCCTTGCCTTTTCCCTTATCAAACCAGTTAGGGCGCTTGCGCTTAGAGCTCGAAGCTCCATTTGAGCTAGAACTAGCATGATAAAGTTCAGCATCCGGCTTAACCGCCAACAAACGGGCGGTCCTCTTCCAGCTCAAGATGACGCATTGCATCCTCAAAGGTTTTGATATTTTCATTGTGAGTCGGGTGCACCTTCATGTGCTCCCAACTCGAGGCAAGGAACGAATCACTTTGCTTGCACTCGCTGCTCATCTCGTGAGGACATGGCCAGCATCTCTCGGCTCGGTTATCATGTTTGACATCTTTCTAAGATGTTGCTTCATGGTCGACCATGAGGTTTCTTATAAGAGTCAAACATGATAGTGAGCTGCCTCGATCTAGTCACCGAAATATGACCAAATCTAGCGCCAATGCCTCCCACATTTCCTTGGCATTGTCAAAACGCCGAAACTCTCGCATGACGTCATTTTCCATGCTGCTCAAAGCAACGTGATGCGAGCTAGAGAGTTCATTCTTTTCCACGCAGAAAAAGCTTCTTTGTCTCTTTTGTGTTGTGCAGTGGTTCCCTCTTCGGGTTCTACCATGGTCATGACAAGAGCCTCAAGTGCTTCTTGCTCTTCCAAAGCACATACTTGGATTTTCATTTGCCAAATTTCATAGTTGTCTCCATTGAGCTTTTCACCTTTGTTCAGCTCGGCAACTATGCTCTTTGTTGTTGAAGCCATTGATCCGAACAAATCGAGACAAATATGCACAAATTATTAATGCCTATCATTTATGCATCCCTATTTACATAAACCCATCATATTAATGAATAATTTCAAGTAAGGTTTCAGAATCAAAAGGTCACTATGTTTCCAATCATCCTCCAAAATCCTAACTTTAAACTATCATCAATATAATTGTCTTATGCAAAATCAATTCTATGAAGCTACAAAAACTTCTAAAACTACCCACATGACTAATTACCCACAAAGAACCAGCAATAACGAGAAAGCAATATATAATAGAACATCCAATAAAAAACAATAATGCTTTCAATTAACACAATTAGGTAGTAATCATTACATAATATGTCCACAAATCACACTTAACACATATCAGCCAATACAACTAACACCAAGTCAGCACACGAACTGGGAAAGATCCTCTTTTGTTCAATTTCTTGATCTTTTCCCTTGAAACAATACAGTAATATTCATTTACAAAATCCATCACAATTTTCTTATAGGAAGCAGCTCCGTTGACATCCCATATGCGATTCAACACATCTTGCCATTCGGGTGGAAGAGTGTTTATGAAAAATCACCATCTCTCGGCGTGACATAGGACGACCATTCCATACGACCTGTTGAATTTTCCCGTTGACTTCAAGGACATGATCAATTAAGTCACCTCTCTCCCATCGATGATCGGTCAACTCGGCTATCAACTTAGACAAAGATATCCTTTTGTTCATCGGAATCGCGCGAATAGGTGTGCGCAACCTCAAGGGAGGCATTGTTCCTGCAACAAATGCAGAACAAATAAGGAATCACATTATAATCAACATAAACTTAATTAAAAAAGAAACACATTCTCTTTTTTTTTTCTTTTTTTTTTTGGGTCAACGGTCAACGGTCAAAGTCAACAGTCAACGGTCAACGGTCAACGGTCAACGGTCAAAGGATCAACGGTCGTCGGTCGTCGGACCGGTCGGACCGGACGGACCGGTCGGACCGCTCGCGCGGACCGACGCACATGCCACGCGCGTGCGGGGGATGACGTCACGTAGACGTCATCCGCACGTGCCTGCCACGTGCCTTGGTCTCCGGTGGGTCGGGTCGCCGGCCGGTGATCGTCCGGCGAAAAGACGTCAGTGATGACGTCATCGGTGACGTCAGTGATGACGTCATCGAACGGTTACCGACCGTTGGATGATGTCATGGTGACATCATCACGTGACGTCAGCACGCGTCGGTCCGCGGACCGGCGCGTGCCAGTTCGCCCGCCGGCGGCGTGCACGCGCCGGTTCGCCGACCGGTACGTGCACCACACGTGCTGGCCAATGCCAGCGCTTCGGGCGCGTCGCGCCCACGCGCAGCGCCTTCCAACCGCGCGTGTGGGCGCGTGCGGTGGCGCCCGGCGACGGTCGACACATCGCCGGACTCGTCTCGACGTCGCGCTTCTTCCAATGCAATCAGAAAACAGTTTCGACATACGAAAACTCAGTAAAAAGGCCAAAGAACGCTCGGGTGTCGGGATTTTTGTCCCGATCCGTACGGCCGAGAGTTTCTTCGCGAAAACTCAAACAAAAAACATCAAATTGATCGGGAAAACGTGAACTAGGGCTCTGATACCAATGTTGGGAAGGACTGATCCCCGAAAAACCGAATTCGACACTAAATCGAACCCCTAAACTCAAGCGGAAGACAAGCCCGGGAAAATGAACACGCATCACCGATCCTAAAGCACACCACGGATTCGAGCATACCTTTTAGCCACAGATTAAACACCGACGCCAATGGAGGAAGAGAAATCTTAGTCTGTTGATCCGGTGAAGCAAAAACGCCTTCGCGAGTCACTGTTTGCCTTTGGAGGAAAACAATAGAGAGCGGGAGGGAGAGAAGCGTACGTCGTTTCTTTTTTATTAAACGGTACCTTTTCTCTCTCTCTCCTCCCTTTTATACCCCCTTCTTTCCACGGGCCCTATTCCCGTGGGCCGGGCTTTCTGGGCCCAATTTGGGCGGACGGGCCTTAAGCCCAAATCAAATAAAGCCTTCAGATCCAAAAAGAACATGTACATGGACTATGATTGAAAAAGAAAGATATCGAATAAAAGGAGGTTATCTCTAGACTTCTGCTAACGAGGACTCACTTATAGGAAATTGCAGAAGAAGGGGCAGAGCTGTTAAAAGTGGTTGCATGACGGTGACTTTCTACCATAAGACTATGGTCACCTCATCAAAAGTCTGGTGTCGACCTTCTTAAAAATACTGCATCCGTCATTGGATCTTCTATTTTTAATCCTTCTCTATGGAGTATTAGTTTATGTACTGCATTTTTCAAATGACTCCCGCTCTCGATTCTCCACCTAGACCAATAAAAGTTTTACGATAAACACCTACAATCTGGTTTGTTATTGTTCATTGTTTTTCCTTGCGAAACCGACCATCTAAATTAAGGTTCTTGAGATGTAATATGATATAATCTATCAATTTCCCTTCTTTGAGCTTCCATTTGACCAAAGCAAGGAAAAATAACACTGGCAAGGACATAGTTGAGACTTATGACATCAAGTTATCATGAGAACCGAACTAAACTCCCCGCACCAAATGCAAATAACAAAGTCACTGTAAGGAGACATTCATTTTCACTCTGTCAATTCTTGAGTACTCCTTTGGGTTATGGGTCAGGGTGTCAATTATTTTAGTTGAAATCACATAAGTTGATTAGACGGACATTGTGATATCCTAAATTTTCAACCCCGTCACGAATATATGAAATGGGCATTTCGTCGACGCGCTTATGATCCTTTTTTTTCTGAGTTTGCCACTCACGAGTTAACTAACCTATTAAGTGAAGCCGTTAAGGGATATAAACGCGGTAGACTAGAGAATTCAATCGGAAATCGATCACTCAACCGTGAAAATCGACAAGGGTCAATACGACACCGTTATAATTGAATTGTGATTGGATATAGGTCGATTTGACGAAATCATGTAATTGAATTTTGAATGATTCCACATGATTGTAAAATTCACGTCAAATGGCACTAACTCAATTTTCTATCGAAATTGTACTCGGTGCACATAATTGAAACCTTGCGATTTTTACGACAACCGAGAGTCACCTACAAGTCGAAGATGCACAAACGTGGATCAAAAATTATCGACCACAGGTCAAATGCATTAAAATCCATAAAAGCTACTCGGTAAGTTAAGTCGCACTAAAATTGCGTCCGGTCGATTTTAACCACGAAATTGAACTCGATTTCAGGAATCAAACGTTCGAGCGTATCACGATTTATTTTTAGGACATCATCTCATCTTTTGGGAAAATTCTGTCGAGCCTGGAAAATTGCGAAAAAATCAAATTTGTATAAAGGAAAAGAAAGGAAATTTGTATGGGCTGCTGAATTGCTTAATTTGACCACTAATTTGAGTTGTTTGGTGAATAAATGGTGGGAAAATTGCTATTGGATGACCCATTGACAAAGTTGGCTGAAGACTTTGGGGGCTTGCTCATCATTACTTGGATATTTCTCTTGAAATCTAAGTGGCTACAACCTTGACTTAGTTTCCCTCCTTCTCCCCTCTCTCCTCTCTTCCTCCTTGTGCGCATCCCCCCTAGCTGAACCCATCTACTACTTCTTCTTCTTCTTCTTCTTCATTTCATCTTCTTCATTCTTCATTTTCCTTCTTCCATTGCTACTACCGCCTCATCCAAAACACCAATCCAGCTGCCACCAAGCAAACACCACTAGTCCACCACCACCCATTCGACCGCCCTTAGCCACCATCCCACCAGCCCCGACGCCTCCAGTCCACACCTCAACTCACTTAAGCCCAACTGCTCATCCGACTAGCTCGAACCGTCAGAGCTACGCCGCTCAACCAGCTGCCTACCATCCCTATCCGTCTAGCTCGCTGTCTAGCCACTTCAACTGCATAGACCAACCGCCCAACTCCCTCGACCAACTTAGCCATAGAACTGACCAACAGCTCATTGGCCGTGACTTGTAGGCTGTTTTTAGCCTCATCCGAGCCTCCGTTGGTGGCGCCGTAGTCATGGGATCTCACTACCTTCGTGCCGCCGTCGTCGTGAACCCGTCACCACCCTAATCAGATGAGTTAATGCCCTAATCTTGGATTATGAAGTTAATTGCACTTAGTAGGTTAGTTAGTGTTAATTAGGATTAGTGTTAATTAGTTAGTTAGCTTGACTAGCTAGTTAAGTTAGTTTGGTTAGTTTGGTTAGGGGTTAGTTTACTTAGGTTACTACCCTAGGTTAGTTAGTTAACTAGGGTTAGTTTAGTTAATCGTGATTAGTTAATCGTGGTTAGTTTAATTAACTATGGTTCGGTTTATTAAATTAGATTTATTTAATTTAATTGCAATTTATATAATTAATTATAATTAGCGTAAATTATGACGGGATAGCCGTTTATTATAATTTTACGTTGATCATTGTGGTTGCATTTATATGTGAAATGGACTGCTTATATGTGAAGTTGAGTGCTTGATGATGATTGGCAATTATTATTGCAAAATTTGATTTTTATGGTATTTAAATAGAAAAATACCGAGTGTCAGTTTTTGACGCCAAAATTTTATATAGTATATAAAATCGTGGAAATTTGAAATGAGAGTGTATCATGCTTACTGGTTCTATTTAAATATGTGACCACACACGATTATTTTACTGGGTTGATTTTTAATACGAAGAAAATTGATCAAGTCCATTATTTGAAATATGAGATATTTGAGTGCAAAACACAATATTTTTGGCCAAGTGTGAATGTGCGTGTGGTCACTATCAGAACCCGTCACCCAACGGTAGTTAGGAAGGTGATGCATGATTAAGTTCAGATGCCCCATGTCAATGGATGCCGATCGTAGTGGAGGCTAGGCCAATGCTCCTTTATGAAATGTCATATAGATGTAGATGTTGTCGTGCCTGACGGAGTGAGATGAACCCCAGTATCACGCCCCGAACCTCAAGCACGCACATCTCTCGGTAGTCAATCAAATTGCGATGTTCTAAGGACGTGTCGCCGATCCATTCATTTTATTACACATGCAAAAGCAAAATAAACAATCCCTTAACAGCAAACAAACATGGGATAGAAAATTAGGATAACCAATTTAAACAAACCACACTTTATATACAGCCAGGTCAACCTACAGTTTATACACAAGAGGTCTATCTCAAAAAAAAAAAAAAAAAAAAAAGAACTAATGAGCCCTCTAAGCTTCAGACTCCTCATCCATGGGCTTCAGGTCTACTACGACACCATCAAGGGTGTCAAGATCCATAAGGTGCCCTACTTCCCACTCCCCAGTCCCAACGGAAGGCTCGTCGAAACCTTGAAGGGGACCCTCCCAACCCCTTTGAGCAAAACCAATGAACCACGCTATGTATCGATGAGGTACCAACTAAGATAGGCCCCCATCGACCCATACCACGGACTCAACTAACTCTCGAGTCAGGGTGGTCCCGGGGATAGGGAAAATGGTGTGCTCAAAATCCATCACCTACGGGATCCCATATCGTACATGTCATACCTCCATCTAGAAACCTAAAAAAAGTTAAACCATGATGGGGTGAGACAATGTCTCAGCGAGTCCACACCCTAAACCCTAATTAGGAGGAAATTCATCTAGAGGCAACCTAAACACACATCATATAGACTTACCTCGCCTCAGCATCTCCCTACACATTAGTACAGCTCATATACGAATGCATACAGTAATTGCACCCGACAATTGGAATAGTTCACTTTCAAATATCAATCGCTCACAGGAGTCCCGATTATAAGGCCAAATCATTATAACAGGTCTCATTCTGTGCCACATAATTTTGTCACATAATTAGGCGCGGTCAAGTCACTCAATCAAGCGTTCCAACTAATTACGATCCAACGGTCATCCAACTCAACAGTCAGCAATCCTCCGGCATGACTGGGCGTCGTCTCGCACCATCGAGCACGGCAACGTCTACCTCTAGACAGCATTCCTAAAGGAGCATCGGTTCGACCTCTACTGCGATCCGACATCCGTTGATGTGGGGCATTCCATATAGGAGCATCGCCCACCCTACTTTCATTGGGTGATGGGTTCTCATAGCGATCACATGCACATCCAATCTCAATCAAGGACATCATGTCTTACACTCAATATTTCCATTTCAAACAATGGATTTGACCTATTTTCTTTATATTAAAACACCCGGTAAAATAATGGTGCATGGACACTCGATCAATTGAATCATAAAGTGTGATATTCTCCCATTTAAAAATCTCACGATTTGATATAGTACTTAAAAATATTTTTAGCATCAAAACCCGATACTCGGTATTTTTCTAAATAAATACCAAAAATCCATAATTTTGAAATAATAATTCAAAAATCATCACTCAGCATCAAATTGCATAATTTAACACTCAATTGCACAAACCAACTACACCACAACAATCAGCACAAAATTCTAACAACCGGTTATCCCGATATAATTTCCGCTAATTAATAAATAATTAAATAAATTGCATTTAATTAAATAAATTGCAAAATATTTAACTTAAACCACTAAATTAAATTATCATAAGCTAACCTAACCACCTAAGTGCATTAATTAAATTAATCTACTAAGCTAACTAATTTAATCTAATTAACTAACTACATTAACTAATTAATCTAACTAATTGAACTAACTAACTATCTAACCACCTAGTTGAGCTAACCAAATAGTCCTAGCCATTCTAACTAAGCTAACTAAATCTCACTAATCATAATTAGTCTAATTAAGCCTCTAATAAGAGTAATTAACCCCTAATTAGAGTTTAGGAGGCTAACTCACCGACTTAGGGCAAAAACTGATTCGCGGCAACGACGATGCGAAGGCAAGCAAGACTCAAGCCTACGGCGACACCTAAGGAGGCTCGGAAAAGGTTGAAAATGGCCACAAGGCCCACGACTTGGAGCTAGCCTTTGATTCTATGGGCTGAACCGAAGGGCTGGATCAGGCTCAGCTTGGCTGGTCAAGCAACACGGGGGAACGGCGGAGATGGTCAGGCGGCGACGAGGACAAGCTGGAGTGGCAGATTAGTGGCCTGGTCTGCGGTCAGCTCGGACGGCGGCCCTAGTCGTGAATTGGACAGAACGGTGGGCGACTCAGACGGGCTCTCGAACGAAGGCATGCGAGCAGGCGGCTCAAACGAGCGGCGAGAGGGCCTAGCGATGGTTTGCAGGCTGCTACTAGTTTGGTAAGGGGCTGAGCTGGTTACTTGCTCTGGAAATGGAGTTTGCGGCTGGTTCCAATGAAGAAAAAGCCGAGGAAGAAGAAGATAGAGATATTGCTAGGAATGAGGGGGATAAGAGGCATCAAAGTCAAGTTAAAATATCTCAAACACTTGAGTACAAGCCCCCAAAGTCTTCAACTATCACTAGTAGCCATTTTCCCCTCCCAATCTTCTCAAACAAGCCAAGGATGGAGTTGTTGCAGCCCCCACAACCCTATGAATTTCACCAATTCCATCTCCAAATCAACTCAATTTCACACCAAATAGCTTTCATTTTTCATGGCCAGATTGCTAAGGAGGAAACCCAAACGAATTTCCACAATTTCCATCACCAAACAATCCAACTTAAAGGCCAAAAATCCAATGAAAGAGGCCCCTCCGAATTTCTTGATCCTATTTCACTGAATTTTGACTTTTCGCCAAAAATCCTAGGCTTGCCGAAAATTCTTCAAATGATGAGTCGACGTCCTAAAACTAAATCGTGACATACTAGAACTTTCGATTCTTGAAACCAGGTTCAATTTCATGGTTAATTTCAACCGGACGCAATTTTAGCATGACCTAACCTACTAGGTAGCTTTTAGGAATTTTTAGTGCATTTGACCCATGGTTAATTATTTTCAATCTACATTGTGCATCTCCGACCCATAGGCGATTCTCGGTTGTCGTAAAAATCTCAAGGTTTTAATTACGGGCACAGGGTACATAATCAACAAAAAAATCGGTTTAGTACCGTTCGACGCGAATTTTACAATTAAGTGAAATCACCCACACTTTAATTATGTGCCTCTATCGAATCAACCTATCTCCGGTCTCTAATCGATTATAACGGTGCCGTATTGACCCTTGCTAATTATCATGGTCGAGCTGTCGATTTCTAATCAAATTCTCAAGTCTGTCGTGTTTATATCCCTTAACGGCTTCACCTAATAAATTAGTTATTTCATAAGTGATCAGCTCAGAGAAAAGGACCATAGGCACGTCGATGAAAAGCCCATTTCATTTAATTGAAACAGGGTCGAAAATCAAGATGTCACACCCAGTTATGCCGAATGACCGCCGACTAATGAGTTGGCCATGGCCAATGGGTCGTAAATAACTGGGACACAGCTGAGTGATTGAGATAGCTGCGCCTGATTATGGAACAAAATTGTGTGGCACGGAATATGACGTGTTATAACGGTTTGGCCTTATAATCGGGACCCATGTGATTGTTTGAAAGATGAATTGATATTTTCCAATTATGAAATACGTTTGTTGTATGCATATGATATATGTGATGAGCTACTGTGCAGGAAGGTGTTGAGGCGAGATAAGTTTGTGCGTGACGCCTGTTTAGGCTGCCTCTAAGTGAATTTTCATCTTAATCGGGGTTTAGGGTATTGACTCGCTGAGATTTATCTCATCCCGTCGTGGTTAATCCTATTTCAGGTCCTTGGTATGGAGAGGCGACTAGTTCGTTCTAGGATCCCAAAGGAAATAGATTGTGAGTCTACTTTATTCCCCATTCCCGAGACCACCCAAACCCGTGAGTTGGTTGTGACCACTGTTTGGGTCGATGAGGGTCTCCGTCACTGGGTAACCCATTGCTTCAAAGTGTGGTTCATTAACTATCCTAATGGGGCTCGGAATAGTCCTTTGCAAGGTTTTGATGGGCCTCCCGTCAGGACCGGGGAGTGGGAAATAGGGCACCCCATGGACATCGACATCTTCGATGGTGTCATGGAAGACCCGGAACCCGTGGTTGAAGGATCCAAAGCATAGGTGGCTCAGTAGTTCTTTTTTAACCGGACTTATGTGCATAGACTTGTAGGGCTAACCTGATATGTATATAAAGTGTGTTTTGTGAAAAGGTGTTGACATGTCTTTTTTTTTTATCCCTATATTTGTTGGTTGTCAGGGTTTTTATTTAATTCACTTTCGCATATGTTTAATTGAAAGATAAAAAGAAAGGGTCAACGACGCGTCCTAGGAATGTCACATTTTAATCGACCACCGAGGGGTGCACTTGCCTGGTGTGTCATCTACAAATTTTCCTCTAAACCATGATATGTCTAAATTTGTTAGATACAATAGCCATAAAGTCAAATTATTCCAAGCTAATGTTGAGACGCAACTTAGCTTTCTAGTTCTTTTTGGAAATTGTCAAAATAAGAGCGTAGCAAATAACGCATTCGTGTCTCTGCATTTACCAACTATATGCATTCATGGTATATAATATTGATTGCTTCTAGAAATAGATCTATGACATACGTATCTTATTCGAGGTTTTGACTTTGTCCTACAGACACGCATATACACTTATATGTATGGTGTGGGATGACATTCTTGGAAAATAATTTCCAGCTGAATTACAAGGTTTCCAATCGATTTTTTGACTTTAGATGGAAAAAGATTGCAGAAAAGATTTTTCTTTCGGCTATACTAATGGAAAAGATAAGTTATCTGCAGAATTTAGTACGCCGGAGATAAAATCAGAAATGTCATCCGCTGTAATTTATCAAAAACTTGAACTCATGAAATGTTGTACGGTAACTTCCTCTTCCAGGATAATGATGTAAATTAAAGCTGTTTCTTTTTCTTTTCTTTTCTTTTTTTCTCTTTGGCCTCCAGAGGGCGGTGTCTGTAAATGATTATACTAATGTTTTCTTCAAGCACTCTCTTAACCCAATCAGACTATTTATTAGGGTAGTACATTCTTATGATGGTAGCCTTTTCAGAGTACACGTTTCCTTGATCTGATAAGCATTATTTAAACTTAGATAACATCCTTCCGACCTCCGAGTTTATCATAGTTTAATATTATTCTCCACTTCTGGATAGGGTGTGCTTTTCGTTTCACATTTGTAGCCCTTTGGTTGAGGCACGAATCCGGTCATTGTCATTATGCATGAAGAGAGAGAGAGAGAGAGAGAGAGGTAACAATGTTTTATTTGAATCAATCATACATGAGATACGTAGATTAATTGTGTGTGTATAGCAACCACCTATGGTAACAAGGTAAATTTTGTAATTCAATTATTCCAGGAAATTATGTTGGTCATAGATTCTTTTAATTGTTGTCATACCAAAACTGCGCCTGCAGATAGTCAACAACCTTCTTGTCCACTTGGAAGGCCTTGGTGAGAACATCAGCAGAAATGGGTGGCTTTGCTCCAAAGACGGCATTAGCAATGGTAATGAGTCCGGGGTTCTGGCTGCTAAGACCGGCAAAGGCCAACGCGTACGTGTTTCCGATATTCAACTGGAAGTGAATGAGACCGATAGGGAACACAAACACGTCCCCCTTGTACAGGACTTTGGTGAAGAGAGTGTTGTTTAATTGGTCGGATGTGACGAAGCCAACAAGTAGCGTACCCTCCACCACAACTAGAACCTCGGTGCCACGAGGGTGAGTGTGGGGAGGATTTAGGCCGCCGGGAGCAAAGTCGAGGCGAGCCATGGATATTCCCAGAGTGTTGAGCCCTGGAAATTGGTCAACAAAAGCTGTTGTGACTTTTGATCCGAGCGGGTTCGAAGTGTTTCCAGGATTCCTGAACCCCGTGAAGAGGAAATCATCAGCCGAGGCTTGGTTCGGGTCCTTGCAGAACTTTCCATTCACGAATACTGCATAAGAAAAAGAATTCACGTTAAAGTTTGGACATCATAAGGCAGAAGCCAAAGACACGGATGATGGAAGAATGGGGGACCAACCTCCAGAGTTCAGATCATTAGTGGCCACGCATATGTCCTGAAGAGGACTCGGGTCATAAGCAAAAGCAGTGGCAGTCGCCAAAGCCAAGACGAGAAAGCTGATAGGAAGAAACTTCATTGTGGTTGTGGACGGTTAGGGCCTTGATCTCCTCAAGTTCTAATCCTTGCACAGGCTAGTATTGCTTGAGGGAGGAGTGAGGAGTTGCATGGCAACACGATCTCTCTTTATAGATGGAAATATTTGACCCAGTCTATAGTTTATTCAGCAAGTTTCCCTGCAGATGATCGAGTCTTCAGAGGTGTTATCTGTTTTCCCCTTCACAAGTCCGAGGATGAATTACTCTATAACAACTACGACGACTCGGTGATCTGTTTGACTTTGTCTCCTCCTGCTTAAAGAATTGACATCACCTGATATGGAAATGGTTTTTGATGAAGTTTCCATCCCTGTACTTGTTCTTCATTTCTTTTACAACTCTTTAGCATATCTCAAAGAAGGCTACCTAGTAAAGAGCATTTCCTGTGCGAGGCCTAATATCTGAAAAAGATTGATTGGTCTAGATTGCAAAAGAACACTTTCCATAGGCATCTTCATCTGCACCGACCACGGAGGGCAGTTGCGCGAGGGACTTCTAAATATGCTTGCTCGGCGATTTGGTCCAGGGGGAAATCCAAAAAGGGCCAAAGAAGGTAGGAAATCATTTTAAACCAAGAACAATGGATAGTTTCGATTGTGTTCAGCTTTGGGTCCAGTTTCAATTGTGTCCCAAACTTATTCTTATCTTTAAAATAAAAAAAAAAAAAAAAAAAAAAAAAAACCAACATTAGGTTTAGTCTCAATTTTCCTTTGATTTTTTTGTCTAAAAAAATCTCCAATTTTAGGTCTAATCCCAGTTTTTCCTTGAACTTTCTCTTATCTAAAAAGAATCACCAAATTTAACTCCAGTCCTAAATCTAGCTTGAACCTTTTTTTTTTTTTGTCTAACAAAATACAAACTTTCAGTCAAGCCTTAAATCTGCCCTTGTTAACCCCTCGTCCAAAAATCATCATTAGTTGCTTGAAGTGATATTTCCATGTCGATAACAAATCCATATCAGCAAGGTGATTATCTCCAAAACGAAACTATTATTTGATAAGAAAGTTAGGAAAATTAGGGAAATTTTTTTGTTTAAAAAAATCACCAACTTTCAATCTAATCTCAAATCACCATTAGTTTTTTTGACATAGTATTTTGACATTGGTAACAAATCCATTTCAGCAAGGTGATGTGGAAATTATTCCAAAATGAAACTGCTCTTTGATGGGAAGATTCGCGAAATTAGGGACAACTAAAGATGATCTTTGGACTAAGGACTAATGGGGATAATTTTGGGACAATAGTTGAAGTTGGTAATATTTTTTAGACAATAGTTAAAGTTTGGGGTAGATTTAAGACTGTACTTAAATTGGAGATTCTTTTAGACAAAAAAAAAGTTTGAGACAAAATTGGAACTGAATCTAAATTAGCTATTTTTCAAAGAATTAGGCCACCATAGAAGTGGCTACGGTAATGCCCCCAGACAAATGTTCGGAGAGCTCACTCTGGTAGTTCGGAACAGCCATCGTCCGCCCTACGCAGTGGAATCTGATTTGTATGGGAATAGGCAGGGAGACAACTCGTGGCTTTGGCTGATGCGAAGAGGATGACCGCGATGACGCCCTCAGCCAGAATCGTGATGAGCTCAGCGTTATGACCACACTGATGAACTGTGGGATTGAAGTTACGATTCGGATGCTATTAAATGGGATCGTGATGGTGATGAACCGCAGCCATTGGCGGCAGGGGAAGTTCTCTACACCACATCAATTCTCCGTCGTAGAATTTCTCTAACACAACTCATTTACACATACATCCTAACACATGGTTCAGAGGAAAATTTGTAGATGACATACCAAGAAGATCCGGCAGATAAAACAGAATATGTCCATGCAATCAACTTATGTGAGTTCAACAAAAATAATCCTCACCCTGAGCTAGGACCCAGAGGAGTACTCAAGAATTGACAGAGTGAAAATGAATGTCTCGTTACAGTGACTTTATTATTTGCGTTTGGTGCGGGGAATTTAGTTCGGTTCTCATAATAACTCGATGTCATAAGTCTCAACTATGCCCTCCATCGGTGCTATTTTTCCTGGCTTCAGTCGCATGGAAGCTCAGAGAAGGGAAATTGACAGGTTACATCAAATTACACCTCAAGAACCTTAATTTAGATGGTTGGTTAAACAAGGAAAAACGATGAACAATGACAAACCTGACTGTGGGTGTCTGCATTAAAACTTTTATCGGTCCAGGTGGAGAATCGAGAGCGGGAATCGTTTGAAAAATGCAGTACATACACTAGTTACTAGGGGTGAGCGTGGTTCCGGGTAGAACCGAACCGGAACCGAACCGGAGGAGGTTCCGGTTCGGTTCCCGGTTCTGAAGTGACGGTTCCGGTTCCCGGTTCCTTTTTCCCGGGAACCGGCGGTTCTTGGTTCCGGTTCCGGTTCCTGAAACAAGAACCGGAACGGAACCGAACCGGTCAAATTCAAAAAAAAAAAACCCTAAATCTCCCCTTCTCCCCTTCCCTGCCCTCACGTGATTTCCCCCTCGATTTTCCCTCCTTCCCCTTTCTTTTTCTCTCTCTTTCTTTTCTCTTCTTTTTCCTTCTCACACGTCACTTCCTGCCCCCTACCCCTACTTTTTTTCTTTTCTTCTCTCTCCTCTTTCCCCCTCTCTTGGCCGAAACCCCCATTCTTCTTCTTCTTCTTCCTCTCGTTGGCTGCTGCTTCACCCACGAGTCTGTTCTCTTTTGCCCTCTTCTCGACGCCACCAAATAGCATCCCCACCGCGCCTCGCCTGCAGCCCACACCGACGTCACTCCTGCTCCGCCCGTTGCTGCCTTCGCGCGCCTCCCCTGCAGCCCGCGATGCCGCTGCTCTGCCGTGCCTTCGCCGTGCCCGACGTCGCTCTGCTCGGCCCGCTGCTGCCTTCGTCGCACGTCGCCTGCAGCTCGCGACGCCGCTGCTCTGTCTTCGCCGTGACTTGAAATCGCGCCCGAAGCCGTGCCCCAAATCCCGCGATGCCGCAGCTCTGCCTTGTCTTTTCTTTTAATCTTCAAAATAGAAACATTGCTTAGAGTCTTATGTTTTCGTGGTGCTTGTCTAACACTCGTTGTTGTTTTGTAGTTAGTTGGGCTTGATGTTTTGGAAATCTGAGTAGAACATGTGAAAACAAAATGTCTTTCAGTGACGTGCTTACTTGGTTGCACTTTACTGGATAAATGCAGAGAAGAAGCCCCCATTTTGCTGTCTCTTTTGTTTCTTTAACCTGATGGCCAATATATATGATGTTTTCTTATAATTCTGAAAGTCTTTAGTCCTTATGCTGTTGAGGTGTGATCTTTTAGTAAGCTCAATACAGGAGTAATTCCATCGGGGTTTATGAACCCTGGTTTGGGAGTCATGATTACTTATTTGCTGTAATGAATTGTGCTTTAAATGTTTGATTTTGGTTGATATAGTCCCCTTTATGCAATGTTCTATCCCTAATAGGTTCATTTCTCATAAGCTGTTTAAAGGAGAGCAAAACATTCTTGAATATTTCTTCCCTCGTGAATGCAGCTTTAACCTTAAGTACCTACCGACATTGGTGGAAAGAGATGTTCACTGAAAGACATGGAATATGTGGCACGCTTGCTACAAGAGTAGTTTGCATTCTCTTGTTCATGCTCAGGAGGAGAGGAGGAGACAACCCAGACAAGGCTTATATGTTTGAAACGGGAAGCCCTTGGATGCTCCGGTGAGGAGATGTGGGTATGAGATGAAGACTCAGTTAAATGGGAAGAGGGAAGACGTAGGAAGGAGATTATAAGAAAAGATGTGGACCACTTAGATCTTATGGAAGTCTTGACACAAAGTGCAATGGCATTGGAAGAATTCATATGGCTAACCCTACTTAATAGGATAACATTTAATTTGTTTGTGGTAAATATTGTGTGGTGAAATTGTATCTGGTACATGACGTAGCTTGATGTACTTTATATTAGATGTAATCTCACGGCCTCTTTTATTACAGGAAGCTTTACATGAAAAAGGACTTTGAGATGATACAACATGCATTGTTATCGATATATTACCGCAAGATAAACCAATGGCTTCTTTGCCACCACCGAAGAAGCCGGGAAAAGGAGTATTCAAGTCCATCGAATAATCTTCTCAGATTGATCAAGAATATATTGAGCCAGATGTAGTGGAGGAGTTATATGAGGACGGATCCGCAATGCTCTCGAAAGGTCTACATCTTAACCTCCACTTTCAGTCACAACAATGGATCTTTTTTACAGTAATTTGGTGGACCACTCTTGTATGCCTAACTGTGATTGCATGACGTATCAATCTTTGACTCGAGAAATGCTTGTAAAATGCAGGCTAGATACAAAATACCCCTATGCAACATGTTTAGGCTGTTCATGTGTGCTGTATGTCAAGTAGAGCTAAAGCCGGGAGATGGCATATCCATACATGCCGGTTCATCAAATCCAGGAAAAGAGTGTTGATAGTTTCTTGAATATCCAGTTTCTGACTTCAAAGCTGAGAGACGAATGATACCAGCCTCTTTGCAGGGTATGTGGACGGATGTCATAAGTTTGGCTATCCTAATGATATGCCAGAGGTAATTAACTTTTTATTTTGAATTCATTCCGCTGTACACCATTTCTTCCAATTGTAGAGCTAACATTCAAGTTTACCCAATCTCCTTTGTAATATCAACGTAAAGGGTGCTTGATGAGGGTTCATACGCCCAATCGGCTTCCTGAATGATTGTTGCTTTGTTCTTCCTTTTTGAAAAGTAGGGAAGTCGGTTTGTGCAATAGATATGGGGAACTGATGATTCTCGGAAGAGGCGCATCGTATGTACTTTGTTGGGTAGTGACATTTTTTCATTGAATAGAAATCAGGCTGTTGAAGCTCTCTTGTCCATTCTACTATATCGCTTTCGTTGCTTGGTCGGTTAGTCTATAGCTTGAGGTTATGGGCATCTAAATTCATGAAATTTGTTTATGCGTTGTTCAATCAAATCTGATGAACTTGATTCCATCAAAGCACTTTCATCATCTGTTATTTTCCTCCTTTTACTGTCCTATCTTTGATGAATGACAAGTTTGTTTATTATTGCTGCATTCATTTCCATTTTTTTAAAACTGAAAATGAAAAAAAAAAAAAAAAGAACTGTTGGAACGGAACCGACCCCGGAACTGTGTGGGGTAGGTTCCGGGTTCTTGGTTCGACGGGTAGGTTCCGGGTTCCAAAAATGAGGAACCTGTACCGAGGGTAGGTTCCAGGTTCCAAGCGGAACCTGTAAAGAACCGGGAACCGCTCACCCCTACTAGTTACTCTGCAGAGAAGGATTGAAAACAGAAGATCCAATGATGGATGCAGTGTTTTTAAGGAGGTCAACACCAGACTTTTGACAAGGTGACCATAGTCTTACGGTGGAAAGTCTGTTATTGCTAATATAATCAACTAAAAACAGAAACTTCTCTATTACACTGAGAGAGAAGGAATGAAGTAGAACATTAAACTCCATACATCATTAATAAATAAAAAAAAAACTGTCAAGTACAAGCTAAATAAGAATATGTTTTGAAACCGCACACAAACGTGCAAAATATAACCGCACACAAACGTCTTGTTCCACTTCCTAGAAAATAGTTAACAAACCAATTGCATAATAAATAAACTTGACTGAAAAAAAAAAAAAAAACAAAGAAAAACGACGAGAACATCAAAGACCTTTGAGACACATCTCCAACAAACTCCTCCTTGGATCAATTGCTGCTGCAAACTCCTATTTTCTCTCTTAATAGCTCAAATCTTTTAGCCTGAAGTGGCTTTGTGAACATGTCTGCAAGCTGATCTTCAGATTTACAATAGACCAACTTAACTTCACCACTTTGTTGCACCTCATGCATAAAGAAAAATTTGACTTTGAAATGCTTGGTTTTGCATGGAAAACTAGATTTTGTGATATTGCTAAAGCAGCCTGATTGTCCACATTAACTTCAATGCAATCACTAGAATTCAACCACAAATCCTTCATTATCTTCTTCAGCCACAAAGCTTGATTTGCAGTTGCAATAGCTGCTATAAACTCAGCCTCTGTAGTGGACTAAGCTACAATCTCCTGCTTCTTGGAACACCAGGAGAAACAAGCGGAACCAAGAGTGAAGCAGTACCGAGATTTACTTTTCATGTCATCCACTGAGCCAGCCTAGTCACTATCAGAAAAGCCCTGCAACTTAAACTTCTAACATTTCCTAAATTTCACACCAAAGAACAATATTCCTTTGAGGTATCTCAAGATCCTT
This sequence comes from Eucalyptus grandis, assembly GCF_016545825.1. NCBI lineage: Eukaryota > Viridiplantae > Streptophyta > Magnoliopsida > Myrtales > Myrtaceae > Eucalyptus > Eucalyptus grandis. Next base: position 58,758,694 of record NC_052619.1, read on the forward strand.
TTTGCAGCAACCAAATGTAACTGACTAAGACTACTCATGCACCTGGATAGAACACTCACAGCAAATAGAATATCCAGTCTGGTTGTTGTAATATACATGAGACATCCAATCAAACTTCTATACATAAAAGCATCTACTGCATCCATTCCATCATTCTTCTGCAGCTTCTCCTTAACAGCCATAAGAGTGCTTACACTTCGACAATCTTCCATCTAAAACTTCTTCAGAATTTCCTTCATGTATTTTTTTTTTTTTTTTTGGCAGATGAAGATCTCATGTGAAGCTTGTTTGACTTCTAGACCCAAAAAATAAGCCATCTTTCCCAAGTCTGACATCTCAAAACCTGCAAATAGAACTTGCTTCACCCTCTCTATCAGTTCAACACCATTCCCTATCACCAATAAATCATCTACATAAAGTAACAGAATTACAACACTATGATTCACCCTCTTAACATAAAGAGTGAACTCACTTAAGCTTCTTACAAAGTCAAAATCCTGTAAATATCGATCTATCTTCCCATACCAAGTTCTTGGAGCCTACTTCAATCCATATAGAGCATTCCTCAATTTGTATACCTTATCTTCTTGCCCTTTGATACTGAAGCCTTCAGGTTGTTCAACAAAAATCTCCTCCTCAAGCTCTCTATTCAGAATTGCAGACTTGACATCTAACTGAAATATAAGCCACCCATTCTCTACTACAATAGCTAATAGTAGCCTGATTGTATCAAGCCTTGCAATAGGAGCAAATGTTTCAGAATAGTCTACTCCCCATATTTGCGCATAGCCTTTCACAACCAGTCTGGCTTTGTGTTTATTGACAGAACCATCAGAATTAAGTTTTGTTCTGAACACCCACTTAACCCCAATTGCATTCTTATTAGATGGTCTGTCAACAAGCTCCCATGTCTGGTTTTTCTGAATCATTACAAACTCCTCCTGCATTGCTGCAATCCACCTTTGATCCTCCTTAGCTTCCACAAAGTTAGATGGTTCAAGCACTGCCACATTGCTTCTTTCATAGATTTCAGCAAGTGATTTTGTGCCTCTTACTGGCAGATCATCCATACTATCTTCCAATCCATCCACAACTTCATCAACCTCTATAATTGTTACAGGTTGTTGTTTTGCAAATTGTTGTTGTTCTACATTCTTTTCTTCCATCCAATTCCACTCATCTTCCTCTAGAAAAAACAACATCCCTACTCACAGTCACCTTCCATGTCATAAGGTGAAAAATCCTGTAAGCCTTTGATTGGAGACTATACCCAATGAAGATTCTAAGCTCAGCTCTTTGATCCAACTTATCCCTCTTGACTTGAGGAACATGAATATAATACAAACACCCAAAAACCTTCAAATTCTTCACAGAAAGTCTAACACCATGCTAGACTTCAAAAGGTGTTGACTTCTCTAAGGCCTTTGTGGGCAATATGTTCAATAGGAGCACTGCAATATTAGCTGCCTCAGCCCAGAACTTCTTAGGTAATATTTTCTCATGCATCATACATCTAGCTATCTCCATAATGGTTTTGTTTTTCCTCTCACTGACCCCATTCTATTGAGGTGAATAAGGAGCAATGTGAGATAGCTAGTATAAGCACCTAGAGGGGGGTGAATAGGTGTAAAAAATATTTTCTCGAGATAAGAGAGAAATACTAAGCAGACAATAGAAAGGAAGTTCTCATTTCGTTAACAAAGCGAATTATGATCAAAGTAAAGCAGAGAGTAGGGAAGAGAAAATGAACACAGAAATTATAGTGGTTCGGCTTATTCCAAGCCTACGTCCACTCTTCCGCACTGACAGCCCACCAGCTGGATTTCACTATGAACAAAAGAGTTGTTATAGTAATGCTCTCCCTTGATTCCACAGTGTAGATACTCCACCACACTTCCTCAAGGTTTCTCAAGAATATGGACTCTCTTTTGCATACAAGATTTCGCTCAGAAAATGGATTGACTAAGAACAAAGAGCTTCGGACTTTGGAATTCTTCTATCGCGCGCACACTCGAACAACTGGAACGTCTTCCTTATATACTCCTTTATGCCATCATACCCGTTGGCACTTACCAAAGGAATTCTTCCAATCTTCTCGTTGGACAGAATCAATTAAGAAGATCATTCGAGCTATTTAAGGAACATGTCGATAGCCCATCAATCATGTTCGCCCATACAATCAGGATCTCGGTTTCCATAAGTAGAACCTTCCAAGTATACTTCGCCAATCATCGGATCCTCAATCTTTGAATCAATAAAGAATTTCGTTATGTCATATCCAGCCAAGAGATCTTCTTCAGACGATAAGGTCAAATCCTTAACGAAACATCCAGTCCTTGATAGCCCTTCTTCGACGGATTAGAAACTGTCAATGAGAATAGACTTTGAGTCTTGAGTCCGCGCGTCCGGAGGTCTTGGACTTTAAATAGTAGAGTCTCGCAAATCTTCATACTAGATTGATGGAAACGTTTTGTCAGCTTCAAAATACTTCAGGAAGATTTCTCCAACAATCTCCCCCTTTTCGATGGTGACAAAACTTTCCTACAGATTTGGATAACTTTGACCTGCAAAACATTACTCAAGCAAATATTGATATCTCATAAAGATAAATGGCTTATTGATAACACTAGAATTTGCAACCACAAAAAATAGGTTAGTCTTGCATATAAGTAAAGCCATCCATAAGATATCAATAGTACTTAATATAAGCAATCTTGCATATGAGTAAAGCCATCTATAAGATATCAATAGTACTTAATATAAGCAGTCAATCTAAAATCCCAACTCTAGTCCACAGCCAGACACAAAAGTCAAGTCAAACATCAAAACAAATCAAAAGTTCAAGTTCAAGTTCAAAAAAGTTCGAGGTTCAAAGTTCAAATCACATCTCTCCCCCTTTTTGTCATCATAAAAAAAAGTTGAGATGGAATCAAGAATGCGTGGGAACACGAACAAGCTGGAAATCTCCCATTGACTGGACAATGCCTTCCAGCTTTGTCAACTCTTCCTTCAGTTGAGCCACCTCTTCACCCTTAGCATTTGCTTGAATCGAAGAGCAAGGGCTTGGATCGATCATTAAAAGCGAAGAAGCTTGACTTGCGGTCTGCAAATTTCGTACTTCACATCCCAGAGCATATATCTGACCCCGCATTTCTAAGAGAACATCAAGAATTCTGCGAAAATCTGCTAAATTATTAGTCTGCGTACTAGCTTCTGCACGATCAGATGGAGTAAAGGCAAATGATGGCAAATCAATATAGTCACGCAGATTGGGCGATGAAACATCATGTCCCTCTTCAGGAAATTGAGAAGCATAGATGTCCTCTCGGATCTCTTTGGCTAGAGAGCGGCCGACTCCTTCTTCGGTAGCGAGGATATGAGGACATTCCTCTTTTCTCACGATCTCCCCCTGTTTCCATGCCTTCAGGTGGAGAAGAGTGTTCCTCATGCTCTCCTTCCTCTTGATCCCCTCTTTCCTCTTCTTCTTCTTCTTCAATTCTTTCCTCCTCTGCATCTCTTTCTTCAACTTCTCTCTCCTCTGTTTCTTTCTCTTCTGCTTCCAAATCTTCTCTTTCTCCAATCCTCTGTTCTGTGTCTTTCTCTTGTCATTCCGTTGATTCTGGAACAGAACGACTAAGGTTCTTCAATGCCATTGCAGAAATGGTGATGTCTTCCTCATCTTCTTCATCCTCAACAATGAGAGCTCTTCTTTTCTTGGATGGAGCAACCATGGGCTCCTTCCTTTTTCTTTTTGCTGCCGAAGAGATTTGATGAGTTTTGACAGGGATTTTCTCCTTGAATTTCTCCAACGCCTTGTTGAGTTTCTTCGGACGCATTTTAGACATCATTTTCAGTCCCACTACCATTTGATCACAAATTTGAACACAGAGAATCCTGGGAGGCTGAACATTCAAATGTCTGAATAACTTTGTCACAAGAGCTGGATAAGGAAGTTGACCATTGTCCTTCACCACTACTCTATACATGTGGAATATAATAGTGTGAGGAGGAGAGAACTTTTTCCCAGCATTGATGGCATACATCAGCTTTGCCTCTGAGTTTGAAACATCAGTCTTTGAAATAGATTTTGGTCTGAGGCAATTGATCACAATCTTGTGAAGCAAAATGTTGAACGCACTCATCCTCAAGTAGGAAACATTTCCCTCTGTCCTTCTATCCTTAACAAGTTCCAATGTAGCACGAGCAATAGAGACATTGATAGGTTGATATCTCCCTCTCTCAACCCCAATCACATCAGCCAACATATCTACATCCACCACATAGTCCTGATCTTGGACACTAAAAGAGAATCTATTCGCATCTAAGAAACTGAGATTCGAATAGAAGTATGCAGTGAGTTCAGCATAGGCTTCTGTAGATTCCAGAACGGAATTGTTCAAGTTGAAGAAGACTGAAATTTTTCCCTCAAATTAACATTCACAGCGTCAAGGAAATCAAAATCCACACTTATAAGGTTTATGACCCCACGCTTCAACAACTTAGAGTATAGATGCTCGTGTTCCTCCGATCGAAACAAGTCTGTCCTTTTGCTCCGAATTTTTGCCGCAACAACCATTCTTGGTTGAAACTGACTGTACAACTTGTCATCATCATTCCCATCTGGCTGATTCAGCCCTCCAACATGTGGATCGATTGGAATATTTGCCATTGCCTCTTCTGCCGACCCAACAGGGGCAATTCCCAACCGTTCCATTGTGCGTAAAAAGAATGTTTCATTTTTGTACCCTTTGTCTTTCAGAAATTCGTCAATGTAGTTCAAAGGAGTTCCACCCCTTTTCAAAGCACAATAAAGCTTGTAGGTAAAAGAGGGCTTAAAAGTTCTTACGGGTTATGCATCTTCAATTATTTCTTCCTCTTCTCGACGAGCAACATCCTGTGGTCTAGATGGAGAAGATGGACGCTGCTGAGAATGTTGTGGGCTCTGCTGCTGACTAGGAGACTCTTTTTCCTCGGTGAGATCAAAGTGCGTAGGCCCCTCACGCATTTGCTACGGTCCCCTGTTCGCGATCCTCGAAGACTTCCTTTGAGACGACATCTTTCACAATCTTTGAAAGATTCCAAACTTGACTTTCCCAAGAAAGATGACAACTTTTCGAAGATTAAACAAGAGAAGAAGACGAAGTGGAAGATCGATGCTTTTAGGGTTTTTGGAGTTAAACGAAGAGGAACCGGTATATAGGTCGGTCGAAGAGAGGCATACAAAACGTCGTAATGGAAAGTAAAAAGATGCCCTTTTAAAAAATAACTGCCTTTTTCATAAAATTAGATAACTGACATTTAAAAATTAATTCCATTTTCGAAAAAGAAAGATTGCACTAATCACGGAAATTGAAAGTACCAAAAATCAATTATGGACAGGTGATCATACCTTTTCAAGATTTAATCTAAGAGAGAATAAAATATCTTACAATCAAAGATCTTGATTGTCTGAGTCTGAGAGTCTCTAGACTTTTACTTCTTCAAACCTCAAGATGTTGAGTCTGGAACGAATTATTTCAAATTGATTTTTCTCCAAATGCTTTGTAAATATATCCGCCAGTTGGTTCTTTGAGTTAACAAACTGAATTGAAATTTCTCCATTCTAAACATGATCTCTAGTGAAGTGATGTCGAATTTCTATATGTTTTGCACTTGAGTGAAGAATTGGATTCTTGGTGAGATTGATTGCGCTGGTGTTGTCGCAGTTAATCTCCGTGCATGAATCTTCAATTCCAAAGTCTCTTAGCTGTTGTTTTATCCACAGAATTTGCGAACAACAACTTCCAAGAGCTACATACTCTACTTCTGCTGTAGAAAGAGCCACTGTATTTTGCTTCCTTGAAAACCAAGACATTGTCCTGCTTCCAAGTAGTTAACAGGTACCTCGAGGTGCTCTTTCTATCAACTTTGCATCCGGCTAGATCTGCGTCTAAGTATCCAAGAAGAGTAAAGTCTCCCTTTTTAGGATACCAAAGACCAAGGCTTGAAGTTGATGCAATGTATTTGATAATACGCTTTGCAGCACTTAGATGAGATTCTTTAGGGTCTGCTTGAAATCTAACACAAATGCAAACACTAAAGAAAATGTCAGGTCTAAAAGTAATAAGATAAAGAAGTGAACCAATGATACTCATGTATAGTTTCTGGTCAACTTTCTTTCCTCCTTCATCTTTGTCTATCTTCAAAGAACTTGACATTGGTATATCAGTCTTTTTGCAATTTTCCAGTCCATACTTTTTGACAAGATCATTAGCATATTTTTCTTGATGAATAAAGGTTCCTTCCTTCAATTGTTTCACTTGAAGTCCAAGAAAGAAGGTTAGTTCACCCATCATGTTCATTTCAAATTCATCCTGCATAGACTTAGAGAATTTCTTGCACAAACTTTGATTAGAGGATCCAAAAATAATATCATCAACATATATTTGAACAAGCATAAAACTTTTGCTTTCTCTTTTGATAAACAGAGTAGTGTCTACTTTACCTTTGACAAAGCCGTTTTAAATTAAAATTTTACTCAGCCTGTCGTACCAAGCTCGAGGTGCTTGCTTTAAACCATATAAGGCCTTTTTCAGTCTAAATACTGAGTCTGGTTTCCTTGGGTCTTCAAACCCAGGTGGTTGTTCCACATAGACTTCCTCATGGATAATAAATTCATTCAGGAAAGCACTTTTGACGTCCATTTGGAATAACCTGAAATTCTTATAACAAGCAAAAGCAAGTAATAATCTAATTGCTTCTAACCTCGCTACTGGTGCGTAAATCTCATCATAGTCTATCCCTTCTTCTTGCGTATATCCCTTGGCCACGAGTCTTGCTTTGTTTCTTACGACCTTTCCTTTCTTGTCCATCTTGTTCCTGAAAACCCATTTAGCTCCAATAATAGATTTACATTTCAGTTTAGGAGTCAATTCCCAGACATCATTAATACCGAATTGCCTGAGTTCTTCTTGCATGGCTTCAATCCACTTTCATCAAATAAAGCTTCTTCTATGCTTTTGGGTTCTATTTGAAATAAGAGCCACAAAGCACTAGAATCTTCGCACCTTTTGGATCTTGTGCGAATTCCTTCATTAATGTCGCCTATAATAAGATCTTTGGGATGAGTGAACTTATGCTTCCAGTTACTGGTTGATTTGTCAGGTTGATGATTACTTTCTTCATTTGAATCTTCAACAATCATTTGATGTTGGTCTTTCGAAGTCTGAACTGCTTCTTGAGATTTAGACTTTGTAGAGTCTGGAGCAGGTTCAGATTCTTCAAGATGAGTCTAAATAGATTCATTTTGCATAGAATCTTGGAATTTGACATTCATTTATTCCTCCACAGATTGAGTCTTCTTGTTGTAGACTCTGTAGGCTTTGCTTGAGGTAGAATATCTAAGGAAGATGCCTTCGTCTGATTTTTCTTCAAACTTACCAACTCGATCATTTGCATTTTTCAATATAAAACATTTACGTCCAAACACATGAAAATATGAAACAATAGGCTTCTTTTCTTTGAATAACCCATAGGGGGTTTTTTCCAGAATAAGTCTTAGAAAAACTCTATTAATAATATAACATGCTGTAGAAACTGCTTCAGCCCAAAAATGTGAAAAGATGTTGCTTTCAATTAAAAGAGTTCTAGCCATTTCTTAAAGCGACATATTCTTTCTTTCCACAACTTTGTTTTGCTCTGGAGTATATGGAGAGGAGAACACATGCTGAAAACCAGATTCATCACAGAATTTTGTAAAATCTTGATTTTCAAGTTCACCTCCATGGTCTGTTCTTATACTTGAAATAACATACCATTTTTCATTTTGAATCTTTTTAGCAAACTTTTCAAAGTAAGAAAAGGTTTCAGACTTACTTGTCAGGAAATATACCCAAGTAAATCGTGAGTAGTCATCCACAATTACTAGGCAATATTTCTTACCTCCAGTGCTCTGAGTTCTGGTTGGTCCAAAGAGATCCATATGCAGAAGCTGCAGTACATGATTAATGGAAACTTGATTTATTAGTTTAAAGGAATTTCTTACCTGTTTTCCCAATACACATGGTGTACATAGATCAGACTTTTGGTATGACAGATTGGGTAGACCACGAACTAGCTTCTTTGCTGAAATTTTGGCTATTTGCTTCATATTGATGTGCCCAAGTTTTCTGTGCCATAAGTTCGCTTCGTCTTGAATTAAGATTAGACATTGCGATTCATCTGGTTTCACGTCCAAGAGGTAGATATTTCCATGTCTTCGACCCATGAATGACTAAGTAGAATCTTTACTGGTTCCTAAACATATTCCTTCTTGAAAGTTGATTTTGAAATTGGTATCGCACAGTTGACTAATACTGAGCAGATTGTAGTTGAGTCCTTCCACTAAGGAAACATTGCTAATTGTGAGGTTTCCAATCTTTACAGTTCCGAATCCCACAATTCTTCCTTTGCTGTTTCCTCCAAATGAGATTTTTCCACCATTTACTTGAATGAGCTTTATGAAGCAATTTGAATCTTCTGTCATATGTCTTGAGTATCTACTATCCAAATATCATTTTATCTTCTTCTTGATAGTGACCTGCATTTAAAAAAAAAAAACTCAAACTTTCTTTGGTACCCATATTTTCTTGGGTCCATTGGTGTTAGTATGATATGCGATTTTTGCCCATACTTTCTTAATAGGTTTCCAAACCATAGAACATTCTTTCTCAAAATGATCTGAACTATTGCACTTTGAACATCTGAGAGCATTGCGACCTACTGGTTTTTCAAAAGACCTTTTTAAAATGATTTTTGTAAGCATCTCTTGTGGGTCTTTACTTAATTTTTTCCTTCACTTTAGGAAAATCAATTAAAGGAATGGTTTCCACAATCATTCTCAAACTAGATTTATTGAAATAAGGTCTTTGTGCTGAAAGAATTTTCTCAAGTTTCTTAGATCCTATTGAAAATCTTTTGAAATATTTGATGTCATTTTTAAAAATACATTTTCTTTCGAAAGGTTGTCTTCTCTTTCTTTAAGAGTAGAAACATTCATGTCTAATCATTTCACATTTTCTTTCAAAACATTTTCCTGTTGTTTCAGTGCAAAATTTTCCTTTTTTAAGTTCGGAAATCCTTTTAAGAGAAGTCTTAAGACTAAAACACAACTCATCAATGTATTTAGAAACTTTAATAGGGATTTTAGAGTTACTCACCTCAAATTCACTGTCTCGAATCGAAGTCTGTCTCGGAGTTTGAATCGAATCCGATTGTGCCATCGACATATATTGGCATAATCATCATCACTTTCTTCACATTCTGTATCACTCCAAGTTTCTGCTTTAAGAGCTTTTCGATACTTTTCAGCTTTTCCTTTCTTCTTCCTCAGAAGAAGACAGTTGGGTCTGATGTGTCCATTTTTCTTACATTCAAAGCAGACTACATCTCTATTTGATTCATCATCCTTAACAGACTTAGTCTGTTGCTTTTGAAAACTTTGTTTCTTTGGATTGAATCTTCTTCCTTTTCTGTTCAGCTTTGAATCTTTTTATCATGAGAGCAAGCTCCTCATCATCCATATCGTCTTGAATCTGTAACATCATAATCATCATTGGATTTTAATGCAATGGATTTCTTACCTTTAGGATCTTCGTCTTCATTGATTCGTTCCACTTCATAAGACTGAAGAGTCACAACCAACTCATCAACAAATAGTGGCATAATTCTTTGTGTCTCCCTTGTTGAGGTATTTATGCGATTCCAATCCTTGGAGAGTTCACATAGTAGCTTGTTTACTTTCATGGGATCAGAAATTGGTTGACCTTGATTTTCAAGACCATTCACGATTTCTATAAAACGACTAAACATGTCAGTTATAGATTCTCCCGATTTCATTTTGAAGGCTTCGTATTGACCGAGGAGAATGTTGATTCTAAGTTTCTTTCACTGATCGATTCCTTCATAGGTAATATGTAATCTATCCCAAACTTCTTTCGCTGTAACACAAGAAGATATTCTGTTATATTCAGTAGGTGACAAAGCACAATATAAAGAATAAATTGCTTTTGCATCAAGAGCTTATCTCTTGGTTATCTCTTCCTGAGTCATTTCACTAGACTCAACAGCTTCTTTTCCTCTCTCTAAGACAGGTGCAGCATTAGGAATGATTCCTTTGTCTACAACGTCCCATTCTAGAAGATCCTTTAATCTTAGGAATGCCTTCATCTTGTTTTTCCATATGTTGTATTCATTTCCATCAAAGTAAGGCGGTCTGGTATTGTTTTGCCCTTCTACCAGCCCTAGAGCTAACATACTAGTCATGGATCTTTAACTCTAAAGTAAAACACTTCAAACAAAGTGAGTACACAGGCTCTAATACCAATTGAGATAGCTAGTATAAGCACCTAGAGGGGGGTGAATAAGTGTAAAAAATATTTTCTCGAGATAAGAGAGCAATACTAAGCAGACAATAGAAAGGAAGTTCTCCTTTCGTTAACAAAGCAAATTATGATCAAAGTAAAGCATAGAGTAGGGAAGAGAAAATGAACACAGAAATTATAGTGGTTCAGCTTATTCCAAGCCTACGTCCATTCTTCCGCACTGACAACCCACCGGCTGGATTTCACTATGAACAAAAGAGTTGTTACAGCAAGGCTCTCCCTTGATTCCACAGTGTAGATACTCTACCACACTTCCTCAAGGTTTCTCAAGAATATGGACTCTCTTTTGCATACAAGATTTCACTCAGAAAATGAATTGACTAAGAACAAAGAGCTTCAGACTTTGGAATTCTTCTATCACGCACACACTCGAACAACTGGAACGTCTTCCTTATATACTCCTTTATGCCATCATACCCGTTGGCACTTACCAAAGAAATTCTTCCAATCTTCCTGTTGGACAGAATCAATTATGAAGATCATTCGAGCTATTTAAGGAACATGTCGATAGCCCATCAATCATGCTCGCCCATACAATTAGGATCTCAGTTTCCATAAGTAGAACCTTCCAAGTATACTTCGTCAATCATCGGATCCTCAATCTTTGAATCAATAAAGGATTCCGTTATGTCATATCCAGCCAAGAGATCTTCTCCAAATGATAAGGTCAAATCCTTAACAAAACATCCAGTCCTTGATAGCCCTTCTTCGACGGATTAGAAATTGTCAATGAGAATAGACTTTGAGTCTTGAGTCTGGCAGTTCGGAGGTCTTCAGACTTTAAATAGTAGAGTCTGCAAATCTTCATACTAGACTAATGGAAACGTTTTGTCAGCTTCAAAATACTTCAGGAAGATTTCTCCAACACAGTAAACTGTCGCACAATGCCTACTTGCTCACTATTCAATCTAAAATTATGAGCAGTATACTCAAAACCATTATCAGACCTGAGCATTTTAATTTTCTTCCCATTCTGATTCTTAACTAAGGCTTTGAACTTCATAAACACATCAGCAACTTCAAACTTGGCTCGCATAAAATAAATCCAACTCATCATAGTCATGTCATCAGTGAAAATAATGAAATACCAGCTACCATTGAGAAATGATTCAGACATAGGTCCACATAAATTTGTATGGACTAATTGCAACTTCTCACATACTCTCCAGCCTCCTCCTTTGAAAGGAAATCTGGCTTGCTTGTCAAGAAGACAAGTTATGCACTATGGAAATTCCTCCTCCAAACTTGGTAAGTCATCTGCCAAGCTATTCCTTTGCATAAACATCATGTTCTTCCTGTAAACATGCCCAAGCCTTTTATGCCATAGCTCTGCATTTTCTTCTTTGCACTTTAAAGCCATTTGTTGCATCTCATGTGGCTTGAACATGAAGCTTTTGTCTCTCATTGGCATTCTCAACACTTTTTTGCTATATGCATTATCAATAAGACATCCCTTCCCTTCAAACTTCACCTTATAGCCCTTCTCAACTAATTGACCAACACTTAACAAATTCTGGTCAACTTTTGACACAAAGAGAACATCACTGATCAGCTTCACCTCATGATTTCCTTCAATAGCCACTGTACCATTCCCTTACATTTCAATATACCGTCCATTGCCAATTCTGACTTTGGACTTGACTAATCTGTCTAAACTCCTAAACAGCTTCAAATTGCCAATCATATGATTAGTACAGCCACTATCCTCCAGCCATGCATCATTCTCAACAAAAGAGCCAGAATAGGAAGCTACAAACAAATGTTCTTCCTCAATCTCATTCACTGCTACTTGTGCTTTTCCTATTTGCTGGTAATTTTTCTTTTTGCGGATCGCTTCCATGTGACCAAACTTGTGACACCTTCTGCACTTAACATCAGGCTTCCTCAAACATCTAAAAGACTGATGATTAGTTCCACCACAGTATTGACAAGGCTTCTTGTTCTTCTTCCATTTGCTAGACCCACTAGAATTTCCTTCTTTTCCTACAAACTTGGAGTCACCAGCATTTCCTTTGGACTAATTCCATTTCTTCCCTTTGCCTCCATCACTGGACTTCACTCTAGCTTGCAGCGCACCCTCTATAGGCTCTTCTCTTCTCATCAGTCTTCTATGCTCCTGTGCCTGCAAGGCATTTAACAATTCTACAAGGTTTATGTCAGCTAAGTCTCTTGTATTTTCCAAAGAAGCTATGGTGACTTCAAACTTCTCTAGAAGAGACATCAGGATCTTCTGAACCAGCCTTTCATCCTTCAAGTTAGTCCCTAAGACTCTGATTTTTTCATCTATCTCAATCAACCTATCAGAATATTCCTTCACTTGACTCTGAATCCTTCATCTGCTGTCTCTCAAACTCCCTTAAGAGATTCAGCACCTTCATGCTCCTTATCTTCTCATCTCCCTCGTATTTATCCTTCAAGAAATCTCATATTGCCTTTGCAGAATCACATTTCATGATCCTTGTGAAAATAGAGGGTGAGACAGCAGCATATAGGCAAGACTTTGCCTTGGCCTTCCTTGTGATTCTCTCTTTATGATACTTTATCTGATTCAAGGTTGGATTGTTTGGAAGTGGAGCAACCTCATAATCATTCTCCACTACCTCCCATAGATCATGACCCTCCAAGAATGCTGTCATCTTGACAGCCCAAGCTTGATAATTTTCCCCAGTAAAGACTAGAGCAACCATTGCAGAAAATCCACTCGATCCTGCCTCCATCAGCCTTTTTCTTTGCAGATTGGAAGCAATCTTCTCTCACTTACCCTCACTTCACAGTCCCTTAAGATCCCACAAAAGCTCTGATACCACTGTTATTGCTAATATAATCAACTAAAAACATAAACTTCTTTGTTACACTGAGAGAAAAGGAATGAAGCAAAACATTGAACTTCATACATTGTTAATAAAAAAAACTATCAAGTACAAGCTAAATAAGAACCTATTTTGAAACCGCACACAAACGTGCAAAACGTAACTGCACACAAACGTGCAAAACATAACTGCACACAAACGTCTTGTTCCACTTCCTAGAAAATAGCTAACAAACCAACTGCATAATAAATAAACTTGACTGAAAAAAAAAAAACAAAACAAAGAAAAACAACAGAACATTAGCAGCACTAAGACACATCTCCAACAAAGTCACTGTCGTGTGACCACTTTTAACAGCTCCACCCCTTCTGTGATTTCCTGCAAGTAAGTCCTCGTTAGCAGAAGTCCAAGAATAACCCCCTTCTATTCCATGTTTTTTTCTTTTTCAATCATCGTCCCCCTACATGTTCTTTTTGGATCTAATAAGCAGAACCAAGATTGGTTGGCTGCCGATTGTGCTGCACTTTTACATCCATGCAATGCTAAAAAAATCAAAAGCAGAAGTACATGATTGAATAATAAATGCAATACATACAACAGGCAAGGCGATGGATTTCCTGCGCATATTTCCCTTACAAAAAGCTTCATTGGATCCAATTTACTTCAATAAGCAGGCTGCCTGGGATGTTGTATGCAGGAAAGGTTAAAAAAACTTGTTTGCAGGACTGCCTCAGGTGTTGTGACTTAAGTTATACGAACGTAGGTGAAGCACAATGCAATAACGAAACTATTGATCTTAACTACTTTTTCAGGATCAAAACGCGAATGGACCCCATCATATTTGAAGCTTCCTTAACTAAAAACTAGTGAGCAAATTTCTTGACTAAACCAAAGCATAACGGTGTTGAACAGGATCAAATGGCTATCCAGTTGTGTCTATCTAATCTTTTTATTTGACTTGGGTTTAAACTCAGGATTAAACAATCATGTCCAGGTGTGTTGCCTGAGTTCTTGATCTATTCCCAGCATAGTTCTCTCTCTGGTACATCATAATACATGCTTACTAAGGTAGTCCTTGCTTGAAGAACTTTCCAAATTTCAACAACAACATAAAAAGTCAAAGTAAAAATCGTCTTGATCCTCAAGCAGGCTCATCCAACGCATCTACAAATCCATTCCATAAAGTATGAGACTATCTAGAAATCCATGCAACAGAATATGAGATAACCTTCTTAACAAAGCCTAGCTGTGTGAAACAACCTTAAGAAATGATTTAGTGCTGGATAAGATATGTTTTAGCCCAACGTGTAATAGTGCATTGCAAGCAAGCATATGCTCTGAATGTTCTTTGTATTTTCCTCCAAATAACAGAGTGGGTCGAATTTTCTAATTTAAAAAAGAACAGCATCAGCAACCAGAGACTATTTCTTTCATGAATGTAAAAGCAAATATTCCTAAGACATGGAGATTGACCCTTTCAACAACATTTACAGATACAATATTGTGTCAGTCCTCAAACAAGTTGAGCTTGAAACGGTGTTAGATAGCGATTTTGTATAACAAACATGGTCAGATCCGATCACTTGATATTCCTTTCAAGACTTGGCCCTCCATGGATTTAGTACAGGTTTTCACACCACTTCATGAAGGTTGGTGTTCATTTCTTAATCTGAGGAACAGGAAATTAATGGACATGTGCTTCTAGTTGTTGTGGAATGATTCATCCTTTGTGTTTAAAACTAAACATGCATGACATTTGAAGATTTGCAAATTTTATGCTGCCTATCACGCGGAGGCACTGCACTGGGTCAACCAATCTTCATCCTTGAATAGAGCAGTTGTTGCCGTGCCTCATCAGGTAGATTACCTTGAGAGAGCTTAATTAGACTTATTAATATATTCTGCTGGACTTACCTTTAACAAAAAACTTAAGCCAACAAGTTTAGGATCATCTAAATATGTTAAATGCTCTTTGTCACGACATTTATCAGACGTGGAACCATTTCACTAGTTCTCTGAATGTGCACCTCAAAATTTCAATCTAATTCTTTATGCATCTTAAGGTTGAGCGATCTGATCATTAACTGTTTTTTTTATTTAATGTAGTCTCTAATATAAACAATAATTCATCTCAATGGTCATTGAGCAATAAAATATCATATTCTAAACCACTCCCTCCCTCTCCTTCTTTTGAGGAAAGTTCAATATGGAAAGGTCAAAATAAGTGGGCGACAGAGACTCGCGATAGCCAAATTGGAGTCCCCTCTAATATTTTATACGGAGCAGGTGTTCAGTGGAGAATGGAGAGCGCTTAAGCCATAGAACTTTCCATACTTCAAAAGCAGAGGACAATTATCTCATAAATTTCAGTATCGACAACGGTTCAGATGTGAAAGCTCACAGCAGAGGTACAAGTTATAAAGTCGCCATCATCTAAACAGACATTTTCCATGATATACTAGGAAGTATTGCTGACCCAGGCCGTAGCAGAGCTGACCGCAGCAGCGGTTCCTGTTTATTTGCTATTTCTTCATCAGAATTCCAAGAGAATTCAGCAGTTTGCAAGATTCACCAGTGTAAATAAGTTGAACAGTCCATCCTCAAGTAATGGGTCTTGTAAGCGCTAGATGATTAAGGTGCCGTGCATGAAACTAAAACTTTCTGTTCATTAGGTCGCAAAGCAGTGGCAGCTTGCGACAAAAGTATCTTATTTCAACCTCCCCATAAACCATTCTTGGAAAGAAGAATGAGTTATACACGAGCATCATTTGACAAGTAAGGCCTCTAAAGGAAGGTTATTTATTTAGGTGTACATGGTTATGAACTTTGGTGTCTGGTATGGCAAATCAAATGAAGTCTCCTAATTATAAATTAGCAGGGTATATTATCAGCCTGAAATTTTACCTGGTGAAGATAGGTGTGCAAAGCCATAGCCTGTCGATTCAATCTTTCTTCAGGTAGGTAAGGGTTTGAAGAAACGGTACGTGATTGATGACGCCCTGCTGCATTGATGCTCAAGAGTTGAAATGGTGAAGAAGAAATAATCAAATGTTTGCAATAATTTGAGTTTACCACTTCCGTATCAGATGAATATGAATTCTTTAAGTTGGAGAAGAGGAAATCAACGCAGTTGTTGGGGAACGTTGCTCCTGGACTTGAGGAGGAGAAGCGAAAGAAGTAACTATTAAAGACTTGGCAAACTGCAGAGCACTTTTGTTGAATATTCTGAATTAAGCACTGTCATCTATGAATAGACAGCATGTTCCCATGCAGGACACCTCACTCCTCCCTGAAGCAATTATTCTTCTGAACTCGAGATCAGAGCCCAATTTCCTGTCCAACGATGAAGTGTCTTCCGATTAGCTTTCTCATCTTGGCTTTGGCAACTGCCACTGCTTTTGCTTATGACCCGAGTCCTCTTCAGGACATATGCGTGGCCACCAATGACCTCAACTCTGGAGGTTGGTCCGCAATTCTTGCACTATTCATGTCTTTCAATTCTGGCTTAGGACGCCGAAGCGATTAACACGAACTATGTTTCTTATGCAGTATTCGTGAATGGAAAGTTCTGCAAGGACCCGAACCAAGCCACGGCTGATGATTTCCTCTTCAAGGGGTTCAGGATTCCTAGAAACACATCGAACCTGCTCGGATCAAAAGTCACACCAGCTTTCGTTGACCAATTTCCAGGGCTCAACACTCTTGGAATATCCATGGCTCGCATCGACTTCGCTCCCGGTGGCCTAAATCCTCCCCACACTCACCCACGTGGAACTGAGGTTCTAGTCGTGGTGGAGGGTACGCTGCTTGTTGGCTTCGTTACATCCAACCAATTAAACAACACTCTTTTCACCAAAGTTCTGTACAAGGGGGACGTGTTTGTGTTCCCTATCGGTCTCATTCACTTCCAGTTGAATATCGGAAACACGTACGCATTGGCCTTTGCCGGTCTTAGCAGCCAGAACCCAGGACTCATTACCATCGCTAATGCTGTCTTTGGAGCGAAGCCACCCATTTCTGCTGATGTTCTCACTAAGGCCTTCCAAGTCGACAAAAAGGTGGTTGACTACCTCCAGGCACAATTTTGGTACGACAACAACTAAACGGAATGTATGGCCAAAAATAAAAGAAAGATTAAATAGAATAAAAGGTCTCTTAGAACAATAATTACTTGAGCATACGGTATATCAAGGCATACTTATGTACCTCATGTATGACCGGTTTGTAATAAAAGATAGTTCTTTATAATCATCTCTCTCTCTCTCTCTCTCTCTCCCTCTCTGTAGTGATGACATTTGCATTATTTAGAAATTGGAAATTTATCATCTAAAATAATGTGATTGCCAGATCAAAGTCCTGATGCTCTCGTAACTGTATCACAAAAAAGAAACAACTGCCGATTTCCAATTGTCTTCAAATTGCGTCAAGAGAGTGTTTGGAAAAAACATCAGTGATCACTCACATATACAGCCCTAGGAATCGAAATAGCTGGCAAGGTGTCCATCACTATCCAGGAAAGCAAAGTTCCAGAACAACTTTCCTGCTCAGCATGCTAAATCTGGTCTTGGTTAGTGATTTCCACTAATAATAGCAGCTTGACAAATTAATGTTAATGCGAAAACTCAACTTAAAGCTATTCGAGTGAGAAGATTTTAATTTTTTTTCTTTTTTCTTTTGACTTTAGTATGAAAGTAGCTAAAAAGATGTGTTCTACAGTGGCCTCTCATTGACAGTAGAAAATTTCAAATCCTGGATGAAGCCTAATCTAAACCTGCGCGAGTCAGCTGCATTCGTTTTCCCCTAGAATGACTTGTCACATGATATTTCTCTAAACATGTTGCGTGTCATTCGAATTCATATTGAGGGGTATGCATGCTTTTAGGACACGACAAAACCGTGAATGAGATATGTTGACATCACCCTTTCTTGATGATATCAAACTTACAACTTCATTAGAATACAAATGGCCACAGGAGAAATATGGGGATGATGGATGCTTTACTTATTTAACCTATTTTTCTAGTAAGTAAAGTGAAGATGAGAGCAAACAAAGGTGTAACTTTCTTATATTAACGATGGCACCGTTAATCCTCAACGAAGCCATGTCTTATAAGCTCCAGAAGCTACTGTAATATCCGTAAATTTAAACACACTGGAACTAAAACTTTCTTTCCATGACACGGCAGAGAAGTGGCAGCTTGAGAGAAGAACGTTGTCTTGTTCCCTACCATCCATGAACCGTGATTGGGAAAAATAAGTCAGAAAAAAAAATCACCTGATGAATGAGGCACCTACGGCATTAAATGATCAAAACAGCGGTGATAATCTCACTGTTTACACAGGATTACTTATTTTATCAATCTTCGTGCAAGGAAAGAGTGCATTGCAACTAAGGAAATGTTAAGAACTTTGGTATTTGGTACCAAACATGGGGATATTGAGAACAAGATTAATTTCAGGACGAAGATAGATATGGATATAGTTTTCCCATTTGCAACCTAGATAACCAATTCAATCTTTTCAAAACATCAGATTGTTGAAGAAGAAATGACCCATTCTTGATCTTTGCCGCTTCGAGATGATGCAAGAGAGTCTTGTTTTTGTATAAGAAAAAGGAAGTGAAACAGAACAAGGATGAGGAAGTTATCGAAGACCACTTCCATATCAGATGATGGGCCTTGTTCTAGCTGGAGGAGAGGAAATCCAACAAATCACCAAGCCATCATAGTTGTTGTGGAACAGCTCATCCGTGGAGTTGAGAAGAGGAAAAGAGATTCGACTTCTGAAGACTTATTAATCTACAGGGCAACTTGCTAAATAAACTATATCTCGAAATATTGCACCCTTAATCCACAAGCAAGCCATGTCTTGTCTTATAATCTCTGGAAGCGGCCGCAATATCATTAGATGCTCATAAACAAAGTGGAACTAAAACCTTCTTTTCATTAGGCTGCTGAGAAGTGGCGGCTTGGGAGAACAGTATCTCATTCCCTACCTTCCAGGAACCATGCCCGGGAAAAAGAAAAACTCACGTGTGTATTAAATAACAAACAAGAAATTTGCTGCACTAAATGATCAAACATCCGCGATGAGCTTATTGTATATAATTACTAAAGTCATCCAACTTTTGTGCAACAAAAGAGTGCATTTCTGCCAAATGTTAAAAAGTTGGGTGCATTATGTTTTTTTCACTATGAACTTATTCTGTTATACACAAGAATGGCCTCCAAATCTGTGGGGGTTTGCTATCAGAAAATTAAACATAAGTACATGACTAAGTGAATAAAATTTAATATAAACTGCAAGATTATAGGAAAAAATATGTGGAGAAAAGACAGTAAATCCTCACAATAACAGCTAACAAAGTCCATCGCGCAAGAGAGGAGCATAAACACCTACGATTTTCATTACTTCCCTTGATTAATAAGCAGTAACATAATCAGCAAATGACTTGCATGGTTACAAAACTCATGTACCATGCTCGGTCATAAATCTATATAATCGAAATAACTACATGAACTTTATAGCTCTATATCTCGCACGATCACTTATTATTCCTCCTTTAGGTATAAGCTGATGCTCCCATCTCTAGTTGTTCTTCTCCAGGGTCTCAACAAGAGACTTGATCTTCTCATCAGTCAATGGCTTCTCAATGCACTCATCCAGACCCGCCGCCATGAAAGCTGCCTTATCTGCTTCGGCATTCCGTGAAGTCAGACCCACAATCATGCTCCTCACCCCTTTCGCTCGCAGCTCCCTCGTCACCTTCACATGCAAATACGAGAAAGAAATCGTACACTTTATGTGAAATTGATATTCTTCATATATATACACGTCGAATAAAAGATAGAATGTATAGTTAATTAGTTTTTACTTCAAGGCCATCCATGAGGGACGAATCAATGTCCATGAGAATAATATCAAAAGATGAACCAGAAAGGTGAAGATCCAAGTCTTCCTTGTCTGTGGCCATTTCAGTCTGGACTTCTTCCGCTACTTCGAGCTTGCTAAAAAGCGTCTCATGGACTCTACACTCAAGCACATCATCACCCACAATCAACACTCTCATCAATCCAGAATTATCACTGCCATTGTCGTGTCCATTATCGATCCCAGTGCTGGAGCTCGCCATTGACTCGTGTCGTTGGAGCACCTAATAATAAGAAAAATGGAGTAAAAATATAAGATAGGGATCATGAACATGCATGAAGATTTTCATGATATAACAGATGAAGCTCTCTAATGCAGTGCTTTTACCTTTGTGAAAGGGGAGATACCAAAGGCGAAATCAAAATGGAGAGAAAGCTGTAATCGATGCCATTTCGACATTGGAATCAGGTGTATATATAGTGAAAAGAGGACATACTAAAGTTGGATTTATTACATGATCCAACGAGCGGATTCCCGACACTATTGATGGCATGATCAAGAAGAACACACACCATAGATGAATAACTTGAGAGTCAAATATTTGACCCATCATGCCAAACAAGTTGTACTAGTAGTTGGCCCTCTGTTTTGGGCTTGTGAGCTGTTTTACTCTCATTCACTCCCTCGCTGATCTTCCAATTTCTACTTTATGGCATTTATTCGTAACCTTTGTTGGTCAAACAGTCCTGATTAACGTAGGACGCCAGTGGTGATCCCGCGGAAGTTTCCACGATTAGGACGGCACGTGGCCATCTTGGCGACGGGATAACACTGAGGAGAACATAAACTCAGATTAAAATGTTCTTTTTCCAAGTTAGAACAGCACAAATCACCGTAGCAACGAAGATAAACAAAAACGAAAGAGACTCCTTGCTTTAGGTTTCGACTAAGCAATGCACCGTGGGAGTCTTTGCTGATCCATGCAGTCCGTCGATGGTAGGAATATCTACGACAAACCTGAACTTCCCTTGCTGCCCCGATGGTCACGCTGTCATCATTAACTCGACTAGGTAAATACATCTCGTTTCGTATTGGGCAGTTCTATTCGAGCACACAATGAGTATAGAACTAAAGGGGCTAATAGTAAAATGAGCACTCAACTTGGTTGTGATGATACAATATGGGATTACCAGGTTTGATAATTTCCATGTCAGCACCTAATTGCCAATGTCTACCTTAATGTATGAGACCTCAAAGGGGTTACATGGCCGTAGGCTTGATTGATGGGCAGGCCTCGATGGGCTTGGGCTAGTCCTTTTGAGTATATAGTCCAAATGCTCATGCCTAGATAGCCTAGACATTGCGTCGGAACAAAGGCCCTACTGCCAATTCGCCCGTGATTATAAAAGTCATTAATTTTTTTATTTATGAAAAAATTGAAAGGGCCTAGGTGAGGCTGGGAAGGGAGCAATCGGCGCAGACCCATTCATATAAAAAAAAAATCAATAAAGGATTGACTCTCCCGACCGGTCGAAGGTCATCGTTCAAGCCGCCCATTAGATGCGCATGCCTAGCGGGCGATTCAGCTTCGGCCCATGATCACGTGTGCTTCATTTGTTTTCTTCTACTGTGTGGCCCGTTACGGCCCGTTTTCTTTTTGGGCCTCAGCAGATGATGAAGAAGAAGCTAACTGTGCTTGGAACGAGTCCTTTTTCCTAGAATCCGAATTGATTAGAGCATCTATTTTTAAATTTTGTTAGCTGTTTGTAGGAAGAATTGACAGACCAAAGTTCATGAGCCGTTTAGTTCAAACTAATTTAAGTTTCGTCCTTGGTAACTGATGCAAGATTGGCCCAAAAGCGGTCCTCCACTCCAAATTAGTTCTCAAGTCAATCCAATTCATTCATTCCATAGTCAAACTAGTCCGTCCTTTGTCCTGTCATCCATTTGATCTATATCGACGACTGGTTTGACAAGCAAATGCAACAAGCTAATTTGACCTCGAAAAAAAAAAAAGGGATTAAAACTCGAAGGTTCTCCATTAAGAGGACATATAACCAAATAGTTCATACATAGATATTAAGAACACTTCGTCAGGACCCATTCATCAATCGTGGGAATTGCACAAAGTCCTCTTTGATAACTTCAGACAGACCATAAGACAATGCTCTGCATCAAGAAAATGATTAAAACAAAAACAAAAGCCTCTCGGACAGCTTTGAATTGATAAATTTCTTCAGACCAGAAGAGAATCAAGGGCCAATATGGTGCTGAGGTGGGTACATGTATTCGGCAGACCCCTTCATGATGGATTGGACGATCAATCTGTTCGCCTTCTGTGATGGGTGAAATGGATCCCAAAACATACTGGTCTCGATCAAGGCACAAGTTGATGCAATGGTACATAGCCCAATCCCATTGTAAGGCCCTTGGCCACAGCATGCCACTTCAGATGTCACAAACCATACACCAATATAATATCATCAAATCATTACTTATGTGTAAATTATGATATATTGTTAGTCAACATAGTATGACCATATTATGATTTCTTTTAAATTTTGGCTTTGAATCTGCATAGTGGTGGCATGAAAACTTTATTTTGCATTGTAGCAATTCATGAGATAAGTGGAATAATGCCTTTCCCTCCCTATCAAAAGTCTATCTTGTTATAATTAACAGCTTCAAAGCCAAAATATGGTGATCTCTAATTGCCACCAATTTAGGTAAGCTGTTGTGATCAATGCCAAAACATATGACATATCAATATGGAGGATATGTATGTATTTGGCATATTAGTTTGTGAATGTATGATTAAAATTACCATAGGCCTGAGGGTTGCTGATGAAGTCACGATGCATGAGATCGGTATTGGCGGCTATAAACACGGGAGAGCCGTACTCCTGGTTGAGCCCTTGGAGCATTTGGGTAAGCTGAGGGTTGAAGAGCAAAGCAGCCTCCTGGAGCTCCGGCGCGCATTGCCCTTCCTTGCCCCGCAGTGCTAGCTCCGCCGGGGCACAACCCATCGGCCCCGTCCCCATCACTAGCACCCTCCTCGCCCCGAGCTCATACACGCCTCTGCAATAACATAATTGCCATAAAAACATTAACCTTCATTGATGAACAAAAATGTGAAGGGTTATGTCCTCTTTTATATCTTTTATGCCTATATTTGGTAAAAATAGATTGTACTGTACAACGTTTTCTCAGCTAGTTATGGCTTTGGCTTGGTGGGTTGAAGGGTAGCTGGTGGTTGGGTCAAGTATCAAATTCAATTTTTTTTTATTTGTTTGCAAGCAGGACATAGTTTCTTCATGTAATCAGAGAATTATAGCTTTTAATATGTTTGGTTGAACACATTAGATAGTTATTAGACATGTCTTTAATTATGTGGGACCAAGTGTCTTGAAGATATAGGCAAAATTAGATGTTTAAATAAGTTAATTAATCCCTATTTAGTTAGGTCCCCCACCATAAATTAATACTCGAGTAAAATTTTTCTAACAATGCTCCAGAAAAAGGCACGGAGAAAAAGCTACTGCTGAACTCGCAAGTTATGACAAGAAAGGTTAGACAATGCGACGTCACATGAAAAGAGACTTATCAACAATATCCAAAGGAAGCCAAAAGGGGTCAAATTCGATTACCCTGAGGAGTTTCCAGTACTCAGAGATGAGGAACTTGACGTAGTTGGGGATCGCGAATTGGTGCGACCGGGCTAAGGCACCAGGAAGTAGTTGTTCACGAAGTCGTTCCCTCCGACGGTGATGAGCACAAGCGCTTGGTTCACCAGCTGTTGAGTTCTCTCAGATCCTACCAGAGTATTCACTCTCTTTTGGTATTCCTCAAAGCACTCAAATTGCGTATGCATCCTTAAAATGTTCATCTGCCCAAATATATACACTTCATTTCTTCACAAGACATTTATATACAATAGATCAGTAGCTGAAAGAGATATGAGTGATGACAATCGCCTGTTGGGTGTGAGATATTAGTTTCTATGTCATACAAAGGTCGACATCAATACATGCATCGTGCGCATAATCAGCTCCTAATCACCCAGACAGTGCATATCCACGATATTTTCCGGGTTTATGAGACTGAGGACAAAAAGATATCATTACATTGTAACGTTAATAGCAGCAACTAGCAATTATACGACGTCCGCACCGGGGCCTTACATTTTAGATGCAAGCGTCGATGAGTAGGCTGAATATTACTCTTCACTTGTTGACTTAATCGAGTCGACGAAGAGCTCTTATGTTATATGCTGATTCATTGTTCATAAATATCGTTCATTCTAGAGGAAGCTTAGAACAGGTGATGCTTACGAATTGCGTTCCGGTGTCGTTGAGAATTCCGATTCCAGCAGAAGCGAAACTAGCACCAACTAGTAACTTCTGTCCCGCTCCGGGGTACGGCAAAGTCAACTCCGAACCCAATTGCTGACCTGAGTAAATCACATTTTAGCTGATGAACCGGGCCTCATTTGCATCATGATGGAAACTGAAGCGCACTGTAACATGCGAAAATGGAAAACCCTACTGATGAAGTCCGGAATGATGAACCCATTGGAGAACCGGCCGTTGGGCCGGCCAGTCGGGTAATCGATGCCGTAGGGGAGCAAGTCTGCACGGGCTGTGGTCGCCAAGTAGTTGTTGTTGCCATTGTCGACAAGTGAGTTGCCAAACACGAAGAACGCTCGAGCTGCCTCCGCAGGCGGGCATAGGAAAGTTCCCATCTTCGCTGCGACTAAACCGATCACGACAAGGACGGTCGCCGGAGATGAATGCAGAAATCTAGCCATGGTCATAGGGGAGAGAGAGAGAGATAGAGAGAGACTGCTGAGTTCCGGGTTTGCTATATAAGTGAGATGCTCACTTGGGTACGTGACTGCAATAATCAAACAGGCTACGTTCTCTGGAGCAAGTAGTTGCATGCAGTGCCAACGGTGACCACTTCTAGCTTTTTGTCCAGAAAAAAATAAAGAAGAATAGAAGCTGGCTAATTCATTTATATATCTCAAGATCCGTCGATTTAATTTCACATAGGCAGCTGGCTAATTCATCGCTCTCGGCATGCTTGCGTCAGTATTCTATTTCCCTAGGTTGCAAGAGTATGAAATGAGCTGAGATGATTGATTTATTGCGCAATATATCATCTAAAGTTGACATGGTGATGCGTATAAAAGGAAAATTACTAAAGAAGTCTTAAATATATTGTAATTATATCAATTTAATCATAGATCTTTTTTTTTCTCAATTAAGTCCTAAACATTTTATATTTACATCAATTCACTCCATCCGGCCAATTTTGGCCAATCACCCGACATTGGATGTTGGCTATTTCGTTTGGTTCGGCTTTGATGTGAATAATTTTTAAAATGCAAATTTTGGGTGAATTTCTTTATTTTTATTTATTTTCTTTTCTTTTTTTTCTTTTTTTTTAAAATTTGCTTTGAAATGCAACTTTGGGCTCCCGTTTGTAAAATTTGCATTTGCAAATGACTTTTATTAAATTAAAGCCAAAAAAAGCTTGGCCATGGTTGGGTGGGGCACGACCTCACTGGATTTGGTGAAGTCGTGCCTCGCCAGAGGGTGCAAGGGCAACCTTGCCTAGCCATGGCTAGGTTTGCATGAGCTAGCAGTGTCCCTCGTTGTCCCTACCTTTGGTTGGTCGTCTCGACGACCAGCCGGAGGAAAAAGGAAGTGAAAAATTAAAAAAAAAAATTGACAAAATAAATAAATTAATTAGAACAAAAATATTAATATTATTAAAAATTATTCACGTCAACTCTAGTGACACCACATAGAACGACCAACATTGATGCTGGCATTAGTCAACCAAAATTGATCGAATTGACTAAATTGACGGAAATACAAAAGATTTAGAACTTAATCAACAAAACAAAAAAATTTAAGACTAAATTAACACAATTTTCATTATATATAAATATACATTTAAGATGTGCAGGCTTGCATTAGCATTAATATTCTGAAACCTTGAAACGATTTACTAGGGATAAAAGCCTATCCATCCCATCAATATACTTCCAGTTCTGCCTTGTGTTGTATAAGTGGGTCATGCGTCAACTAGCGCTATAGCCCTAGTAATAATCTCTGTTGTCGGTCGATTTTAGTGTGAAGTAGTTGGATCGATGTCAAATGTCTCAAGCTATATGTCAAATCTCACCTACGCAATAAATCATGCACAATCATAGGATACGATGAAAGCGGCTTTTATATATTGAAAAGTCAATGTCTACTCATTGAATTTTTGGTTTGGCTACATAAATCACACATGAACTTTCGCATCTTTACTTGCCCCATATAATTAAAGTCGAATTATTATTCAAAGAGAATGTATGTCAACATAAAACTGAGAGGTTTATTTTCTTTTTTCTTTTTTTTTTTTTTTTGAGGAGGGGGTTTGGGGTTAAAGAAAGAATAAGGGTGCGTTTGTTTGCGTTTTCTGTTTTAAAAATTGTTTTAGGGAACGAAAAAAAAAAAAAAGTGTTTTTGTTCCTAGGAACAATTTCGAACAAAAAAACGAGTTTGGTAAACTTGTTAGGGAACAAAAAATAAATAAAAACACGTTTGGTAAATTTGTATAATTTTTTTATTTCTTTTATTATTTTCTATTTTTTCTTATTTTCCTTTTTTTCTTCTTTTGGCCGGTCGCCGGCCTCGGCCATGGCCGGCGACCGATCGACGAGGGCCGGCGGCCTCGCCCGGGCACGGCGAGGCTCGCGGCCCGGCGAGGCCGACCCTCGCCCGGCTACGGCGAGGCTCGGCCTCGCCGGGGCCGGCGAGCCTCGCCGTGCCGGGCGAGGGCCGCCGGCCCCCGTCGGCGATCGCCGCCGGCCATGGCCGAGGCCGGCGACCGCCAAAAGAAAGGAAAGAAAATAAGAAGAAAAAAAGAAAAATAAAAAGTGTTTCTAAGTTTTGTTTACATTTAAGATGTACAGGCTTGCATTAGCATTAATATTCTGAAACCTTGAAACGATTTACTAGGGATAAAAGCCTATCCATCCCATCAATATACTTCCAGTTCTGCCTTGTGTTGTATAAGTGGGTCATGCGTCAACTAGCGCTATAGCCCTAGTAATAATCTTTGTTGTCGGTTGATTTAGTGTGAAGTAGTTGGATCGATGTCAAACGTCTCATGCTATATCAATGTCAAATGTCTCAAGCTATATGTCAAATCTCACCTACGTAAGAAATCAAGCACAATCATAGGATACGATGAAAGCGGCTTTTATATATTGAAAAGTCAATGTCTAGTCATTGAATTTTTGGATTGGCTACATAAATCACACATGAACTTTTGTATCTTACTTGCCCCATATAATTAAAGTCGAATTATTATTCAAAGAGAATGTATGTCAACATAAAACTGAGAGGTTTATTTCTATTCTTTTTCTTTTTTTTTTTTTTTTTTTTTTGAGGAGGGGGTTTGGGGTTAAAGAAAGAATAAGAGGTTTACAAGAGGTAATCAATTCATTAAAGGGACACAACTCGATAAATACGGGGGACTAGGGTTTTTGTGCAGGTTCACCTGCTTCTTAGTGATTAAGAAACCACGAACATCAACATCTTCTTCCTCTTTCAAGCAGTCTCTCAAAGTTAATTTGTAGTACTATTTGTCGTCTAATTTATCTTTGGATAATGATACAGGTAATCCTGCCCTTTTTCTGCATGTTCGATATCACTTATAAATCGAAATTCAGTTCCCATCCCCAACAAATCGAAATTCAGCTGCCACCAGCGTTGAACCGAAACTCAACCACCGCCACTACAAACACCATTAACTCAATAGCCGCCGCCATGCTTCTCTCTCTCGCTCTAGGGTTGATCTCCATCGATAGAAGTTGCCTCCTGCGGTTGAGGTGCACGATCTCATATTCGAGGCTGCACGTCTCGTATTTGAGGTCACGAGACTCGGACTTGCGACCTAGATACGGAGCTTGAGCGCCTTCACAAATTGATTATGGATAGGTTTATGAATTCTCGAGTTCTTTAGGGTTTTGAAAAGAGAGATTTAATGGCAATGCGTTGGAACCCAACATGGAATGGGAAAAAAATTGAGGTGTTTTGCATTGTTAATTACAAACAAGGATCAAATTTAAGAGTGGCACCAACTCCTCTTACAATTCCTTACAACACGAACTATTTTTACAGGTGGATATTGCTGCATTCATGAAGTTTCACTTATATCATTTCCGTGAACTGAAAACAGCTCATTGATCTCGGTTGGAAACACAGTCCTAGTTTCCATATTGGATCTAAAAGGCATCACGATGCAATTTTTTAAAGCAAATTACACGCTGGCTTTCATGGTCTACCATGGCATTAAGTGTCACCAGCTACTGTGGAAATAATCCCCAGCTAAACTATTGACTATAGGTTAAGCAATAAATGAGTTCCCTCTCTGTTTTGTGTTACGCATTCTGGATATTGTCTTAATAAGAAGTCATTTTTTGTGATGGATACTATAGAAGTTCTTTCGAAAAAGTTGTAGGGCGTAAATTTCATGTTCATCATTTATTGATATGCGATTGACTTCATATTGACAGGAATTGAGAAAATAAGATCTCACAAATTGGTAATGACGACAGTGTTACAAGGGTGTTTTGGGGGTTTGGCCTCCATGAGTAGAAATTATTATGAAACTAGAGATTCATAACTCAAATGTGGAAGTTTGCAAAGGATTTATATTTATATAAGTATCATGGTCGATCGACCATACCACGTCAGTTATATAACCAATATACAAGATGTATTTTCCATCCATTCGACCTACTAGGGTAAGAAAGAGAGGTCACACATGATCGACATCAATGAGCAATCTCAAGAGCTTGATATGCTTCTCAAGAATAATATGTAGCCCATTAAATATATACCTCGCCGATAGCTGATGTTGTGTGACAAACGGTGTTTATCAAATCACACACGGTCTAACCCTCCAAAATCTTTTAGGTTCAGCAACTACTCTCTCACAGCTCTCATGCTGACTTGCAGCACTTGCAGCTGAACTTAATTTCAGCTAGGATTAATCTGTATTAACAATGAATCTCCCCCCTTGCCTCTTTGGGAGCCATTATGATGTATGGAGTAATTGCTGTGTTTCATCATGTTTATCATATGGCCAGGGCTTTCGTACTTGAAGAGACTTGGACCTAAGAACCCTTAATTACTCCTCTAGTAAGCACTCCTAACTGGGCATCACTCGTGGACCACCCCAAGCCAATTACTTTACCTACATAACTTTCCTTTGTTAGCGTGACTTAGCTGGAGAATTAAGCATTTGAACAAACACCCTTACCAATTGATGATGTCCCATTGAATTGCTAGGTATAAAATTGAGCTACTTTCCAGGCTCTCATTAATTGCCTCCGATTGGAGAAGACTTCTAGGAAGCCATGCATGAGAACCATATCTACGTGACAAATTGATATGTAATTGATCATGTGTTGGTCGTCTGAGTTATTAAGTGATATAGAACATATGGATTGAGTCGAATCTACACCGTTCAAAATTGTGAGTCTTGCTAGATCTGATAATTTTGATTTATTTGAATACATATATTAAGTTCATAAAGTAATTTCGCATCATGGAAGTGCAAAATTTTCAGAAATTCATCTTCAAAAAGCTTAGCCAATAACATCTCATTATGGTCATTTTGTTGTAAATCGTACATGAAGCGTTGCAATAGTATACAAAACCTTAAAAAAGTTTTTAACAAATGGTTGAGGTTTACTATATTTTGCGATCCAAATCTGTCAATGTCCATGCCATTTGGTTCATAGACATGGAGAACATATGACAATTGAGGTTGATGGAAAAATAATTATTCAAAGTACACTTGGCAAACAGCAGGTTTGGCTGGGTTCGAATCCAGGCCATTAGGGTCGTTTCAAATGCGTTGAGATTTGATCACTAGATATTGGACCTACTTAAATCAAGTTAACCTGTTTTTATCCCATTCTTTTTCTTTAGATGGACCATATTTTCAGGATATTTTTTTTTACCTTGAACATGGCTGTACACACCACCTATCACTTTGGATTTACCGCATTATCCCTTGCAAATCCCACTTCAGCAATGAAATTGATGTCAAATCTGGGGCTCTCTTGATTTACGCTTATTTTTTGCCTTTCTTGTTTTCCATTTGGGCCAAAACTCGTGACTCTTTTTTGCAAATAATAATAATAATAATAATAATAATAATAATAATAATAATAATAATAATAATAATAATAATAATAATAATAATAATAATAATAATAATAATAATAATAATAATAATAATAAAATTATTTAACAGGTAACCAACTGTATGATGTTAGGAAATCATTATTTTTTTTATAACCTATGCACAAGTAAGAATGAAGAAAATTATCCACTAGTTTTATTGAATGCATTTGTTTTAGTAAAAAAAATTAATATATGTTATTACTTTATAGTCCGTATAAAATTTAATTTATCTAGTGAATCTCATAGTCCAATTTTTAATTATTTTCCATGTCATCACTGCATGATGTTTTTCATAGACATTTTTAAAAAAATTAACAGTACAAAGTTGAATATATAAAAAAATTCTCAACATCCATTATAATCATGCAAATTCGAAAGGAAAAAACTCCCCAACACTTAATTACATGGAATTATATTTGAAAGGGGTGTGAAGAAGCGGCCTACATTGAAAAATAGTCTTTTGAGAGGGGTAGTGGTAGCTGTCTGTCTTTTGGTAAATTTGAAAGGCAATCCATTAATTTTTTAATAGGAGGAGTTCCCTTCCTTAATCTTATGGTTTTTTCAAGGGTAATAACACCCATCCAAAGTGACGAGGATGTCAGCAACCATATGTAGGGCAAAAGATGCGTGAGCCTAATTTTAATGTACAAGTATTTGCATAATACATATCTTCGACAAATGCATAGATAAATAATATATATTTGTCGCAAATTTATGATGGTTTTGCATAAATCATCTTTTTCTTCAAGGCATCACCCACACTTAGCCGATGAGAATGAACATTATTTATTTTCAATTATAGTTATAGTAATTTGAGCTAAATAAAAAAAAGAAATTCCTCATATGTCAAGTCAAATTAGTAAAATCGATTCAACTCAACCTTGCTAATATTCGACCAAAAAAACCTTGCCAATAAAATTATTTGGACAAGATACTAAAATCTATCTAATAAATTACTTTCCATAGTTGATGTGATACTTTATAAGTGATTACTTAAGTGAATGGCACTTTAAGCATCTCGCATAATTTCGTCACATCACATGAATAAATTGATGAGACACCTCTTTCGTATGCCCACTACATAGAGTATATTGATTCACCAATTTAAATATTGGATATGATTAGCAATAGTATATCTATTCTAGATATTACCCATGTCTTGACAAATAAGGACACTGTGTAACTTTAATTAATTTAAAATGTCAAATACGATTAAAAAATAATGAATTAGAGATATTAAGGCCCTATTTGGTAATGTTTTTGTTCCTCTATTTTTCTGTTCTTTTGCTCTTTGGGGGCAGGAAAATATGTTTGGTAACGTTAGCTAAATTTTTTATTCTCTAGAGCAAATCAATGATGAGAGACTAGATTTTGAACAAAATTAAGAATTAAAAAAAAAATTACTTCTTTGTTATTGAGAACAAAAGGAAAAATAAAGTCATTTATAGAAAAATAAGCTTAACATAACCTAACAATGTGAGCGTATGCGAGTGTAGACAGCGTGATCATTAGAGTCGAAAGATATAACTGTGTAGGAAATATGGAGTGTTTGATGGGGAAGAGGCTCAAGAAAGCTGTTCATTCATGAATTTTTTTTGTTCATTGATCTATATCTAACATATCAAAAGGGTGGTGATAGCAAAACCACTAGATTGCTATCGAATGAACCATACTGAACCACACCGAACAATGTTGCAGAATTCCAAGGATGGTTTACTAGGAGACATGAAGGCAACCTTCTACACATCCATAGAAATAAATGTAGATATATTTAACGTGAAGTCCATCAAATCTAAGAGCTTGAATGTAACTCAAAATGCATATGAAGAGACTGATCTTAAGACATGTTTGTCGAGAGTAATTTGCATGATCGATCATGAAAGACACTTTAATGCCCTAATCACGAACTGACAACGATATTTAACGCATCTCGCGTTTGATATCATTTTTTCCCCATAATTTAACATGATAGATTACATTTGAAACAGAAAACATTAGCCCTTGCCTTGCCGCCCTCTACAAAAACTACCACCTCCCCCTCCTTCCCCCATGGTGGCGCCGCCCCAAAATCCCACTTCCTCCCCTCCCCCTCCCAGCCGGTCGGGGCCGGTACCTGAGGCGACCGGGTCGGGACCCGACGGCCCAACCCGAAGAAAAAAGCGAGGAGGCTTCCCTTTCAACGGGCCTGGCCCGAAAGCCCGAAACGAACGGGCCCGGAAGCCCGTCGTCTTCCCCGAGCCTCTCGCGACGCTGCATGATTCTCTCTCTATCTCTCCCTCTCCAAAAGCCTGCGCAGCCCCTCTCCTTCTCCTTCTCCCTCGTCAGCTGACGCTGCTTCTGCTCTCTTTCCGCACTTCCCTTCTCGCCACTCTCTCTCTCTCTCTCTCTCTCTCTCTTCCTTCGTCGGCGGAGAGAATTTTCACATACGCGAGCGGTAAAACCCTAGCGACGGCAGCTCGATTTCCCGCCCCGGGGAAATGGCGGATTCGCTCGAGCGCCTCGCCGCCGTCGCCGGGCAGGTCTCCGCCCCGTCCCCCAAGGAGCGCGTCAGGATATTCCGGGACGAAGTCCCGTCCCTCTGGAGCGATCTAGGTCGGGCCGGCGTGGATTCGATCCTGTTCGATTCGCATTTGCAGTGGTTTTTGGTGGTGCTTTTTGTGAATGTAGGAATGCCTGGGGAGGAGGATGAGGAAAAGTGAGGAGCGAGAGAGGAGAGTTGCGTTTCAGGATTCGCGAGAGGCTTGTCGTGGGCGTGGACGTGTGTGCGTGTGTTGATGTAAAGATGGTGCCTTTATGTTGAACCAATCAAGCGTGTGTTTATCGTGGTTTTTGAACGTGGGTGTTTGCTTGAGGTTGTTGGCTTAGAGGTTTAAGGAATTAAGTTATTTTGTCCCCCCCCGTTCGTGTCGAATTCTGGGTTTTTCTTTTCGCACGACTGTTTGGAATGTGTTGTAATTTAAGCCTCGTGAGGTGGGTGCATGCTTCATCAGCCTGGGAGTTTTGTTTAAATGATCGTTCTTTTGGCTTGTGCAGAGATTTCCGCTGAGGTCGCATCGCAATTGGTTGAAATCATTTTTAAAACTCTGTTCCTGTATGAGGATCTGCGGTCGAGGAAAGCCGTCGATGCGCTGATTGTGAAGGCTCTTGGCGAGGCTGCGTTCATGAAGTGTTTTGCTGCTACCCTTGTTCAGTATATGGATAAGCTGCTTAAGGTTCAATCCCACGTGGGTTGTTACAGGCTTCTTAAGTGGTCGTGTATCCTCTTGAGTAGTAGTCAATTCGCTGCAGCTTCGAGGAATGCTGTGTGTAGGGTCGCTGCAGTGCAGGCATCTTTACTCCCGCTTCTTATGCGACAGTCGTTTCGGCAGCGAAGAGCTTGCAAAAAGTTATTTTTTCAGTTATTTAGTCAGGTTTAGCCCAAATTACTTTTATTTTTACAGCTTCTTTGGCTTGAATAACTTCTTTATTTTTTATTTTTTAATCTTTGTAAGACATGAGATTCTCTAGGTTATAATTAATTTTTGTGGGTTTTAGCTCGATAAATTTGTTTGTTTCTTATATTTCAGTCAAAGGACATGTACAAAATCTTCATAGAGGAATTACAGAATGGAAGGATCTCTTACAAAGATAGCCCTGAAATTATTTTGTTGTTGCTGGAATTTGCGAGCAATAGCCCTTCTTTATTTGAAGAGTACAAGGTGAGGACAGTATTTAGTTTTCTGGGCCTTTTCAATTGTTTTATGTGTTATTGCTGTTTTTATTATTATTATTATTACTATTTTAACTTCTTTTGTTGCCTTTGTTTTGTCTTGATGCTCTGCTTTGGGCAGTCAGTAATTCTGGGTGTATATGCTAAAGCTGTTCTAAATGCAAGAGAAAAACCAGCACCAGGTCTTAGTGAAGCGTTTCACTCACTTTTTAGACACTTGTCTCATGAAGACTTTCAAACTACCATTATTCCATCTGCCGTTAAACTGCTAAAGCGTAACCCGGAGATTGTTCTGGAATCAGTTGGAATTCTCTTAAGCTCAGTCAATCTTGACTTGAGCAAGTATTCATCGGAAATTATCTCTGTGGTATTATCCCAAGCTCGCCATGCAGAGGAAGGAAGAAGGGTCGGTGCTCTGGCCATAATCAGGTGTTTAAGTCAGAAATCTAGTAATCCAGATGCTTTAGAATTGATGTTCAATGCCGTGAAAGCTATCATTGGAGGTTTGTTATTCCCTTTGTCATTTCTTTTGGGGTATAAGACTGGGTCCACCAATACGGTTTCATAATTATTTCAATATGGCTTTGTCCACAGGTTCAGAGGGGAGACTAGCATTCCCTTACCAGAGAATTGGAATGATCACTGCATTGCAAGAACTGTCAGTTGCTCCTGAAGGAAAGTACATCAAGAGTCTATCTCAAAGCATTTGCAGCTTTCTTTTAAATTGCTACAAGAATGAAGGTATGTGTTGCTCCCGGTGCCCTGATTTCCTTTTTTATTTTGGTATTGGTCGGTATTTCTCTGTGCCTCCAAAATGTTGTAAGCATTGCCAATGTTCTGATGTCATCTTAAACTCTTTAAATGAAAGGAAATGAGGAGGTGAAATTAGCAGTTCTATCTGCTATAGCTTCCTGGGCAGCTCGATCATCTGAAGCTGTTCAACCAGATTTAGTTGCTTTCTTTGCTTCTGGCCTGAAGGAGAAGGAAGCTTTAAGAAGGGCACATCTTCGTTGCCTGAGAGTTATCTGTGAGAATGCTGATGTTGTTATGCAGGTGATTAGGCATATTATTATGTAGTTCACTCAAGTGTTGGTTTTCATGTCAAACTTTTACTTAGGTAAACTTTTCTGATAAATTTCAGATATCTTCGTTGTTTGGGCCTCTCATCCAACTGGTTAAAACTGGCTTTACTAAACCAGTGCAGCGGTTGGATGGTGTTTATGCACTTCTTTTGGTCGGAAAGATTGCAGCCATTGACATTAAAGCAGGTATGACAGAATGTTGTGGGGAAATGTCTCAAGGAAAATCTTCACAACCTGTACTTCTTTTGCCTTGCCATTGTTTTTGGCTTCTTCTTGAGTTCATTTTCTGCCATCTGCCCTTTCAGAGGAGACTGTGACGAAGGAAAAGATATGGTCCTTGGTCTCTCAAAATGAACCTTCTCTTATTCCCATATCTATGGTATCTCTCTCTTCGATATCTTTCTTCTGTCCTTTTTTTTAATTATAAATTTATTAACAGATAGTTGGATGTAAGATCTCTGTATGTTAACACCAATCATTGGTCTTTTACTACAAGGTCTCCAAACTACCAGTGGAGGATTGCATGGCATGCATCGATCTTTTTGAGGTTTTGCTTGTGGAACATCAGCATAGGTTAGACATATGCACCAGTCACAATTAGAGGAGTTTGTATGTTTATCTAAAGGGAAGACTGATTGGAATCAATCGGTTTGTTGTCTTGCAGAGTGTTGGAAGCCTTCTCAGATAGGTTACTAGTACAGGTATTAAAAGATCATGACATTAATCTTGTTGATGATATTGATTTCCCTCCATGTAGAGGAGCTGGTTTTCATTAATAGTTGATTGGGTGCAGTTGATACTCTTTTTGATTTGTCATCCAAGTTGGAACATTCGAAAAGTGGCTCATGATGCTACTAGAAAGATAATTTCAGCTCTACCACTATTATCTGAAACTCTTATGCTTGAGTTCACCAGCTTCCTATCCAACATTGGTGAAAGAGCTGCTACAAGGTACTATACGGCTGTGATGGATATGAGACCCTGGTTGCCTTTATCGTTTTTGTCTTGGTGAAATATCTTTGAGCAGAGAGTTATTTGCAAAATGAGTTGTGATATGATTGATTGCCTTTGATGATTTGGTGATTATTTGCAAATCCAATAAACCCTCTTTAGTTTAGTTACATGGTGTTTGCAACAACTCTTTTGCTGTTTGGTGGCATTTCTAATTTTATGCCCTTCCTCTTTAGAGATTTTCCGTCCTATTGCCAGTGGGTGTGAGTAAATATCATTGGAGGTTGTTGAACTTGGTGTAATATTTCTAAGATGTCGCCCAACTTTCAATTTTTTCAATCTGGTCACTCAACTTTGCTTCTACTTTCAAACAGCTCCCTCTGTCTGTCCTTTTAACATCGATCTCTATTGAAAGTTGAGCTAAATTGGATTATATCTCAGTAGCTATTAAATAAATTAATCTAAGGTTAGGTGATAATGAAAGAAATGTTTCAGACATTTTCTGGCTGATCCTTGCACAAATGATTGAAAGTAAACATTACCAACTGTTCTATTAAAAACAATAGAAAGTTTGAGTGCCTATTGGAAACTTGGAAGATCAATGACCCTTGCCCTTGATATATTTTACATTGATCTATAATCTAACTTTGTATAATTCCTAGTGACACAGAAAATACACTGGATACACACTTGCCTAATGTTCCTGCAGTGGAGGTTCTGGTGAAGGCTTTCATTGTTGTATCCTCTGCAACTTTAGCAGCTGCTCCAAGTTTGTGTGTGCAAGTCATCCTCTGTGCACATCATCCATACATGATTGGCTCTGCCAAAAGAGATACAGTTTGGAAGGTAAAGCGTTCAGAATTTTTTTTTTTTTTTTTTTTTTTTGACACTGATGGGGGTTTTTAAGCATGGAAAACAATCCAAGCATGTGTTCGGTCCTTTTTCAGGCAAGGTGATTTTTGAGAAAATTCTACTGTATCGTGATGGTCTATCATTATGGGTCATAAATATAACAATTGGAAAATGCTATCACTTATCAAGTTTCAAAATATGTTTGCTATCCCGCAGAATTTCACCTTTAAAAAAAAAAAGAGGTCTAAAGTAGTTGCTCCATAATGCTCATTATCACTATTGGCACTTTGTAGAATACTGACTGCAATTCACAGAATGAGCACCTTGCTCCTGGCTCCCTCATTTCCCCCTCCCTTCCATTTTTCATGTTCTTTTTTGTTTTACAATAGTCATTGCACGACTTCGCTAGGTTTGCATCTCGAAAGTGTGAGCAACACTGGAGCACAGACTATTGATGTTGCAGTCATTGGAATTTACTTTGAACATGCAAGGTGAAAGATGACTATAGGTACTGGAAAGTGGCAAAAATTCTGAAAATGATTTTGGCAGATGGAGGGGGGATGGGGAGTGGGGTTGGTTTGGTGGAAGCTTTCTCTATCAATAAATGAGACCCCACCCATTAGGTTAATAGGCTATTATATTTTGAAAATTTGAATGGAGTGGCTTGGGAAGCTGACCTATTTCTTATGCATATTTTCCCTCGGATTTTATGTTTATTGATGTAGTGATGCATTAATTTATTGAATATGGCTTATAACTTTCTTGTTTGTTCTCCAGAGGCTTCAGAAGTGTCTAAAAACGCTTGGTGTTGATATTATTGGCATTATTTCTGCTGATGTGTCAAACGTGTGTAAGGTAAGTTGTGCTATTCTGACAATAATCTATATGAATTGTGGTGTAGATATTGTTGACTTTTTGTGTGTGTTTGTGTTTGTGTGTGTGAAGATTTTTAAAAGGTGCATTTGTTTTTGCTTAAGAAAAGTAAGAGGCAATTCTGTTTCACTTTGTTCCTAAGATCTATAATATCATTCAACAGTTCTAAAAGTAAAAATGTGGATATGTAAATTTACAAGTCATCATTTGTATATTTTGAAAGGTTTCATGCATTGCACATTTAATAAAAGTGGAAGTGCGTAAGCCGCAAGATTTGCCCAAAAAAAGAAGAAGAAGAAAAAGCAGAAACTACGAGAAGTAAATAGCAAAAGTTATTTGAGGCGCACCTTTATCAATGTGATTGCTTTTTTCTGAACTGTAGCTCTACATGGATTGGTCAGGAAATCTGGGCGATTTTCAGTCAAGAGCCACTGCTTGATAATTACTTATGGGGCATGGCTAACATTGTTTTTGTTTTTGGGTTGCATTAGACAGAACTCATTGATTTCCACTGCAAATGCTTTAGAAATCCGCATATCTTGACTAACTTCTGATGGCTTTATTTTGTCTCCAGGGTTTATTGGGACCAAGGGGATTGATGAATGCTAATCAACTGGAACAGCAGGCTGCTATATTGTCATTGGCAACCTTGATGTCAATTGCACCTGCTGATACTTACTCAGAGTTCGAAAAGGTTTTAACATGATCCCTTTAGTCTTATCCTGAATGAGTCCTTTTTCTGCTTTAATGCTGGCTAAATTAATTTCTGTTTTTCTTTTCCCAGCATTTGAATAGCCACCCTCATCGCCATTCCCATGATATGCTCTCCGAAAGTGACATACGGGTAATAGTGATTGGCTGTCGGTCTTAATTCATTGCATATTATTACATGGCTGTGCTGAAGTTGCCATTTTAAATTAGCAGTTTTATTGGATCTTCTTTTACCAGTAATGGAACTCATCACAGATGCCAATGCGTTGCGAGCCAACATATAATATCAAAATCATGAGCTAAGAATGATCAACCTGAGTTTGTGAACAAGAACTTCTTACATGATCCACATTAATGAAGAAGAATGAAAAAGCCTATATATTATAAACGCAACCTCTTAGTTCTTTCTTATAAAATAAACCCTTTAGATTTCGTGGTGCAGACATTTGGAAAATCTTGTCTTGGAAAATACAAACCTAAGGGTGTTTTTTTTTTTTGGTGGGTTGGGGAGTGGTTCTCCCTCTACTTTTGCTACAATTATTCGACAAGGTAGTTGTTTTTTCCATTCTTTGCCCTGGCCAATCGTGATTATAACAAGTACATACTAATGGTCAATAGAATGATTATTATCCTTATCCACCATATGCATGGGCTACTAGATATGTTGTTAAGGAATTTTGCTTATGGTGGCATGTGTCATGACATTCGGTCTATACATTGTAATTCAGGTAGTAGGGGGCAAAGTTGATAATATTACCTCAGCAATGTTGGAAATAGGGGTTGTAGTTCCTCAAGACCTTGGAAAAGGCATGGAAAGCTTTTGATAGTGGGTGGTGTCTTTGGGGTTCTTTTCTCCTTATCTTCTTTTTATAACTTTTGATGGTGGCTGGTGTCTTTTGGGTTCTTTTTTTCTCATTTTCTTTTCATTTTTGGTGGGAGGTTTAGGCATAGTTTTGTTAGATTGTGTGATTATATGTATACTCAGTACTGCCTTCCCTATTCATGCAACTCCCAGTACTGGCAATATATTGTTGGTTATGGCCTAAGTTGTTGAAGCGGTCTGTGAAGTGTGAACTTTAATAAACTAGTTCGCCATCATTGGGTTTATGAAAGAGATGCTATGAACTGATTTAGCTATCATGACTAGAGATTGCCCCATGGTGCATTTGAGTGCTTACACTGGGTGTGGGAAATTACATAGATACAGTAGAAACTTGAGAGCATGGATGAAGAAGCAATTTCATCAAGATTGAACCATTCTGAGATACTTTGATTGTTTATTTGGTGCATTTTCAACTGATGAAATTACTGCAATTATTGTGTATGCAATTTTGATATCTTTAATATCTCAATTCTGATTTCTTATTTTAACGTGAAAATTTTGTTCTCATATGGATTCTGCATCATTACTTAGTCAACTTCAATTGTTTTTCATAGTGAGGAGTTGTGATTCCTCTTGAAATTTCCTTGGCATTTGAAGCTTAAAAGTATGTTTTAGTGGAAGTCTTGTGAAAAGACTTGATGACTCCCAAGGAGAAATACACGGTGTTATTAACTAATTGAACCTTTTGGAAAGCTCACTTCTGTTTTTTTGTTTTGTTTTTGGATATGTATCTGACTCTTATTTTGATTTTTTTGCCATTTAGTTGTCTTGCATATATCATCTTCTGACTTGCATGGGCTTCATCTATTATTTCAGATTTTCCAAACTCCTGATGGAGTACTCTCCAGCGAGCAAGGAGTATATGTCGCTGAATCAGTTGCTTCTAAGAACACAAAACTTGCGAAGGGCCGGTTTCGGGCATATGAGGATGAAGATGGGATGGTGACCATTAGTCATTCCTGGATTGTTTGACTCTTACAGTTGTGCGCAGATCAATATTGACTGGCTTTAACTTTGTTTCTAGGATGATGTTACCACTAAACATGTGGTGAGGAGAGAGCTGGCTAATAGAGAGGTTTCAGTTGGTGGGAAACGTGATTCTAGCAAGCTGACAAAGAAAACAGGTTTTACTTTCTTTGTGAGGACATTTTGGTTTCATGATTAACTACTTATTTTAACATAAATCACCATCATGGCTTTGATGAGTTTAGATAAAGCAAAAAGTGCAAAAGAAGAGGCACGGGAATTGTTGCTGAAAGAAGAGGCATCTA
Organism: Eucalyptus grandis; assembly: GCF_016545825.1. Taxonomy (NCBI): domain Eukaryota; kingdom Viridiplantae; phylum Streptophyta; class Magnoliopsida; order Myrtales; family Myrtaceae; genus Eucalyptus; species Eucalyptus grandis. The sequence continues at coordinate 58,799,362 of NC_052619.1, forward strand.
CACGTGAGAGGGTCATGGAAATACAAGAAACCCTAACTTTGATGCTTAGAGCTCTTGGAGAGATGGCCATTGCCAATCCTGTGTTTGCTCATAGTCAACTGCCTTCTGTGGTGCGTATCCTTTGACTTTATATCTATGTGTATCCATGAGGACTGATTTCAGCCATCTGCTTGTGCTTTCTTCTATCATTCATGTCAGCGTTATCCCATAGTTCACACTGGTTTTATATCCAGATACCTTCTTCATCTAATTAAACTTAAGCTTTTGGAAATTGAATGAGTGATAATTGAGTGGTGGATCATCAATTGATTGAAACAAATGTCTTTGACCACACGTGGAAGGTTTTTTTACCTATAAGTTTTGCTATTAGATGGAGAAGGGTAAATGCAATAAATCCAGCATGAAATTTGTAGACAAATAATGTAGGATGACGTCAGCAATTCCTGCTGTTTCTATGGCATTTATTTTTGCTTGATTAGTGTTTTTTTCTTGCTTCTGTTGTCGGAGTTTTCTGACCATGCTTTTCTTGTTATTTGTATAGCTATTGATTGCTGTATGAGAGACCTAGCTACGATTCTCATTTTCTTTCAGGTTAGGTTTGTCAATCCATTATTACGGTCACGAATTGTTGGTGATGTGGCGTATGAAACCCTGGTGAAGCTCTCCCGATGTATCGCATCACCTCTCTGCAATTGGGCCATTGATATTGCTGCTGCTCTTCGCCTGATTGTGACAGAGGATAACGACATGCTTTTGAATTGGATTCCATCTGTTGATGGAGGGGAGGCGAATGGAACTCCGTCATTGGGTCTTTTTGAGCATGTAATAAATGGTTTATCCATATCATGCAAATCAGGCGCTCTTCCTGTAGATTCCTTCACTTTTGTTTTTCCGGTAAGGATATCGTATTTCCTTATTAATTTGTGCACTTAGATGTATCTGTCAATTTAATACAAGGTGACAATAATTTGTATCCAGATAATGGAGAGGATTCTGTTGTCGTCCAAGAAGACTGGCCTCCATGATGATGTGCTCCAAATAATCAATTTGCATTTGGATCCTCTATTGCCCCTTCCTCGACTTCGAATGATATCGGTTGCGTATTTCTACAATTTAATCTCCACAAGAGATACTCCATTTTCTTTCCACGTTGCTTCCATTTCCCTTGACTTAATTTTTAGCTCACTATATTTTAGTCTCCTGCTTTCAGGCTCTTTATAATGTCTTGGGCGTTGTTCCTGCTTATCAAGCTTTAGTTGGATCAGCATTAAATGAACTATGTCTTGGGCTGCAACCAGATGAAGTTGCTTCTGTAGGTTTCTTTACTTTTTGTAACAGACGATCTAATGCTTTGCTGGAGTTAATTTTCTTTCCTGATAGTTTGTGCATTTCACAGGCATTATATGGAGTTTATGCTAAAGATGTTCATGTAAGGATGGCTTGCTTAAATGCTGTGAAATGCATTCCATCCGTTGCTAGTCGTGCTCTTCCTGAGGATGTTGAGATTGCGACGAGGATTTGGATTGCATTACATGATGCTGAGAAGGTTAACATGCTTTCTCTTGTCCTTTTGATGATATTGCTTAACCTTGATCTTGCATGAGCAAATCTGCTGTACCTTTGAGCTACTACTGTGAGTAATTGGGACAAGGTCACAAGTGCTAAATCTAAAGATAGGGAAAATGCTATTATTTTGTGAAATACTAAGAAGAAAAGATTACAGGGAAGATGGATCTTACATATCAAAAGCATCTTTCTTGTCTTGTGATCCAATTAATTATCTGAATTGACAGTGAAATGCTATCGAGACTAAAGGTGGCAATATCTCTCAAGTTGTGTTGAGTTTTGTGCACGAAGATTGTCCTTCACCTATTTCAAGGAATTCTGCAGTCATATGCTTAACAGAAATGTAGTGAGAAAAATCAATGTCTTTTTGTTATAGTTGCAAAATCAAAAGACAGGATAAATCTGTCTAAGAAACACGTGTCTTGCAAACACAAACTTTCTCTAAATTTTGTTCCAGATTTCATGGATTGAATGGGGGAATTTTTTTGTTCACATGCTTGTAGTGAAAGGTTAATTCAAATTCTTTTATCTGACACCACCTTCCTTTGGTTGGCACCAGCTAAAAGCTATAAAAGAAGACAATCTATTCTGACTGGTAGTGTGTGATTGTGTGTGCTTAATCTGGGACCACTGTCTTCTCTTGGCCATTTTGGCTATTGATTTGTCCTTTCTGAATGTATTCTTTATTCTTGGATTCTGCAGTTCTATCAAATTTGTCTTTTAGGGAATTACTTCAGCAGTATCTTGTGTTTATCTGATAGACTTTCTTTGAAATCTTTTTCTGTATAGACGATGTTTATACTGTGACCTTGACTTTATATATTCATCAGTCAGTTGCAGAAGTGGCTGAAGATATATGGGATCGCTATAATCATGATTTTGGGACTAACTATTCTGGACTTTTCAAAGCACTTTGTCATGTCAATTACAATGTGAGATTAGCTGCAGCAGAGGCATTAGCTGCTGCTTTGGATGACTGCCCAGACTCCTTACAGGTAAGCATATGTTTAGCTTCCCCTTGGGAATATGGAGTTTATCCCCATTTGTACTATAATGCACTTCCAGTCTATTTTATTTCTTTTTGAATGGTGTCTTTATTGCTGGTTGTTGAAGATGACCTTGACGTGTCAGTTTCCCATGGTGTATTTTCAGGAATCTCTTTCAACACTTTTTTCATTGTACATCCGTGAAGCTGGTTTTAGTGATGAAAATGTCGATTCTGGTTGGCTTAGCCGACAAGGAATAGCATTAGCATTACATTCTGCGGCAGATGTGTTGAGGACGAAGGACCTTCCCGTTGTTATGACTTTCCTGATCTCGCGAGCTCTGGTAATTTCTTAGATTTTGTTATGGAGTTGAGTTTGGATACTTGATCTTGTTATCTTAGTTGAGTTGGTTCTTTGCTTTTCTGATGTCTCGACATGTATCTAGCACTTTGTTTTGACTCTTGGTGTAACACTGTGACAGTTGCTATTGTCATATTCGCTATGTAGTAGCTTCCAAACCAGATTAAGGGATAAAGAAATCGATAAGATGCAGTTGCAATGTGCTACTGCTTTGGCTTTTTTCACATGTCTGCGTTATTAGGGGACAGGGTCTGCAGTTCAAGATAGCAAATGCTGTAGGGTAAATTTTTCAAATATTCTCTCATATTCTACTATGGAGACGATTTTCCTTTTAATACTAATTTTATATGAGTAGGACTTGGTGACAAATTTTAACATTTGTTTTGATGTAGAATCTACACAAATCCTAGGGACATGATGCTGGGTGTCATGGACACATTTTAGGCAACTTGGTTTTTTCTATGGGGCCTAGAGATGGTCAACAGTCAGTAGTATATACTTCTGAAAATAAATTCTGGACATTCAAAGAACCTCCTCAATCTTCAGTTGGAATGCTCCCCAGCTTTAATTAGGGATGTTGGTGTCACTACGTGTCCTGGCAAATGACTCATCTCTTTATAAAATTAAGACACGTGACATGGACTGGACAAGTGTCCAGATTGTTGAAGATAGATATTCCAAAGAATCATTGGAATACATGTCCCGGGAGCTTTCATACATGGAAAGTTTGTGAAATGTTCTTCATAATCTACCTTAAAAATGACAAGTTTCATCTTATGTTGTTTCCCAATGCTGCAGGCTGATCCCAATGCTGATGTTCGGGGAAGGATGATTAATGCTGGTGTTATGGTTATCGATAAGCATGGAAAGGAAAATGTTGGGTTGCTGTTTCCGATCTTTGAGAACTACTTGAATAAAAAGGTAGATAAATGCAAATGTTTAACACCATTGATCCGTTGTAAAATATCTGGATTCATTTTTGTTGGTACCAGATTTGATACGCTTAACAATGGAACTACTGAAAGTTGCTACAGTCAGTTGTTCTTTTGAACACTCGATGAGGTCTATTTGCTGTTTTTGTTTCTTACGTAGGCATCTGATGAGGAGAAGTATGATTTGGTCCGGGAAGGTGTTGTTATTTTCACTGGAGCCTTAGCTAAACACCTGGCAAAGGTTTGAATTAGCTGCTTTTCCATTCTCTTTACTGCCTTAAATTTTGGTTATTGTTGATTCATGCGCTTTTTGGAACAGGATGATCCCAAAGTTCACACAGTCGTTGAGAAATTGTTGGATGTTTTAAATACACCATCTGAAGCCGTTCAGCGAGCAGTCTCAAGCTGTCTATCTCCTTTAATGCAATCAAAGCAAGTATGTTATAGTTTCTAATTGGCTGGAATTTTAGTTGCTCTTTCTATTTGGATTATGTTTTATCAAGTAAGACAGCTCCAAGGTTTTTGCTTATTTCCGCTGGGATGTTCATGGTTCAGTTTGTAGGTATTTTCAATCCTAATCGAACTTATTGATATAAGAAAAACTAAGTCCCAACCCAACCAAACCAATGAAGTTACAACTCAATCCAAGTCAATGACTTTGGTTCGTTATTGATTTGGTTTGGTTCCAAACCATTACCATCAACCCACTTAAGAGTGACGAAGTTTAGCACATACTTGGACTATCTAATTTCAACATGCAATGGAGACTAACGCAAGAGGCACCTTCTTCTGCACAGTTGTTGTAAAAAGGACTATAAACACAATTAAATCAAATTGGTTATTAGTAACATAAAAAGTATAATTTAACTAACGTAAGAACACAAAAAATCATGTTATACGCTATCGTAAATATTATTTGAGATTAATGATCAATTGATAATGGCCAAGTGCTAAGTAGAGATCCTTCATATAATAGTTTAGAGCTATCATGATAGGATGAACTTAATTGGTTGGGTTAAGCTACAAAATTTATTACTGATATATTTAATAAACTTATCTGTTTGGTTCGATTTTGTCGGTTTCCTAAGTCATAAACAAAACCAAACCAATAAACCATTAACAGAAATTCCCAAACCAATAAACCAAACTTAGCGATTTAGTTGGGTTCGCTTTATCAGTTTTCAGTTTCTTTTAAAAATATTTCTAATCTATCATAGATAGGGCAGCATGTGTTGGGGACGATGTCCTGGGATGATTATCTCGGGAACAATAGAAAAGTCTCCATAGCTGACAAAAATTGGTGTCATGTCTAATATCATCTGAAGGAACTTTTTAGGTCTGTTGGCTGTTAAAAGGAAGTTGATTTATTGGTTTTCAAACTATCCTACACATGATTTTTTTTTCCTGCTTAATCTGTTAACAAGTAGTGACTCTTGCAACATCTGCTAATAAGTGGTGATTCTTCTTTGCTAAATGTTTTAGTTTATTTTCTCTGATGTAGACTTCAGTTCTTCTGAGGTCCAAAGTAATCCAAAGTAATAAACTGTTCTGACTGAAAGGATTTCTATTGCATTTCTGTGTTTTTTTCCCCAAACGTGTGTCATAAAATAAAGCCAATTTTTAATCTTTTTAGTAATGTTTGTGAAGTTGGTTAATCATGATCTGAAAATTGGTTCCACTAGACATTTTGAACCATTTCAAGAAACAAACAGGTGAAAGCAACTTTAGTATTCTATATATTTAGATGACAAGCATACCTTGAAGACTATTGACAACAACAGATTGAAAAGATTTTCCAAGTGACGCCATATTCTAAAATCGAAATTGAAATATAAAGCTGTTTCTTTTTGCATTGCAAAAAGGCTTTTAGCTATTGGTAAGATGCCTGAGGTAAATAAAGTTGTACATTGTCTTGAACTTAAGGTGGGCAAAAACAATTGTGTTTATATTTTGTGGAAGTTAGTTTTTCAAGTTTTTCATTTCATTTTCAGAAGAAAAAGTTGTTACCACTGTTGTCTTGAAAATTCTAAACTGACTGAAGAACTTCCATGCAGGGTAGAGACCTGTGAAATGTGTTCTTCGTATTAGTTAAATGAGGAATTATCGTGTTTTGTCAACCAAATGGTTGGTGACAGAGGTTCCACAGATAATATGAATTATTTTGACGACTTCTTCAAATGCAATTGTGAATTTGTCCAGCATTAGTAGATAAAATGATTTCTTTCACTTCTGAATCCCAAACAATTCAAATAGGGATTAGTACAGAAAGATTTTAGGCCATTTCTTCAATTTACTCTCCATTTCTAACAAAATGGGGGGATGGGATGGGCAACATGTCATTAGGAGAATGCTTCAAAAAAGCTTCCGATATAATCTGAAAACTTATTAGCCAAGTGATCTGGTATTGTATTTTGAGATGATTCTTGTGCTAACAAGTGGATTCCCTTCATCTATCGCTGTTTTGTTCCATTTTCAAGTTGCATGTGCTTCCAGTGATTCTGCCTCTAACCTTGGTGTGGAAGTGGAATTGATCCTATGCTATTGATGGCATGTAGTATAAACCGATAGAGAACTGTATAATGAATATATATTGTCACAAGATCCAATGATTAGTTGATGTAATGTTCCATTAGATCTAACCTTGGTAGCGATCCACTTTTTACTGATGAGTGAGTTAATGGCAATGTGATAAATCATCATCTAAGTGGCTGTTGTAGTGGATGAATTTGGCATACTGATTCTTTCTTTTGATTTCTAATTACTTAAAAAAAAAAAAAAAAAAAATCCGTTTCTAACCAATTTGGTTATAAGTGCATTTGTTGGTGGCTAATAGGTATGATTTGAATGCAAGGTTGCCCTTCTTTTCTCATCTTTCAGATGAGATGTTTGAAGGTCAAAGATATTGTTGTAAATCTTATCAAATTTTATTCGCCTGGTCCTCTTATATATAGTTTAACCATGTAAAATTGACAGGATGATGCACAAGTGGTGCTCTCTAGACTATTGGATCAGCTCCTAAAGAGTGATAAATATGGGGAACGCCGCGGGGCAGCTTTTGGACTTGCTGGTGCGGTTAAGGGATTTGGGTTATCTTGCTTGAAGAAGTATGGGATTGTAGCTTCACTGCGAGCAGCTCTTGTTGATAGGTTGGTTCTTAGCAGCTCTAAGTACACTACTTCGTTTTCCCACTTTGCTGGTCAAAGAGGAGACATTTCTTCACTAATGGCAAGCTTCGTGCAAAATGTCAGCTAGCGAAGCATCGGACAATGAGAATTGCACATTCCATGTTGCAATTTTTTAATATCTTTGTTTAATATTATATGTCATGCTAAATCTATCCTATTAAGAAATCTCAAACGGGTTTCCGAGGCAACATTCCAATATAAATCATTTATTACTCTGATCTGATGTACAACCGGGTGATTTTGCTAGCCTTTCTTCTGCCCTACATAATAAATCTCTAATTTATATAGAAGACGCTTGCTGTAGTCATCTGTTCATATTGCTTCCCCTGTTTTTTTTCCTGTCTATTCTTTTCATACTTCCTATTGTGTCCAGTTAAGCCTCTTTATTTTTCGATACAAGACCCAGTCTCTATATTAGCTCGTATTTAGCCTGTACATCATTGTACTAATGAGGGTCAAGTTTTTCACCGTTCAATCCTGACTGTTCTTTATTTTATTTTTGTTTATTTTTTTCTTGCATGGATCTCATATCTCCACTCTCATATTTAATTCTTTTTGTGCGCCTCATCTGTTAAACCCCCACTCCCTTTTGTCTGATTGTGCATGTGCATGTGGTTACATTCCATATTGCTCAGTAGAAATCTGGTTACTTAACCAAGAAATTTTATCTGTTGTGTATTCTGAACCTTTTAACCTAACTTTCATTGCCATTGTCTTCTTAAATGTTTTAGGAACTCAGCGAAATGCCGTGAAGGAGCGCTCATGGCATTTGAGTGTCTTTGTGAGAAGCTAGGAAAATTATTTGAACCGTATGAACCGAATCCCTTACGTGTCATTTTTGTCATATTTTTCTTTTTTTCATTCTTTAACCATGTGTCTCATATGTTTTCTTGTGCTGTTGGTATAGGTATGTAATACAGATGCTTCCCTTACTGTTGGTATCTTTTTCTGATCAAGTTGTGGCAGTTCGTGAAGCTGCAGAATGTGCTGCACGTGCAATGATGTCTCAACTCACTGCTCAGGGGGTTAAACTGGTTCTTCCATCTCTTCTAAAGGTGTTACTTTTGAATTTTTAGTTACTTATGTCAGGCACTTGATTAATTCGTTTATGCTTGCTTTATGTGGATAGAGTCCTTATTTATTCCTTATTTTATTTTAATGATGTAGTATGATATCATAGAGATAGATAAAGAAATATTCTATCGGGTCAACATTGAAGGATGTCTTTACAGCCTTAATTGTTCTCGAGCTCCACATTCCGTTCCTCTTTTATGCACTGTTATCTAGTGCAATGGGCAATTCCTTGGTAAAAGGGCCTGAAGCATAGGTTCATCTGGCTTCAATTCATTTAGCTGTACTGTCTGAGACATCATCATTGTGGTGTTTCCCTTTTGTTGAATAAGAGTATTATTCATGTTGGATTTTTGCTGCTGGTACTATTATGTATCAAGCCAGTTTATCGTCATATTTTGCTTATTCAGGGTTTGGAAGACAAAGCTTGGCGAACTAAGCAAAGTAGCGTACAACTTCTTGGTGCTATGGCTTACTGCGCTCCTGAACAACTTTCTCAGTGCCTTCCTAAGATCGTGCCTAAACTGACTGAAGTAAATACCAGAAAACATAATATGGATAGTATCTTTGGAAGGTAGAAAAATAATCATCACATCTTTCCATTTACAGGTATTGACGGATACGCACCCCAAAGTTCAGTCCGCAGGGCAAATGGCTCTTCAGCAGGTTATAACCAGCACTACCTTTGTAGTTGCAGCTTACTCGATGCCTATTAATATAGCTTATCTTAGTTTTTCTCTTTCAGGTGGGTAGTGTGATAAAAAATCCGGAAATAGCTTCACTTGTGCCTACTCTTCTGATGGGTCTTACAGACCCAAATGACCATACCAAATACTCCCTTGATATTCTTCTCCAAGTAAGTCCTGTGGCATTACACTCTATACTTGAAGTGTCGTTGGTTTTGTTGTTTACCTACTCATATTTGAATCTGATGATTTATGCAGACTACTTTTGTAAATTCAATTGATGCCCCTTCACTTGCTCTGTTGGTGCCAATAGTACATAGAGGTTTAAGAGAAAGGAGTGCTGACACAAAGAAGAAAGCTGCACAAATTGTTGGCAATATGTGTTCATTAGTGACTGAACCAAAGGATATGATTCCTTATATAAGCTTACTTCTTCCTGAAGTCAAAAAGGTATTTTCATGGTTGCTCTTATTCTTGAGTTTAAGATCTTGAAGTCCCTGATGTATATGGCACCATTAAAATTTAGGTTCTCGTGGATCCAATTCCCGAAGTACGGTCTGTTGCAGCAAGGGCCCTTGGATCTCTTATCAGAGGAATGGGAGAAGAGAATTTCCCTGATCTCGTTCCATGGCTTCTTGATACTCTTAAATCTGATGGTAGCAATGTTGAGCGTTCTGGAGCTGCTCAAGGATTGACTGAGGTCTTTTGTTGCCCAATATGACTCTCTCTCTCTCTCTCTCTCTCTCTCTCTCTCTCTCTGTTTGCTTAACTTTTCATTCAGGGATCTGGTTTCAAGATTACCCTTAACTACTTTTTGCTTTAGCCATTTTAAGCATATGCACTTGGCCCTATTTCTGTTTGTTGAAACCATTGGAATTTCAGGGTTGTTGCAACTCATTAATCAAGTTTTACAATTATAAAGAAAGCGATGTCTTACTTCAGTCCATGCAACTTAGATATTTAGAAGACAGTTTGAACTTAATTATTGTTGTGCTAGATATTTCATTTTGTGTCAAGCTTGTAGGATGCTTGGTTTGTAGTAGTTGCAATCTCAGTAAGACGGTCATTTTTACCATAACTTTTTCTTTCGAAAACTAAACCTTTGTTATTAAGATGATGTGCTTTATCTATGTGAAAGTTTAACTTGTTTTTAAATGGTTCTGTTCATGTCCATTGTACCAACTAAATGTAGACCTCCTAGTAGTATTGGTTTTTGGATTTAAGCTATGTCGTTGAGCTGACATTTACAATTCAGCATTTTCATACTGCGAGTAATCTATGATGACTGTTCTCTGGTGTTATGTAAGCACATGCCTTCTTTCTCTCGATGAAACACGTTAGAGCTTCAAGCTTGTCAGCTTCAATTTAAACTTTAATTATTTTGGTAAAATAAATTCTTCGCAAGTTGGCAACTCTCATTCCTGGATTTTTCAGGATATAAACCCCCATTTTTCCCTATCTTATCATCATTTGTCAACTGAAGTGTCATACTGTTTCATTGTGAGTATAGATCTATAATCTGTCTGAGCTGTGTACTTTAATAGCTGACATGTGGTTTGTGGTACATCCAGGTCTTGGCTGCTCTTGGTATGGCATATTTTGAGGACTTACTTCCTGACATAATCCGCAACTGTTCTCACCAGAAGGCTTCTGTCCGCGATGGGTATTTGACGCTATTCAAGGTGAAAAAAGTGGACAGCATATTGTTTTCTTTCTGAATATGGAGGCAACTCCTGAAGTTCTTGGTCTAGCTACTCACTCATAAGTTTATTGTTTTTGGTTTTTTGCTGATTCTGTCTATCTGCCACTAAAACTTAATGTCCATGGGTATAGAATTGCGTAAATATGTGCTATTGTGGAAATTTGAAAACAGCTGTGCATGTGCTATATTGATCACTATTAGATGGTACTTGTCCCAGTCTTGGGGCGTCCAATTCATCGTGTTGATGTGTTTCCTATGGATATCATTTGCAGTACTTTCCCCGGTCTTTGGGCGTCCAATTTCAGAGCTATCTGCCGCAAGTGTTGCCTGCAATATTAGATGGTAGTTGTCCTTTCTTTTCTAAGGACAGATATCTCATGCCAAAAAATTCTTGTGTAGCTTTGAAATAATACTGTTCCCTACTCTTACAGGTCTAGCAGATGAGAATGAATCTGTTCGAGATGCAGCACTGGGTGCTGGGCATGTTTTAGTCGAACACTATGCAACTACGTATGCAATCTTGATGCTTTTGAGACTGATCCTACACTTGAACTCATGCAATCTTACATCGAATGCATTGACATAGTGAAGATTGGTTTACATGTGTGAAGTCATCTAATATATGGTGCATCCATGCATGCGTAATGCATTTTACAATTGAATATTACAAAGGGGGAATAATTATGGGTGAATAGCAAAAGTTATTAATTTTTGGCTTTGTAAAATTGTTATATTTCTGTAGTTGGGAGTTGATATATTGCAGCATTCTTATGTGATTGAACGTGCATAGTCAGGTGGTGTTTTCTGTGTCATTGGAGTAATTAACTGAGTCATGAGTAGATACATATGCAGCATGTGTATGATTTATTTATGTAACGGGCAAATGTATATATTAAAGTTTGTGTACACAACTTACTATTTTCCCAATAAATGAATAAAGTAGTCTTTGCAAGCTGTCGCGACTTCTGAACCAGAACAACCAATTTCTATGTCCAATATCAGGTCTTTACCTCTTCTCCTTCCAGCTGTGGAGGATGGCATCTTCAACGACAGTTGGCGTATCCGCCAAAGTTCTGTCGAATTATTGGGTGATCTGTTGTTTAAAGTATGTCACTGTGAACTGTTACAAGTCTTTTATCATTCATAAAGCCGGATGCTATATGTCTAATCTTTTTGCTATTCAGGTTGCTGGAACTTCTGGAAAAGCTTTGCTTGAGGGTGGTAGTGACGATGAAGGTTCTAGTACTGAAGCGCATGGACGTGCTATAATTGAGGTTCTTGGAAAGGACAGGCGCAATGAAGTTCTTGCAGCCCTCTATATGGTTCGAACTGATGTGAGCCTATCTGTTCGTCAGGTAATGAAGCCAAAATATATCAGTGAGCATGTTATCTGGCTGAAATGCAGTTCTCCATATTGTATTTATTGTATAATTGAGTGTTATATTCCCGTGTCATCAGGCTGCTTTACATGTTTGGAAGACTATAGTTGCGAATACTCCAAAGACGCTGAAGGAAATAATGCCAGTTTTGATGAATACTCTGATCAGTTCTCTGGCATCATCATCTTCGGAAAGGCGCCAGGTTTTTACTTGCATTATGAAGCTGGAATTTTCTTGAAGATCTTATATGATCAATTTATAATAATGTTGCCTGTAGGTTGCTGGAAGGTCACTAGGTGAGCTTGTCAGGAAGCTTGGTGAGAGAGTTCTTCCTATGATTATTCCTATATTAGCACAGGGGCTGAAAGACCCTAATGCTGGGAGAAGACAGGTGAGATGTTTTGCTCTTATTTTTCCCGTTCAATTTATCAGTTTCCAAGTGAGACTTCGCATAAGGATGTTCTTTACTTTCTTTAGGCCATTTGTATAGGGAGGGAGGATAAAAAATTTGCAGTAGAGTTTCCCCAATTAAGATGAAAATTAATCCCTGGTTCTAGTCAGTATTATCTTTCTTAGGATTAGAAATTTCCAACTAAAAAAATTCCATTTCTAAATCAACTATTTATTTTATTCTATTTAATTTTTTTAGAAACAGGGAAAATAAATAAATAATTTGCTTACTTTCACCAAATAAATAAATAAATAAATTAGTAATTATTTATATCTAAATATAATATAGTTAGATAAATATATTAAATATATAGAACAAAGAAACAAAGAAGGAAAAGAAATAAAGAAAGAACAGTTTTTCATAGTGTCACATATTGAATACCTACAGATTTGTAATGTTATATGGATTTTATAGGGTGTGTGTATCGGTCTGAGTGAGGTGATGGCCAGTGCTGGTAAGAGTCAGCTGTTGATTTTCATGGATGAGCTTATTCCTACCATCCGGACTGCACTCTGTGATAGGTTAATTTTTCTCCCCTTGTTTATTTCCCTTTATTTGGTTTATACACTGCTATTGAAAACATCAGTTTGCTCTCATTTCAACAGCACACCTGAAGTTCGGGAAGCAGCAGGCCTGGCATTTAGCACCCTTTACAAGGTTCTTTTCCTCCCTTTTCGTTGAAGCATGTTGTGAAGTAGGAACTTACTGAAATTTTAATTTGAAAACCCGTGGTGCAGAGTGCTGGAATGCAAGCAATCGACGAAATTGTCCCAACACTTCTGCGTGCATTGGAAGACGATCAGTCCTCCGATACTGCTTTGGATGGCCTCAAACAAATCTTAAGGTAAACTACAGGATTATTTGGGTACCTTTGTTTGCATTCTCTCTCACTTTTGGTGCACTAATTTTCCATGTATGTAAATCCAGTGTCAGAACTGCAGCCGTTTTGCCTCATATACTGCCCAAGCTGGTTCAACCCCCTCTATCGTATGTGCTACTTCCTGATCAATTGATATTTTACTCATCATATCACATAATTCCTTCTTCAAACGAGCTTTATTTGTGTAGTGCCTTCAATGCACATGCCCTGGGAGCACTAGCAGAAGTTGCTGGACCTGGTTTAAACTTTCATCTGGGCACTGTGCTTCCCGCATTACTATCTGCCATGGGTGGCGACGACATGGTACATTCATTACAATCTCTGCTGAATGTTCTCAGCCTTGACATATCTATTCCTTTTCTCATTGTACTTTATTTATACAATGGGAAAACTTAGTTTTATGACCAATTTTCAGGAAGTTCAAACAGTGGCAAAGGAGGCAGCACAAACAGTGGTTTTAGTGATAGATGAAGAAGGCGTCGAGTCTTTACTTTCAGAACTTCTCAAGGGCGTTGCTGATAGTCAGGTACATTGTTAGAAATTTTATGTTCCTTCTAGGCTTGACTCATGTTCCTGTACCATGACTCCTGTCTCATTGTCTATATTGCTGACTCTGGCCTCAGGCATCAATTAGGAGGAGTTCTTCCTACCTTATTGGCTACTTGTTTAAGAACAGCAAGCTGTATCTGGTAGATGAAGCTCCAAACGTTATATCTACCTTGATTGTTCTACTGAGTGACCAAGATTCAGCCACTGTAGTGGTATGTTTTATGACAACTATTTTTTCTTCTTAACAGGTCCTTGAACTTGTAATCTCCATTGCTTACTGTCATTGAACAGGTCTCCTGGGAGGCTTTGTTGAGGGTGGTTGGTTCTGTTCCGAAGGAGGTACTTCCTTCGTATATAAAACTGGTGCGAGATGCAGTATCTAGCTCCAGGGATAAAGAGCGTAGGAAAAAGAAGGTGAGGAAATTACGCATGCAGAGTATTTCATACTAATTAATTGGGCTTTCATATTGGATTTTTTGTGAAATTCTACATGCTTTTACTTTCTTACTTTCAGGGTGGTCCTGTTCTTGTGCCTGGGTTTTGTCTTCCAAAAGCTCTTCAGCCAGTGCTTCCAATATTTCAGCAAGTATTGCCTCCCCTCCTAGTCTTGCTTCTCCTTTTCTTATTCTTTAGCAACTTTGGAAATAATATATATGGATTATGTTGTTGACAGTACTAATAGCTTAATTTCACAAGAAAATGTATGATCCTGCTATGGTTTGGTCAATATGCTTTGATATGCTTTGATGAACAATTGAGTATGACATTTGCCTTAAAAGACATGGACATGGGTGGTGTCGACAAATCTTGTGCAAGGTATGAAAGAGATTGATGGTAGTTATGTCGGGCATAACAATGCAAGCCCTGTGTAGCGGCATTCCTTATAATTGTTTTTGTTCTACAAACCAACAATAGTCACAAGAGAGAATTCCACTGGAAACCAAATCTCGAGCGAATCCTGTTAGGTGGTAAAATAACATGCTGTTTTATTGTTAGTTTTGCTATGTCAATGCTGCTGTTGAAAATCAGACCTTTGTAACTTATGGCTTGTCATAGTTTGAAATTTGAGCCTTGGGGAGTTTTTCAGTAATGAGAATAGAATACGCTAAAGCTTCCACCCTTTGCTTTCACAGATCTGTAGAAATTTTATGGCTAACGCTGCCAACTTTCATCTGAATTATTGTGCTGTGTTTAGTGCTTGATAGTAAGGTCAAAGATTGAATTATGGGATGCAAATGTAGGTTGAAAGTGTTAAGGGAAAGGGAATATCTAAGTAAACATAGAAAGAGATGAAAAGGAAAGATGGATATTTAGATTTTACAGAGGTCCCGATGGATGTTAACACATGGCAAAAGTGCGAGAGGATATATACAATCGACACCAGTTAGTGGCAGGCTTGGTGGTTATTATTTCATAAGTAAGGTTGTAGGACAGCAGTGTCTCTTAAACTTAAAAAGACTCAGACTATGGCAAAATGGATATTGAGATACTTATATTTGCCTTTATGAGTTTATTGTCAGATATGCATTGTCAACTTTCAGTTACTTTATCGGTAGTTTTACTGGATTTTTATTTCCTTTTGCACGCAGTGATATCATGCTCAATTAAGGCACAGGAACTTATTAAAAATAAATGAGAAAGCAAAGGAACTTGCATTGTGTTTTTTATGATAATTTTAGTGGCGCACATCTGTAGACAACAGTCTTGATGTGTGTGTCCATGATATCTCTTTAAGGGTTTTTACAATGTCGTTTTCACTTGTCCTGCTGACCATATTCTTTTTATGAGGCACAGCTATAGGTTTTCTAATTCATGCTAATCGTAAGACTGACGTCAAGACTTACAAACAACTCTCAGAGGTTCTATAATCAATAGTGCATTTGAAAACACTGAAGCTTATTTTTGGCTCCAAGGATTTTGGCAAAACCATAATTGATGGGTTTCATTAGCACCTGTTTTTTATCCAAAATATTTTGATTGAGCGGCAAGTTCATCTTATTATGTCTTTTGTCCCTACAGGGTCTAATGAGTGGATCTGCCGAATTAAGAGAACAAGCAGCAATAGGTCTTGGAGAGCTGATTGAAGTGACAAGTGAAAAAGCTCTGAAGGAGTTTGTAATCCAAATAACAGGGTATTGTTTCTTGGATGTCTTGCTCCGAATGATCCCAACATCTAAGATCTAGTTGACTGGAATCCATTTAAAAAAAAAAAAGTTTACTGGAATTTTGTAAATTGGTAATTGATGAGAACTGCATTCGTAGCACTTACAGTCTAAAGTTTTGCTTCTTGTTTTTAGTAATTATTAAGAGATGCTGCTATACTACTGGAAATTTTGGAAATGTGAATTGAATTTTGCTTTTGCAAAGTCGTTTTGAGAAACTAGAGAATGCTCTTTAAGTCTAATAATCCTTTTAGTTTGTCATTCTTAAGTTCTTGATTGTAATTTAACAGCTCAAGTAACTCCTTTTCCCCCATAAATCTTCTTGTCTTTGTGCTGAGCTAACCAAATGTAGCTTGAACCCTATTTCTTCTTTGTTTAGATTATTAATTCGGTAATTGATGCATTTCATCTTTATATGGTTAATGTCTCCATTTGCGGGTGCTACCAATGGTTTAGCTTTTTCCGTCCCTAACATTTAAACTTCATTTGGATGCAGACCACTTATTCGGATTATAGGTGATCGGTTTCCTTGGCAAGTGAAGAGTGCAATATTATCTACTCTAAGCATCATACTGAGAAAGGGAGGATTGGCTCTGAAACCTTTTCTTCCTCAACTGCAGACGACGTTTGTCAAATGTCTCCAGGACAATACAAGGTAGGGGCAATACTTTGTATGTTATTCTTGCAGGGAATGCCTTTGTTTTGGAGGAATGTCCTTCTCCCTCTTGTTGTGGATCTTGCTTTTGCATTTTTTACTTGTCACAGCTCTTCATGTTGACGCGCATTCAAATTAATCAGGAGTGTCCGCTCAAGTGCTGCCCTTGCCCTTGGAAAGCTCAGTGCACTCAGTCCCAGGATTGACCCTTTGGTCAGTGACCTGTTGTCCAACTTGCAGGTAATGCTTGTTGTCTTTCTTGATGCACAATGTCCTGGAAAGACTATTATCTAACAGAGTGAATCTGGACTGCCCTCAGGCTTCGGATGCTGGAATTAGGGAGGCCAATTTGACTGCTTTAAAGGGTGTGGTGAAGTATGCTGGAATGAATTTGAGCAGTGCTGTGAAAACTCGGGTATACATGCTCCTAAAAGATATGATTCATCATGATGATGATCAAGTTCGAGTATCTGCTGCAGATATATTGGGCATCATATCTCAGGTCTGCCATAAGTACACCCGGCAATTCTTTTATTTTTGCTTTTATGTCCTTCAGGCTGTGTCTAGTTATCTTTAAGAATGAGACAAACGGCGGAACTTGCCCATGGAGTTCTTCTTGGGATATCTGTTCATATTTGGTTAATCACATTACTGCTTTTCAGAGTTGACACTTTTATTATGCATGGATGGACTTGCCTTGGTTTTATAGTCATATTTAGTGACAACTGACCATTCATCCTTTTGATGTTGATAATATAGCACATGGAAGATGCCCAGCTGAATGATCTTATCGAAGAACTCCTGACATTGGGTTCTTCTTCAAGCTGGTCCACAAGGCATGGATCAGTGCTTACGATAGCATCAATGCTCCGGCATAATCCTTCAATTGTCAGTGGATCGCCATCATTCCTGTCTACTGTTGATCTACTTAAAGGCGGTTTAACTGATGAGAAGGTGGTTTCATTCTGCAGAATTTGAACTTACCATTTTGATATTTCGCTCGTACAAATCTCTGACATACTCTCTCTCTTAGTTTCCTATTCGTGAAACCTCAACCAAGGCCTTGGGAAGATTACTACTCCACCAAAGTCAAACTGATCATAGTAACACTGCGCATTCAGATATTTTGTTGTGCATTGTATCTGCGCTGCGCGATGATTCCAGTGAAGTTCGAAGAAGGGCACTATCCTCTCTAAAATCTGTTGCAAAAGTACGTACAGTTTTCTATTGAATACCTACCTCTTGTTTACCATGAAGTTATATGTGCTCTCAGGACTTATCTTTCTTGCAGGTAAATTCCACAATATTGTTGGCCAATCTTTCAGTTGTTGGCCCTGCACTCGCGGAATGTTTGAAAGATCCCAGTACTCCAGTGAGAGTTGCTGCAGAGAGATGTTGTCTGCACACTTTCCAATTGATGAAGAGTACTTTCTTTAACCTCTCTCACTGTTTTGAAATAATCTCCCATTAATATGATGTGCATTAGTTCAATTTGTCCCCCTTTTCTTGCAGAAATTGAACTAGCACCACTTCTTCTAACCCAGTACTCTTCTCTACAGGTACTGAAAATGTTCATGCAGCACAAAAATATATCACTGGTCTAGATGCTAGAAGGATATCCAAGTTACCTGAACAGAGGTATATCTTTTTGCAAGAGTGGCATGTCATTGCTATCTCATTTATGACTTCAACTGGGCTTGAATATATTCTTGCTATTGTTTCCTTCGGTGGTTTCTGTAGAGATCTAAGAAAATGGCCGCCCTTGATTGTGTACATTATCAATAGTATAGTCTACATATTGCATTTGTCCCATGAGGTACGGTTTTTTTATGTAACAGGCACATCCAGAACTTACTTCACCATGCTAAAAGTCATCATGACAGTCATGTCTGTGTTCCACTGACAGCATTTGCATTTATGGCCTTTTCCTTCTCATTGAATTCATTGACTATTGCATTAGTGGCAAAATAAGGTGGGAAGTAAACACTGCATCTATATATTTTACAGATGAAAAGTCGCAGGTTTTTCTTTTTCTTGGCTACTTACAAGTGTATCATCATTATGCTGCATTCTTTAATCAGAGCTTCGCCTGCTACTATTTGAGTGAAACTCTTTAGTAGATCGGCATGCTCTCACAATTCTTTCAGTCTCTTGCTTAGTTCATATGAAGTACAATCTAATTATCCACGTGTCATGTTGTCGCTTTTATACGACAATGTTACTTGCCTAAGTTGGTTGCCTCAACTTTCTGATGGTTCTGAATATTTGATGTGCAGTGATGATAGTGAAGGCGGCGAAGATGAGGGGACGAGTGGCTAAAATTTTGTTTGCTGGTCCTCTTTTATTTTATGATCCTTTTTATACAAGGTTAGCAAGATTTATACTAGGATGGATACCGCAGTCAAATTCTGCAACACGTCGGCATCCCGAGGATGTGGACCGACAACCTGAGAGATGTCCTCCCTGCGTTTTTCCCTCATCAGGGTCAGTTTGCCTCAAGACTCAATGTTTGATCAAATACTCGATCAACAAGTGACGTGCATGTGATACCCGTTTTTTGTACCTTCTTGAATAGGTATAGCCAATTAAGTGAGTGCATTTTTTGTTTCCTTGAATTATGCGCACCAATGTTTTCCGAGGTGCTTTGTGTTGATTCCACATCGAGAATTTTTCATTCTTCTCGGCTACTACCGGTCATTGTACCAACAGCACAGTTTTGATAGCAGCAGTGTGTAAACGTTGAAACTACTGGCCGACACCTTTTACAATTTCATAGTTTTCTGCTTTGCCCAGTGATTATTTTGCTGCACTCGAGGTCGCTTTTGCCGTTGTTGTAAAGCTGAAAGTCGTTAAGATATTTGCTTCATGATTATGTTCTTTTTCTTTTGGGTTGGTACCAACTGGGAGATCAATGCGGTTATCTTCCCTTAGCCGTCAAAGGAGGTCTTGTGTATACACGTTCGCGTCTTGCCTTCAAAGCGAGCTCCCTTTTTGAGTAGCTTGTACAGCCTGTACGTGCTTTTGTTGCATCGTAAGGTGACACGATCAGTCTCAACGCTTTAATCTCGTTTGCTAATGGTATGGTACAAAGCATGCTTCGACCAACCTAACTTCTCGCGGTCACGTCAGGTTGCAAGAGCAATTTCTCAAGAAATTCTACAACGAAGAGGCGCTCGATTCCCTCGCGCTGGGTCACTAGACAATCAATCTCAATACTCGACATTGTCGAGTCTAAACTTCCGGAGATCCAGGCGACGAAGTCTAGGCTGACGACCAAATTTCTCTTCAGCGAGAGAAGAAGAAGCGTTCGAGATTCGAGAATTGGAAGCTAGCCACATTAATTACAACCCTAACACTTAGAATTTTTTTATTCGTGACAGATCATTTTCAATTGCATGAATTTAATGACGCAACGTTCCCTAAGATGCACACCCACATGGAGATGAGTGCATGGTATCTCAGATCAAGGATTTCCACCCACTAAAAAGTCAAAAAAATAATAATATCCAAGGTGAAAACAGCCAGCATAGAAGCCTCCCCAATACATCGAAGTCTCAATTTCAAACAGCTAATTTTCCTTCCTTGGGTTTCATCAACCTCAAATGTCCAAACCCTAGATGCTTCCTTCTCTCTTAGTAGGTAAAGAAAACACATAATATAATAGCTACAAAACAAGGCCTCGTACGACTTCCTAGCTCTCCATTTTGATTAGCTAACTCTGTTTGTTAATCAGTAAAGTGCGAAACTAAATCATATTATTTATGCATCATGCATGGTCAAAGGGCCTAGGCCAGCTCATTTCGAGATAAGTGGAAAAAACGAGGTAACCCTAATCGGATTATAACCAACCCGATGCGAGACCATTCAACATAAACTTGTCGATGTCGCTCGTCTCGTCATATGTTCAAATCACAAGGTAAGTCTATGGATTGCAATTAGCTAATAAATTTATTTTCAAAGGACAAAAAATAGAAACATATGTTGCCATCGTATTTATTACAGATCAGGCCACTTGTCAATGGACTCCTGTTTCAAGAAATATCTTATGATTATTTTCCTCCTGTGTTTTTTTTCCAATCTGTACCAACGATGTAAATGAATTGAATCCAATGCGGTAGACGTGCTCAAATGCTGCTGCTGATGACGACGAGTTACTGTCTCTTCTTCCGCAGCATTCAATATGGTATTGGAATTAGAAACTAAATGTATGTGTGGAGGTACACTTCATTATTTATTTATTTATATTTTTTTTTTGCTTTTCTTCTTTCCCTGAATGTGGTAACATATCATATTCACATTTGGCTACATATACACCTACATTTAGGTAGAGGAGGAGAGATGTGGGGTCAGTGCCACGTGGCGTCAACCCAATTGTGGGAGGCATATACATATTGGGTGGTGCTTGCTTTGGAGTCTTGGAGAGGGAAAAGGGGGGTGGGAGAAAAAGGGAGAGGGAGAAGGCTTGATCAGGAGGGAATGGAGAACCTGAGAAGGGAAGGAAAATGAAAGGAGGGAAGAGAAAGTTTGAGAGAGGGAAGGAGGGAGGGAGGGAGTATTAATGGCAAAGTATATGGTGGCAGATGCACACATTGAAGGAGTGCAATAAAAGGGTTGGGCTGTTGAATGAGTTGGGGTAGGTTTGAGTTTTTATAAATGCCTCTTCTGATCTCCGTTGAAAAAACCAAAAAGGAAGAGCTTTGAAAACTCTCTCTCTCTCTCTCTCTCTCTCTCTCTCTCTCTATTCTCTTTCGTTTGGGTCTGGGGGGTGCAACTCTAAAGCAGCAAATTGCACCCAAGAGCACAAGTGATTGAACTCAACACAGACGTACTAAATATTGAATCAGATCCTGCAGCAGAGAGGCAATGATGGTCTCCGTTGGTTTAGCTGCATATCTTCATTTAATCTCAGCCCCCACCTTTCCTTCTCACCATTAACTCTCTTTTCTCTCTCTCTCACACACACACACACACACACAAACACAAAGGGTGTTGGGTTGGGGTCATTTTCTTGGTATATGTCCTTTTAATGGGTCTGTCTGTGTGCGTGGAGTTAGTCGAAACAAAGTTGAAATTGGGTTTCTGCAGCAACCTCGTTTTGCTAGTAATGGCGGGATAGTCCTTGGGTTTCCTTTTCCCTTCGTTGTCTCTCTCGCTCTCAGTGTTGTTTTCTTCCTCTTGGCACTGAATGAGATACACAAGGATAATGGGGGGTGCTTTTCAAAGAAGGAAGACACATCTCCTTCCTCCACCTTCCCCTCCTCCTCATCTTTTTCTTTATCTTCTCGTGGTCCTCTATCTTTCCATCTTCCTCGAGACGTCTTCCGCTCTAAATTACACTGACTACAGACAAGTTAGTAGCTTGAGATTAAAGAGGATCCAGAGGCACTTGGACAAGATCAACAAGCCACCTGTTATGACCATTGAGGTATGCACTTCCCTTTTTTCCTTCTTTGATGAGCCTATTTGCTGATCAGCATTTGCATTCTGGCAATGCATTTGCATTTGCATTCCTTTGTTGGTGGGTTAAACTCGTTGTAATTTGCAGAGCCCAGATGGAGACATCATAGACTGCATCCACAAAAGAAGACAGCCAGCTTTGGATCACCCCCTCCTAAAGAATCACAAGATCCAGGTGCACCAGCAAATACAACATTTCCGCTCTTTTCTTTTTCCTTCATTTACCTATTTTTACTTTTGTGGATACACATTCTGCTTGAAACAATGGAAATGCAAGCTATATATATTGCTTTCTTTTCTTTTTTCTTTTTTTGGGGGTGGGGGGTTTTAGATTAGCATATATTTCATAGCAGGTTGGACATTTCCATGTGTTTTCTAGCTCTTGATCCTCGGTCAAACCCCCAAAATGCAATTTGTTTTAGTGCAACAAAATTTGAAAAACTATGGAAAATCTGGTATACTAGTAAATCATCAGTAATTGGAAGCTGCATAAGTGAAAATATACATTGGAAAATTTTCTCCAAAATGTAGTTTTGATATGCAAAATGAGAAAAGAGGGGAAAAAAAAGAAAAAAAGAAAAGAAAAGTCTCCTTTTGACTCTTCTCCATGTCAGTTGTAGCTTCTACGTGAAGAAGAATTAGTGACTGAATGATGATGGTTTTGGGGAACAGAAAGCGCCGCCAGAAATGCCCAAGAGGAGATCCACCGTGGGCAAACGGGATGGTGACGACGATGCCGCCGCGGCCGCCGCTCCGGCCCCGAGCAACAGCGCCGATGCTGCGAAGGGCGCGTGGCAAGCGTGGCACCGGAACGGCACCTGGTGCCCGAGGGGCACGGTCCCAGTGCGGCGGAGCACGGCGCACGACGTGCGGAGGGCTAAGTCCTTGTACGACTTCGGCAAGAAGCGGCACCCGCCGGGCCTCGCCCAACTACCGGACGCCCCGGACGTAGTCAGTGGGAACGGCCACGAGGTACACCACACCCCTCCTCTCTTTCCCTGTTCGGTGAACGGCAACTTTTCCTTTTTGCAACTTGCTATTTGGACATTGATTGGTCATCATAATGTTCTTATCAAACAATTCAATTGGAGATAATATTAATTCCATGTGGGCATATAACATACAATTTCTGATTCCACTAGGTCACTTTTTTTTTTCAAAAGAATATGATCTTGAGCAATGAGTCTTGTCCTAGCCCAAGCTTGGTAAAACTTCAAAAAAAAAATGAAAAAAATCCCACCCACACACACACACATCCTTGATTGTAGTAATAATTAGGTAAGTGGAGGTGATCATGTCACATTTATTTCAGTGGATCCCAATAGATTTTAGGTGACCTTCCTTGAACTCCAATTTAAGACTTCCTGTGCCATAATACGACAACATGGCACCGTGTCCTTTGCATTTGTTTTCTCAACACACCCCAACAAAAAATATATCATTTTCCTATAGTTTAATTAAAATATCGAGATACATCGTATCAATCTAGCGAATAGAGTTGACTTCGAGCCGAATCGACCATCGCTAATGATAACCCGACTCACAATCTTAATCCGACTCAGATCGACTCGATCGAAAGCTTTTTTAGTCATTTATTTTCAGGTGATTTCGTTTCTATAATTACCCTTCTTTTAAGAAGTGTGATTAGCTTAATCTGACCTTGTGATGATTGTCATTATTGATAACTCGAGCCCGACCTGCAATTCTTAATTTGATTTAGGGGTCGACGCGATCAAAAAGCTTTTAATATAATTTTTTCAGGATTTCGTAGTGTTAATTACCTTTAATGTTTTTTCGATTTTCTTGATATGTGATTGGCTCGATCTGGACATTGTAATCATCGAACGTTGTTTGGTTTTTGGTTCCGGTTGCACGATCGGTAGCATGCGATCGCGTACACGGGATCGACGCAGGAGGTCTACGGGGCGAAGGCGACGATAAACGTGTGGGACCCGTCGATCGAGGAGGTCAACGAGTTCAGCCTCTCCCAGATCTGGATCCTCTCGGGATCCTTCGACGGCACTGATCTCAACAGCATCGAGGCCGGATGGCAGGTTCTCTTTCCATCTCTCTGCACTCGCCCGCACCCAATCCCAGCGCCCCCTTGCTCCTGCCAATTCGATTTTATTAATAATTTCCCCAAATTTATTAAGAGAGAAGGAAGAGGAGGAGAAGAAGAATCTCATTCATTCCGAGAATCTCATCTTCCAAAGTTTGAAAAGAAAAATTATTATTATTGATTCCCGTTTTCCTCACATTTCTCAAATTTTAAAAGAGAATTTTAAAATAATATAAGATGAATTGATTTTCTAAAGCTCTGATTGTTTTACTAGTCGGGTCAGTCCGGAGCTCTACGGTGACAGCCGGCCCAGATTATTCACGTATTGGACGGTCAGCTCTCTCTCTCTCTCCTCCGTCGAGGGTGCATTTAGTTTCATTTGTTTATAATGGGAATTGACAATTAATTTATGGTTTTTTAATGAAAAAATAATTTAAAATTCATATCACTTCCAAGGTAGTTGACCATATGCATGCATTACATTGCACCTAGATTGTCAGTCTATAAATGCGCCCACATATGGGAAAGGCTCAGTGAAAAGTCAAACTTCAACCTAAGGGTTTTCATTTCATGGGTTGATGAGATAGATACAAAACCTATAGTATTATCTAGAATAATTTTTTCGACCAAAAAAAAAAATCTAGAATAATTTATATTCTCCTCCTCATACATTATAATCAACTTTATAAATCAAAAATAAAATTTGGGAAAATGACCTAAATCTTAAGTTTGTTTCATGTAGTCTCAAACTTTAGATAAATATTTAATTTAGTCCCTACATATAAAGAAATGTTCAATTTTATCCTTTCATTAATTTGAATTAAGAGATAACATTGAACATTTTTATATAGTATAAAGATTAGATTAAATATAGATAAAATTTTTGTGGATTTAAAATTTTACGAACAACACTACACATTTGAATAAAGTTTAAGAGTAACATTAAACAAATTAAAAGCTCATGAGTTATATTGCACATTAAATTAAAATCTAAGGGTTATTTATGTCATTATTCCAAATTTAATATGAAGATCCCCTTGCTAAATCTAAGTATAAACACCACCCATGAAATAGACGGCCACGTGGCCATGCTTGGAATTTAGGGCATAATAAGAAAACCCCCCACGTGCCGCGCAATCACTTCAGATCCACTCCAAAAATCTCTTTTACGTGCGATGGATTTTTGCGTGCCCAACACTACATGATTCCTATTTATTACGTCATCAGGCCGAGAATAGCTTGTTTATTATCCATTTTAAGGGTCCAACTTGAATGACCTTTTTATCTTAAAATGATTAAAGTGTTAAATAATTATGAAGAAAGTGACAGAATCGCTACCATATAATCAAAACCCTATTTGCATTCATGCATAACAAGATTTCACGTCACCTGTCGGCTTTATCATGTTGCAATTTCAAAGATGATTAAAAATAATGAAATTTTTTTTGTAAGGTCGACCTTTTTTAGGTTTTATATTATATGATTGAATTTGGATTCAACAGAGCGACTCGTATCAAGCGACGGGATGCTACAATCTGCTGTGCGCGGGGTTCGTGCAGACAAATAGCAGGATCGCGATCGGGGCGGCGATCTCGCCGATCTCGTCCTTCTCCGGCAGCCAATTCGACATCACCATCCTCATTTGGAAGGTTCAATTTCCGCCCTCGTTTTCTCCCATCCCGATCTTTCATTATATCGTATGTTCCGACCGATGCTGAAGTATTTCGTTACCATCTCCGGGGTGGTTCTAGGATCCGAAGCTGGGGAACTGGTGGATGAGCTTCGGGGACACCACGCTGGTGGGGTACTGGCCGGCGGAGCTGTTCACGCACCTGGCGGACCACGCGACGATGGTGGAGTGGGGCGGGGAGGTGGTGAATTCCCGGCCCAACGGCGGGCACACCACCACACAAATGGGTTCAGGCCGGTTCGCCGAGGAGGGGTTTGGCAAGGCTGGGTACTTCCGCAACCTCCAGGTGGTCGACGCCGACAACAGCCTCAGCTCCGCCCAGGGCATCTCCACCCTGGCTGAGAACACCAACTGCTACGACATCAAGAGCTCCTACAGCAACGAGTGGGGCACCTACTTCTACTTCGGCGGGCCTGGGAAGAACCCGCAATGCCCATGACCCGACTCGACCTGACCCGAAAAATATTTTGTGATCCATCATCGGGGTTTAGATCGAAATTTTTCATCACGGGTCAGATTAATTAGTAGTAAAATCGAAATCAATTAGTCTCTCCCAGCTTCCTTGTCTAACATAATTCTTTGATTATGTAATTAATTAAGCGAATTCCACGCTATTCTCCACTAAAATCCCAAGCCCCTCTTATGAATTTTCTATCTCAGGGTTCGTGACTTCAATCGAGTTATGTTCGGTCCGAGCGATGGCGCGATGACAAAACATCAAGTTAGGCTACTCGAAGTTTTGTCTTAAGTACGATTAACTACAGCTAACTATAAACTAGAGAGACAAAGGACTACGAGGGAGATAATGTGAACCGTGAGATGGAATAAAAACATAGTGAAGAAGGTTGGAAACGTACAGATGTTGATTGCAGCGCTAATTACTGCCTAGTTGTCATCAAGTGAGCTTTATACTTGAATTGAATAACCAAAAAGATGGGATCTTTAATCAAAAGGAACTCTTCTTCTTCTTCTTCTTTTGCGGGGCCGCCAATTTGTGTTAGATTTGTTTATAAATCGTATAAATTTCTGGGGTTAAAGCACAAACTTCATTTATCTCGATAAACCAAAAAAAGTAAAACAAAGGTGTTAACTCACGTTGATGAATGTTAGAAAACTTGCAAAATAAGCAAGTTTAATGAATATAAACAGATTTTTGTTTTTGGAAGAGATTTAATATCCGAAAAGTTTCATTGTTTTCTGTCATCTATCAATCAATTAATAACCAGAAGATATGTCTGCATATTAACTTTATCAAAATTGGAGTGTTGATCAATCAATTCACTTACTTTATCCATTGTCCTCTAACCCTGCAGGACCACGCGTTTAGAACTTGCACAAAAGGTCAAGGTATGGAAAGTCCTTTTGCGCACATATAAAAATTATGCAATTAAAAGGTGAGTCGAAGAGCATGTGTCATCGTCACGACCTAAACTTGAGTGTACCACTTAGGATTTGGTTAATTGATTACAAAGCTACTTAGTTTAAGCTCTCTCAAGTTTATATCAATTTGCGATTTCAATTCAAATTTTTAGCATAAGAGTCACCACTAATTAGTTTATGGTAGGTCGATTAAACACTTAAATAAAATAACGGGAGAATTATTTTACTCCTATGAGCTAGAGAATTTAAGTACAGAGACTTGATTATAATAAAATTTTCTAAAGAAATATTTATCAGGCAATTTGAATTTAGTTTATTATCCCCTAACATGTGGGTGTGATTATGCGGGTGTGCAATCCATCAATTTAAGATCCAATAAAATAATAAATAAAATACAAGACTTATCTTATGGTAACGAAAACATCTGCAATGTTAATTTAGAATTTACTTTAATAGTCCTAGATATGATTTTTAATTAACATGCAATCGCTTAATCTTTTTTAGGATTTTCTCTTATTTATATGAAACTTTCTACGTGGAATGCAATGCAATGACAAACCAAAATACCTAACTAAAATGATATGTAACATGTAACCTATTATGTAAATTATATGTCACATGTTATTAATTATATAACACAATTTAATGACAAGAAAATATTAAATGCAACTGTACTAATATGTCAAGCATTCAAATGATCCTAAACATGCAATGACTAAATGACGTGCAAGGAATGATCTAATTCTATGTGACACACGCATGGTAATTTTTATGTTTTATTTTATTTTTCTTATAAAATTCGAAATTAAAATTGCCCAACAATTAAACATGCAATTTAAATTAATGGAAAGAAAAATCTAACATCCCAAATTAATGTTTCTGGAATTTTTTATTTCAAAAATTCGAAATAAATAAATTTCCTAATCTAAACATGCAAACTATCCTAAAATAGGCAATATTCTAACATGAAGCCAATCCAACTTGAATATATTTATTATTTTTTGGGTTTTCTTTTACGGAAACAAAATCAATTCAAGTAAAGGCATAAAAAAAAACAACATGGCCGCAAATCAGACAAGATATGATTGATACCCATCTAATAAATTGATGAATCGTATTTGCGCATGAGACCGGATTGACCATTTTGTTAACCCAAGCCATTACCAACCAGGACAAGTATGATGTTTTTTTTTTAAACTTTGTCACAAGGTTCAATCATATCTCGAGTGTGAGATTGAATTAGCGATTTTTTCGTGCGATTGCAAGTCATATTTCGAGCATGAAGTTGGAATGTCAATCGTATGTACATTGTGAATTAATTGAATAATCCATAATTTAAAAGGCGATTCAAGAAAAACATCATTCAGCTATTCCATCAAATATATCCACGCTATTCTAAATGAGATATTTTTACCTAATTCGAATATTAGCTTCTAAGTTTGGCAAGTCGCGAACCACGATTGGGTGGTGGATCGATGGAGGAACAGGGGAGGTGTAGCAGCCTGGGCACTTGCTGGCCACCAAAATTTGTTGTTGAAATCAGTAAAGCGTTCTCGATGAAGGAGCGGATATCGAGAGAGAGTCTTCGTTGACCTCAGAGAAATTCCCCCCCGGAGAAAATTTTCAAAGTGGGTGTGCTTTCTTTTAGCGAAAGTTTTATCTAGGCTTCCTCCAAAGGTGGACTTGGTAAGTCATGAGAGTCAACAACAGTGAGCTTGAGGAGACACCAGCAACAGGTCGTGAGCAAGTTGGTCACGGTGGTGAGGAGCTGCAATGACAGCAAGAACATGCGAGGCTTCCCTGATGGATTGAACTGGAGCGTTGGAAAAACCTGCAAAAGAAATTAAGCAAGTACAGCAAGGCGATCGATACGGCTCGGGGTTGCCGTTGCTGGCCAGTGTGGACAAAAATGGATGATGGTGGAGCAACTGAGTCGGAATGTCAATAGCGCTCGAGTGCAGGGCACCCGAGCTTTGCTAGAAGTGACGCCAGACTTGCTGAAGCTAGGTTATAGGAGCAGCAACGGGGGTGGTGGCTTCGAGATTGACGAATGTCGGATAATGCTACCGGAAGACACCTGAGAATGACTGATTAAATTCATCAAGTATCTTATTGACGTTTTTCAGATCCAATATGGGTCTATTATATTCATCTAGGTGTGTTCTGATAGACGTATTTTCAATATATCTAAATTGAAACATTTTCTTCTTCAACATATACAAACGATTGTTCAAACCTGCTTGAAGTTTTGCTTTGCCCATAATGCTGCGACATCATTCTCCTCAATAACCTCTATTAAGAGGTCATCTGACAAATTTAACCTCTATTAAGAGGTCATCCGACAAATTTAACAAGATTGTGCTCTTTACTCTTTCCATTAACTCAACTCTCCCAAAGGCTTTCATTATAATCGGCAACTTATCTTCACTAGTGTCTTAGCCAAACCTTGTGTTGTCAATAATGCTCATATCTTGATACTCCATAACACAAAGTTGTTCCTCTCAGACATAATTGCAGTAACAGAATTTCCAGATAATAATCAGACAAGCAAAAACTCTAAATCACGATTAAGAAATCTAATCTCAAAATCTAATCTCAAGCTCTGATACCAATTGTTGGAATGTAATACGCGGAAACGGCGAGATCTTACAATTTATGTCAATGCGAAATCACCATAAAAATAAACGAGAAATAATAAGGACACTAGATATTTACGTGATTCTGTCCAAGTATCAGTATTTATGTCCACGAAAAGAGCCAGCAGCAAATAGTTTAATGTTTCCCACACTTATAAACAACTCACTTAGATATAAACTCACGGCACGTTCAAGCTCAAACGAAAACGCTTTAGGTACATCAAAACAAGAACAACGTCCTTCTTTCTTCATGTACGTATCTTCTTCGTAAGCTTCAGCAAGCGGCCGCTCCTTGAGTCTTTACGTGTAAAGGGCTTCGGCGGCAACTTTCGGAAGGGAGAGAAGACCTGCACAAAATTCTGTTTTTATATGTGTGCGCACCCAGGTCAAAGTTTGACCTGGGCCCACCACGTTTTGTCTCCACGCGTGCAGAGGCTTCATTCCTTTTGTCTTCATTGGCCGAAAAAAAGAAATGAAACCCCAGCCTTTTCTTGTAGGGGTATGCAAAATACCTGGGAACCACCCGAACCGCCCGGCCCAGACCGGAAATAGGAACCCGGCGGTTCTTGAGAATCAGTCAGGTTAAGGTTAATTTTTCGGAACCGGTGGGTACCGGTCCGGTTCCCGTTCCATGGGCGGATCCGCCCACCCGGACTGGACCGGAACCTTTTTAATATTAAAAAAAAATTACTAAAAGAAACCCTAGATTAGATCTCATCTCCTCACTCCCTTCATCTTCGGTTCTCTCTCTTTGTCTCTTCTTCGTTCCTCCTAATCCTATCGCCATTTCGATTCCTCTCCGAGCATCGACGCTGCCCCTCCGCTGCTGTTGTTTGCCCCCTTGCGTCGGCTGCCACCCGCCACAGCCACGGAAAATTGTTTCTCGACCGTCCTATGTTGAAAACCCGATCATAGACCTCTTCTCCTCCTTCCCAACTCATAGACCCGACCGTTTTATGTTGAAAATCAAAATTGTTTTGCGTCAAGATCGGTTCCATGGATCCACCCGGAACCAGAGGACAGGACCGGCGGTCCGGTTCGAGTGGATCCATGCAACAACGGGTGGATCCAATTCCAATTTTTCGGAATCGGTCCTTAGAGGGCGGTTCCCGGTTTTAGGTCGGGAACTGCCCGACCGGACCATGCACACCCCTATTGTCTTGTGTGTATGCCCAGGAAGTCAAAGTCTTGACTTGGGCCCCACGAAGATAATTCGGCTTCTGCAGGCAAGCGGATGAGGAAATTCGCATCTTCAATACGTGTGCCCACTTGGGCCCATGGCCTAATTCTCTCTTCGGTGACGTCTGACGAGTTGCAGGTAAGTCGAAGAACCCCTCCTATTTTCTTTCTTTTTCTTTTAATATATATATATAATCAGCTTGGGAAAAAAAATTATTGACAAATTCAGTTTCCGAATTCAAACTTGAGACATTGATTTAACATAAGCTTCCTGATGGACTGTATTGGCGCGTTGGAAAAACCTACAAAAGAAATTCAACAACCACAGCAAGGCGATCGATATGGCTCGGGGTTGCCGTTGCTGGCCAGTGTGGACCAAAACGGATGATGGCGGAGCAACCGAATCGGAATGTCAATAGCGCTCAAGTGCAGGGCACCCGAGTTTTGCTAGAAGTGACGCCGGACTTGCTGAAGCTAAGGTTACAGGAGCAGCAACGGGGGTGGTGGCTTCGAGGTTGACGAATGTCGGATAACGCTACCGGATGACGCCTAAGAACGACTGATGGTGTGGCTTGAGTAGCTGAATGCGATCCACGATGCACAGTAGCGCGGCGGCCGAGAGGACCCCGCGTGCTAGAATTCGAAAATTCCCTGAACGTGAACTTTGGTTCGAGATCTCCCGACAGACGTCTTTTCCCAGTCAACAAGGAGGTTGACGCCCTCTCTCTAAGACGTCTTCTCTGTCTCCTTTTGGAACCTCAAAACAGAAGTGTGAATATTCGGAAAGACCCTCCGATTTCTCCACTTCTCTCTCTTTCCTGTTCTGTCTTTTACTCCACAGAGAAATAATCTTTTGTTCCATGTTTTCGTGTTGCTACGAATCTTCATGAATTCTCCCCGTCCGACCAAAATATCTCCCTTAATATATCAAGTACACTTTTTATACGTGAGAAAGCTTATTCTTCTTTGGACAAATGTATCTCTTCCTTTGTCGCTGAGTTGGTGCTGTGATCAATGGGGAATTCTTTTCTCCATTTTAGCGCACATGGACTGATTCTCTTATTCCTCAATTGCTTTTGTTCCTTTCTTTATTGATCGAAGATCCCTCGGGTATCAAGCTGTATGATGCCCCTACCAATATTATCCCCTCCGCCTGACCAAATCCGTCTTCTTTCAAATTTCCAGAGCATTGAAATATATTTGTCCGTAATCTTGCTCAGTACATCCTTAGGCAAATCTCACATAACTGAATAAATGACTACAATTTCCTTTCTTCTTCAGTCTCTTAATTCGATAAACATCTCAATGAATTTCAGGCCACGGGAACTAATGGGCCAGTTCAAATTTTCATCACCGTGGACTTAGTCTAACTTGTCAAATTAAAGCTTAGAACTGTTAATTCAAATTTCCATCACCAATCCAATGCAAATGCAACATAAAATAAAATAAATGCTCCTAAAGCTATATGTTATGCAATTTAATTCTAATATTTTTGTTTATGGTTGGGATTATATGCAATAAATGAATGATCGGATCACCAAAATTTAGACGTCAACAATCGTTATCAGTCAAATCAACTTTTTATGGTGCAAATTATGCTTTGAAGAAAACAAGAGTGATCAATAAGAATTTCATATAGATGGAGTACATATGCAAAAGTTGCAAATTTTATGTCTGGATGGAGAACTACTATAGTTTGACCATGCATTTACACATCGTACAAACACAATACAACATAGGAAAATGGTCAGATGTACATTTACATATCACACAAACATCTTATTGTACAAAAGCAAAAACGGAGATAAGGGATGGCAAATTCCATATCTTGATAAGCTAGACATTGTTCTCTCCAGCTACGCCTCCATCAGCACCAACCGGTCGAGTTGCAGGGTTGTTAGTCATCGGTGATTCTTCTTGATCCTTAGCAATAATTTTCAGACAATTTTGGATAGCCACTTGTACTCGACTGAACGAGTTTTTGAGTCTTGAAGAAGTTGCTTTGCATATGGACTTCAAGATTTGTTGCATCTCCCGAAAAGTTTTTTGGTATTCGGGATTTACAATTGCCGAAGCAATGAACAAACAATAGATAACCCACTTGATGCAAGAATTCAATATGATCGAGTCAATTGTTATTCCAACAATGAGACACCCTAATATAAGAAACAAAAAATTGATAGATGTCATTCCACGTTCACTTCGTGTTCGTGAATTGATGCCTAAGACCGCAATGAGAGCTATGGAAAAGGCAATGAGAGGCACTTGCTTTTTCATAAGGAAATCCTTGGCTCCAAAAAGAGCAAATGACCATCTAAGCGCGGACATCAAGAAATCTTTCGATTTTTTAATGATGACATCTTCTTGTTCTTCCGGTCTACCAAAAAAGAGCAACGGAATCTGAATTAATTAATTTATGGCACAAGTAAATAACACAAGCATGTAGCTAGGAGCGATCCACCATATGCTTAAAGCTTGCTTGATGCATGCTTGCTCATCCACAAATGAAACCGTACAATGAGTAAAATTGACTGTGCATATAAAATATGATGGTCAGATTCTCTCCCATATTCCATTATGACATATCACATGCGAATTTAGAATTACAAGCTAGAACTCAGCATTAATGACATGCAAGGTCCATATAATTAGTCTAAACAGATCAATCTGTTAAAGTCATAACTGACTCTTGATCGTATGGATGGATTTGCAGAAGTTGTGCAAATGAAAAGTTCCAGTAAACATAGAAAGCCAAGATCACTTAATGCTTGCGATCCAAAGGAGGAACAGTTAACAAGGAACAAGGGAAACATGCACAAACTAACCTCCGAGCTTCAGCTGGAGTAAGGTTGATGCCAGACATTGATCTGTGCTAGCTTTCAAACAAAGAGAGCTGATGTTTTTTTCACCCCTGCTCGAGAGGCGAAGAGCTTGCAGGGAGTGCAAATCGATATAGGCTTCATATCTATCCAAGAGGGTGTTCTTATAAGCCCTTTTCATTTCGTATTTGATCATTTTATTTTTGTCGTTGACTTCTGGTAAACTAGCTTGAGACGAAGTTCATGTGTCGGATGCCTGAAGAAGCTTCTCATTGCGTGTTCAAGCCTGTGAACACAACATTTCACTCGTCCACTCAATGCTTTGAAACTTAGGCATGTTTGAAACGTTCTGGGACAATCTAATGGATATTTAGAGTGGAACACTTCTGGCTTCTGTGGGATCTCCTCTCCTCTCTCTCTCTCCCTTTATTATTATTATTATTATTATTATTATTATTATTATTATTATTATTAAATAAGGATGAAAAGTACATCATCTAATTGTTTTAGTGAGAGTATCCGATGGGTCAAATGGTTCGGTTAAATACATATTCAAATTCAGTAGGGAATTTCGACTAGTTCTAGCTAGCTCGGCAATTTTATTGACTAGTTTAGTCTTAAATTTTTCATATTAATCAACCATTAAAAGGAACTAGAATTGTGATGTTAGATACTCTTTTTGTTAAATGATGTCATTTAAGCGTTTGCAACATGTGATTTACTGGACTTTTGAAGCTGCACAAAAGAAAAAGAAAAAAAGGAGTAAGGGTTTTTTCTTTTCTTTATCTGCAGGAGGGAGAAAATATTGGGTGGTCGAGACTGCCACGTCAGTGTGGTCCTGGACCACTCACGCGGCGCCACATGTGAGGGGAGGGAGACAGAGAAGAGAAAGAGGAGAGAGAGCGTTAGAGAAATGGGACAGGGCAAGGGCAGGTCCTTTGGTTCCCTCCCCTCACACATGGCGCCCCGTGAGTGGTCCGGGACCACGCTGATGTGGCAGTCCCAAATTGAGGAAGATGTCGCCGAGGGAAGAAGCACACACGCATGTAAAAGGGAACGAAACCTTTTGTTGCCGCCGAAGCCCTTTACGCAGAAACAAGCTGTAGAAGGGAGCCGCGAAAGAGAGAGAGAAAAAAAAAATTAGAGAAACCGCACGAAGCTTTTTAAGAGATATGCGAAGCCGTACGTACGCGGACCAAATACGAATGCTGGAGTTCCTGATTTTGGTGTACGTAGAGCCTTTTGTTTAAAGCTTGAATGCATGAGAATTTTATGCCGTCAGTTTAAGTTATTTATTTATAAATACTTTGGGTTTTGGGTTAAATCTAGATGTGGGAAACACTTGAGCATTTGAGCAATTGTAAACTACGATACTGTGATTATAATGGATTATTTGTTACTGGCTCTCCCCGTAGACATAGGTTCCGATACTCGAACGGAACGACGTAAATTTGGGAATTTTACGTTCACATAAATTGCAAGATCATGTCGTTTTCGCATATTATATCCCAACACTTTTCATAATTCTTATGCACTGATTACCTAAACGTAGGAAAGGAATGACGTGGGGCTCATTTTAGATTCAAGACAGTGTAAACCTTAAAGAGATTGTACTAAATATACTTCATGTCATTCCTTAATGTTCTTTTCTAATTGGAATCCTCTGAAATTAGAAGTTAACCTCGTGCAATCATATCAAAATGATCAAATTGCACCTAAAACTCAACTCATTGTTGAATTGCTCTTGTGCATTGTGTTAGAAAATTCCACATTGAAGAATTGGCGCGTTCCAAAGGAATTAATATATCATATTTAGCTCATAACTCATTGACTTAATTTTTTTTTGTGTGTGTAAAAGTGGATTCAATTGCATATGTAAACGGGCTTGGACTTAGATTCTCTCTCGGTAATTTCCTTGAGTGGAGGTATTGAATTTCTGTTGCACACTCCTAGTACTCCCAAAGTCTCTCTCTCTCTCTCACACATCACCAACCCTCCACCATAGCCATTGGACCGGTGCCTCTACTATCACGGTTGCCATCTCGTACCGCCAAATGTCGGCCTCCTAGATAGACATGTCCCTTCCCAGACCCATGTACACTAAGCATATTTAGGATTAAATTAGAAAAACGAAAAGTTTAGAATTGAATCGACATCTGTACAATAGGTTTAGGATCGTTCAGGCAATGAAGAAGAAGAAGAAGAGGGAACTTTCAAGGAACGGTACTAGAGTTATAAGAACGGAATGAGTCAAACTGGCGAGGACATTTGACGTGATTATGATAAGGCCCGTGAAAGAATGCGGCGAGGTATGAATTCACACCCAACACGAAAAAGAAACGAGGTCGGCTCCGCGAGGGATCCGTCCTCGTACAGACAAAAACGTTGGTGGAGTGGCCTGTGATGGTCCCTGTGGATCTTGGCAAAGAAACGTACGAGACGTCTCAAGGAATCGTGGCGAAGTAGTTCGCAAGAAGTGGTTTCCTTAGACATTCTGAGACTTTTGATTTTGGTTGATGTACTAAGGAAGAGTATGGTTGCATTTACTGATTGAACGAGTCGATAAGAAACATGGCAACGTATATCGACTTAGATGGCAAAGTAGTCTGCTCCTCTTCTGCATTGAATCATAGAGCCGGGCAGCGAGCAACGGTAACTGCCTCCCTCTCGAAATTTCTTTCGCATATATATACATTAATTATATGTTAATCGCATCAGCCCCCCAAAAATGATTTTTGGGACATTTCATAAGAAAAATGATATTCTACCAGTAATTCAAATGCCCGAAATGAACACTTAAGTGCCAAAAGTTATAAAAGTAGCACTTAAGTACCATTTTTTTATTATTATAAAAAGAATGGACATTTGAGTGCCAAATCCGGCGAATCCCTTTGGAAATCATATTTGTCAATTTTTATTAATATTGCTTGCCAAAGAGCTGACTCAACAAAAAAGCCAAAATGATGTCGTTTTTGTGTGAATTTAAATTTTAATATAAATATTAATTTAATTAAATTTAAAACCAAATTAAAAAAAGAAAGAAAAAAAGAAAGAAACATTCGCAAAACAGCGAGGGTGAGGGCCCTTGCCCTCGCCGGCCCTTCTCGAGGCTCTCGCCGTCACCTCCCCACCATTACTAAGAAGGGTTGACGACAGGTGGGGGAGGGTTGGCCGAGGTCACGGGCCCTAGCCTAGGGCCGGCAACCCTGGCCAAGCGGTGGCAAGGGCCCCCCACCATCGTCGGCCCTTCTTGGCAATGGTAGGGAGGTGGTGACGAGGGCTTAGCCCTCGCCTTTTGCAATCTTCATCTTCTTCCTTTTTTTTTTTTTTTTTTTTTTTACTTTATTTATAAATATTAATATTATTTAATTTAGTTTTAATTTTAATTTAGTTAATATTTATATTAATTATTTAGCTACATCGGTATGAAAAATGGCGTCGTTTTGTACTTGTCTTGTCGGAAAATCATCACGTCAACATTTTTGCCGGATTTTCTCACCATTGGTACTTAATTAATCCATTTTGCTCTAATTTTGGCACTTAAGAATTACTTTCTTAACTTTTGATATTTAAATGTCCTCCTATGTTAATTTTTGGCACTCCGGGAGTCCGGATATCTATATATAGGGTATTGAGTAGTTGAATTCAATCCCTAGATATAGTAGAGGAAAGGGGCAAAAGAAAAGCCAATGGAATTATATAAAATGTTTAGAGAATGGTATTTTTGTAGGTAAATGACGTACTTTATAAATTGATAGTGATACACATCTACACAAAGCACTGTTACAAGTGAGGAAAAGTCCTTTTTGAATGAGAAGCATTACAAATGACATACACAACTGAATATTCATACATGCAAATACAATAGGAGCTTAGGCGCTTCAAATATCAAATTGAACTTCTGTAAATGGCACGTCATCGAGCAATTGAATAGGCCATTGAAACTGGCCGGAGCCTCTTACGAGTAGACGGATGATTCCAAGGCATACACTGCTAAGCACAAATTGACAACCAGCCACGGTACAAGAGAAAGGTTCATCCAAAAAAGCAACTTGAAGGCAAGAGTCTCGAAACTGTTGGAAATTGCGATCCATTTTCTCCAAACTATCTAGAAACTATTACTTAATCATGAGGAAATAAAAATAAAATAAAAATGGACAACTAGAACCAAGCAACATACAGCCTGCAAACTAGAAGAATCCTCAATGGTGATGGCTACAAAATTGAAGAATGACTAGCTTAACCTAGGGGTGCGGTTGGCAACTTGCCAAATAGTAATAATTTCTGTTATTTTATTTTCGGGAGTAAATTTGTAATATAAATTTGTTTGGTAAAATTTTTATTTCTGGGAACAAATTTCTATTTTTTTGTTCTTGGAAGTAGATTTGGAACAAAATCGAGAAGTTAAAAAAAAAATTGATTCTTTGTTCTCGAGAACAATTTCAGAATCAAGCCTAACCCATTTTTTTTTTTTTTCTCTTTTCCCTTCTTTCTTTTTGTTTTTCTTCCCTCTCTTCTCTTCTTTAATTGCCGCCGCTATCGTCCACCGTCACCGATCGCTGGAGATCTTGCCAGGCTAGGGTGAGGTTCGACGAATTTGTCGGCGGCCGCGTGAGCTCGGCCAAGTCTCACCAAGCTGCGGCAAGGTCGCCGGCCCACGTCTGGCCGGTCGCCGGTAATCCCAAGGCCGGTAATCAGCAACCCTTGAAGAAGAGGAGAAAGGAAAAAAAAAATTAAAAAAAAAAAATTAAAATTATTTGAAAATTAAAAAAAAAAAAAATTGAAGTAGAAATTTTGAGAATAGTACTAAATACAATTTTATTCTAGGAATTGAAATTTTGGATAATCACAAAATAGGTTAAAATACTTAGAATTATTCAAGGAAATAAATAAAAATAAAAAATTATATATGATCAGAAATTATTCTCTAGAAGAAAAGCGCTCTAAAAGATTTGGGTGGGAATGCAAGCACCAGCAAGAGACGAAACAGTAAGCTTGAATAAAAGTCAAGAATAGTGGCTAAAGAAGCAACCTGAACGTGGGCAACGGGAAGTCAAGTCAAAAAAGGAAAGCTTTAGCTAAAAGTGGAGGTCAATTATCTTGGACAAGAAAGAAAAGTTTGTCCGCTACTATGTCGGTTGTAATTCCTATAAATAGGCCTGTAATTCATCTCATTTGAGAGTGTGGGGGTGAATCCTCCACCGTGAGAGGTCTTAGACCTCTACCATGACTCATGTGGGGGAGATGAGCTTAAAACGCCATATCAAGATGCTCCTCCACCAACACCTCTATTAAACTATTTTGTTCATCTAATAAAACAATTTCTCCCATATCCCATA
Source organism: Eucalyptus grandis (assembly GCF_016545825.1). NCBI lineage: Eukaryota > Viridiplantae > Streptophyta > Magnoliopsida > Myrtales > Myrtaceae > Eucalyptus > Eucalyptus grandis. The sequence continues at coordinate 58,838,485 of NC_052619.1, forward strand.
ACCTATATCTTCCAACTATTCTATCTTGTCGTTTGTCCATTTCTCAGTTCCCTTGCCACATATTACACACACTTGCAGACACATGCTTTCGCAAAATCCAACGTACAAGTACTAGTACACCTGATGCGGGCTCATAGACCTGATCATCCTGATTGGGAATGTGGGATTATCAGCAGCTTCAGTGAACCCAACAAGACGTGGAACTTTCTGGCCTAGTCGAGCCACCCTTGTTGCTGCTTGTGTGGGTGCTGTGGCTGTTCGACCCACGGTCCCGACCGTGACCACAGTTTCCGAGACAATGTATTCGCGACTGAGTTGCGGTACCTTTCGGCTCCGACTCTCTGCCGGAACTCTACAGACGTCGAAGCTCAGCTCTATGGCGCTCGATGAACAGTGTTTTTTAGCGCTGTGGATGCGGATGAGGAAGAAGGTGAGCTGAGCGGGAGCTAATATATATTCTTGAGCTTAGAGAAGTGCTTGTCGATCTTTTTCGCGCTGCTGAAGAATCCGAAGACGCTTCTCTTCAACTCCATTTTTTTTTTCTCGTCTCCTTTTGCATGCGGCATGCAAGAGCTTTCCTTAAGAGGAGCATGGGGCGGTCACAGAGGATCTCATCACCGCCAATCACGAGACTACACGCGGTGGTTTGGGCCCATGTGTAACTGGAGGGTGATTGCGTGGCGCAGCCGCTGCCGGCTGGATTTTGTCAAGAGGGAGTGTTCATCGCAAGAACATCTAAGAAAAAATCGATCTTATCCAATACTACACGATTTTTCGGATGTTCGACATCGAAAGAGCCTTGAGATTCAAGAAGATCCACCTCGATGAGAACGCGACTCTTATGTTTTGGAATCTCCTCAATGGTCCTTGTCAAGATTTGTGTGTGCCCACGCTCGCGCGCACATGCCAATATCTCTCTTCTTCTTCGTAGCACAATTTGAGCACAACCCTTAATTGCACTTCCACAAAATTTCAGGAAATAATGCAAAGCAAGAAGAATGCACAACCAAGAATGCTGTCTATTTCACCCTAAAAAAAAAGGAGTAGAAAAACCCTTATTTTTTTATATAATTTACACATTAAAATTACAACCTAACTCGCATAAATAACTTATCCTCACCATTTTTTTTATTTTTTTTTCTCGATTTGAGGATTAGTCCAAAGAAAAGAAGAGGAAAGAAAAGAAAAGGACATGAGAGAGAGACGTCGACAAAATGCTGTAATTACATGGGATGGGACGTCCTCGCGTTTCCTGACAAAACCCCAATCGTCCTGAAAGCGAATCGCAGCCGTCCAAACCCCGCGCATGTATGTGGGCCCCACTCCCGTTCAAGGGCCGATCAGACGGCCGGCATGCCGTTCCGATCATCAGCATTCGGGGCGGGGCTCCGATCCGTGGGCTCCACCCTCCTCCCGTCGGGAGCAATGATGCTCGGCCGGTCGCCGCCGCCGTCGTCGTGGTAGACGTAGGCGAGCCCGCCGTGCCTCGTCAGATCCATGCCCTCCTTCTCGTCGTCGCCGGACACCCGCAGCAGCTCCAGCCTGTGGAGCCCGTAGAAGAGCGGGCCCATCGTCGCCGTCACCCACCCGGCGATGGCCAGCACCTCCACGACCTGCGCCGCCAGCAGCCGCCCGTCGCCGCCCACGAACCACCCGTACCTCCGCCCGGACCCGCCGTACACCTCGTCCACGTACCGCCGCCGCGCGAACAGGCCCGTGAAGATCAGCCCCCACGCGCCGCAGCCCCCGTGGAGCTGCGCCGCCTCGAGCGGGTCGTCGAACTTGGCCAGCTCCGCGAGCTTGTTGCACCCGATGAGCACCCACGCGGACACGAACCCGCACACGATGGCGGCCCACGGGTCCACCACGGAGCAGCCCGACGTGATGGCGGCGAACCCGCCGAGCAGGCCGTTGCACACGTCGGTGACGTTCCAGTGGCCCACCAGCAGCCGCTTGCTGAACAGCGTGGTGAGGGCGGCGGTGGAGCCGGCCAGCGTGGTGGTGACCGCCGTCCGCCCCACCGCGCTCCACTGGCCGTAGAACCCACCGCTGGCGCCGTCGTAGGTCTTAAGGATGGTGAGGAAGGAGCCCGGGTTGAACCCGTACCACCCGAACCACAGCAAGAACGAGCCGAGGACCACGAGGGACGCGCTGTGGCCCCGCAGGGCCACGACCCGCCCGGCATGGTCGAACCGGCCGATGCGCGGGCCCTCGATAAGGGCTCCCCAGAAGCCGGCTATCCCTCCCACCATGTGGACCACGCCCGACCCGGCGAAGTCGATGGCGCCGGACCCAAACAAAGGTTGCCGTCGGACCGGGACGGGCTGGCCCAGCCGTCGCCGGACCAAAACCAGTGAGATGTTATCGGGTACACGAATCCTGTCAAGAAGGAGGAATATATGAGGTAGGCCACGAACTGGGTCCGCTCGGCGATGGACCCGCTGGTGATGCCGGCAGCGGCGATGGCGAAGGCCCATTGGTAGAGGAAGAAGCTGTAGTCCACGGAGGCGGAGGGGACCTTCTTGAGGCCGAAGAAGTGGCGGCCGACGAAGCCGTTGGAGGGGGACCCGAAGGCGAAGGCGAAGCCGAAGAGGTAGTAGGAGAGGCCGCCGGCGGCGGCGTCGAGGACGTTGGTGAGCATGATGTTCATGGTGTTCTTGGCGCGGACGGAGCCCGCGCAGAGCATGGCGAAGCCGAGCTGCATGGAGAAGACGAGGTAGGCGGAGAAGAGGAGGTAGGTGCTGTCGACCGCGTGGGCGGTGTCGGCGAACTTGTCGGAGATGGCGTCGAAGCGGCCGCAGAGGAAGGTGGCCAGGAGGGCGTTGTCGGAGCCGGGGGCGGTGGAGTTGGCGAGCGAGGCTAGGTCGGAGGCGGAGCATTTGAAATCCATGGCCGGAGGCGGGTTTCGACGACGGCGGAGCTGTTTCGAAGTGAAGATGAGGATGGAGATGGCGGTGTTTCAGAGAGGGATATAGGGATAAGGACTGTCTGGTTATGGTTGTGCAGGTTTACGTTTATATAGGGCATGGACGGGAGAGAAGAAGACGACGACTTCTCCCACGAGAGAATACCGGTGTATCTAATGTGCCACGTAGGATTCATAACAAACCATCTACAGATCGACACGTGGCAATTGTGGCCCCGCTTTCAGATCTCTTTGTTTTTGTTTTGCATTGTGACGATGACGTGGATGAAACCGGACAAAAATCGTGGTGCGGAATCTACACATGATGATGTCGCCGTACTTTTTTTGCGGGGATAAGACTTCGATTTAACTTGTTAATCGTCACGATGTATATTCATATTGATCGTGATTGCGCGTAATAGTCTATGTGCTTTGTACTTGTCATTTTCCTCTTGCTTAATGCTAATCGGTTTGGTGTCGCCACAGCGATACTTGTCGACGTGAAAATTACATGAGAAATATTACATTTGAAGGGAAATTATTTCGAAAAATTATTTTCGAACTTTTTAGTGTTTGAATGACTGAAAATTAATTGATTTATGTAAAACGTTTCCCATAAACTTAAAACAATAAGCTCAAATAAGGAGAAAATGACTTTCCCTTATCGTAAGAAAGAAATCACTTTTCTTAAATCACCAAACAAAATAAAAATTAAGCATTTTCCTTGAAAATGTTCCCATGGGGAAAATATATTCATTTATTATAAGTTTTTGATAAAACAAATACACCCTAAGATTTATAGTGAACCATAAATATAGCAATTGATCATCGTGTCTCTTTCATAGCTAATTGGGATAATTATCCAAAAGGCTTTTGAACTTTGAAGTGGTTAATGAAGTTTGAATTTATTCAATATAGTCCATGAATTTTAGTCTAATGTGCATATTGTCCCCAAACTTTTTTTTTTGTTCAATATATTCCCTAAAATTTTGGTACATATTCAATCTAATACTCAAACTATATGAAAAAATTCAATGTTGTCTTTTTATTAATTCAAATTCATGGACAATAATGAATATTTTCATATAGTCAGAAGATTAGATTAAATAAATATCAAAAGTTCATAAACTAAATCAAACAAATTAAAAGTCATAGTAGATATTAAACTAAAATTCAAGGATTACATTGAACAACTTTAGAATTTATAGATAACATCATACATTAAATCAAAGTTCAGAAATCATTTGTCATTTTCTCAAACTACACACTGCTGCTGCTGATAACAACCTCCAAGCAAGCTAAACCTGTCCTTGAAAGTGATCTCACCGTCATCGATACTCATCAGGGACGGTCCTCTAGGCCTACAAGGGAAGGAAAAGCCCTTTGCCATCCCTCTTTGTTTCTAATTTTCCTTGTAGTGCTCAGGAAACGGACAAAGGCCAAGATGAGATGACGATTAACGATAGTAATGGTAGCTCAATTCAACTTTTGAGTCGTCTGTTGCACGTGACAACATTGCAAGAATGAATTCAACAGCCCTATATTATATATTAATATATATGTATAAGTCACCTATTTTACCAATATCCATCCATCAAAATTGATGTTCTCTAAGCTGGAAAATAGGCATGTACGTCCTCCAAGAATAATGAGAAAAGCCATCACATTCAACCACAAGTTGTACCTTTTATACTCTTGAATAACTTCAAAACAATTGCTGACCCATTTGATGGCTATATGGTTTCAGTGAAATAGAGTTCAAACCATGTTGACGGCCACTCTCTTTGGCTGTAGATCTTGAATTTAGGGCAGATATGCCAAGACTAGATAATGAAATTAGCTGCGAGCTAATTGTATTAAAAAATTCACCGTTATTTCTGGTGATACAGTTATAATTTGCAAGTAGGAAAAAAAAAAAAAGAGAGGAGAAAGAAATGAGAGTAGCAACCAATCCGTGGCTTGCGTGTTCTTAGCATTTGTTCTACCTTATCTATGTCAACATCAAAATGCACATATCTAATCCCGAGTCATTAAAAAAAAAAAAAAAAAAAGATGACGACTAAAGCACATCCCTTTTGTTATTAATTTTTGCCGTGGTAGACAATCTCGTGATGCTGCGAAAAGGTAGTGTTTTGGGGCAGCTCTCAAAGGACAGATGATGTATCAACAGAAAGGGAAATGGTCCATTCGACAGGGCATGCTCTTTGTTTTTAGCTTGGTTCTTTTTTTTCTTGTATAATTTGTCTGCTAGAAGAGAAAAAATGGGTAAACATGCAGAAAACAAGATCACGAGGTAACAGACTCACCTAAACAGTCAAAAGTTGACTAAACTCACATGGATGAAGAATTACCATCTTCTGAAGCTCTAGGACTAGAGCAGCACATGGTATCAATACATATGATGGCGGTTGGGAGTGTTCTTTATTTCCTACTTGCCAAGATTGACATATGCAAACAAGAAGGAAAAGCAATTTCTTGCTTACGGCATTTTTTAAAGATGGTCAGACCAGTTCCAACAATAGCTTGCTTGCGAGACTTGGAATCTTGGATCATTCATGAATCTTGAAGATGCAGTTGTCAGCAAAAAAATTCGACCGGCAGGGATTGTAAAACAGCGAGCTCGCACCAAAACCTGAAACGGCAAAACCTCAAGTTGGATGACCGATTAATTTGCCTGTGACGGTATAATTAACTTTAAAAACTCCAAGCTCTTTGACCAGTTTATAGCATTGGTGGAATCTTGCAACCATATATATATTCCATTCTCATAAGTCACAATGGTAGAGAAACCCAGCATTATAATATGTATGCACAGCTCAAGCCAGATATTCCCGGTGTCTATGTCAAAGAAACATGCAGCGGAGCAGAGACACAATCACTCCTTGAATGGAATCAGACAAGCAATATACAAGTACAAAGAGCCTGCAAAAACCACAGAAAACTTTTATCTTAAAGAATGTTTCCAGATTAATATTGATGAGCTCATCATCGCATGCATCAGCCAAAAAGAAATAAAGAAAAGGAAATTGGACGTGGGTCGCAGATAATGCATTTGTCAACTCTAATTTTCCAAGCCAACTTCATCAGGTAAGCAAAGACCATTTAATTAGTAAGATAGCACTAAGGTCAGAAAAAATAAAAAATAAAAATCAAGAGGGTGAATTCTCAAGGAAGCTACATTCGCTAATGCCAAATTTTTTCAAGGGTCTAGTTTTTGCTCCATTAAAAATTATGCAAGAGGGCTAGAACAACCACGATTTTGAAGAAAGGATACACCAAGCACCTTGCCTATCAGATGGCGACAACATCCCTACTCATAAACTTTATTCAATTGGAGGATTGATCATGATGAGAATCCATTAAATGAAATCTCCTATCCAATGACAGCAACAAAGGAGAGAGAAAACCGTAAACTTGATTACCCAAATAATTAGCCATGCTGAAACAGGAGGTACTCCTCATCAGATTCTGATCTTGGATGCCGGGCAGAGTTTTTGACGTAATCTCCATAAGGTCAACCAGAAAACAAGTACGTTTATGTCCTATATCAGCAAATAGAAAAGAGTGACAATTTAATGGATTCTACAATGTACTATTAGCCAGCATTGAAGATTATATACCATGTATCCAGAACATTAGTATGTGACTGAAAAAACACGGAGAATAGCAAGCCTGGCCTAAAAATGTTTATACAGATAGATGCCATACTTACAAATTGCTTCCAACATTCTATCCACAAATACTCACAGAAGAGACATGAGTTGAAACCACCTATCAAATTGTCCCATCACAATGGCATTGGCAAGAATATCCACAATAAGAGAATGGCTAATACCTTCGTCATCAACTTAGTTGATATATGATAAGATTTGAATACAAAGGTTTAGCTGACCTACTGCTGGATCCTTCAACTGCAAAATGCACTGCTAAGGTACTCAAATGTCTCAAATGTAAAAAGCAATAGCACTAAACTAATCACAGAAATGTGATAAAAGTTGTCGACAATCAAATTAAATCAACAATTTTGAATTCAATGTAAAAGGTAAAAATCACACTCCCCAAGAGCTAAGCTCTTGTCCGAGGATATTACATCAAATAGCAATTACGGTCATGCATCTAACTTTCAGTGCTCAAGTTGTTTTGGACTTTTAAGTAGTAAGGTACCAAAGTAAAATAGAGATCTACAATTCCAAAATCAAAAGGAGTAAATGATTGGTGGTTAATTGATATGAATCAAGCCCCACATTGACTGGTAAAAAAATCCGAGGTGATATGTAATTTGGAACCCTTCATCGGTGGTTAACACTTGGTACTTCTTCGAGACTTTCACTTGCATGGTTTCAGCCAGGTTATTATACATCACTATGAAACTATCAAGAGGTAAAGGTCAAGAATGTCACACTTGGTGGCCAAACCATCTCTCCCTCCCTGTTCATTCTCGGTGTAACATCAGCACCTCTTAAATTGAGGACTTTGTAACTTAATGCCTTCTCTCATTGCATTTTCGTTAAAGCTGAAAGCAAATATGAAATGACGCATATTTTGCTGGTGCATTTTCTTCCATCACAAATTTTGGAAGTTTACAATACAGGTGGAACAGTAGAAGGGAAGAGGTAGGAGAACAGGGCAACATCTGCTTCAAGATGCAATAAATCAGATCAGCTCCCCCAATTATGGGGCAACAGGGAACATGCCAAGAAGCATTCTTCATGCCTGAAAAGTTTATGCACATAATGATATATTCTATCAGTACGTATCCATAACTGATGGATTCATACCGACAATAGTAATACATTGTTGGTCATGTTCAGTTCTTCCTCAAGTCAATGGTCATCTACAAGCAAAACTCACTTATTCTCAGATTTAAGCTGTCTTGCAAGCACAAGAAGACCAAAGGATGCAACTGTGGACAAGATAGCTGATGAATAGCCCATTGCAAGTAGAGCACCCCTTAGAGACTGCATTGAAAGGATTCCATATATCAGTGTTCAGTAAATGTAGTACGAAAGGACATCCACACAAGGTTGAAGATGGTGTTCTCAGAAACCTTGGCCAGCAGCAAAGCATTATCATTTGCATACTGCAAAGAGCTCTCTGGGATGCTTTGAACGCCTTGAGCTAGTTGCCATGAAAGAATTCTGCATTATAAATGGTAGTTTTCAATTTAATACTCTTCAACCTAATATAACTAGGCAAAAAAAAAAAAAAAAAAATCAATCATGACAAAAAGCATCAGTTACCCAAATGCAAAACCGATAGCAGCCCCAATGTTGGCTTTATCTGATGTAACTTCTACTTGAAGTTCTCCAAACTGCATTTTCAAAAATGTGAAGAACCAGTGACAGATCACATTATGTTAATAAGCTTGTCCTTGAGACCTCAACCAGGAGAGAGCTAGAACCAACCTTAAAAGTTCGGGCATCCTTCTTAGGTTCTTCAACCGTTGCAGCAGATACTTGGGTTGCAGCCAAATGCTTTCCTGTTGCAATCATTATCTTTGCAATCTAACAACAATTTGAAACAGTTTACACACCTCATATAAATCCAGTAGTTATGCCACATTCAAAGTGGAAAAGATTTCTCCAAACATCGAGGCTCACATCATTAGGGGTCCTTATGCATGATCAGTCAAGGTTTTTCCTTAATTGCTTCCAGTTCTTTCATAAGAAGTCAATGATAAAAAAAAAAATGTAGTTTGAGAAACAAGGAAAAAGGAGTTCATGCAATGACTGGGTTCAAATACTCATTCAAAAGTATAGGAAATTCTTGTTCCTAACTACTTTAGTTTTATAAGTGTTTAACTCCGACATGCAACAAATTTACAGATTAAAATAGGGTAGGGCAGTCTGAATTTCAAGTGTGCATTTTCTGCTTCTTTGGCAGAGTAAAATTGCTCTTTTTAACCCAAAATACCTTTTGTTTACATTTAAGCTCACATAGCAAGAGTATACCAACTTTTACTAAGCCGAGAGTTCACAAGTTCTGCAAAATACCTTAGCAAGTTCGCCTTGACCATACTGTCCCATGGACTGGAACCTCCTTCCAGCAGATAATAAGCGCTTTCCCAATGCTAAATCACCAAATGCATGATCATGAGGCTCATGACAGACCCTTAAGCATGTATTAAGCATGTATTAAGCCAGTGTTCTCTTCATGCCTGATTTAGCATTATCAGTCAAAGAGCTCTCTAGCAGAGGCAGTTTGCTTGCCAAAGTCCTAGATGTCAATGTATCTGCCTGTTCCCATGATTTCGACCAATTTAACAATATATCTCCAAGTTCTTCGCCACACTGGCCATTGGAAAAAGGGAAATAAAAAACATAAAACTTGTTAACTTTTGTATTAAAGCAATCAGCATACAGATGTCAGATATAATCCATCTCCCTTCGAGCTTCTTCCAGTTCCCAAGGACAATTAAGAAAATCTGAACTCCACTCAATCAGTGAAACCATACACCTGAAACAAATGAATCACAAAAGGTAGGAATTGGAGCTTAACAACAAACCTCATCAACAACCGGCCCATTTGAAAGGTCAAAAGCCGCATCATTCAGCTTCAACATGTACAAAAAAAAACAAAAAAATCCATCATGAAAAACTCAAACCGATCCAGATATTAAAACAAGGGCATATAATCCCCCACAATAATGATCAACAAGCATGGGCATCTCCTTTAGTTTTACGAAAAGGCGTAAACTTTGGGGGTAGCTTTGATAAAGTTGGTTGTAACGTGCAATTTCAACTAAGCCTACGGCCGCAGCGACACCCCCTCGTAAGAGCAATCCGCATTCACGCACGCCCCCCTCCATAGTTCGATGCGAATGCCGCTCATCATGAAGAGTGACGACTCACTACCCATCGCCGGTACTTACATCCAAGCGAAGGTCGCGCGGGAGCTGCGCGAAGTAATCCGAAGGAAGGTCGAAGCTCTCCTGCAATTCAAACGCCACCGGACACGATTAAACGCCGACCGCACCGAAACGCGCGAGCGAACCAGGAACGCGTTCGGAAAATCCCTTACGGCGAGTTCTCGGAGGAGGAGCGGGCCGGAGGAGTCGGATCCGAACGACGGCGGGGGATCGGACTCCGTCAGGGCGAAGCGCACGGTGAGAGGTCCGGACGAGCGAGGCCGTCGGCGGGAGCGGCGGGCGGCGGCGAGAGGGAGGAGGCGGTTGGGGCTCCGGCGAGGGAGGGAGCGAGGGGAGGAGGAGGAGGAGGAGAGGTCGAGGGGCTGAGGAAGGAGGAGGGTCGCCATTGCTGAGCTGAAAGCCAGTCGCTCGGTTTGGCAGTTTTTGGACGTTAATCTCTCTCTCCTTGAAAAATAAAATATCTGAAACAAAAAAGAAAATAAAATATCTGGAATTTTATCCGTTTTGGATTTTCATCAGTGATTGCTTTTTCCGCAAATTTAATTAGATAAACAGATAAATTCAAGCAACGAGGGAGAAAATAGGGGAATTGCTCGATTGGTGGAAATTTTTCAAAAATGATCACTTTATTTCAAAAATTGATTTGGGAAAATCGATCACTATAATTAGAACTAGTGATTTCCAAATCAAATTGAACAATATCATTCTTAATTCTCTCAATTTTTTTGATGGTTAATAACATAGATAGTTCCTATGTGAAATTTACCTACTACATGGATGTCGAAATTATACAAAGTATGTCGAAATTTCTTAGATTTATGTGAAATTCCGTTATTGTTTAATTACTAAGTAGTTAAATGCCACTACCTTGAGAAATTCCAATTTATTATATTATTAAATATACTTTAAATACGAAAATTTATTATACGAAAATCGGCAACGTTACGTTTGGTCGTCAGGATTCCTAATCGGGATAGGATTGGATAGGATAGGATATGAAATCCAGGATTTTTATATCCCATATAGTGTTTGGTGAATCGCGGTATTAAAGTCGATATGTTCACATCATGTACTTTTTTTTTTTTAATATAAACGACATATTATTATAAATGAACCTAAATGTTCATAAATAAAGACAGTGAAAATATCTCGTAACATTATTTCTTAATTTATTTATTATTTATTATTTATTTTATTTTTTCTTTTTTTTTTTTAATATTATTTTCATTATTATTTCTTTTCCCCTTTCATCATTCTTTAATAAAAATTTATCAAATAGTAAACTGTACTAACATACCTAAAATACAAAAATACCTAAAATATATAATAAATATAAATATTTAATTTATAGGTTGAATGTTTATTATAAAATATAATTAAAATTGAATATAGAAATTAAAATAAGATTAATTAAAAATAAATTTTTATTTTCTTAAATTAGAATTCAAATATTATTTATATTGAAATATAATTTCAATTTTTTTAATTTAATAAGTTTGTTATTCAAGAAAAATAACTTTCCTTTTATGGACATTAGAAATCATCCACCTTTTATCACCTCCCCATGGGATAATTTTATCCATCAATATATCCCCTTATATCCGACTTTATCCTATCCCAGTGAAGATTGAACGTAGGATAGGATAAATTATATCTATCCCGATTTTATTCCGAGGCCAAACACTAAGTGCTCCCATGATCCTTTGCGAGAGAAGAAGAGTTCGAATTCCACTGGCCGCACGAAATCTTAAGTGCGACGTCGGGGTTTACCCTCATTACCCCGAGCCTATCGGGTTGTTTGTGTTAGTACGGTGCGTGGATTCTCTAGGTAAAAAAAAAAAAAAATCATCATAAACATTGGAAATTTACCTACTACATGGATCGAGTGAAAATTAGTATTTCCAATTAGAAGTTACTTATGACATAAAGCCATCACATTTTACTAAAAATCTATTTGTTTCAAAAATATGAATGATATAAAAATTATTTATTTGAAAATGATTGTATGATGAATGACCAAAATATTTTTATTGACTTATTATTTCTCATCTTTATAGGATTCTTGCAAATATTATTGTTTTCCATGGCACCGTCCGTGTTAGTACGGTGCGCGGGTTCCTGGAATAAAAAAAAAAAAAAAAATTCATCATCAACATTGGAAATTTACTTACTACATGGATCGAGTGAAAATTAGTATTTCCAATTAGAAGTTACTTATGACATAAAGCCATCACATTTTACTAAAAATCTATTTGTTTCAAAAAAATGAATGATATAAAAATTATTTATTTGAAAATGATGAATGACCAAAATATTTTTATTGACTTATTATTTCTCATCTTTATAGGATTCTTGCAAATATTACTGTTTTTCCATGGCATATAAAAGTCTTGACCCTTCTTTTCTGCTGATGAGAGTTGGAGTTAGAGAGTTATGCGCCAAGCATATGAGAGGTCTCGTTCTGATTTCTACACCAAGCACTAGAATGCAAGCTTTCAAAATGATTGCAGGCTGCTCCACGACCTCACCCGCCATTGATAGATCTGCTATGAGGAAGACGAAAACTTGTTTGGAATGAGGACCAAGCCGTGAGGAATTCTCCTTCTCAATGTTGACACCACCCTTTTTAAGGTTAATAGACTCGGCTTTAATAGACAAAGGTGCCGCAATAATGACTTGCGGCAGATTGTTTTCTTGGCAACTTACACCATATCAAGGCTAGGAATCTGAAGGGACACGAAAATATCACACTTCAGTAAGCCCTTCAAGAGCAAAACAGTCCTGCCCACGAGCAAGGGTAATGAATGCATCAGAGTTCTGCCTTAAGCAAGATTTGGCCAAACTGACACAATAAATCTCATTTCAAATAAAAGATGGGGATCTTCTGTTCCTTACCACAGTCAAAAAAAGCCTCAGTGCTACGCCAGACATGGCAAAAGAAAGTGAAATTTTTATCCAGTAATGCTCTTCACATTGTAGGGTTCCTTCCAACGCTGATAGTGATATCTAGACTCTCCTAAGTGAACAAATCTTTCTCACAACATATTCACTTAATTCAAAATTTGGATAAACTAGACTGCTCTACAGAGCTGCCAATGCGATCCAAATTGTTCAGGTGATACCTCCCAAATCATCCATCCACAAATCATGATTTTTTGCGAGTCGTATAACATGATAGCGTGCATTTTACATGCTGTTCTCTCCACCCTAGACCATCCGTTGCTGTTTGCAGATGTAACAAGACTATCATATCATATGCAACTGGAGCGTCTCTCCAAATGTCATTGGACCATAGACGCATAACCCTGCATACACAAAATTCTGACCAGGGTTGCTTAGACTTAATATTAAGTGTGTGAATCTATTTTACAATTTTAGGAACAACCCTGATGATGGGGCTAAAATTGGTTGATGATGCTATAAACGCTCACACACATGATCAACAACAAGAATGGTCAAAATAAAACTGCAAGCCTTAGACATGGTTAAGGAAAACAAACCTCTTGCAATCGCTGGAATTTCCAACAAAAAGACTTCTGGAACGTTTCAAGGGCAGACCGGATGATACAATAATTGGGCCAAGGTCTTGAATTCTCTTGCCATTAGTGTCAATAGTTGGTAGGTTTGGCGATACGATCTCATCCGTCAGAGAAAAACTCGATTAATGGATGTAATCTAAGGGCCTCAAGTATAAGAAGGAGTGCCCTCCCCCTCATTTGTAACCATCCAACTATTCAGCAATCAATCATTTCTTTTCGGAGCTTCTCTCTCTAAAAACTCTCTCACCGGAGCGAGTGAGTGAAGTGCCCGAGGTGGCTCCCTCCCCAGCCACTCTCTCGCTCACGGCTCCCTCTATCTTCGAACAAAGCCCCCCTCCCCACTCGCCCTCTCTTCCTTTTAAGCTCGGCCAGCAAGCAAGCATGACTCCTGCCACCGCCAGCTCCCTTGCTTGCCTGGACTCGACCCTAGGAGCATGCTGCTCGATCCTCTTCCCTGCCTACTCCTCTAGCTTGTACCTTGCGTTCCCGTCTTTCTGCGGAAAGCGTGAGAAAGAGGAAAAGAAGACTGGGCCAGTGAAGGAGGTCGGGCTAGGCTCAAGCCGAAACGGACAAAGAGACAAAGAAAATGCTGGGGGCAACTTGGCCCCGGCCTGGTCTCGTTATCTTTTTCTTTTTAATAATCTTTTCCTCTCTCTTTTTTTTTTTTAAAGAAAAGAAAGAAAATCGGTAGGTTTCGGGGCAACTTAAATGGACATATAAACCTAGTAACTGCTAGCCTCTCATTGTCGTCGCTCTTTCTCTCTCAGCTACCTCTGCAAACCCTAAATGGTTGATGAAGCTCTCCAGCCGGTGCAGGCGCAATCGATTGTTTGCGGCTACCACATTTTTTGGTGGGCGGTTTTATCATACCCTTGGTTCATTAGAGCAGGTATGAGCATCTCCCTCAATTTCGATGGTACACATGAATGCAATTTCAGCGATGTTCAATGGGTTGGGGCATTCCCATTTCAAGGTGATGAATGTGACCTCACTTGTTGAACTCGTGGTTACCACATTGCTACATTCTTGGAAGTTATACACTGGCGGGCCAACAGAGAATATTCAATCAGGTTTTCTCCCTCTCTATTTTAGAATAAGCAACAATCTATATCTTAGATGAGACTGGCTCAAGTCGTTTTGTTGAAATGACCTTAGATGTTTATTTTAGAGGATACACATCCGTCATTCACAGTTCCGTACAATTCCGATCCGCTCGTGCCACCGGCAGAGGCGGTCGTGCCATCGGCAAATGCGGTCTTGGCAGTCGTGCCACGAGTAGATCCGGAATTGTACGGAATAGTGAATGGATGATGTGTTCCTCTAAAATAAACATCTAAGGTCATTTCAACAAAACGACTTGAGCCAGTCTCATCTAAGACATAGGTTGTTGCTTATTCTAAAATAGAGAGGGAGAGAAACCTGATTGAACATTCTCTGTTGCCAATGTATAACTTCCAAGAATGTAGCATTGTGGTAACCCATGGTGGATTCAACAAGTGAGGTCACATTCATCACATTGAAAATGGGAATATGCCCCAACCCATTGAACATCACTAAAATTGCATTCTCTTCGCTAACATGCGTACCATCGAAATTGAGGGAGGATTTGGGTCCATAGAAGATGCTCATACCCACTCTATTGAATAAAATTGCCCACCAAAAATGTGCAGCCATAATCAATTGCTCTGCACCGGCCGGAAGAGCTTCAGCAACTATTTAGGGTTTGCAGAGGTGTGAGAGAGAAAGAGCGACATGAGAGGCTAGCAGCACTGGATTTATATGTCCTTTTAAGTCAACTTGAAACCTACCAATTTTTTTTCTTTTCTTTTAAAAAGAAAAAAAAGAGAGAAAAAAGATTATTTTAAAAAAAAATAACAAGTGAGACCAGGCTGGGGCCAAGTTGCCCCAGCCTTCTTTCCTTGTCTTTTTATCCGTTTCTTTTGGCTTGGGTCTGACTTGACCTCCTTCACCGGGCCGGTTTTCCTTTTCTCTTCCTCTCTCTCATGCTTATCGCAACCTACCATCGGGGGAAGGAAACATATTTAAAGGTATTGCCTAAATAATGGATTTATGACCCTTGATTAGGCACGGGCTCTCCTAAGCCGATATTGGGATATTGTTTTGGAATTTTGCACAAAAAAGAGTCGTCACTAGCTTATTGGGGTCGGCTAAAAACAAGTGAGGTATGTGAGTGTACTTCACTTTTTAAGCAATCAGAGAATTTAGAGTCGATGATTTGATTACACTAATTGACTAATTAGTGCCATTTCGGTATCTAATATTTGTTCATTTAAGAAGAAAATATTTTTGTTAGGTAATTTGAATTGATTTTACACATATCCACTAACAAGCGAAGTGATCATGAGGATACACAATCATCAACCTAACAATTAACAACCGAGGAAAGCATTTAATAAATTGCATGGGAGAGCAAAGATTTTACATCAAAGAAATGACAAATACTAATCCTAACTAGACTAAAGGGAACCCAAAATTAATATACCAAAATTGTGCAATAATAGGTATTCATCTTTAAGGACAACTAAAACCCCTATGGTAAAGCCCTAAAGGCTTAATCGATTTAAGCATAATTCTAAATTGGAATACTTCCATTTTTTAGGAGAAAATAACCTAAGGGATTGATTTTAACCTTTTTGAAGATTTTTAATTTTTTTAGAATTTTTTCGGATTTTTCGGTTTTTAATATTAAAAAAAAAAAGAATTTTCAAATTTCCCCAAAAAACCAGATTTTACAATTTTTTGAATTTTTTTTTAAATCGAATTTTTTTATGTTTTCTGAATTTTTGAATTTTCAAAGGATTATTGAATTTTTATTATTTTTTGATTTTTTAATTAGTTTTTTTAATTTGAAATTTTTAACTTTTTTTGAATTTTTTAATATTATAATATTCGATGGAGCGGGTTCGGACCGGATGAGCCCGATCCGACCCGCTGACCCGGCCTAAACCCGGATCCGATCCAGTCGGACAAAAGCTATTTTTTCGAATTTTTTAAAGATATTTTTTAATATTTTAAATTTAATATTTTTAATAATTTTTTTATTACACCATGTGTCTTCTTCCCTGTTGTCTTCTTCTACTGCACTTTCTTTTCTGTCACTCCTCCTTCCCGAAGCAACTTTTGTTTGTTTTTTTTTTTTTTTTTTACTTTTGGCCGCACTTTTACTCTTGCTTTTTCTTTTTTTTTTTTATTTTATTTGCCTCTTGCCCTTTGGTCTCCTTCCCCTCCAACGTCTTTTCCTCCGTTTTTTTTTTTTTTTTTTTTTAATTCTTTTCAATTTTCTTTTCTTTTCCTTTTATTTTGTTTCTCTCTCCTCCCTGCTCCCTCTTTCTCCTCCCGAAGCGTGTCTTCTCCTTCCTCGCGACACCCCCTTCCGAAACTGCTTCCTCACCGAAACCCATCCGAACAACAACGGAACAACACCAGCCGAAGGACCCGACGTCCCCTCCAACGCTAAACCACCCCGACTGGCGCAGACCGCCGCCGGCCACCTAACTCCGGCGGCTGCTAAACCATTTTCGGATGCAAACATCCCCGGCCCAAACACACGTGATTACTCCCGAAAATTGCATGGAATCGCAATAAAAACATAAAAGGCAGACACGGTCCAACATATGTATGAGCAGCAGGCGCGAATCAGATGAGGTGCATCGGCTAGAGAGAGGTCTTAGGCTCACTTGGCACAAAAATTTGGGCAAACATCAACACGAAGCAATGCTCAAGATCCACTCATGGACAGGTTAATCACAGTCAGAACAGATATGAACGAAGAACAAAGCAATGCTCAAGATCCACTCATGGACAGGTTAATCACAGTCGGAACAGATATGAGCGAAGAACAAGGGCTTCAACAAACTTGCAGGACTTAGATATCGTTTAGACATTTCCACAAGCATTGTGCTACTGACGCCGGAAATTTTCCAGACGCGAGACGCCCCACGACGCATACTAGAACAGCTCGTAGCTTTCAGGAGGACCGGCTCGGACTGAAGCTCGCGCGAACTAGTCGGCACGAGCTCCGGCCCGACGCCTCCCGAGAAACAAGGACACACGGTCGAAACAAAAGCCTACCTGGTTCGAGAGGAGGACTGCGGCGAATGGCAGCTGACGAACGGACCTCCGGCGACGACCAAACACTCTCTCGAGCTTGCACTCTCTATCTAGATCGCTCTCCGGCGCTCTCTGTTCTTCGCTTCGTTTTTCCCTTGAACCCTCTGTCCTTCGCCCCCTCTCTCTCAAGCTCGCTCTCCAGTGCTCTCTGTTCTTCGCTTGAACCCAAGAACAGCCGAGAACCCCCAAAACCAGTCGAGAACCCCCTCACTTTTAAGGTGACCAGCAGGCGCGCATGGCGTGACCAGCAGGCGCGCCCGACACGCGAATCACGCCGCCAGCTGCCCCTCCTCATCTCTATCTCCTGCTCTCCTGCCCTCTTTTGCAGAATGCGTGAAGGACAGAGAGGGGGGAAAAGAAGGTTGGGCAAATCTTGTGCAAAAATGAAAGAAAAGTGGGCCGGCCCAGGCGAAGAGAAAGAAAAAGGGAAAGAGAGGGGTGGAGCTGACCTGCCCCCGGCCCGGTCTCATTTTACATTTTCCTTTCTTTTTCTTTTCTCCTTTTTTTGTAATTAATTTCCTTTGATAATTTTTAATTTTTTTAATGGCGAACTTTGTTTGGAAAAAATTAAGAAAAGAACATTCAATATGCGGTGCAATAATGAAAACACAATGCATTTTAATGATTTTTTTTTACTTTTCTCTTTTTTTTTAGTGATTAATTTCTAACTTTTAATGCTATTAAGTCTTAAATAAAATGACGAAATTTAGGTGTCAACAATACTTTCCGCAAAAAGACAGGAATGCAAGGTACAAGCTAGAGGAGTAGGTGGGGGCAAAGGATCGATAAGGTCGGGTCCAAGCAAGCAAGGCAACTAGTGGTGGCAGGAGTCATGCACGCTTGCTGGCCGAGCTTAAAAGGAAGAGAGGAAAGCGAGTGGGGAGGGGGCTTAGTTTGAAGAGAGAGGGAGCTGCGAGCGAGAGAGTGGAGGGAGGGCATCGTGAGAAAGAGTAGAGACACTATGTCACTAAATAGCACTTATAATATTTCTCCAAGCTCTGTCTAGGAAATAATTGAAAAAAGGGCTATAGTTTTTTTAAAAAAGACTCAAAAAGATAAAATGATCACACACGGTTCTTCTAAAAATTAACATGTATATATAAAAAAGTTTTAAAACATAGGCAATTTTTTTGTGAAAAATTGCAAAATGAACAAATGTATCATTTCTAAAATTGCCCAAATGAACAAAGGTGTTAATCGGAAGAAGTTGAAAAAAAAATGAACAAATATTGTTTTGAAAAGACACAAACCTCATCAACAACTAGCCCATTTGAAAGGTCGAAAGCCGCATCATTCAGCTTCAACATGTACCGGAAAAAAAGAAAAATTCATCATGAAAAACTCAAACCGATCAAGAATGGGCATATAATCCCCCACAATAATGATCAACAAGCATGGGCATCTCCTCTAGTTTTACGAAAGGGCGTAAACTTTGGGGGTTGAAACGGTATCGTTGCACAGCTTTGATGAAGCTGGTTGTAACGTGCATTTTCAACTAAGCCTACGGCCGCAGCGACACCCCCTCGTAACAGCAATCCGCATTCACGCACGCCCCCACTCCATAGTTCGATGAGAATGCCGCTCATCGTGAAGAGTGACGACTCATTACCCATCGCCAGTAGTTACATCCAAGCGAAGGTCGCGCGGGAGCCGCGCGAAGTAATCCGAAGGGAGGTCGAAGCTCTCCTGCAATTCAAACGCCACCGGACACGATTAAACGCCGACCGCACCGAAACGCGCGAGCGAACCAGAAACGCGTTTGGAAAATCCCTTACGGCGAGTTCTCGGAGGAGGAGCGGGCCGGAGGAGTCGGATCCGAGCAATGGCGGGGGATCGGACTTCGTCAGGGCAAAGCGCACGGTGAGAGGTCTGGACAAGCGGGCCGGCGGCGGCGGCGAGAGGGAGGAGGCGGTAGGGGCTCCGGCGAGGGAGGGAGCGAGGGGAGGAGGAGGAGGAGGAGAGGTCGGGGAGGGGCTGAGGAAGGAGGAGGGTCGCCATTGCTGCTGAGCTGAAAGCCAGTCGCTCGGTTTGGCAGTTTTTGGACGTTAATCTCTCTCTCCTTGAAAAATAAAACATCTGAAACAAAAAGGAAAATAAAATATCTGGAATTTCATCCATTTTGGATTTTCATTAGTGAATGCTTTTTCCCCAAATTTAATTAGATAAACGGATAAATTCGAGCAACGAGGAAGAAAATATGGGAATCGCTATCTTAAAAAAAAAAATATGGGAATCGCTCGATTGGTGGAAATTTTTCAAAAATGATCACTTTATTTCGAAAGTTGATCTAGGAAAATCTATTGCTATAATTAGAAACAGTGATTCCCAAGTTGAATTGAATAGTATAATTCTTAATTCTCTCGATTTTTTTTTTATGATTAATAACATAAATAATTTCTGCGAAATTATACAAAATATATCGAAATTTCTTAGATGTATGTAAAATTCGCTTATTGTTTAATTACTAAGTAGTTAGATGTCACCACCTTGAGAAACTCCAATTTATTATATTATTAAATATCCTTTCTTATATGAAAATTCATCATCAACATTGAAAATTTGCCTACTACATGGATTGAGTGAAAATTAGTATTCCTAATTAGAAGTTACTGATAACATAAAGCCATCACATATCACTAAAGATCTGTTTGTTTAATGAAAAACGAATGATATAAAAATCTAATTTGAAAATAATCATATGCTATCATTTATAAAAATGAATGAACAAAATAATTAGACATAATTATTATTAATAATAAAAATATTTTTTATTGACTAATTATTTCTTTATCATTATAGGATTTGCGAATATTACTGCTTTTCCATGGCATATACAAGTCTTGGCCCCTGACTGTATTCTAACGAGTACACTGCTCAAGCATTTCATTGATAGCAATTTCATTCAAGCATATGATCATAAATTAGCTTGGATCGTGTCTCGGTTCCTTCACCTTCTTTTCAGCTGATGAGAGCCAGAGTTACAGAGAGCTATGCACCGAGAATGTCAGAGAGCTGTCATTCCAATTTCTGCACCGAGAGCACTAGAATGCAAGCTTTCGAAATGATTGCAGGCTGCTCCACGACCTCACCCGCCATTGATAGATCTGCTACGAGGAGATGAAATCTTGTTTGGAATGAGGACCAAGCCATGAGGAATTCTCCTTCTGATGTTGATACGACCCTTTTTTAAGGTTAATCGACTCGGCTTCAATAGACAAAGGCGCCACAATAATGAATCGTGGTAGATTGTTTTCTTGGCAACTTACACCATATCAAGCTAGGAATCTGAAGGACGATATCACACTTCAGTAAAGCCCTTCAAAAGCAAAACAGTCCTGCCCACCACCAAGAGTAATGAATGCATCAGAGTTCCGCCTTAGGCAAGATTTGGCCAAACTAACATCATAAATCTCATTTCAAATAAAAGATGGGTATCTTCTGTTCCTTACCACAGTCAAAAAAGCCTCAGCGCTATGCCAGACATGGCAAAGAAAGTGAAATTTTTATCCAGTAATGCTCTTCACATTGTAGTGTTCCTTCCAACCCTGATAGTGATATTTGGACTCCCTTAAGTGAACAAATCTTTCTCACAACATATTCACTTAATTCAAAATTTGGATAAACTAGACTGCTCTACAGAGATGCCAATGCGATCCACACCATTCAGGTGACGCCTCCCGAATCATCCATCCACAAATCATTATGATTTTCTGCGAGTCTGATAACATGATCATGATAGCATGCATTTTACACGCAATTCTCTACCCCTAGACCATCCGTTGCTGTTTGCAGATGTAACAAGACTATCAATATCATATGCAACTGAAGCGTCTCTCCAAATAGTATTGGACCATATACACGTAACCCCGCATACACAAAATTCTGACCAGGGTTGCTTGGACTTAATATCAAGTGTGAATCTATTTTACAGCAGGCTCACAGACTTGAGACCAGCAAAGTTCACAAGAACTTCCATATCAGTTGTAAGAGATCAGGATCAACTTCATTGCCAGATGACAAATCAAAAAGCAACTCCATTGTCAATGCATCAGTAGAGAAACCCTTCTAGACCATCTCGACAAGAAGTTGCCCTGCCATTAAGTAATCATAATTTTTCAGATATCCTCTAATTGAAGTGTTGTAAGTGGCAGCATCATGAGAGCATCCATTCCGTTAGGTGTCTTTAAGCAACTCTTGGGCTTTGTCTAGCTTCCCTTCTTTCCCTTCTTTACATAAGCTTTCTACAAGAATATTTAATGTGCAACGGTTGCAACCGTGCATCATACAGTTTGTCAAGCTTCTGAGTTTTGCAAAAGCCGTCCAGCAGAATATAGGTGAAAATGTCTGGAAGCAGGCCAGCAGCTTGCCTCTAATCAAATAGCTTTGCTACAGCTTCGGGTCTGCCAGCATGGAATAAGCCACCGATCAGAGTGTCATATGTGACACATTTGCAATCGAACCCTCCTCAGGCATTTCTGTGAAGAGCTCTATTGCCTCATCGAACTTTCTAGCATTACAGTAAGCATTTATTTCAGTGTTAACATCAGGCAAGCAGTTTTGTTCACCACCAGTTTGAGCAGCTTAGCATAATTTGATGCGTAAGACAACACAATCATCCATTAATATGTCGATGTAACTACATCAGGCTTTACACCTCCTTGACTCATCCCATCAATGACGCATTTTGCTTTGGTTAGCATCCCTTCCATACAAAGTGCCCTGACCTCAGGGGAGAAAGTTTGAACATCCAGGATTACCCTCCTTTGCATCATATCAATCAACAACCTTCTAGCCTCTACCCGTTTACCAGAACTGCATAGACACTCAAACAACGAGGTATAAGTAACAGCATCCGCCACGTAGCCTTCCCGCACCATCTGCTCGAACAAAACTAGAGCTTCTCTCCACCGACCCTGACGAGTCGCGCCGTGAATCAAGCAGCTGTAAGTCAACAAATCAGGCTGGACGCCTTTCCCAACCATCTTGATCGACAAAGCGAGAGCTCCTCTCCACCGGCCTAAATAGCATAGACCCCAGATCAAGGAATTGTAGGTGATGACATCCGGTTCGACACCTCTACCGACCATATCCTTACAGAGGCTCAAGGCCTCTGATACCAACCCGTCCTTACAGAGAACCTCGATCACAGTATTGTACGCGACCACATTAAGCCTGGAATTCTGCCTTTCCCACTTTCTCAGCAACTCCATCGCCAGACCTCTATCCCCCTTCCCCAACGCGCCTTTCAGAATGGCCGCATACGTATACGCGCTGGGCCTCAACCCATGGTCTCCCATTTCGTCCGCCAGCCTCACCGCCCGATCTATCTCTCCACCCTCGCACAGCCCGTTGATCAGCGTGTTCAGCATCACCGAGTTGGCCTCGAACCCGAGCTTCAAGACCCTGCCCAGAACGGCGAAACCCAGCTCCACCCTCCTCAAGCGGCAGAGGCAGTTCATCAGGATCCCCCAGATGTAGACATTCAAGGCCACCCCGCGAGAACCCATCTCCTCGATCAAAGCGACGGCGGCAGAGTAATGCCTCATCCGAACCACGACGGACAGCACCCGGCTGAATTCCTCCATGGGAGGCAGAGGTCGCATCTCGACGATCGCGTCGAAGCGGGACACGGCATCGCGGAGCCTCCCGAAACCGCCGCCGGCTCCAGATTCGCCGCGCGCGCAGCTCGCTGATGGATTAGGAGCCCTGCTCGAAATAGCACGCGAACTGCGAAAGCGGAACGAGCGAATGGAGGCAGAGCAGAGGGAGATCGCGTTTCTCCCGGAAAACATCGACAGCTCTACGAGCGCCATCACCTGGACATCGGCATGCTCCTCTCAGTCCTCGTCGCTCGCTCTCCCGCTCTTCGCCGCCGCCGCCGCCGCCGCCGCCGTTCTCTTCATTTACACATTCTGCGCGAGCTCTGTTCTGGGCTTTCATAACTCCTTTTCTGCTGTTGAAGTTCCTTTGCGAATTGGGCTTGTTTGATTTCGGGGAAACAAGGCAGAAACTACTCGGCCCATCCAGGCCCGGATCGGCCCAAGAGAGCTCATGTTCAAGGCCCAAAAAAGGAGAGAAAGAAAATAAGGAAAAACAAGAAGATATTCAGAGAATTGAGGAGTTACTTATTTTTTTTTCAATAAAATATTGCAAATTTACCATAGAAAAGAAATCAGCGATCTTTCTATCGTGCTTTATCATTATTATTATTATCCCTAGAAAATCATTCAAATGAGTAAACCATAATAATAGGCACTGCTTAACAATTAATTTTATTAAGAAGCATGATAGATGCGGTAAATAACTTTTAGAATATATTTTTATTCATTTTATTCGAAACAATCACATCCGTATTTAAAAATGAAAAGAGTTGTCTTGTAAATACTAAATGCAACGTAACAAAATCCCTTCTAATGCAATATATATTAGATCCATTTTGGATTCTAGCTAACTATTGATAGCCTATCGAAGAAAAGGAATTCAAATGTTAGTGTTATACTAAACTTCCCGATGATAAATAAATCGGAAGAGTCAGCATGAGTCATTTGGATGTAGATATGGCTGATGCATTATCCTTTTTTGGATTAAATTTTATTCCCATATAAATAAATTTATTTTATTCCTCGGCAATGCACGCTCGCTGTTTGAGACCATCTTGGCTTCTTGTTGCTTTCAATTCAGCCAATGGTAGACAAAGCTTGGGAGTCAATGTTGGGGAAAGAAGAGTGGCCAATTCCTATTTGGATTCGAATGACCTTCTGATATTAATATTCAAATTATCTTCCTCGCTTAATTAACAAAAATCAGTGTTTAGCAAATTGTAGAAGAAACAGACCTGAAAACATTTAAATATCTAAATGTATTGTTTTAAGACGTGTGCTTGACTATTTATATACTAAAAGAAGCAATATCTAACTATCTGTTGCTAAAATGTCAAAAAAAATCCCCAAAAAAAGGAGATAATCTTCTGCGAAGCAAGTTGGACAACTAAGCGAATTTCAAGGTATTCAAAATTATTGGAAATTGTGATTCATTTTCTCTAAAAATATCTAGAAACTACTAACTTAATCATGAAGGTGAGAACATTCTAGAATTGTTGAGAATGGGATTGCTAGTTGAATCTAGAAGATTCACATGGGAATGCAAGCAAGCAAAAGCCAAGCATCAAAGAAAATCCTAAAACAAGCAAGAGAAGTCTAGATAAGTCCATGCTTCAAGAGAAGTCTAGAATTCTCTATCTTATGTTAGTAGCTATTTGTAGAGAAGTTTAGAGACTTCCTCCACCTACTTTGGCAGCCTATATAAAGGAGCAAGTGCTCCACGTTTTGGTGTGGGAGCTAAGCATAAAAACCATATCATGAACTCCTCCACCAACACTTCCTTCAACCATTGTAAAATTACTTTCATAAACTAAAGAAACTATTTTCCCCCATATCTCATGTCTTATATCCTCCAACTATCATATATTGTCCCTTGTCCATCCTCTATCAAATATAAACTATACCATGCTCCCGCGCATATTTATATTTTTAACAAAAATAAACAGTGGGCGATTCTATTGAGTTTTCAATTGTTTCTTAGACACTAAGTATGTACATAATTTCGCAAAAATAAAAAACTAGGTTTTTTGGTACGTTCTTTAATTTTCGGCTTTGTACTCACCATAATCTCCCTCCTTAAAAAATTAGAGTAGGGTTTCGAAAATTATACAAAAGTTAAGTTATTATGTCCTTTTCTCTCTTTTTATTTTTAATTTTATTTTGGCTGGAAGATACCAAACGCTAAAAACACAATTTATATTAAGGAGAAGGGAGGAAAGTACTGCGACATGCCTTTCTCCCTGGAAAGCAAGAAAAAGACATCCTTCCTAGTTAGTAAATAAAAAAAAATCATTGTCCAAAAAAAAAAAAAAAAAAATCGGAAAAGAGGAAAACAAAATGAAATATATAAAAAAAAAATTCCAAGCAGTAATGTTTACGCTACAAGAGGGCAAGGGGGACCCCACAAATTGCTAAACAACATCGAAACAGATAATCAAGATTATCATATAATTAATCATTAATTAATTTAGCAAAACCCCATGGCTCCCCCTCCCCTTCCCCCTCCCCCTCCCCCATTTCCTTTTTCCCTTTTTGACAAAACGCCCGCACCACCAGACCCCCTCCACCACCACCACCACCGCCACCACCACGGCCACGGCTACCGCCACCGCCGCTCTCCGCCACCGCCATCCGCCACCGCGCTCCCTCTCTCTCTTTGATGCCCTCGCTCGTCGCCGCTTCCAAGCCAATCGCGTCGCGGCTCGCGAATCTCCTCTCCCTCCGCTCCATTTCCCCCCGATCTCGTTGCCCCCTCCCCCGCCCGCAATCGGCTCCGATCGTCCGGCGATCCCCGCTCCCCCCGCCGCCGATGGCCATCCCGAGGGCCGCCCCGATGTCGTCCATCGCCGTCGACAACGAGGTCGGGCTCGCCGGGAAGTTCTGGATCAAGTCCCGCCGGGAGTCGCTCTTCGCCATGTACACTCCCTTCGCTCTCCGCCTGGCCGCCGGGAACCTGGAGATCGACGGCTTCAGGCATTACATCGCCCAGGACGTCTATTTCCTCAAAGCCTTCGCTCAAGCGTGAGTCTTTTTGTCATCTGCGCTGCTGCGATTTCGGTCCATTTGTTCGTTTTGACGAAGGATGGAGTTATTGAGGAATAATAAAAGTTTCGGTGCTGTCTTCGCATTGCTTAACTACCTTGTAGAACGTTCTGAGCGAATTTTGGTAGAATAAGTCATTTTCGACGGACGTTGTTGTGTCCATCTACATTTCAAAGGGATTCAAACTTGGAAATCTTGATGTAGATGCAAGAATTGAGTCAAATAGAAAAATTTTGAAGTTAGGGGATCTTGGAATAAGCTAGCCGTTTGTAGTTCTTCATGAATGTTCATCTTTCAGTGGAATTTGGGTGTGAAAATGTGAAAACGACATCCTACCAAGTGGTGGGACGGCATCTATGAGAAAGTTGGGAGTTGCTTGCTTAATTGTTCTCGTTAGCAAATATGTGATTTTTAGTGAACGTGAAGCTTTTCACTTTGAACTAAGTTTGTACAAGAGAAAAGAGATGCTAGGTGCTGGATTGTCTCAATTATAGCTGAACCTTGAAAATCGTAGGCTGTGATCTAATGGTGGAATTTTTTTTGGATAATTTCTATTACTGAAGAGGAAAATATTTCCATGTCCTTGAGAATGTGATGTGCTTTGTGATGCTAAGAGGTGCATTTGAATAAGCAATAGTCATTTATTTGTTTTCTTGCAGAAAGTTTGAAATTGTTAACTTACATGTACTGAAATTCCTGTTTCCGATCTATTCATTAGTTATGAATTAGCAGAAGAGTGTACCGATGATGACGAGGCAAACATCGCGATATCAAAACTAAGGAAGGATGTATTGGAGGAGCTGAGAATGCATGATTCATTTGCGCAGGTCAGTAAGGAGGAACATTATTTGTTCCTTTGAACATGGTTGATACCAAATGGATGAGCACCAGAAAGGAGAAAATTAGTGTATGTTATCGATACATTGATAAGAAAATGGCCGTTAAGTTTAACGTAACAGCCAAGAGTCTTTTGGTGTTACCTTATAGGAGTTTTTTCTTTAGTGCTCGATTACGAGAAACTAAGAAAAGGTACTTTCTTTCATCTATGACATGCTATTATCAACCACACGAGTCTGTATATTTGGTGTCTGTTGCTTTTCTCCCACATCCAAGCTGTGCTCTAATTTGGCCATGATGAAGCTGCCCAGAGATAATGCCAGGAAGATGCAGAAGGAATCCTATTCAGATTGAGCAACTGATTAAGAAACCAAAGACCCTTCTTCGACTGTTGGCATTATAGAAGAATCAACTCATATGTCGTACTTGTAGACAAGAAACTTCTTTCTAACTTAGCCATCTATTCATACTCTGGATCTGTGTGGGAACAGTTCTATGTTGCATTGATATAAAGGAGGCTAACTTAACAATTTATCTAATGGATATATTTTGAGTATGCTTGTTACTTAAACAATTGATATATGTGCTTCTTCTATCTGTTGGTGAGACAGTAACTTAATTCATTGTGCCCACAGCCCAATTACTGTTCTTCAGGGACTAGGGAGCCTGTCTTATACTTCCTATTCCTTTTTCAGCCAACAAGATTATAGGCTGTTCCCCTTGACATGGACGTAGTTGGGCCAAGAAGTTTCAAACCTAATGAGGCCTCTTTTTGTTATCGTTACTTGATGCAGTAGCTCCTGGATTTTGTTTTAACGTGCTGCATGTCATGTTATATTGAGATGTCAGATATGATAATCGAGCTAGGTGGACCTTTATGAGGAATGGTACAAATAGAAAGAAGCTTTTCACCTTTTTTCATGTTGGGGAGGAGGATTTAGATTATTTGAGAGTAAAAAGCACCTGTAAATGTGGAAAGTCATCAGTTTCTCATTAGTATATCCTGTTGCATCAGCTGATTTTGTGAAGGTAGCATTTGTCTTGGAATTATATATAAATTATTTTCTATGCAGATGTAACCTCATGGCATGAAAGTGAGTCACTTGTTGTGATTAGAAAATGTAAATCTTTTTTTTTTTTTTTTTTTTTTTGACAGTGAGAAAAGGACTGTACCAACATTCTCCCAAGATTTTACTCTACTTCAAGTAATGGCTGAGCAGATTATTGTGTTGAGTTAGTATGATTAACAGTAACGGCTTGACTACTCTCTATAAGAAATCATCCAATATTCCTGTCAACATACATGCAAGTCCTTTCTTGGTCTAATTGTATGAGTTATACAGGAGTGGGGATCAGAGGATACCAAGGAGAGCACTCCCAACTCTGCAACTGTTAGATATACTGATTTTTTGTTGGCAACAGCCTCAGGGAAGGTTGAAGGAGTCAAGGGTCCTGGAAAACTTGCTACTCCCTTTGAGAGAACAAAAGTGGCAGCTTACACTATTGGTGCCATGACACCATGCATGAGATTATATGCATTTCTGGGTAAGGAGTTCCAGGCACTCTTAGATGCCAACAAAGACAGTCACCCATACAAAAAGTGGATTGACAATTACTCGTCTGAGGGTTTTCAGGTTGGTCATACACTTCAGCTGCGACCTTTTCTCCTTTCTCATGCTTGGAAGATGAAGTGCTTTTCAGTTTGCTATATTAGCTCTGGTGTGAAATACATTACTGGAAAGTCCTCTTACTTCAATAGCTCAGTATTTTTATTCTCTTAATTTAGGCAGCAGCTCTGCAAATTGAAGACTTGCTGGATAAACTAAGTGTCTCTTTGACAGGCGAGGAGCTTGATGTCATTGAAAACCTTTATCACCAAGCCATGAAACTTGAAATAGAGTTCTTTCTCGCCCAACCGCTTGCCCAGCCTACCGTTGTCCCCTTGATTAGAGATCCCAGTTTGGCAGCGAATCGTCTTATGTTATTTTCTGATTTTGATCTGACTTGCACAGTCGTTGATTCTTCTGCCATTTTGGCTGAGATTGCCATAGTTACTGCTCCGAGAACTGATACAATTCAGTCTGAAAGTCAACTTGCTAGGATGTCATCAGCTGAACTGAGGAAGACATGGGACATCCTTTCCAGACAGTATACAGAGGAGCATGAACAATGCATAGAAAGCATTTTGCCAGCTGAAAAAGGTACATTTTGTGGCATTTATTCTTCAACACCTTGATACATTCTCCTGCCAGCACTGTCTAGAATGTTATTTTCATTTTGGTTCAATACTTGCAGCGGAGGCATTTGATTATGAAGCTCTGGCTAAAGCACTCGAGCAGCTGTCCGATTTTGAGAAACGGGCAAATTCCAGAGTGATCGAGTCCGGGGTCCTTAAGGGTCTGAATCTTGAAGACATAAAAAAAGCTGGTGAGAGGATGATTCTTCAGGATGGTTGCACCAGTTTCTTTAAGAAACTCATCAAGAATGAGATGGTGCATGTCAATGTCCATGTGCTCTCGTACTGTTGGTGTGGTGATTTAATCAGATCAGCATTTTCTTCAGGTAGACTCCTTTCCTTTTGGGGGCTACCCATCTTTTGCATAAGACTTTCTACTTGCTTGGGCACTAAATTACATAGAAAGCACCTGGGACTGCTACTACCATCTTTTTATTGCTCAAGTCATCTACAGTCTGTGTATTTGAGAACTTAAGAGATTGCTATCTGCCTAGGGTATGTAATTGACTCACGATATTCATGGCACAGGGGATTTACAGCTTCTGAATGTACATACAAATGAGTTGACTTTTGATGAGTCCTTTTCTACTGGTGAAATTGTCAAGAAGATGGAATCTCCCATTGACAAGGCCAAAACATTTGATGAAATTTTGAAGACCAAGGACCACGATAAGAGGAACTTGACCATCTACATTGGAGATTCAATAGGGGACATACTTTGCCTCCTTAAGGCAGATATTGGAATTGTGATTGGGTCAAGCTCAAGCCTACGCAAGGTGGGAAGTCAGTTTGGAGTTTCTTTTGTCGAACTTTACCCGGGGTTAGTCGAGAAGCAGAAAGAGTACAGCGAAGGGAGCTCTGCTGATTGGAAGGGTTCGTCTGGCATTCTTTATACTGTCTCTAGTTGGGCTGAAATACATGCATTTATTTTGGGGTGGTAGCTGAAAATTTCCTTTCGTTTGTCCACATTCTCTCTCTAGTTAGGACAAGAAAAAGGCAGGATAGTTTATACATAATGGAACAGAAAGACAAGATTGTGGCTAATTTTATTTGGAGCCACGGGTCTACCGCTGTTTCGTCTCGATTTTTTGTTTTTCAACAGGCTCTGTACTTCAAGCTTCGGCAGTATGCCAAATAACACAGAATTGTCGGAAACAATCATCTTATCAAGTGTTGCGATTTAATCATGTGGCTGTATGAGACGTTTGACTGTATGAGATGTTTTTCTTTACTACTACATCGATACCAGCTCTGCAAGATCTGCTAGCTTGTGAGATTTATTTTGTATAATAAAGTTTAATGATACAGTTTAATATGACTCTAGTTAGTCAGTTCTTGGGTTGTTCTGAGAAGGCAAACGAAGCTTTTTGTGTGGTCACTTCTTCTGGAGGTTCTGTCATTGGTTCGTTATGTTGCAGAAATCAAGATTGAGTGATGGTTTATAGACTGAGGCGTTGCATGAGACGTTGATTACTTTGTGTGTACACGCAAAAATAGATGGGAAAAGGCAGTTCGAAATTGAATTGGTAGCTTTTGCATTCTCTTGTTTTCTGTTGTGCAGAAATCACCCGACTCTCGTTACATGCGTTGGCTGAGTTGTCTAACTTGTTCATGACGATGGAAGTAATTTGCCGGAGCATGTGTGGAAGCAATGTTTGAACATGGCCAATCTGCAAAACATACAGAAACTTTGGTCAATCTGTATTAGCTCCACAACGCATGAGTCGTAGCTCGCTCTTAAAACTCCGACACGAATCCAAGTCGTTGTGCTGCTTCAGTTGCACGATTTGCACTTCTAATTGGTTCCATCCACTGCCAAGCCCATTGAATGACGCACTATGGAGGAACAAAAGCCCTTGTGCTTTAGATCATAGAGACTTTGGTCAATCTGCAATGACTTTGACAACGCCTTTTCATTAGTCTAGCCGGCAGCATGTGTAGAAATAAAGTTGAAAACTTAAATCAATTAATCATAATTGAAATTGGATGAAATGGCATGTAAATTTAGTTGGATTAGCACTTAAAATGAAGAACTAATATAGGAAAAGGTCCGCACTTGAATTGGAGGAATATCCAGCAAATCTGAATTTCCCAATCAATTACGTATTGACTTTCTAACGTGACCCACTAGACCTCCCCATTGTCTTCAGCCATTAAAAAAAAAAACTATAGACCATAACATGTAATCTTACAGTTTAATGGCCTAAAAGCCGCAATTCTTTTTCTAAAATTGGAAATAATCTCTTCATCAAATTATATTTTTTCCTGTTTCCACCGATTTTTTTTTTTTTTTAACTTTTTTTTCCTTTCCATCTTGCTACTCGGCCAAACTTAATTTCCACCCATTCAATAGTAGTACTGGGAAAAGTTGAAATAACCTAATCTATTCTAGAAACTGTAATTTGTAGTCATGGTTGCTACTTTCTTTTCATTTTTTCATGTGAATCTATATGTCATTGTCATTCTATGGAAATCGTTTACGAGTCTTGATAATGAACTAATTTGTACATTTTTAGATCCATATTGTCATTACCTTCTTGATCCCCTACAAGTCTCATATCATCCCATGACCTAATTGGCCAGCTAGATTTGACATCGACAACCCTCGTTTGAGATTGCGCGACCTCGGCAAGGGCCGCATGGTGTGCAATCTGGCTGGTGGCACATTCAAGTGAATCAAATCTAGCTCCCCAGGATTTAAAACGGCAAAACAAGAGTCTTGTAATCCAGGTGAATTTGGATAAAGAGGGGATAATGTAAGATTGTGGAAGGAAAAAAGTGCTGCCTACAATTTTAGGAACAACCCTAATGATGGGGCTAAAATTGGTTGATGGTACTATAAACGCTCACACACATGATCAACAACAAGAATGGTCAAAATAAAACTGCAAGCCTCAGACATAGGCTCCTATCACGGCCAAGAGGTTTCCATAACTAAAGGGCCGTGCCTTTCCAAGGGGGACCTCTTGCAATTGCTGGGATTTCAAAAGAAAAGATTTCTGGAACGTTCCAAGGGCGGACGATACGGTAATTAAGCCAAGGTCTAGAATTCTCTTGCCATTAGTGTCAGTTGTTGGTAGGTTTGACAGTACGATCTCGTTCGTCGGATGAAAACTCAATCAATGGATGTAATCTTAGGGTCTCAAGTATAAGAAGGAGTGCCCCTCATTTGTAACATCCAACTATTCAGCAATCCTTTCTTTCTAGAGCTTCCCTCTCTAAAAACTTTCTCTCACCCGGAGTGACTGCATGACATAGTCTCTCTACTCTCTCTCACAACACCCCCTCCCCCTCCCCCTCCCTCCAACCACTCTCTTGCTCGTGGCTCCCTCTCTCTTTGAACCAAGCCCCCCTCCCCACTCGCTTTCCTCTCTTCCTTTTTAAAATAATCTTTTTCTCTCTTTTTTCCTTTTTAAAGCGAAAATGTCACAAATGGTCACTAAACTTTCATATAATGTTCAATTTGAGCTTTTGATTTGCTCAATTTGATCCCTGAACTATTAACAAATGTTCCATCTAGTCCTTCCGTTTGTTCAAACCATTAAGTAATGACGTGGAGCATTAATTGATGACGTTGTACTAAGTTGGATTACTAGAATTATGAATCAATATATATCTTAAAAAAGGAAAATAAATTAGGGGTTAGCTGAAGATGAGAGCATTGATCACAAAAGCAAAGAGAATAAGTGGTTTTGTATCTCTTTTTTGGACGGTGGCCACAATTTGACCTGTTTTTCTCTCTACTAGCCTCTCGCTCCGCTGCTTTTCTCTGTCAGTTTCCTCTTTCTCTTTACTAGCCTGCCGCTCTTTCTCGGTTTGTTTCTTCTGCAATGGCTGCTCAAGCTATCCCGACTGACTCATTTTTTAGTGGAAGCTTTTATTTTACATTCAACCATTATAGAGAGAGTGTAGGCCTCTACTTCGGATCCCAATCCTCCATCAATTTTGATGGGGAACACGTGATCGGAGGGGATGCGATTTCAGCCATGCTGATTGGGTTGGGGCATTCCCAATTCCATCTAATGGATGTCACCTCATTCATAGAACCCATAACGGGGTTGCACATTGCCAGCTTCATAGGAAGTTATATACTCGCTGGGCAACCGAGGATGTTCACCCAAGTTTTTTCCTCCCTATTTTAGAATTAGAATAAGCAACAATCAATCTATGTGAACGGACTCAAATCATTTTCTTAGAGCTTTATTTTAGAAGCAACAGACGCTCGTGAGGATATGGATCAACTACTCACTC
The DNA here is from genome assembly GCF_016545825.1 of Eucalyptus grandis. Taxonomy (NCBI): domain Eukaryota; kingdom Viridiplantae; phylum Streptophyta; class Magnoliopsida; order Myrtales; family Myrtaceae; genus Eucalyptus; species Eucalyptus grandis. Next base: position 58,871,894 of record NC_052619.1, read on the forward strand.
TTCAGCACTATTCCGGATCCGGTGGTGCCATCGGCGAACGCGGATGTGCCGGCGGGCGCGATCATACCCGTGGATGCTGTCCTGCTAAATGGCGCCGTCACACCTTAACGGATCACGCTTATAGACCGCATATTATATTAGATTTTCTTTTTGGCTTCATCTCATTGGACTTGTCCACATGTTAAATTAGAATCTTATTTTTTCATGACGTTGATGAATATGAGATCTCAGTTGAGATCTCATTGGATATGATGCTTATATACTTAGATAGCAATCCTCAATTTTTCTCTTTTAATAGGATTGCCATATCAACACGCGATCCTATGTAACAACAGCTACAACTTGTGGTCAAATGTGGATTTTCTCATTACTCTTAGAGGACATACGTGCCTATTTTCCAGTTAGAGAGCATCAATTTTAGTCCTAACCCATTTGCATAGTGCATTTTATTCTACAGGATTTGCTTATAATTGTTGAGATGATTAATAGCAAGAAAGAGAACTGTTCGGAAAACAAAGAGCTTCTTTCAAGACGAAATATCATCATTGGCATTGGGTGCGGATCTAACATTAGTAGTGATATGAAGCGTAAAAGTCTTGGTCATATTCAACACTAGTTATGGATAGGAGATTTATTTTATCTTTTGACTTGACGGTAAAATTTCTTTGAAGAAGAAAGAAGATACTATCCCATCAAATCTATCGAAACAGGTTCACATTCAATAGGACAAGCAAAATGTGCAAACTACATAGCTCACATCTACATTGAGACTGACCTAAACCATCCCTTTAGCTAGATAAGGTAAAATAACTATCTGAGCTCAGCTGGCTCGGAGGAGGACAATCTAGCCTCTCTCGACTTGCAGTCTCCCATTACATTCGACAACAGTTACTACAACAACCTCCTCCAGTAACAAATATTTTTTGGTTTTAGGACCATTGAGAGAACTAAGAATATTCATGTATGTGCACGTATATCGCATGTATTTTGCATGTATATGGCACATATATGGCACGTATAAAATACTTATATTGCCTAACTTTTCCCTAATTTCCACTCAAAAATGTGTCCCAATCTCTTCACCGTGGTCAAATCTCAGGTGGAATCCGCCGTCAACACGGAACCCCAAATAGGTGCCTCCCTCTAGTAAGCAGTTGTGGATGTCATTCAAGCTGGGAAAGTTCCTCATCGAGCAATTCTAAAATGTTTTGTCCTTTGATGTTTGTGATTCAAGCAAATGATATCAAAGCTTTGCATAAGCTTATTGAACATGATGAACAGGATGCCAATAGATATACACCTGGCACCAAGGCTGCAGCAAATGGTCATATGGAAGCTCTCAGGGTGCTTGTCTTTGCCGGGGCCAACACAAAATTGGAAAACAAGCAAGGCGATACAGTGAGAAGCTTATCGGTGTGGACTCAAAATGGGGAAACATTTGAAGCAATTATGCAACAGTACGAGCTTAAAAAACGGCTCAATAATTCTGCTGGCTTTAATAGTCTACATCATGTGGCATGGGATGGACTGATTGCTCTAGTTTGTGTCCTAATGAGCAAAGGTCACGATGTGAATGCCCTGATGCAGGGGATACACCCTACTGATGTTAGCTGCAAAGGAAGGTCACACCGCTCTAGGTGAGCTCCTAATTTCTCACACGGGGCAAGACATGAAACGGCACTCTCACTCTCAAGACTAAATGGTTGGAGTTGCCATTGCGATTGCACTTGTCCATGGCTCTTGGTCGGCAAAGTGTCCCCATCGAATTCCGGTCAAAACACATGACCGCATCGTTTGTCCCTCCGTGTCCACCTTCAATCCACCTTCAGAGTGGTCAACCCACCAGTTTTGGGCCAGTCTAGTCCAGTTCCGAGCAGTTTCTAGTTTTTTTCATACTTCTAAGCATGAGAGGTGGAGATAGAGATTGGGCCAAGTTGATGACCATTAGTAGCAGTCCTAACAATGGTAGTGTGATGTAGCCAGATTGTCGTTGCCTTTTCTGGTAGTCAGGTCGGAGGGTTCGTGCTTGTGTTGAGACATTGGCCGTGTCCAAATTGAAGTTAGAGGATTGATGCAACAGAGAGGCATTTGGGTCGTGTTTTTCTATTTTTTTTTTTTTTTTTGTCATATCTTCTCTCTCTGACTTTGCTTTGCCTCTTTATAAAGCGTGGCCATGCACCTATAATACTAGCGTCCGCACCTCCCAATTCCCTTACCATTGGATGCCCAGTGAGTGGAGCTACTGCTTGAACTTTTTGTCCACTAAGGTCTTGAAGCCCAAGAGGCCCATTTGGGTGTTGAGCTTGATTAGACGGGTCCATTGCGGGTTCTTGGATAGCGGGTCCAACAGCGACATGGGCGGGTACCATTGGATGCCCGGTGAGTGGAGCTACCGCTTGGACATTTTGTCCACTAAGGTCTTGAAGCCCAAGAGGCCCATTTGGGTGTTGAGCTTGATCGAACGGGTCCATTGCGGGTTCTTGGATAGTGGGTCCAAGAGCGACATGGGCGGGTCAGGAAGTGGCAAAGTTGGGGCAAGCCATCACCTGCAAGAATCGCTGCAAAGTCGGCTCCGACTCCGAGGATGATGAACCGCGTGGCGGCCGGGAAGAAGCTGGCATCAAGGAAGGCAGCCTCGAGCAGAGTCCGCGCAAGTCATCTGCACAGGTTGGTCGCTCGATTGATGCTTGTGTGGTTGACAAGTTTTCATGAGCATCTGCGGCCCCATGCTTAGGGTCGGAGGCACCATCGGAGGACCGGGAGGAGGAAGGCAAGGCAATGGCTCTGTCGTCGGTGATGTAGAGAAGGTTACGAACGTGACAAGTGACGGTATCAGGCCGGTTACAACCGGTGCTTCAATGCAAATTGTGCAGGGTGTGGCCAATGCGGCCACAATGAGAGCATAACGACCGCTTTCCACGTTGAGAGAAACATTCTCTTTCTATATATCTAAGCCGGTGCTTAGCTTTTTTTGCTGTTTTATCCCTCGCGCAGATGATCAGAGCCTAGAGATTGCGCACAACTTCATTGAGAAGATCCTGAATCTGGCCACTACATGAGTCGCGCTTTCTTGCGACCAGCTATGAAGATAATAATAATTCTCCTCTGAGATTTGACTTGCAATCTACTATTTTTACCACAAATGATAATTATCAAAGTTACACAATTGGATAATATTCTTCTTTTTCTCTGATTTACATTTCATGATCTGACGGGACTTCTATCGAAAGTGCCTCTCCTTTGCCCAATCGCGTGTGAAGGGCAAGTTTTTCGGCCAGTTGTATGTTAAAATCGAACTTTTTGGGTATCCGTATAAATTACTCGGTTATACCCGTGCACGGTGGATATAATCTTTCAACGTGCCGGCATGCCCCTTTTAAGTCACTATCGCACAGGATCGATTGTCAAGATGTCAGTGTTGCTATTCGGCTTAGTTTATGATTGCACTGCCGTCTTTTGGCAATGTGATAATTGCAACTTGATGTTTGCTGAGATCTTTTGTCTTCTTTTCTTCTTTTCCTCAGAAGTTTGTCATACGGTGGTTCTCTCTTTAATAGTTCCTCAATACCACCGTATGACATCCCATTTTTTGGGCTAAGCATATCATTACAATTGTGGCGGTCGCCTTTCTGTTGGTAGTCCTTATAGATGGCTTCATCTATCTGGAGCAGCACCTTATTCGAGTGGATCGATGATTGGAAATGGTAATGATTCTTTTGATTTTGCTATGACTTTGGTTATTGTACTGATCGCTGAATGGCAACTAGGATTCTCGGTCTTGAATGGGTAAAAGATGAGTGCGGGACACCTGGAGTGCCATAACTTGGCACGCCGGGACACTTAAGTACCATAACTTTAAAATGGTACACTTAAGTGCCATCATCGGAGTAAAATGGGACACTTAAGTGCTAATCCGGCCAAAAACCGGTCAAAATGCTGACGTGGCATTTTCCGGCGACTTACTTAACTGATGTGGCATTTTTTTAAAAAAAAAAAAAGCACACGTGGAGGAGGAAAACGACGTCGCCCCATCCACTGTGCATTTGGCCAAACTAAACGACGTCGTTTTTCGTTAGTGTTAAGCGACGTCGTTTGGTTTATTTGGATTTTAATATTTCGTCAGTTCACACTAGGTCTGACGTCCTCTCCATCCATCGCCGTTCATAGCTCGCCGTTCGCAGGTGATCGCTCGCCGTCGTCGCTCGCCTTTGTCGCTCGCCGTCGTCGAGCGCCGTCATCGCTCACCATCGTCGATTTGCTCAGGTTTTTTCTCTTCTTCCTCTCCCGTGGTGAAATTAGGGCTCCGACTCGTTTATTAGGGCTCGGACTTCAAATTTGGGGGTCGGCTGGGAAAGGTCAGGCTTGATGTGAGATTTATGGCTGAGATGTAGTGCTACAATCCTATTGGGGGGTTAGAATTGACAGTTTGGGAGCGGCATTGAAATATAGGCTCGGTGTAGGGCTCGGCGGGAGGAAAATTAGGGCTCAGTGTAGGGCTCGACGTCGCCTCATCCACTGTGATGTGTGATTCATTCAGGGTGTTGAATTGTGATGTGCGAAAGTAATTTGTAGTGGTCGGATGTGAAATGTGTGATGATTGGTGATTGTTAGAGTTCAGAGTATTGGACTTTGCACATGTTCGAATTGAAGGTTGTGGGGATGGGGACTTCTGGATATTTTTTTAATAAATTGCATTGTTGAGGACCCATGCTGAGGAATCTCTCCATATTTTAAAGAAATGCGACGGCATAATCAAAGCAGTTGTCGGGTCCCATCTTTATTTTTATTTGTCCTTGTCCTGAGGCCTCTTGTTTTCAAGCTGCAGCTGTCGTCTGACCGCATCTTCCCTCTCTCTTCTTCTTCTTCTTTTCTTTTCTTTAATAAAGAGTGTAAGGACCTCCACTTGCAATTGTCTGTTCTATGTGAATGTGGTTCCAAAAGTTAATTGTATATTTGTCCTTTTTGTTGCGAAATGGCGCATAAAGACTATGTTCTTTGTCATCGTTTACTACGGTGGAGATTTTGTGATTGGGGAGGATGAGTGGGAGTATGAGGGGGAATGAGGGTACTATCTTTGTAGATATAAAAAAGGCATCTTAAATTGGATTTGTTAGGGATATAGTGACATTTTGCCTTGTAGAGTACAAAAGTTCCGCATCTTTGTGTTCGGGAAAGGCTTGAGAGATGGTTTGAGAGTTTTGGAAGATGATAATGGTTTTAGGGATGTCTTATATCATTATCTTCATGGCGAAGAGGCGAAAGTGTTTGTTGAAAACAATAGTGACGACGAAGATGATGACAGAGATACCACCCAAGTAGGAGAAGGAGGAGATGAAGTAGGTCATGATGGACATGATGGGGAGGAGAGGGGCGCAGATGCTGTTCACCAGAGCGATTGTGACATGGGTGATGTCACCATCACTGAATTAGATTGGGAAGTAGCTGAATCTAGTAACGGTGATGATGACGATGACGATGAAGGGTTGGCGGCTGAAGCTGAAAATTTGTTAATCTTAAGTGACGCCGACGATGAGGAGCTTACACAGTCAAGGAAAAACAAAGGGACTTTTTGTCGATAGATTTGCAACTTTGCATGTAACTGTTCATCCAAACAGAGACGAAGGCCCTGCAGATGTTGGTGTTGCTGGCCAGGTCCTGGAGACAAATTATGAAGAAAGCATCGACACTGCAACTTCCCAGGACGAAGTTGAAGAAGATCAACGAGCTGTGCGTAGAAGGAAAAGTAAGTTTCCTTCCTATGATCCATCATTGCGTCTCCTACTTTGTCAGTAGGTATGAAATTCCATGATGCGATACAATTTAGGGAAGCTATACTGAGTTTTTCCATTGCTGCACAAAGAAATATTGATTTCATTAGAAATACCAATAAATTTGTAAGAGCTAGGTGTTCGCAGCAAAACTGTCCATGGAAGATTTACGGTGCGTTTGTTAAGAAGAGTGGGTTTTTTCAGATTAGAGCCTACCAAGAGGAACACACTTGTTCCATTAATTTTCAAAGCAAAAGGGTAACAAGTGCATGGTTGTCCAAGCACTTCTTCGATGTGATCAAGGTGATGCCCAACTTGAAACTTGCTAACTTTAGGATGCTGGTGAAGGAGCGTGTAGGCATCAATGTATCTAGGAATCAGTGCAAAAAAGCAAAGCAAAAGGTGATAAAGGTACTTATTGGTCAGTATGCTAAGGAATATGGGCAGGTGTGGGAGTATGCTTGGGAGTGTAGGCTGCAAAACCCTACAAGTAGAGTGTATGTAGAGGTGATTGAGAGACCGCTTCCTGATCATGGGACCAAGTTCGATAAGTTCTATGTGTGCTTTGATGCATGCAGACGAGGATTTTTAGCTGGTTGTAGACGGATTATAGGATTGGATGACTGTTTTTTGAAGGGCTTGTGCAAGGGAGAATTATTGGCAGCGATTGGAAGAGATGCGAATAGCCAAATGTTCCCACTAGCTTGGGCTATTGTAAAGATTGAGAACAAGGACAATTGGTCCTGGTTCTTGAAAAATCTGATGGCTGACTTGGAGATAACAAACGAGGAAGGGTGGGCATTCACGAGCGACCAACAGAAGGTAATGCTTGTTTTTTGAAAAATTTAGTCAATAGTTTGCTTTGCTTTGTAATATGAACATGTAATTTGCTCTAGTATTTCTTACTTTGAATTATTGCGGGGATTGGTTCCGTGATGGTGAGTTGTTGCCCCATGCTGAACATCGAATGTGTGCGCGGCACATATACGAAAATTGGGCAAAGAAGTATAAAGGGGATAAGCTGCAATTGCAATTTTGGCAATTAGCAAAGAGTGCAAACATGGCTGACTTTAGAATAGCCAAAGAATGACTGCTTCAGTTGACAAAGGAAGGTTGTGCTACTCTATTTCAACTAGAACCGAAGCATTGGTGCAGGGCATTCTTCAGTGAGGAGTTCAAGTGCGATAACGTCGACAACAACATTTGTGAAGTATTTAATTCGAAGATAATAGATGCCAAATGCAAACCAGTCATCTCAATGCTTGAAGATATACGAGTACTCGTTATGACTCGGCTGCAGAAACAAAGAGATGAGGCTACAAAGTGGACAAGACAATATGGTCCTAGGATTGTGAAGAAATTGGATGAGAACTTGGCTACAAGTACGCATTGTCATCCCATTTGGAATGGAGATGACGGATATGAGATAATGAAGGGTGCAGATAAGTATGTTGTCAATCTAGGAAGTAGGAAGTGTTCTTGTAGAGCATGGCAAGCAAGTGGAATTCCATGTGCACATGCCATATGTGCCATCCAGTTGAAGGGCGACAATACATATGATTACATCAATGATTGGTACCATAAATCAAAATATCTTGCTTCCTATCAGTTCATGATGCAGCCAATTAGAAGTAGCAAGTTTTGGGAGCCCACGGATCATGAAGCACCTCAACCTTTGCCACTGAAGAAGACAATTGGAAGGACAAAACGAAGATGAAGAATGGCGGAGGGAGAGGTCTCGGGTCAGCAAAGAATGAGCAGACAGGGTGCAAAGATCACGTGCTCTTATTGTCACCTAACAGGCCACAATATTAAAGGTTGTCAATTGAGGAAGCAACAACGGTTGAGGCAAGGTGAAGGGCCTAGTGAAGAGACAGTTGGAGAAATGCACACAGCAGGGCCAAGTGAGTCGACTATTCTTCAGTCAACAAGTAGAACCCCGACTGTTCTTCAGTCAACAAGTAGAACCCCGGTAAGTCATGAAATTTATTTTATGTTTATGTTGCTTTCTTGTCATTCATCATAAAAATATACATAATATCCTATTTGGCCTTGTATGTAATGTGTTTGTTAGGTCACAAGAAGAACCTCAGTAAGTTATGAAACCGAACAGCCTGTTCGAAGAAGGCAAGGTAGAACACAGCTAGGTGAAGGATTGGCCCAAACAGCATCACGGCTAGCTGAAGGATTAGCCCAAGCAGCATCACGGCCAGTGCAGTCGACTGTTCTTCAGCAGCGAAAGAAATACCCAGTGCTAAATTCAACCAATTTGTATTCAGTTTTTATTATTATATGTCTCGATATTATATTTATGGTATCTTTTGGCCTCTTTCTCGGAGTTCGAAGAAAGCAAGTTGGAACTCAGCGCCAGGCGAAGGACCATCACAGAGTCACCTCAAGGATCATCACGGGAGCCACCGGAAGAATCACCTGCAAGGGGCACCACAAGTACCACCACCGGTACCACCGGAAGGCCCAACGAGAAGAGGTGTCACCTTTGAAGTTGAAGGGCTACACAAAAGGACAACTAGAACAAGGCCGGGTGAAGGGCAGGTACACAAAGGCCATCTAGAAGACGCCCAAAGACACAATTGGTCGAAGAAGCCCCTTTGTAGTTAAAGGGCCCAAGAAAGCAGGAAAAATGGGCAACAAATCACAAGTTCTGAAAGTGACGCCCTATTCAAACAAGAGGGGCACTTGGGAAGAGGTTAAGACAATATGGCTATGGCCTTTATACAGATGAGCATACTGGAACAGTCGTTCTCAATGTAAGTTTTATTAGCTGCATTTAATTTAATTTATGCTGTAGATTTTTGCTAACAATTTATTGTTTTTTGTAGCACAGGAGAAGTTTAGAAGTTCTTATCTCGGGCCCAGCTCAAGAATCGACGGCTGCACCAACAAAAAAGAAAACATCAACATCAACCATGCTAATAAAAAATAAGAGAAAGAACCCAGCTCCAACTCCAGCTCCAGCTCCTTTTGATTCAATTCGGCCTAGGACATTTGCAGCTCCAACTGAGTCAGTGGATACTAAGAAGGTTGAAGAAGAAGTTGCACGTCCAGTTAGAAAGAGTGCCAGAATTATGAATCAAGTGAAAGGCCCATCGAAAGGAGGACGAACAGGGGGTGTCATGCATATTGATTGATGAGATGAGATGTGATATTTGTGGAGCTTAGGAGTAAAAACAGTTATGTAAATGATGATGTTGTCGTGCATGTAGAAAGTCTCTGGATGGTTATCTTTTGTTTTGAAACTTTTCTTTAGTTTGTCATTCATTGATGTTGTCGAGACTCAAACTTGATGAAATATCAATGAAATGATCTTGTTTGCTTGTCAATTTATGTTATTGTTTATCATGGATTCCGCTTTTACTTGTTCGCTTTCTTTGTTGGTGTTCGTGGTGATACCGGAGTCTTTGGTGTATCCGGTGATGGTGGATGGTGATGTTTGGTGGTAGTCGGTTTGTTCTTGGGGTGCTAATGTGGTGGTGGGGTGCTGGTGTGGCTGGTGGTGATGCATGGTGATTATTGGTTTGTGGTGGGGTTATAGGCTTAAGCGGCTGCACCTACACTGGTACAAGTGTGCAGTTTGCACATCTTACACCATGTGTACTGGTGCAAACTAGTGCAAGGCTCAGCTTGCACTAGTATCTTGTGCAGCAACACCACCAACATTGTGGTGGCTGGAGCGCCTAGTGTGTAGTGTGGCTAGTGGTGATGGTTGGTGGTGTCGCCGGTGTTGGTGGCTGGCGCAATTTTTACAGAAAACCCACAAAAAAATTGACACTTAAGCGATCCTATTCTAAAAAAACTTGGCACTTAACTGTTCACTTTTAACTACAAGTGACACTTAACCGATCACTTTAACAATAACTTGACACTTAAGTGATCCTTTTTTCATCGCGACTAGCACTTATGTGATTACTAAATACAACTTATGGCACTCGGGTAATCATTCATGCTTGTCTTGTGTATATATTGCTCTGCATCAAAATAGAGAAGATGATTCTGCATCAAAACAGAGAAGATGATGGTAAACTTATGGCAAGTCCATACGACAACACAAACAACAACAAAGCAACAATGATCTTGTTCCACAACAACACCATTTTTAACTATGGCAGTCGGAGAAACTTTTTCTCATTTTCAAGTACTTTACATTTCATCATAAAGTACAATAGACAGCAAAACAACACCATAATACACGCTTGGTAACACTTTCGTTCAATTTTCATCATTGGAACTTCATTCTTGAAAGGTTTAGTTGAAGATGCTTGAGCGTGCATTGAGACTTCATTCTTCAAAAGTTTAACTGAAGACACTTGAGCTTGCATTGAGTCAACATCGTCCAAGTCGTCCACGAACACAGATGGAGATTGCTGTCTTTTATGAAGTAGATCCAATATCACCCTCGTGGCTCGGTCGAGAGAACTTCTCATTGATCCATTTGAAGTATTTGCACTTCGACGCTTCTTTATATCGGGCGCATCCATAAAATCTTCTCCCAGGATTGATTTGAGTCCACAATGTTCTCCTTGGACTCGGTAACCCACAAAAACAGAAACGCTGGCCTTCTCCTTCGCTTCGGTGAGAGGAAATTGAGGCGTTGCTGCAAGTCCTGCTCTCCATTTCCAAGATTCGACGAAGGAATTTTGGGCAAATGAAAATTAGGGTTCGAGACTTCAATTCGAGCACTTCAATAGGGATTTTGGCCGATTTAGGGTTTTAGATTTGGGGCATTTAGGGAGACGATGTCATTTTTGGAAGATTTGGGGCTTTTATTATGCAGACGACGTCGTTTCTAGTGAGTGAGGGCCGACTTAGCTCTCCGGCGAGCCACATACGCAAAAAATAGTAATAAAATATTGCCACATAGGATTTCCGGCAAGGGTCGCCGGAGGTGGCACTTAAGTGTCCCACTCGAAAAAAAAAGTGGCACTTAAGTGTACCGTTTTGAAGTTATGGCACCTAAGTGTCCCGGCGTGCCAAGTTATGGCACTTGTGGTGGACTTCTGCCGGTAAAAGATCCTTGCTTCTAAATTATGTGGTTGTTTTCTAATATTGTTTGGCCCGAGTATTTTGGCTTTCATCTTTCATGCTGTACATCTTCTCTTGAAAGATTTTCCACTTGTTGTGCTAAATCACAGATTAGTGGAGTTACACGAGTGAAAATGAAAAGCATTAATTAACATTGCGTGCGTATTGTCTTTAGGAAGTCTCCACAAGATACTATATAGTTGCTGATTGTTAAAGCTTGTCAGTAATGGCTGCTTTTTGTTCCTTCTCAGGTGGAATGTATGGGATGCCTCCTATGATGGACAGATATGGCTGGGGCTTCCGATGGGCCCCGGTGGCATGGTATATGTGAAATTTCTTTTGTCTGCGGATGTTGCTGCTTTTTCCTTTTCACTATACAACTACGTTATTCAGTGTTGCTCTTTCAGATGTTATCCATGTCATTGTTCTGGTATTTATTCTCCCAGGGACCATGGCTGGGACTTTTCCCTGGTGATAGACTTCAAAAGAAGGGGGCAGGTTTGTATTCCATGGCTGGTTACTGCTTTGAGAATCAACAATAAGAAGACTGGTTCATCGCCAACCGACGTTAGATTTCCTTCAAATACATTGTAGATGCAACACATGATAGTGATTGGACATGCCGAATTGTGGAAATGTCAACTCTCTTTTAGAACAGCGTGCAACGTGAGGATGTGCAGTGCTCCAAGGCCTGGATCACAGCGTTGTGTTGCTTTGGCAAACAATTTAACAGCTTGAGGAGATTGAATTTTGTGGCTTTCTTTTATGTGTTTATTGTATTCCTGCGCTATAATTTTGCTCTCACCAATTTGTTTTAGCTGAAGAGTGCTTATTGGTTTAAATTAACAGATTTTTATTCTCTTCAAATGCAGGTTTCAATCTCTGATAAAAACTGCAGCAAGTCATCACTACTGGCCATGTTGCTTGCCTCATATTTGTCCATATCGGTACTCATTCGTCCTCCGGCAGAGGATGAAAATGATCAGGTCCGTTGTGTAATGTGCTCCCCGTACTCCCGCTACCTGAATTTATTGTTGTTTCTCTCGACATTCTGTACAATAAACACCTGTGCTTAATTTTGAATATAAGCAGCAGCTCAGAGAGAATGCCAGGAACATGTAGAAGGAAACCTATTATAGGGACGACCCTGATGGCCTTGAAATTTCAAAGTTCCACTTCCTGACTCCCATCAACAAAGTAGAGCAACTCATAACTAGACCCAGAAAGGAAAAGAAAAAAGACCGAGTCTCTGTAAAGTCCTACACAAGGCTCATCCTGGACATCCGCGATGCCAAGGGGAACACTGGCGATGCCAAGGGGGTCCGAGGCTGGTTGAAAGCACAGGTCATCCAAAGCTGTTGCGCTACATAAAAGCTTCCTTCTGGTGCCGGCATCAAATGGAACGTCTGAGGGCAGAATCAGAGCAGAGAGCGTTAGAGAAACTTGAGATGTGCTCCAAGGGTAAGGGTACACAACTGCGATCGATTAAATCGATTGAGAGGACGACGACTGATAGAGAAATTGCAAAGAGTTCACAAGAACTAATGACTTAAAAAAAGAAGGGTAGATTTCTTCAGGCAAACTTGGACACTCGAAAAGAATTAAATAAAAATATCTAATAGATACTTGAACCGAGAGAGAGAGAGAGAGAGAGGGAGAGACATGGCTGAAAACGAGGGCATCAGGCTTGCCGTCTAGCCACATGTAGCCGGCGACCACGACGAGCACGCCGACGGGCACGACGCCGGGGATGCAGTTGAGGTTGGTGATTTGGTACCGGCACTGCTGAATGGAGGTGAGTTTGGCGACGATACCCTCCTTGCCCTGGATCTTCTGGCCCGCGAAAAGCACGAACGACTCTTCCCGGTACAGATTCACCAAGTCCGCCCGGTTCGTGTCGAACGTCTTGTAGTAGTCCTCCACGAACTGCTTCGCCGCCGCCATCCTCAGATCCATCTCTTCTCGACCGATCGTCGTGGTCGCAAGACTGATCCTCCGCATCTCTCCTTCTAGGACTTCGACGTTCGGGATCCTCTCCATCTCTCCTCCTCCTAGGGCTCCGATCGGAATACCGACGTAAGGGCTTCGTAAAAGCTTTGTTTTATAGACCGAACCGAGGCCAGCGAAAAGACTAAAAAGCCCCTCTTATTTCTTCTTTCTCCAGTTCGGCCCCTTTCCCCTGTTCGACTGGCTGCTCACTCTGCCTCTAAATTGTGCCGAATTGGGAACGGTGGTAATTTGCTACCTGGCCACCTCAATTGAATGTTGTATGTATATCAAACTCTTATGTCATCATGTTTATCAGCAGTATTGGCGAGCATGGTTACGTTGGCTTCTGCTTTCTTCGTTCTTGTATCCTCTGCCCAGGCTCGTGCCATGATACGAATTTCGCTTTCCCAAAAGTGAGAAAGAAGCTCCAGAAAGTAAATCTGGCCAGCTGGTTTATTGAAACCAAGCAAGATAGCATAAGGCTCGATGTCGTCTTAAATCATATGAAGTGATTAATCTGGACATGGCATCATTGAAGCCAATACAATGGGGATGCACGGTAAGATTTTGTTGGTTATTAAACTCATAAATAATATCTAATATGCTGAAGGGCTTGACACAATGGATTCCTTCAGATTGTTGATGAAGGAACTAACTAATTTGTCCAGCCAAATATCAAATTTTAACTTCTTAGTGAAAAATCTGATTTTTAAGTGCAGTGAGGATGATCTTGTTTTGTTCATATTTGTGATACATATCATCCTGCCTGATGAGAGATTTTGCAGAAATTATGAGATTCTCTGTTTACTGCATTCTCTCAATTTTACCTCATACGTCACATGGTTCTGCACTACCGGTCCTGTGTACTGGTTTTCCATATGGGGGTCTGTCTGAAGTACCGGAGAATGAAATTCTTTTCATGCTCTATGAAATCAATAATTGTTGGAGAAAATGGTGTATATGGCTATAGACCTCCCGTACTAATGGATATCTTGCTGGTAAGAGGGCTAAAGTTGTTGGAAAGTTATATGAGGTCTTTTTCTGGGGATTGCTCTCCTTCAGACCTGGAAACTGCTCTGTGGTTTGACTTCTTAGACCGGCCTAATGGTAATTCTATTGACATGACTGAAGAATACAGGCATGTCGTTGCTACATATAATAGTTATATATCCTGGTTTCTGAAAGATCAACAGTAGGTCTTAATTTGTCCATCCTATTTTTTTGTTGCATTTTTAAATAGCATAAACTTGGTTAGACTATGGGAAGAGGTATATTCTTCCAGCCTCAATCCATCTATTTATTATGCTTATCTCACTGTCTTTGCATTGTTAAACCTCATTCCTCAGACTTTCCTTAACATCGGTGACCACTTCTTTACTAAGACCGAGTTCAGTGTTAGGCCTTGCAAGATTGATCTTCATCAACTTTAATACGAGGATCTTTACGAACTTGTCTAGTATAGGGCAACTGAGAAGAGAATGCTTAGCCTAATTGACGCGTCTAACCAAAAAATTATATTCCGTTCCAATTTTGCAATCTTCCCATTCATTACCCATGGCTCTTTCTTCTCCTGATTCCTTCCAAACCAATTCCTTCTTGTTAGCTCCCAAGTAAAACCCTGAATTGGATTCCAAATCGACTGGTTTAGTGTGAGCTTATCCATCGTCTTTTAAATCATGCATATTTAGATTTGTCTCAAGGCTACTGAAAGGAACAAAAAGAACAATTCTAGGAAGCAAAGAAAAAAATAGAGATGAGGGACCTAGAGTTGTCAAAAGAAGTTATGAAGCACTACACTAGAAGAATGAACATCATATTGGAGGGAATCCTTCAACACAACCCAAAAAAAAAGTGAATCTCAGTCCAGTGTTGAGGCAATCAGGCCCCTGCATTTTTTAAATTTTTTTTTTTTAATTTATTATTATTATTTTTTTAAGATCTGCAGATTTGGATCAACCACGAATGTGAGAAAAACCGTGGATACAAAAATAGGAGTTTGCATTATGCAGTTACACTCGTTTTTATGTGACATCGTTGAATTAGATTGTCTAAAAGATAAGCTGTCTCGCTCTCCTACCAAAACAAAAGATTATAAAGTCATGTACCAAATATTAGATCAGACATTTGGGCACCCTCCATGTGTAGATATATGAATGACAGCAGCATCTGTTTGTGATCTTGTTTATTTGGAGATTGGTATTTGAGGTCGTCCTATGATTTGGGTTTGGTAGTCTTCTAGAACCCTAACCAGCAAGAGTTGCGAATGCCTTGTTTGCAGCTTATACTATCAATTGGTTAGCCTGTCTGTATTCAGATATCCGCTAAAAGACTACATGATGCCTGTGTTTTTACATCCTATGTTTCTTGAAAGGATAAAATTCTCTTAATTGAGTGTATAGCTGTCCAGTGTTTAGATTTATTTAAGTGAGGATATGCCCTATTTTGACATCTTCCGTGGAAATGTGCTTTCTGTTTTCTTTGAATATCCCTAGCACTTTGCATATGCATTTTATGTTTTATCACTGCTGCTCAGGTGTTTAATATTGAGCTCTTCATTTTGAAATCAGCAGCTTATTTATGAACTATTTACCTCCAGTGTGGAACCGGAGAAGAGGATGTCAAATTTGTCATGCAGATGGCCGAAGCTGCAGTCTGTGCTCAAGAGAGGGATCCCTATAATGCCTTTGTAAACTGTTTGAGAGAGATCAATCATGGAAACTCATACATTTTCAGGGTATGCCTCGCGACATGGTTTTAGTTCAGTTTTTGCTTCCAAAATGATAATTCCAAGGTCCGAAGTGAGCTAAAATTATCTCTGCAGCCCATAAAGATAAGTGACCTCCAAAGAGTAGACCCGAGGAGAGCCTGTGAATGCTTTAGTTGCTGCTTTAAGGATTTATCAACCTTTACACTTGCGATTGTCGGCAGTGTAGGTCCTAAAATTGCTGTCCCTCTCATCTTGCAATACTGGTTAGTAATTTTGTATATTAAAATGGTTAATTTATATAAAAATACTTGCGAAATTTATAAAAGCATCGCACTTGCTTGAAAAGATGTAACAAAATAAAAGTCCATGAACTAACGGGTAAAAGTTGAAAATTTTGGTCTAAATGTGTTATTAACTCCAAAATTCAAGGGAATTATGTGAAATTTTTCCTAGAAGGTTAAATATCTGCTCCCCTCTAAAAATCACGATGGGTGCCATAGTTATCTTTACATTGGCGAATGCTATTGGTGAATTGCTTTGGCTAGGAGGCTTATTACAGGAGTGAAGGCTTCAATTTGACAATCCTTTAAGGTTCTATTGTGACAATTAAAGCAGCAATAGATATTACTCATAACCAAGTCGAACAAGAAAAAGTGAACGAGGCCAAATGTTCCTGGCAAGGCACTCTATAATCGTGAAATTCTGTTTTTCAGTAGCCAAAGCAAGTTGAAGGAGAAATGGACATGGATCTAGCAAAACATGAGAATAATATTTTTAGAACCAAGCAAAACTTGAAGTCACATTTTCTCCTCTGTTTCCAACTATATCATTGGAATTATCGAATGGCAAAATTATTCGTTAAGCTATGTCTCTTACTATTATTCCTCTGACCAAGGAGAAGGATCGTCATTTGGCCAGACTAACGGTTCTGCTCCTCTGATTTGGACATACATTGAAGAGTAATTAAAAGTGTAGACAGGAGAGAGGGGTGAGGAACTTCCACGACCAACATATTGGATAGTTATCTTACATCTGAACATATGATACATCGAAGAGTAGTAACTCGTGTAGACTCAGAATCACATTCAAGCGCTTCAAGATAAGACGGCATAACTTTAAGTAAGAATGAAAGCAAGGAATAAAGCAGCAAAGGAACTTGTACCGAAAGCATTCCCTTGCTTCTCCGGCCATAAGTACAACATCTCCACATTGAATAAACACTGCCATTGGATGGTCCTGTCTAGTGTCTAGTCTCCCCTCCCAAGAGAAAGATAGCTTTGCATCCCAAACTGTCAGGGAAGTACATATTGTCAGATTCCAAAAACATTTACTCCATTATCTTTATTCTTCAAGCAAACTCGTGAGAAAGGTGGGAAGAACTATGAGGTACCTCAAGCTAACTATAGGTTTGCTCCAGTCTGCGTCCCTTCATCAAGATGACCCCCCAAAGTATCACCTGAGAAGAAAAAAGACATGTCAATACCAAAGCAATTACAATTTCTGATCATTTACTAGAAAAAGAATAACTATCTTTGATCCAATCAAAAAGAGAACAATAGATGAATGCAAAATTCATATAATAATATAATGTATAGGAGGGTAACGGCAATCATTGACACTACAAAGCAATGAATCTGGTAAACTTGAACTTGAGGCGGTACAATTTGATCTGCATGCAAAACTCGATGATGTATTGTCCCTCTTTTTTGGGAAGTCTCAGGAAAAGGAGTGAAGGTATCTATTATCTTCTAGAATTAGATCTGTACTTAATATATCAGTTTGGTGCTAGTCTCACGGATGACATTTCAACTTCTAAAAATCTGCAGTTGGCCATTTTCATTTCCGATCAGGTTCCAGAGAAGTTAATTGGTGACCCTGGAAGATTTCAACAAATCATAACCAACCTTCCGGGAAACTCAGATTTCAGTAGGTATCTTGTAGGCCATATGACTGCATTTCAAAATTAATTTTTGCCTCCAGAGAAATCTTCAACCCATATAACACTATGTCAAACTTGTTTTGAATTTTGCCGATCTGTACAAGAATGTGTCTGAACTGTTTCTTTTGATCTTTTGGTGCATCCATATGGATAACTAAATTTGAGTTTATAAATTTAGTACACAGAGAAAGTCCGTATCTTTGTCACAGTGCATCTTGCTCAAGAGGTCATGGACTCCTTAGATGTTGAGACCGAGTCATCATCGAAGAATACCTTGAGTGATTTCCAAGTTGCTGAGAGACAACTCGCTGGGAGAAATTCAAGACCATTAGCCAAGAATACAGTGTTTGTCCTTACCCTTCGTTTACGTACCACCCCATCAATCTAATTGTATCAGTTGAGCATACGGGAGTTGGGATCCCATTTGAGGCCCAATCTTGTGTTCTTACTCCCTTCATGCAAGTTGGTCCTTCCATATGTCCTTCCATATCCCGTACACATGGAGGGACGGACATAGGACTAAGCATGAGCAAGTGTTTGGTTGAACTCATGAATGGAGAGACAAGATTTGTGAATACACCGAATGTGGGATCCATGTTTACCTTCACGGCCATCTTCAATAACGGCTGTTCAATTTGAATGAGTACACGAGCCAGCAAACGAAAGATCAATCCAATTCTGCGAACTTGAAGTCGAGGGCATGAAAGCATTAGTGGTGGATCCCAGATCCGTTCGAGCCACAGTATCCAAGCATCATGTCAAGAGGCTTTGAATCCAAGTCGAGATCGTCTGAGACTTTAATCAAGTTTTGTCGTCATTAAAAAGCAGGAACCCCAGAATCCACATGGTGCTCACTGAAGAGGAGGTCGGGACAATGATTTGGATTTGTCAGTTCTTTTTTTTGATCAGTTAAGGCTTCAGACCAAAAGGTTTCTCCAAAACTCTTCCTTTAAGAGAAATCCATTAGCTCAACCCAGAGCGACAATGTGACTTCCGGTGCTCATAGTCAAACCTCTAAAGGGTAGAATGGTGGCTGCTTCTCTACAGCGAACCATGGGTAACGTGGGGAACAAGGGAAATTGCCACAACGGCGAAGTCTCCGGGTTATATCTGCAGCATCTTCTCCTAGGAAGAAAAAATTCTAATTGTTGATCACACTAAGGTGAATCTTAAAGTGGCTGCGGGTGCATTGAAAAAATATGGACCCGAAGTGGTCTGCGCAGAAAGTGGAAAAGAGGTGATTAGTTTGCTTACGCCGCCACACAGCTTCTATGCTTGCTTCATGGATATCCAGATGCTGGGAATGGAAGGATATGTGTCTTTTTTTATTTGATATATGGCCCTGTTGAATCTGGTAAAAAGAATTCATCGCTTTGTTCTGGGGTGTCAATGGTCCAAATTGGTTTTGTTTGTGATAGCATGGCCATCATCATAGCCAATACAAGGTTTTGATCCATACCAAATATTTTTGTGAACCATTAGTTTTGCTGGTCCATCTTGGTTTCTTTAGTTTTTGTTGTACATTTTGTACCGTAGAAAGCATAATTACATAATAAAAGCATATTCTTGTACTAGTTGTCCATGTAAGAAGTGTTACACAACCAAAACAGATTTTGTTAGTTTATGGTATATCTTGTCATCTCTATGTCAGTTCATAATGAAATAATTAATGAAATTTGGCTAGAAATTGAACTTACCCAGAAGTCTCAGGCTTTAGTTCTTTTATTTTTCTTTTAGGGTCCATTCGTTTCGCAAAAATATCATGTTTCCGGAAAACATTTTACAAGAAAATAACTCCATTTTCAGATGTTTGGCCGAAACCTAAACTTTGAGTGGAAAATATTTTTCACCGTCTGTTAACTAATTTAATTGTTTGGGAAAAATTATCAAAAATTGAATTTTAATATTTTTAATTGACCAAAAAATATTTTTATTTTTTATTTTAAAAAAATCGAAATTTTTTTTTTTTTTTTTTTTTTCTTTTTTTTTTCCTTTTCTTTCTCCTTCCTCCTTCCTCCTCCTTCCCGCCGCATGCCCGATGATGGCCCGCTCGCCTAGCGACTCGACCAAGACCCGATTGCTAGATCCGGCAAGCTCAAGGCTCGGCCAATCTCGCCCGAGCTCGCCGAGTTTTCTTTGGGCTCTAGCGAGCCATGAGCTCGCCGGATTTGGCAACGAGCTTGGGCTTGCCCGGATTGGTAGCCCAAGCTCCACCGCCAGATTTGGCGAGCTCGCGGCTCGCTAGAGCCCGGCGAACTCCGGCGAGCTCAGGTGAGGCCAGAGCTCCGCCCAGCTTGCCGGATCTGGTGAGGCCCGAGCTCTGTCCCAGGCCGGCGAGAGCTCCGCCTTGCCCGATTTGGCGAGGGTCGAGCTCGGCCTTACCGGCCTGGGGTGAGGCTCGAGCTAGCTTGCAGTCGGTTGCTGGCCACCGTCGTGGCTGGTGACTGGCCAAGGCCAAAGAAGAAGATGAAAATAAAAGAAAGAAAGGAAAAAAAAAATTAAAAACTCGATTTAAAAAAAAAAAAAAAAGAAAGCATAAAAGAAAACGAAAATATATTGGTAAAAAGAAGCAAGATGGAAGAAGTTATGGAAAATGTTTTCCACTTCATTTTCCTCACTTTTAAATGTTGTTTTTTCCAATGATAGAAAACATTTTCCTTGACTAGTTCATTTTCCGTGAAACGAACGCTGGAAAATCCGGAAAGTATTTTCCCAGAAGTCATTTTCCGTGAAATGAACAGACCCTTTATATTCAAATTGTTTTGGCCATTGGGAGCAAGCTCTATTTGTAAGATTTTCGCATGTTTATGGGTCTAACTTAAGGTGAAGTAGACATAGGTTGCTCTATCTGATGATGGCTTTGATGCTTTGTTGAAGGTTTGAAGCTACAAAAACAATACAAGACATGGAAAAAAGCGTCAACTGGAAAATCCAACTCAGGAATTTGTTAAAATCCTTTGATAAAAAATAAAATCCGAAATTGAACAAACCTTTAAAGATTTACAATAGGGATTTTTGGATTACCATTTTCTTTTAGAGACAATTTTAGGTTGTTCATACATAATGGAGCAGAAAGACAAGATGGTGGCAAAATTTTATTTGGAGCCACGGGTCTACTGCTGTCTCCTCTCGATTTTTCGTTTTCCATCAGGCTCTATACTCCCAAGTTTCAGGCAGTATGCCAAATAACATAGAATTGTCAGAAACAATCATCTTATGAAGTGTTGCAATTAAATCATGTGGCTGTATGAGACGTTTGGTTGTATGAGCTGTTCTACTTTGGAGAAAAAAGGCATTGAAAATTTGAAATTGCATGATGTTTCTTTGGCTGGCGAGTGAGATTACTTTTGTAGCGAACCGATATGGGCTTTGCAATCTCTGCTATCCAGTGAGATTTATTTTGTATCACGAAGTTTTCTGGTGCAAATTTTTACTCATTATACATGAATGGAATATGACTCTAGTTAGCCAATTCTTGGGTTGTTCCTATTAAGTATACATGGAACAAAGATGCTCAATGCAGCAAAGCAAAAACAGAGGACTCGAGGATTCGGCAAATCAGCAAAGCAAAAACAGAGGACTCGGATCGCCAGCAAATGACTTGGATCGCTAAGTCATAAAGTCAAATCAGTGGCAAAGATCTTAAAAGAAGACCAGCCTGGATCGACGATCAATGAACGAAGATGCTCAAGGAATCAATGACTCGGATCGCCAAAATCAATGACTCGGATGATAGTCAAAGTCTTTAACATAGTCAACTAGGCTGTTCTGTTAAAGTAGTTACTATATTCAGTTTTCCTCTGTAACCAAGTTCTGTTACATATCCTGATATAAATACTCTGCTTTGCTTTACATAATTGATGATGAAAAACTGATAGAAAGAAGAGAGAGAGAGGAAGTGCAAGAGTTAAACAAGGTATCAAGATCATCAACGAATGCTGAAGAGATTTCAGTACTAAGAGAAGAGAGCTACAGAGAATGAAGAACAGCTCAAGTTCGTAATGCTGAAGCAAGTTAAGTACAATTACTCTTAGAAGATAGAACAGAGAAATTGTATTCACATTCTGTCTTTCAATTGTACGAAGATACAATGATATGATCATCATTCTGAAATACAAATCATCTTCAGAATTGATCACTTGATCTTGTTTGAAGTTCTTCATCTTTCTCAGTTCCGAGAAGGCAAACACAGCTCATTGCGTGGTCACTTCTTACGGAGGTTATATAAGGTATCAAGATTGAGCAATTGTTTTGATTAAGGCGCTGCATGGCAATTACTTTGTGTACACATGCAAATATAGTCGCAAAAAGGCTGTTCAAAATTGAATTTACATATGTTGGTTGAGTCGTCAACTTGTTCATAACGATGGAAGTAATTTGCAGGAGCATGTGTGGAAACAAAGTTTGAGCATGGCCAATCTGCAAAACATACTGAAACTTTGGTCAAACATTGCTTTTTCCTTCTAGTCATCTTTTTGCATAATCGAGTAACTTAACCCTAAAATTTGAAATGGAATATTGACGTATTTGTGAAGAATTCTAAATGATGAACCGTTTCATTTTCAAAACGTTGATTAAGGATAATTAGAAAAATTAAATGCATTAGAAGTTGTAACCTGTGTTTGGTATTTAGCGTTGATCATAAAATTAGTATATTACGTGACACGTTTATAGGTAAATTTTAAATTGTCCATCATTGCTCTCTGTTGTTCAGCACGTGTTGAAAAAACACATTTTCAACAACTTTAATAATTATTGAGCATGCAGGCTCATCCATTATAGATGGGTTAAACAAAACACATTAACTGGTTTTATTAGTCCACTAGACGAAGGGGAGGGCTGTGTTTAGGTTTTAGATTTTTTTTTTTTTTCTGGGGGTGGTAAAGAGGGGGACAGAAAAAGAAAGAGAGAAAACCGGTCTTGGATTCCGGTCGAGTTAAAAGAAAATAAACCCTAAAAACCGCATACGTGTCGGCCATCGCCGCGACTCCCCTTTAGAACATAAGGAATTTAGTCACCAGTGGTCTTCTTTCTATGACTTGAATATTTGTTTTGGCTTCTTAAATATATGCTTGTATGGATTTTAATCTGAAAATATTAGTCTCGGCTCTTTAATTAAAGTTTTATATGCTTGTACGGATTTTAATCTGTAGTTAACCTCATATATTGCTTATCTTATGCTTTTTTAGGCCAACACTGTTGATCCATTTTCTTGGTGATATCTATAGTGCAACATCTGACTCCATATCTTTACCAAAAAAAAAAAAAAAGAAAAAAAAAACATCTGACTCCATATTAGAACATTATAACATTACGCTGTTTCTGAAACATAACAAAGACAGTAATTATATTGATCCTTACATGCTGATCTTGGTTCATCAATTGGATAGCAAACCTTGTTTTTTCTCTTTTCTTTTCTAACCTTTTTCATTGGTAAAAGTAAAGTAGTAGATCTGGAAAATGATCCATCCACATGCTGTTGTTCGTGCTTTTGTCCTTGCATGCTACTGAGGGTTTGTTGCGGTTGTTGATCCGCATGCTGTTGTTCGTGCTTTTTTCCTTGCATGCTACTGAGGGTTTGTTGCGGTTGTTGATGCACTCATCAGGGTATGGCTGATCAGTCACGAGAAGAAGTCTTTTTCATCTTCTGTGGACTCATAACCACAGAGATTTACAAGCAGAATCAGGAAATATCAACCCCAACTAAGGCTTAAAGCAAAATTTGAATTTTGTGAAATCAAGTCTTTATCCATCATTTGGCTCAACAATTACGTGAGATGTAAATTGCCAGTTTCGAAGTCACGGATAAAATGAATAGGTTCTTGACTTTGATAGCCAGAACTAAGTGCAATAACCTTAGCTATTCGTACCAGGGAAAGTTTAGTTGTGTTGCTCCAAGTTGTATTTGTCTCTTTGAGCAAATTACCCATTTCTTCTAAGCGAAACACACAAATCTCGTTCTATTTGATGAATATGAGATGTCAACTGAGATTGCAATATCGCTTAATGCAGTAAGGTGCGGATGTCAATGGAACTGACAGGGCATTGCTTCAATCTCTAAGGCTACGTTTGGTCGTCGGATTTCTAATCATGATAGGACTGGATAGGATAAGATAGGATATGAAATCTAAGGAATTTTGATATGTCATATCCATTGTTTGTCAATGGAACTGACAGGGCATTGCTTCAATCTTCTAAGGTTACGTTTGGTCATCCGAATTTCTAATCAAGATATGACTGGATATGATAGGATATGAAATCTAAGGGATTTTGATATATCATATTCACTGTTTGGTTATTGCACTAATAAAATCGGATATATTCACATCATATCATTTATATTGTTTAATATAAACGACACATTAGTAAAAATGAACTAAAAATTTTACAAACGGAGATAATAAAAATCTCTTGCGACACTCTTGCTTACTTTATTTTATTTGATTTTTTCATTTGATTTTCCTTTCTTTTATTAATTAATATCTTTTTTTCTTCCCTTCCCATCATTCTCTAATAAAATTTTATTAATCATTAGATTGCACTAATAAAACCTAAATACTAAAATGCCTAAAACATATAATAAATGTAAATATATATTTATATATTGAAATTATTTTATAAAATATAATTAAATTAGAATATATATATATAAATAAATATAAGATTAAATTAAAATAACTAAATTTTTATTTTTTTATTTTAAATTTCTTACATTAGAATTCAAATATTATTTATATTGAGATATACTTTTAATTTTGTTAATTTAAAAGTTGTTCATTCAAGAAAAATAACTTTTCAATTATAGATGCTAGAAATTCCTATCCACATTTATCCCACCTCTTCCATGGAAAATTTTTATCCGGTCTAAGCCATCTCTCCTCATTATCCTAAAACTGGAATATGACC
Source organism: Eucalyptus grandis (assembly GCF_016545825.1). Taxonomy (NCBI): domain Eukaryota; kingdom Viridiplantae; phylum Streptophyta; class Magnoliopsida; order Myrtales; family Myrtaceae; genus Eucalyptus; species Eucalyptus grandis. Next base: position 58,896,243 of record NC_052619.1, read on the forward strand.
CGCTCGTTTGGCAGTGCCCCATGGGTATCCTAAAGTTCTTCAGTTGCTTGATCTCTGCTGGCTACAGTCTGAATTCACAGACAGAATGTGGAGAGACTGCGTTAATGATTGCTGCAAGATGTCAGAATGAGGAATGTGTGAAGGTTTTGGCTTCAGCCGGCATAGACATGGCATTGGTTTGTTCAGCTAGTTGGTTAGTAGAATAGATCTTAGATCAGTTCAATGGACTCTTGGCTTCCAGCAAGCGGTCGTGGATGTCATTGGAGCTGGGAAAGTTCCTCAATTGAGCAATGCCAAGATGTTTTGTCCTTTGATGTTTGTAACTTAAGCAAATGACATCAAAGCTTTGCAAAAGCTTATTGAGCATGATAACAGGATGCCGATGGATATCCACCAGCCATGAGAGCCGCAGCAAATGGTCACATGGAAGCTCTCGGGTTGCTTGTCTTTGCCGGGGCCATCGGAAAACTGAAAAACAAGCAAGGTGATACAGTGAGAAGCTTATCAGAGTGGACTCAAATGGGGAACATTCAAAGCAATTATACAAGAGTACAAGGTTCAAAAATGGCTCAATAATACTCTTGGTTTTAATGGTCTACATCATGCGGCACAGGATGGACTAATTGATCTGGTTCGTGTCCTAATGAGCGAAGTTATGTGAATACCCCTGATGCCGAGGGATACACCCACTGATGTTAGCCGCAACAGGAGGTCACAGCGCTCTGTGTGAGCTCCTAATTTCTCCAACTGATGTTAGATTTCCTTGTAATACATTGTAGATGCAACACATGATAACGTTTGGATGTGCCGAATTGTGGAAATGTTAACTTCTCCTTTAGAACAGTGGGCAACATGAGGAAGTGCAATGCTTCTAAGCCTGGATCACTGGTTTGTGTTGCTTTGGCAAACAACTTAGCAGCTTGAGGAGATTGAACTTTGTGGCTTTCTTTTATGTGTTTGTTGTATTCCTGAGCTCTAATTTTGCTCTCACCAATTTGTTTTAGCCGAAGAGTGCTTATTGGTCTAAATTAACAGATTTTTATGCTCTTCAACTGCAGTTTTCAAACTATGATAAAAGCTACGGTTAGTTATCACTAGTGGCCACGTTGCTTGCCTCGTGTCTGTCTATATTAGTACTCATATGTAAAGTTGCTTTCAAAACAAAAAATGCTTGAGGGTAGTTGGAAATGTGAGCAATGCGGTAACATAAATTATCCATTCTGGACAAAGTGCAACAAACAGAATTGAGGCGCCGACAAACCATCTGTGGCTAAGGAATCTCCCCTTCCAGCAGAGGATGAAAATGATTAGGTCCATTGTGTAATGTGCTCCCTATAATCCCGCTACCTGAATTTATCGTTGTTTTCTCTCAACCATCTAGAAAATTATCAATGAACTCGTTGGAAAAATAATAAACAGCCATGTTGAGCCAGTAAATGTTCATGAAGTTTTTATCCTCGATTTGTTTTATAGTGCGACTTGATTCGTGCATTCATTGATAAGCAATTGTCTACCGTTCTAGTGAGTACTAGGACCTATTTGAGGGTTGAGATGGTCCAGAGTTGTCGCCCAGCTTTGCTACAATGTGGTTGTCTGAAAGCCAGTCTTGTCGTCCTCTCGTTGCAGCGGTTGTCAAACCACTTTACCCTTTCATAATTTGTGTCAAGGTGGTTGTGTCGAATGATGGTTTATATGGTGTTCATGGATCCTTCAAATGCATTATCCGTCAGCCAGCTTGACTGGCAAGCAAGGATTATTCAGTTTGGTTTTTGTTTAATACTTTAGGCTAAACTGCAAGTGAGTCAAGGCAAGGTTATGCGCATCAACAAAAATGCATGGGAACCTCTGGGGCTAATATATTTGGTTCCATGTGTTTAAGTTGTCACCGGGTAATGGCTAATCTGAGGAAAGAGAGATTCTCTGCAAAGTCGAAGTAGAATCGGCAAATGTTTTTGCCTAATGGGCAGAGGTCCTCAAATCTTGGTTTTGTCTGTCGACTATAAGTTGGCAGTCCTAGTTTCTTAGGTGCCGTGAGTTGGTGTCAAGTATTCTATTGAGAGTTTTGTTTCATGCTGAATGGGTCAAGACTCACCTGACATGGCCATAGAGCAACGTTAGGGACACGAAGTATTTGCTATAATATTCTTTACTAAATGATGTGGCGGCACATATGATACGCTTTTATTATGAATTGCCAAATAATTAAAGATTGGGGTGTTTCATCCAACAATAATCAGTTGTCATATCATTTAGTAAACAAATTTCAACACACTTTCTTAGTACATATTGCATTTCATGAGCATATGCTCGCAGGAAGCTTTTATGTAGCGCAACACGATCTGGCTTGCGGAGCCCGTGCACATGCCTTAGGAATTGACCAAAACTCCCTTTGCTCTCAATGGACACGTCAAGGCGATGGCAAGTGTTGCATTATATGAGTCGACTCAATGGACGACAAATGTCGCCCGATGCCTCGCAAACTCCCTTTGCCTCTCTCTCCTAGTGGCCTTGGTGTAATACTTCAAGCAACCGCTTCTTCTCTTTCAAACCTATAACTTCCAACAGAAACTAAATGCTTGCACCGTCAGTATTATTCTCTTTTTTCTCTGTTTTTTTCTTTTCAACGAAGCAAGGAGTAATAAGACATGTCTAAAACCAATATATGATTGACGGAATGGTAAAACAACTCCTCAACCCTATCATCTACCACTGTAATTTGGGAGCACTCTCGACGCAATCTATTCACCAATAAAACAAAACATACCTGATGGAAATATCTGACCTCGATACCCAGAGCATAGGTCCCAAGAATGTAAAGCTGTGGCGCCCTATTATTGAATTCATGTGCTAATTCACTTCTCTCACACAATGAACGGTATTAGGTACATTCATGTAGAAAGAGTTGATGACATCCAAGCCCTACCCCAGAGTGCCGTGAAATTCATCGAAGAGGTTGGCCCATAATAGGCTAGCGTAATCAACTTACACTGATAATTGAATGCACGATAGTAATCACTTGGAAAAGTGCAGCTACCCCATCCTCGTTCATAGTGCGAGAGGGTGAGGAGAGCGACCTAGGGTTCAGAGGTGAGGAAGCTTGAAGGACAATGAGGGGGAGTGCAGGAAAAAAAAAAGCCGTAACACGATCTAGCGTGCGGAGCCCGTGCACATCGTTCCTATGGTAAGAATTGACCAAAACAAGGCCGGGGGCTAAATTGAGGGGGCGGGCAATTTTTGGTAATTTGCAAATTTGGCATGTACGAACACATCAAGGTGATGGCAAGTGTCGCATCATATGAGTCGACTCAATGGACAACACATGTCATTTGATGCCTCTCAAACTCCATTTGCCTCTCTCTCCTGGTGGCCCCCATCAGAAACCTTTCCCTCTCGGTCAATTTGAAAAATTTGGATCTCTCTCTTCAGAAAATATTAATTGGGCCGCACAACATAACTGTCTTTCTTGCGGTTAATTTGAATGCAGAGCGTGGGACTTTCGCCCTCTCTATCCCACAACATATATGTCTCTCTCACAGTAATGCAATCCGGCGTGCAGAGCCTCTGCCCATCATTCTTGGGGCTGGAGTTGACCGAAACGAGCCCGAGGGCTAAATAAAGGGGGCAGGTAATTTTTGGTAATTTGCAAATTTGGCATGTGCGAAGGCATGAATGGCACCTTGTTATTAAATTCATGTGCGAATTCACTTCTCTCACATGATGAATGGTATTAGGTACATTCGTGTAGACAAAGTTGATGCCATCCAAGCCCAGCCCCGGATTGCAATCAAAATTCACCAAAGATGTTGGCCCATAATAGGCCAACGCAATCAACTCACACTCATAATCAAATGCACGATTGTAATAGCATGCGAAAAGCGCAGCTATCCCACCCTCGTTCACAATGCAAGAGGATAAGGAGAGTGACTTAGGGTTCAAAGGTGATGAAGGTTAAGGGGTGATGAGGGGGAGTGCAGAAAAAAGAATAAAAAAATAAAAACTGTAATGAAATCCGGCATGCGGAGCCTCTGCATGTCGTTTTTGGGGCAAGAATTGACTGAAATAAGGCCAAGGGAATTCATGTGAGAATTCACTTCTCTCACATGCTGAACGGTATTATGTACATTCTTGTAGACAAAGTTGATGCCATTCAAGCCCTGCCCCAGAGTGCCATTGAAATTCACCGAAGAGGTTGCCCATAATAGGCCAACGCAATCAGCTCATGCTGATGATCGAACGCACGATAGTAATCTCCTGCGAAAAGCAAAGCTATTTCACCCTCATTCATAGTGCGAGAGGGTGAGGAGAGCTACTTAGGGTTCGAAGGTGAGAAAGGTTGAGGGGCGATGAGGGGGAGTGAAGAAAAAAAAAAAAAAACCATAATGTGATCCGGCATATGGAGCCTCTGCACATCATTCCTAAGACTGGAATTGATTGAAACAAGCCTGGGGGCTAGATAGAAGGGGCGGGTAATTTTTGGTAATTTGCATTTTTGGCATGTGCAAACACGTGAACGACGACATGTTATTGAATTCATGCGTGAATTCACTTCTCTCACACGATAAATGGTATTAGGTACATTTGTGTAGACAATGTTGATACCGTCCAAACCCTGCCCCAGAGTGCCGTTAAAATTCACCGAAGAGGTTGGTCCATAATCGGCCAAGGCAATCAGCTCAAAAGCTAATAATAGAACACACAATAGTAATCGTCTGCGAAAAGCACAGTTGACTAACCCTCGTTCATAGTGCGAGAGGGTGAGCAGAGCGACTTAAGGTTCGGAGGTGAGGAAGGTTGAGGGGCGATGAGGGGAGTGTAGAAAAAAAGGACCATAATGCAATATGGCGTGCAAGGCTTGTGCGCATCATTCCTAGGGAAGGAATTGACCGAAACGAGACCAGGGAATAAATAGAGGGGGCCGGTAATTTTTGGTAATTTGCAGATTTGGCATGTGAACACGTGAACACGTGAACGATGCCTTGTTAGTGAATTCATGTGCGAAATCACTTTTCTCACATGATGAACGGTATTAGGTACATTCGTGTAGACAAAGTTGATGCCGTCTAAGCCATGCCCCAGAATGTTGTCGAAATTCCCCGAAGATGTTGGCTCATCATAGGCCAGCGCAATCAGCTCACGATAATAATTGAACACATGATGGTAATCGCATACAAAAAGCACAGCAGTGTCACCCTCGTTCACAATGGGAGAGTGTGAGGAGAGCGACTTAGGGTTCGAAGGTGAGGAAGGTTGAGGGGGGATCAATGGGGAGTGCAGAAAAAAAAATTGTAATGCAATCTGGCATGCGAATCCTCTACACATCGTTCCTGAGCAAGGAATTGACCGAAACGAGGCCGAGGCTAAATCGAGGGGGTGGGCAATTTTTGTGATTTGTAGATTTGGCATGTGCGAATGTGTGAACGGCGCCCTATTATTGAATTCATGTACGGATTCACTTCTCTCACATGATGAACGGTATTAGGTACATTCTTGGAGACAAAGTTGATGTCGTCCAAGCCCTGCCCCAGAGTGCCGTCAAAATTCACCAAAATGTTGGCCCATAATAGGCCAGCGCAACCAACTCATGCTGATAATCGAACGCACGATAGTAATCGCCTCCATAAAGCAAGCTGTCTCACCCTCGCTCACAGTACGAGAGGGTGAGGAGAGCGACTTAGGGTTCGGACGTGAGGAAGGTTGAGGGGCGATGAGGGGGAGTGAAAAAAAAATCATAATGGGATCCGATGTGCAAAGCCTCTACGCGTTGTTCCGGGGGCAGCAATTGACCGAAACAAGGCCAGGGGCTAAATATAGGGAGCGGGTAATTTTTGTTAATTTGCAGATTTCACATTTACGAACACAAGAACGACGCCCTGTTATTGAATTCATGTGCAAATTGACTTCTCTCACATGATGAACGGTATTAGGTACATTCATGTAGACAAAGTTGATGCCGTCTAAGCCATGCCCCAGAGTGCCGTCAAAATTCACATAAGAGATTGGCCCATAATAAGCCAGGGCAATCAGCTCACGCTACAATCAGCTCACGCTGATAATCGAACGCACAATAGTAATTGCCTGCAAAAAGCACAGTTGTGTCACCCTCGTTCATAGTGCGAGAGGGTGAGGAGAGCGACTTAGGGTTCGGAGGTGAGGAAGGTTGAGGGGCGATAAGGGGGAGTGTAGAAAAAAAAATCTGTAATGTGATCCGGCGTGCAGAGCCTGTACGCGTCGTTCTTGTGGCAGGATTTGACTGAAACAAGGCCGAGGGCTAAATAAAGGGGGAGGGAAATTTTGGTAATTTGCAGATTTGGCATGTGCGAACACATCAAGGTGATGGCAAGTGTCGCATCATATGAGTCGACTCACCAAACAACACGTGTCGCTCGATGCCTCGTTGACTCCTTTCGCAAAATGTTCGACTCTTTCTCTTGGTCAACCCCATCAGAAACCTTTCCCTCTTCAGTCAATTTGAAAAATTTGAATCTCTCTCTTCCATAAAATATTAACTGGGCCGCACAACATATCTGTCTCTCTCATTGTTAATTCGAATGGAGCGTGGGACTTTTGCCCTCTCTATCCGACAAACCACACCGCCGTCGCTTTCGCATTTGCCTCGTCGGCCGCCGCTGCATCCGAGCTGCAGCTAATATTTTTCTTGTTCGTTGTGTGCCTTAGTCACGCTGCTCCTTCTCCGACGGACGACGGAGCCTGCATTCAAGGAACCACGCCACCGCCACTTCCACATCCACCTCATCAGCCGCCACTGCATCCAAGCTACAGATTATATTTTTCTCGTTCCCCTCTGCCCCTTCATCGTGTTGCTCCTACAATGGACAACGGCGCCTACCACCACACTACGGAGGGCGAAGGTGGAGGCTGCGTAGTTCATCCGGCGACCCCTTGAGTGTCTAAGTGGAAAGTTGCATGGGCAATGGTTTCGTGCGATGATAAGCTAGCCTAGGTGCAACCAAAAGATCGAACCTAGAAAAGGAAAGATGAAGATTCTAGACTCGCCCACAACAAAACCATATCAGAAAAATGGGTTAGTCTTCCAATGCACACCGCCGCGCACATGAATCGGAGCCCTACCTAGAGAGGATCTTTTTCTAACAATTCATCATCATTCAGTTGACTTTAGTGATTTCTCGGTAGTTCTTTATAGCGCTTGCTTTAGATGATTTCTGGTTATTGTGGACTTCGCGTTGAATTGGAATAAGAAAATGTCGTCAATTGTTTGTGGTTTGCATCCGATTGTGATGAACTTGGAGAAGGTTTTGGTTTGCTTTGGATTGTGATGACACATGAACGGCGCCCTGTTATTAAATTCATGTGTGAATGCACTTCTCTCACACAATGAATGGTATTAGTTACATTCGTGTAAACAAAGTTGATGCCCTCCAAGCCCTGCCCTAGAATGCCATCGAAATTCACATAAGAGGTTGGCCCATAATAGGCCAAGGCAATTAGCTCACGCTGCAATCAGCTCACGTTGATAATCGAACGCACGATAGTAATCGCCTGCGTAAAGTGCAGCTGTGTCACCCTCGTTCATAGTGCGAGAGGGTGAGAAGAGCGACTTAGGGTTCGAAGGTGAGGAAGGTTGAGGGGCGATGAGGGAGAGTGCAAAAAAAAAAAAAGTAATGCGATCTAACGTGCAGAGCCTGTGCGTGTCATTCCTGTGGCAGGAATTGACTAAAATAAGGCCGGGGCCTAAATAGAGGGGGCGGACAATTTTTGGTAATTTGCAGATTTGGCATGTGCAAACACATCAAGATAATGGCAAGTGTTGCATCATATGAGTCAACTCACCGGACGACACGTGTTGCCCGGCGCCTCGCTGACTCCCTGTGCAAAATGTTTGACTCTCTCTCTTGGTCAGCCCCATCAAAAACCTTCCCCTCTTGGTCAATTTGAAAAATCGGATCTCTCTCTTCCAAAAAATATTAACTGGGCTGCACAACATATCCGTCTCTCTCGTTCTTAATTTGAACGAAGTGTGGGCCTTTCACCCACTCTATCCAACCAACCACACCGCCGCCGCTTCCACATTTGCCTTGTCGGCCGCCGCTACATCAGAGCTGCAGCTACTATTTTTCACGTTCGCTATGTGCCTTCATCACGCTGCTCCTTCTACGATGGACGACGGAGCTTGCATCCGAGGAACCACGCCACCGCCGCTTCTGCATCCGCCTCGTCGGCCACCGCTGCATCTGAGATGCAACTAATATTTTTCTCATTCCCCTTTGCCCCTTCATCGTGTTGCTCCTCCGACGGACAACGGCACCCATTGCCACACTTCGGAAGGTGAAGGCGGAGGCAGCGTGGTTCATCCGGCAACCCCTTGAGTGTCTAAGTGGAAAGTTGCGTGTGCAGTGGTTTCGCGCATCGATTAGCTAACATAGGTGCAACCAAAAGATCGAGCCCAGAAAAGGAAAGATGAAGATTCTGGACTTGCCCACAACAAAACCATGTCAATAAAATGGGTTACTCTTCTAGTGCACGCCGCCGTGCACATGAATCGGAGCCCTACCTAGAGAGGATCTTTTTCTATTCGATTGACTCTAGTGATTTCTCGGCGGCTCTTTACAACGCTTGCTTTAGGTGATTTCCGGTTTTTGCAGACTTCGCATTGAATTGGAATAAGAAAATGTCGTCGATTGTTAGGGGTTTGCTTTAGATTGTGATGAACTCGAAGAAGGTTTTGGTTTGCATTAAATTGTGATGATGCATGAACGGCGCTATGTTATTGAATTCATGTGTAAATTCACTTCTCTCACACAATGAACAGTATTTGGTACATTCGTGTAGACAAAGTTGATGTTGTGCAAGCCCTGCCCAAGAGTGTCGTCGATATTCAACGAAGAGGTTGGCCCATAATAGGCTTGGGCATTCAGCTCATGCTAATAATCGAACACACGATAGTAATCGCTTGCGAAAAGCGCAGTTGTCTCACCCTCATTTACAGTGCGAGAGGGTGACAAGAGTGACTTAGTGTTCGGATGTGAGGAAGGTTGAGGGGCGATGAAAAGGAGTGCCAAAAAAAGAAAACCGTAATGCGATCCGACATGCGGATTTTGTGTGCGTCATTCTTGTGGTAGGAATTGACCGAAACAAGGTCGGGAGTTAAATAGAGGGGGCGGGCAATTTTTGGTAATTTGCAAATTTGGCATGTGCAAATGCGTGAACGATGTCCTCTTATTGTATTCATGCGCCGAATTCACTTTTCTCACACCATGAACGGTATTAAGTATATTCGTGTAGATAAAGTTGATACCGTCCAAGCCTTACCCCAGAGTGCCGTCAAAATTCATCGAAGAGGTTGGCCTATAACAAGCACAATCAACTCACGCTTATAATTGAATGCATGATAGTAATTGCCTGCAAAAAGCGCAACTGTCTCACCCTTGTTCATAGCGTGAGAGGGTGAGGAGAGCGACTTGGGGTTCGAAGGTGAGCAAGGTTGTGACATCTTGATTTTCCAATTCTATTTTCAGTAAATTGAGACGGGCATTGCGTTGGCACACATATAGTCCATTTCCTTGAGTCGGCCACTCATGTGAAAACTAGTTTATCAGGTAAAGCCATTAGAGATTCGAATGCATCAGACTTGAGAATTTGACCAAGAAGCGACATTTCGACCAAGCTAATATGCAAGGGTCATTACGGCACAATTAAAAATCAATTAAAGACCGGAGATATGTCGATTCGACAGAGGCATGTGATCGAGTGTGGGTGATTCCACCAGATCGCACAATTCTTGTCGATCGGCACTAGACCGACTTTTTTATCGATTGGGTACCCTGTGTCCGTATTTGAAACATTGAAATTACCCCGACAACCGAAAGTCACCAATGTATCAAAGATGTACATTGTGGGTTGAATTGATCAACCACAGGTCAAATGCATTGAAAATTTTTAAAAGCTGTCCGGTAGATTAGAACGCGCTAGTATCGTGTCGAAGTAAAATTAATCGTGAAATTGAGATTGAATTCAGAAATTGGAAGTCATGGTGTGTCAAATCATTTTAGGAACATTGACTCATCTTCGGAAGATTTTTCATGTAATTAGAATTTTTCAGCAAATTAATCAAGGAATTGCTAATTTGGCTCGTGAAATTAGTAGGCCCGCCCTTGGTCATGCTTTTGGGACTTAAGTTGGTTCTATGGACAAGTGAAGATGTAAATTGAAGTGTGGTGACATTGGATTAATTTTATGGAGTTCAATTTGATTCAAATGGAAGAGAATCGAGTGGAATTGAAGAAGTTGTTGTACAAGATTTTATGCCCGCAAAAATGAAATTGAACCCATTGGAACAGATTGTGAAGGATTGAGTGAGTGGAATGTGATGTCATCTTAGGTCATGGTAGTTGGGGCAAATGAAGAAGAAGTTGACAAGTGTAGGGTTGAGATCTAACCCCAAAAAGGTGGGACATCACCTCACCAATCTCCATCATCTTCAAGCTTGGGAATTTTGGGATTTCTTGGGGAGAGAGAGAGGAGACCGACGGGAACCAGAAGCTCGCCCCCTCCCCGTGCAACGCCGTCCGCCCGTCCGCCCATTCACCGTCGCCGTTGTCGTCGTCACCGCCGCGGTCGTCGCTCGTCCGCGTGTCACCCGTGCAACGGCTCGTCACTTCGCCATCTCCCCTACGCCCGCATGACCAAGCCCCATCGACCAGCCGCTACCCTTGGTCGTTCGCCGTCATCGGAGCCTCCTTCATTGTCTCCATCGCCATCCAACACCGCCCGAGCAACCGCCATCTTTCTCCGCCGTTCCTCCGCCCGATCGAGCCCAAATCCACCTCCTCTCAACCCCGTTTCAGCAGCTCGCCGAGTGGGCATTGCAGCCTGGTCTTGGCTCGTTTTGGCCAGCTTCCCAACCCCGAAAGCCCGGCCCGCCTGGAACCGAAAGTGAGATCCTAAATCTTCATTAGAGGGTTAATGATGCCTAAGTGTGTTTAGCTTTGTTGATTGAAGCTCATCTCGTCATTTATTTAGTTTATTCATTAAATCTTCATTAGAGTGGTTTAGTTTGATGACTAAGTGTTTATTTTTATAAGCCTTGATGTGACTTAAAGGAATTTATATATGATTTAAATAAATGTTTCGAAATTATTGGATTATTTAATAATATATTATATACCAAAAATCATTAAAATAATATTATAAAAAAATCGAAAAAAAATATTTCTGATCTCAATTGCGCAAAATTTCGTGTTGATCGCCGCTATGTATTTAGAATTTAAATTTGATGGGTGGATAATGCAAATTGAGTGTTGATTGTGAAAAATATGTATTTTATTTAGAAAATCCCAAGTGTTCGGGTTTGGCACCAAAATGGGATTTTTAAGAATTAATATTGTAATTGGAGTATTTGAGTGATATGCAAAGTGTCTTGAGTTGAGTATGAATTGTTGTATGATAATTAAGAGGAATTGTCTTGAGCTATTGAGCTGAATTTGCCCTTATATGGGATGCCCCATACAACGGATGCGGGTCGCAGTTGATTCTAGGCTCATGCTTCTTCGGGAACACCGTCGACGTTCTGACGAAGCCGCGCTCCAAGGTGGGGAGGCGATGCCTGGTTATATGTCAGTAGATAGCCGAACTGCGAGTAGGCTATGCCCTTGTGTGGTAGTGAATAATAATTGAAACACATGCTATGATTGTAAATTATGTGAAATTGATTGTGTTCCAATGGTTTAAGTTATTATTACTACCTATGATTGAGTGATATGAACTGTACTAATCTGTAGGAAGGGAATAAGACGAGGTGAGTCTTCTGTGATGTGTTACTAGACCACTCTTGGGCGTATTTTCTTTCTAATATGAGTTTAGGAGGGGTGAACTTACTGAGACAATGTCTCACCCCATTGTGGGAAAATATTACAGGGCCGTAGATGGCAGGACCTCCAGAGAAAAATGGCATCCCAGTGCACATTGTCGAGCAAGTGCACAGTTTTCCTAACCCTGAAAGTCATTAGGTCTATGAGCTGATCAGGTCCACCGTCTGGATTCAAGAGACCGTGGATGCCAGGGTGCCACATAGGTTTAAGGCATGGTTCCGTTTTGGGGCCAATGGCTTTAGGATTGGTCCACTCGATAATTTTGATATTCCACTTGCTGTGGTGGATGCCATTTTGGGTGAAGGTGTAGCTGACCTTCCTGATGGTGGAGTGGACAATCTGTCGTCTCTAGACCCAGTGCAGTTAGAGGTGGAAGATGTGAGATTGACGAACGAGTCCAACTAGTAGTCTTAGGACTATTCCTCTTTTTGGTGGACCAATCCCTATTATGCAGACTAACCCATTTTTTATGCACATAGTCTCTGACCCATTTTTGGATGTATGTAAACTCTATAATGATTATATATGAAAGTATGTTTGTGAAAGATTTGGTTTCCTGCTTTCCCATCCGTAAGTTTTGTAAGGGTTTTCTTAGTACGTTCCACATGCGCATAATAAATGAATGGGGTCAGCGACACTACATAGGAATGTCGCATTTACATGACCATGGCGGGTTGTTCACATGTCTCGGGGTTCGAGGCATGACAAAGGTTGAGTGGTGATAAAGGGGAGTGTAGAAAAAAAAATGTAATGTGATCTGTGCATGCAAAGCTTGTGCGCATTGTTCCTAGGGCATGAATTGACCAAAACAAGGCCGGGGGCTAAATAGATCGAGCGGTCAATTTTTGGTAATTTGCAATTTTGGCATGTGTGAACGCGTGAACGGTGCCCTGTTATTGAATTCATGTGCGAATTGACTTCTCTCACACGATGAACAGTATTAGGTACATTTCTATATACAAAATTGATGTCGTCCAAACCCTGCCCTAAAGTGCCGTCAAAATTCCCCGAAAATATTGGCCCATAATAGGCTAGCGCAATCAGCTCATGCTAATAATCAAACGCACGATAGTTATCGCTTGCAAAAATCGCAGCTGTCTCACCCTCGTTCATAATGCGAGAGTGTGAGGAGAGCAACTTAGGGTTTAGAGGTGAGGAAGGTGGAGGGACGATGAGGGGGGCTGCAGAAAAGAAAAAAAAAACCCGTAATGTGATTTGGTGTGCGGAGCTTGTGCGGGTCGTTCATGGGGCAAAATTGGCTAAAACGAGACCGGGGCCAAATAGAGGGGGCAAGCAACTTTTGGTAATTTGCAGATTTGTCATGTGCTAACACGTGAACAGCGCTCTGTTATTGAATTCACGTGCGAATTCACTTCTCTCGCACGATGAACGGTATTAGGTACATTCGTGTAGACAAACTTGATACCTCCCAAGCCCTACCCCAAAGTGTCGTCAAAATTCATAGAAGAGGTTGGCCCATAATAGGCTAGGCCAATCAGCTACCGCTAATAATAAAACGCATGATAGTAGTCATCTGCGAAAAGCGCAGCTGTCTCACCCTCATTCATAGTGCCAAAGGGTGAGGAGATCGACTTAGGGTTCAGAGGTGAGGAAGGTTGAGGGGGCAATGAGGGGGAGTGAAGAAAAAAAAATCGCAATGCGATCCTGCGTGCAAAGCCTGTGCATGTCATTCCTATTGCAAAAATTGACCGAAACAATGCCGAGGGCTAAATAGAGGGGGCAGGCAATTTTTGGTCATTTTCAGATTTGGCATGTGCGAACACGTCAAGGTGATGGCAAGTGTCACATCATATGAGTCAACTCACCGAATGACACGTGTCGCCCGGCGCCTAGCTGACTCCCTTTGCAAAATTTTTGACTCTCTCTTGGACAGCCCCATCAAAAACATTTCCCTCTCGGTCAATTTGAAAAATTCGGATCACTCTCTTCCAGAAAATATTAACTGGGCCACACAACATATTTCCATCTCTCTCGCGCTTAATTTGAATGGAGCGTGGGACTTTCGCCCTCTCTATCCGACAAACCACACCGCCGCAGCTTCCGTATTTGCCTTGTCGGCCGTCGCTGCAGCTAATATTTTTCTCGTTCGCTCTATGCCTTAGTCACGCTACTCCTTCTCCGACGAACGATGGAGCCTATGTTCGAGGAACCATGCCACTGCCGCTTCCTTATTCGCCTCGTCAGCCGCCGCTGCATCCAAGCTGCAAATAATATTTTTCTCGTTCCCCTTTGTCCCTTCATCCACTACTCCTCCAATGGATGACAACGCCCGCCACCACGCTTCGGAGGGCAAAGGCAAAGGTAGTGTGGTTCATCCGACGGCTCCTTGAGTGTCTAAGTGGAAAGTTGCATGGGCAGTGGTTTCACGCGTCGATGAGCTAGCTTAGGTGCAACCAAAAGATCGAACCCAGAAAAGGAAAGATGATGATTCTGGACTCGCCCACAACAAAACCATATCAGTAAAATGGGTTATACTTCCAGTGCACGCCGCCGCGCGCATGAACCGAAGCCCTACCTAAAAAGGAACTTTTTCTAACGTTTCGTCATCATCTGGTTGACTCTAGTGAGTTCTCGGTGGTTCTTTGCAACGCTTGCTTTAGGTGATTTCCGGTTTTTGTGGACTTCGCGTTGAATTGGAATAAGAAAATGCTATCAATTGTTTGTGGTTTGCTTTCGATTGTGATGAACTCGAAGAAGGTTTTGGTTTGCATTAGATTGTGATGACGCATGAACAACGCCCTATTATTTAATTCATGTGCAAATTCACTTCTCTCACACGATGAACGATATTTGGTACATTCGTGTAGACAAAGTTGATGCTGTGCAAGCCCTGCCCTAAAGTGTTATCGAAATTCACCAAAGAGGTTGGCCTATAATAGGCCAGGGTAATCAGCTCACGCTTATAACCAAACACACGATACTAATCGCCTGAGAAAAGCACGGCTGTCTCATCCTCATTTATAGTGCGAGAGGGTGAGAAGAGCGACTTAGGGTTCGGATGTGAGGAAGGTTGAGGGGCGATGAAGGGAAGTGCCAAAAAAAAAAAAGTAATGCAATCCGACGTGCGGAGCTTGTCCGTGTCATTCCTATGGTAGGAATTGACCGAAACGAGGAAGAGGCTAAATAGAGGGGGCGAGTAATTTTTGGTAATTTGCAAATTTGGCATGTGCGAATGCGTGATGACGTCCTCTTATTGTATTTATGTGCCGAATTCACTTTTCTCACACGATGAATGGTATTAGGTATATTCATGTAGACAAAGTTGATACCGTCCAAACCTTGCCCCAGAGTGCCATCGAAATTCATCGAAAAGGTTGGCCCATAATAAGCCTACACAATCAGCTCACGCTTATAATTGAACGCACGATAGTAATCACCTGTGAAAAGCGCAGCTGTCTCACCCCGTTCATAGTGTGAGACGGTGAGGAGAGCAACTTGGGGTTCGGAGGTAAGGAAGGTTGAGTGAAGATAAGGGGAGTGTAGGAAAAAAAAAATGTAATGCTATCCCACGTGCAAAGCCTGTGCATGTCGTTCCTAGGGCAGGAATTGACCAAAACGAGGTGGGGGCTAAATAGAGCGGGTAGGCAATTTTTGGTAATTTGCAGTTTTGGCATGTGTGAACGCGTGAACGGCGCCTTATTATTGAATTCATGTGCTTATCAACTTCTCTCACACGATGAACGGTATTAGGTACATTTCTGTATACAAAATTGATGCCGTCCAAGCCTTGCCTCAGAGTGCTGTCAAAATTCCCCAAAAATGTTGGCCCATAATAGGCCAGCGCAATCAGCTCACGCTAATAATCAAACGCATGATAGTTATCACTTGCGAAAAGCGTAGCTGTCTCACCCTCGTTCATAATGCAAGAGTGTGAGGAGAGCGACTTATGGTTCAGAGGTGAGGAAGGTGGAGGGACGATGAGGGGGACTGCAGAAAAGAAAAAAAAAACCGTAATGCGATCTGGTTTGGGAAGCCTGTGCGGGTCATTCCTAGGGCAGGAATTGGCTGAAATGAGACTAGGGGCCAAATAGAGGAGGCAAGCAACTTTTAGTAATTTGTAGATTTGTCATGTGCTAACATGTGAACAGCGCCATGTTATTGAATTCATGTGCGAATTCACTTCTCTCACATAATGAACAGTATTAGGTACATTCGTGTAGACAAAGTTGATGCCATCAAGCCCTGCCCCAAAGTGCCATCGAATTTCACAGAAGAGGTGTTAGCCCATGATAGGCCAGGGCAATCAGCTCATGCTGATAATTGAATGCACAATAGTAGTCGTCTGCGAAAAGCCTAACTATGTCACCCTCATTCATAGTGCAAGAGGTTGAGGAGAGCAACTTAGGGTTCGGAGGTGAGGAAGGTTGAGAGGCAATGA
The DNA here is from genome assembly GCF_016545825.1 of Eucalyptus grandis. NCBI lineage: Eukaryota > Viridiplantae > Streptophyta > Magnoliopsida > Myrtales > Myrtaceae > Eucalyptus > Eucalyptus grandis. Next base: position 58,912,488 of record NC_052619.1, read on the forward strand.
GGGGGAGTGAAGGAAAAAAAACCGTAATGCAATCTTGCATGCAAAGCCTATGCACGTCAGTCCTATGGCAGGAATTGATCGAAACAAGGCCAGGGGCTAAATAGAGGGGGCAAGCAGCTTTTGGTAATTTGCATATTTATCATGTGCAAACACATGAACAACACCCTGTTATTGAATTCATGTGCGAATTCACTTCTCTCACACGATAAACAGTATTAAGTACATTCGTGTAGACAAACTTGATGCCGTCCAAGCCCTGCCCCAAAGTGCCGTCGAAATTCACATAAGAGGTTGGCCCATAAGAGGCCACAACAATCAACTCCCGTTGATAATCGAACGCACGATAGTAATCGCCTGCAAAAAGTGCAGCTGTGTCACCCTCATTCATAATGTGAGAGGGTGAGGAGAGCGACTTAGGGTTCGAAGGTGAGGAAGGTTGAGGGGCGTTGAGGGGGAGTGCAGAAAAAAATAAAAAAGTAATGCAATCCAGTGTGCAGAGCCTGTGTGCGTCATTCCTATAATAGGAATTGACCGAAACAAGGCTGGGGGCTAAATAGAGGGGGCGAGCAATTTTTAATAATTTGCCGATTTGGCATGTGCGAACACGTCAAGGTGATGGCAAGTGTCGCATCATATGAGTCAACTCACCGGACGACACGTGTCACCCGGCGCCTAGCTAACTCCCTTTGCAAAATGTTTGACTCTCTCTCTTAGTCAGCCCCATTAGAAACCTTTCCCTCTTGATCAATTTGAAAATTTTGGATATCTCTCTTCCAGAAAATATTAACTAGGCCACACAACATATGTCTCTCTTGCGCTTAATTTGAACAAAGCATGGGACTTTCGCCCTCTCTATCCGACAAACCACACCGCCGCCACTTCTACATTTGCCTCGTCGGCCGCCACTGCATCCGAGCTACAACTAATATTTTTCTCGTTTGCTCTATGCCTTCATCACGCTACTTCTTCTCAGACAAACAACAGAGCCTGCGTCCAAGGAACCACGCCGCCACCGCTTCCGCATCCACCTCATCAACCGCCGCTACATCCGAGGAACCACACCGCCACCGCTTCCGCATCCACCTCATCAACCGCCACTACATTCGAGCTGCAGCTAATATTTTTCTCATTCCCCTCTGTACCTTCATCGTGCTGCTCCTCCAATGGACGACAGTGCTCACCACCACACTTCAGAAGGCGAAGGCGTAGGTGGCGTTGTTTGTCCAGCAGCCCCTTGAGTGTCTGAGTAAAAGTTGTGTGGACATTAGTTTCGCGCGTCGAACAGCTAGCCTAGGTGCAACCAAAAGATCGAACCCAGAAAAGGAAAGATGAAGATTCTGGACTCGCCCACAACAAAACCATATCGGTAAAATGGGTTAGTCTTCCAGTGCACGCTGTCGCGCGCATGAATCGAAGCCCTACCTAGAGAGAATCTTTTTCTAATGATTCGCCATCATCCTGTTGACTCTAGTAATTTCTCGACGGTTCTTTACAACGCTTGCTTTAGGTGATTTCTGGTTTTTGCAAACTTCGCGTCGAATTGGAATAAGAAAATGTCATCGATTGTTTATGGTTTGCTTCAGATTGTGATGAACTCAGAGAATGTTTTGGTTTGCTTTGGATTGTGATGACGCCGGCGCCCTGTTATTGAATTCATGTGCAAATTCACTTCTCTTACATGATGAACGGTATTAGGTACATTCGTATAGCCAAAGTTGATGCTGTACAAGCCCTGCCCTAGAATGCCGTCGAAATTCACTGAATAGGTTGGCCTATAATAGGCCGAGGCAATTAGCTCACGCTAATAACCAAACGCACGATAGTAATCGCCTAGGAAAAGCGCAGCTGTCTCACCCTCATTTATAGTGCGAGAAGGTGAGAAGAGTGACTTAGGGTTCGGATGTGAGGAAGGCTGAAGGGCAATGAAGGAGAGCGCAAAAAAAAAAAAAAAAAAAAAAAAAAATTAATGCGATCTAGCGTGCTAAGCTTGTGCGCGTCGTTCCTATGGTAGGAATTCACCAAAACGAGGCCGAGGGCTACATAGAGGGGGTGGGCAATTTTTGGTAATTTGCAATTTTGCATGTACGAATACATGAACGGTGTCCTGTTATTGTATTCATGTGCCGAATTCACTTTTCTCACACGATGAACGATATTAGGTACATTCATGTAGACAAAATTGATACCGTCCAAGCCTTGCCCTAGAGTGCCATCGAAATTCATTGAAGAGGTTGGCCCATAGTCAGCTCACGCTAATAATTGAATGCACGATAGTAATCACCTTCGAAAAGCGCAGCTATCTCACCCTCATTCATAGTGTGAGAGGGTGAGGAGAGCGACTTAAGGTTCGGAGGTGAGGAAGGTTAAGGGGCGATGAGGGGGAGTGCTGAAGAAAAAAAAAAACGTAATGCAATCTAGCGTGCGGAGCCTGTGCACGTCGTTCCTAGAGCAGGAATTGACCAAAACGTGGCTGGGGGCTAAATAGAGCATGTGGGCAATTTTTGATAATTTGTAGTTTTGGCATGTGCAAACCTATGAACGGCACCCTGTTATTAAATTCATGTGTGAATCAACTTCTCTCACACAATGAACGGTATTAGGTACATTCCTATGGACAAAGTCGATGCCATCCAAGCCTTACCCCAAAGTGCCATCAAAATTCACCAAAGATGTTGGCCCATAATAGGCCAGCGCAATCAGCTCACACTAATAATCGAACGCACGATAGTAATCACTTGCAAAAAGCACAGCTGTCTCACCCTTGTTCATAATGAGAGAGGGTGAGGAGAGCGACTTAGGGTTCGGAGGTGAGGAAGGTTGAGGGGTGATGAGGGGGAGTGCAGAAAAAAATAAAATAAAATAAAATAACCCGTAATGCGATCCAGCATGTGAAGCCTCTGCGTCTTGTTTTTGGGGCAAGAATTAACCGAAACAAGGCCGGGGGCTAAATGGAAGGGGCGGGTAATTTTTGTTAATTTGCAGATTTGGCATTTGCGAGCGCATGAACGTCGCCATGTTATTGAATTTATGTGCGAATTCACTTCTCTCACACGATGAACGGTATTAGGTACATTTGTGTAGACAAAGTTGATACCGTCCAAGCCCTGCCCCCAAAGTGCCATCGAAATTCACTGAAGAGGTTGGCCCGTAATAGGCCAAGGCAATCAGCTCACTCTGCAATCAGCTCATGCTGATAATTAAATGCACGATAGTAATCGCTTGCGAAAAGCGCAGCTGTGTCACCCTCGTTCATAGTGCAAGAGGGTAAGGAGAGCAACTTAGGGTTTGAAGGTGAGGAAGGTTGAGGGACAATAAGGGGGAGTGTAGAAAAAAAAAACCGTAATGCAATCCGGCGTGCAAAGCCTATGCGTGTCGTTCCTGTGGCAAGAATTGACCGAAACAAGGCCAGGGGCTAAAAAAATGAGCGGGCAATTTTTGGTAATTTGTAAATTTGGAGGATAAGTACACTAATGGTGCCATAAGTTGTGTACGGCGCGCTCACTTTGGTGCCAAAAGTTTCTGTCGGATCACTTAATTGCCAAAAAAATTTGAAAAACGCTCACTTTGGTGCCAACGCCAACGAAATTGGCCGGAAATCCGACGTGGCCTTTTTTTATTAATTTTGAAGCCGACGTTGCTCGTCGGAGAGCTGAGTCAGCATCCAAACACCAAAACGACGGCGTTTGGCATCTTTCCCCCAACTTTGAAACCCTAATCCCCAAATTGAGAGAGAGGAAAGGCTCGTCTTCGTGTCTTCTTCTTCCTCGAAGACCCACACCAACAACGGCACCAACACGGCACCAGCATTAGCACCGGCAGCACACCAGCAACAACACCAGCAACGCACCAGCAGCAGCAGCGCACTAGCAACCCCTTCGACCCACATGCACCAGCAGCAGCAGCGCACCAGCAGTGTGAACACATAAATGTGATGGCAAGTGTTGCATCATATAAGTTGACTCACCGGACGACACGTGTCACCCGAGGCCTTGCTAACTCCCTTTGCAAAATGTTCGACTCTCTCTCCTGGTGGGCCCCATCAAAAACCTTTCCCTCTCGGTCAATTTGAAAAATTCGGATCTCTCACTTCCAGAATATATTAACTGGGCCGCACAACATATCCGTCTCACTCACGCTTAATTTGAATGGAGCGTGGGACTTTTGCCCGCCCTATTCGACAAACCACACCGCTGCCACTTCCGCATTTTCCTCGTTGGCCGCCACAGCATCCGAGCTGCAGCTAATATTTTTCTCGTCCGCTCTACGCCTTCGTCGCATTGCTCCTTCTTCGATAGACAACGGCGCCCACCGCCACACTCCGGAAGGCGAAGGCAGAGGCGGCATGGTTCGTCCGGCGGACCCCTTGAGTGTCTAAGTGGAAAGTTGTGTGGTAGTTGTTTCACGCGTTGATTAGCTTGCCTACGTGCAACCAAAAGATCGAACCTAGAAAAGGAAAGATGAAGATTCTAGACTCACCCACAACAAAACCATATCATTAAAATGGGTTAGTCTTCTATTGCTCACCGCCACGCGCATGAATTGGAGCCCTACCTAGAGAGGATCTTTTTCTAATGATTCGTCATCATCCAGTTGACTCTAGTGATTTCTCAGTTCTTTACAGCGCTTGCTTTAGGTGATTTCCGGTTTTTGCAGACTTCGCGTTGAATTGGAATAAGAAAATGCCGTCGATTGTTTGTGGTTTGCTTCAGATTGTGATGAACTCAAAGAGAGTTTTTCACGAAGCTCGGTTGTTTCTCTTTCTATTTTCTGGCTGCTTGTTACATTGAGAATGAAAAAGTTGCGTGGGGTGATTGCAGTGTGGCAAGGATGTGAAGGATCTTTGTTTGTTGTTAAGAGGTATCTGTTGTTTAAAAGTTGTAATCTTCTGCTTCAGGAAATAAGTTTCTTGGCAGTTGTGACCTCCATCTGTGACATTTTAAAATAGGAATACTCAGCCGCGGTTTCAGTTCATCGTGCTAAATAGGCGAAGCGCAGGTTTGCTGCCTCGTTTTTCCAGTGTTTCAGGTACCATGCTATGCCTCACTAGCAAATGAGACATTTCTCTTGGCATTTTTAGTCATCTGTTCATGCTTCATACTTGTTTCACAGTATATGGTGTGATATGACGTAGATTTTAATGCAACTGAGCTTGTAGTAGCTTGCCTAGTTTGGGATACGATGGTCATGATTGGATGGCCTTTACATTATGATGTTCTTTAGCAAATGAGTGTCAATTAACGCATTGCATGTTATTTTATGATTAGCAGATAATTTAGTAGAGAATCTGCTTGGGGATTTTGAGCATGAAGTTTAGGTTCCATACTTGTTGTGTCGTAATGCGGCGCAAGAAGTTAATGGCATTTGATTCTACAATCCAGGTGAATGCGAGGATGTTGCAAACCTCTTTACTAGGCAAAGTATCATTTCTTGTTTGTTTCCTGTACCAGTTAAATTTCTGTTATGATCAAAAAAATTTGGGTGAAATAGCAATCCAGATGAAGGGACGGGTAATCAGAGTAACTTCAAATAACATTTGTCAGCCAGACAGATGTGGGTTTAGAAGAAAATGACCTTTATTAAAATGATGTCATTAAAAAATAGGCTGGACCAGCAAATTGGGCTAGGTTAAGGGGACGCCAGCCTCGAGATTACTATAGCATGTGAAACTGGCAATAGGTGAGAACTTGTACCCATTTGGCCATCTGTTGCACCGATTATCCATTCAACTATCAAGCCTACTTTATTAATTTTGGCTCTATGGTGAGGCTATTCTGTCCTGGATATTCATTTTAAGACCTATTTACCTATCAGCACAGGATTCTGGAAGGGTTTCCGGGTAAGCCGCACCACTAACTGGCATACTGATCGATGATATCTAGTTTGCTTTCATCCATAAAGTATACAGGGAGAAATTGCTGAGAAAGGACTTTGAATCTTAGGAGGGAAACATGGTTTGACTTTGGTTTTACCTTAGACCGCAGTTACTGTAATAATTTAGCAACTACCGCTGCTTGAGTTGACCAGTGCTTAGAGTAGGACAAACAATTCTCTCTCTTATTTATGCATGCACAGTAATTGGGGATTGTGTTTGTAATATTTCTAGACCAGCGAAAGATTGAATATGTTCCAGAATTGCCACATGAGAGCTCTTGAACCATGTATTACAAAAGCTTCAACGCTGGTGGCTTGTATGGATTTTTTTTATTTATCATACGCAAGGCTTTTCAGAATAGCATTTATCAACGCGCTGTAAAAATAATTATGGAATGATCGTCTTGCTTTTTAGTGGGTTTTCCTTGCGGAGATGTCCTGAATATTTAATGTCAGTATTTGTTGTTTGGCGGAGCTTTTTAATATGGATTATGGAATGATCGTGTTGCTTTTGCTGAGTATGGATAAGCAGCATTGGAACATTGCTATCTAACAGGAATGCCTTACCTTTAACACCTTTTACTTTTCCCAGGATGCTCAGCGCGTAGTCAAAGGTGCCCTCAAAACCAAAGCCTTCAACCAAAAGGTAATGATGATTCGAGCCTTTGAAGTAAAATGAATGTTGGATGAACGTCTGTGCCTGTAAATTATTGTCTGTGCGATTTAGACCTGCTCAGAAAATGTATGCTCGAATGTGCACATCCCCTGCGTTAGAGAACAACCACTCACCGAAATTAGAAAGACATTTAGCCACATAAATTCAGCACTAGTTCTCTCCAACAGTAGAACAGTCGTGCAAGGTTTTCTTTGCCGTGTCAGTGTGTAAGATCAATTTTTAAATCTAGGTCTGATTGCTCCATCATCTTGAAGATTGTTATTATAAGTTGGACATAAAAAAGTTTGAGTCATGCCGGTACTGCTTGATGGGTCATGTCATTTGCTTGATTTAAACTGAATATCTAATTCTGTATGTTTCATCTGCTTGAATTTGTCACTGGCTAGCGTTGCAGGGCCATGCAACTCTCGCCAAGGTCACACTACCTCAGGCAAGGGCCACCGGTGGCCTAAGCCCTTCACCAGGTTATGGAATATGTGACCCGTAAGGGCCAAAATGGCGAGGGAGATCATCAAGAAGGTAATAACTATGGATCTAGTTCATGTGGAAGGTGGTGAGGCCTCAAGATTGGTGACGGGACTCTTGCCAATCTCATTTTTGAGCAAATTTCATCTCACTATTGTAGTTATAAATATTGGAGTAGTTACGAAATCACATGGAGATGTATGGTTTTTGCAAAGCAAGTCGATGTGAATATCCTAAAGCAAAAATATAAGATACGAGGTTGATCATGTTGTGAAGGGATTCGATTTCTTTTCTTTTTTTTTAAAGAGATATCACTTAATATGAAACACCTAATTGTTTCTGATGATCTGGAACTACGGTCGCATCTCCGCAAAATTGTTGGAGAAAAGCTTGATTTGGTTTGGGTATGGAATTAGGATAATTGCAACGCTAGTATCAATTGCATGCTTAGTCCATATCTCGAGATTTGGCTCATGTTTACGGCCTCAACATGATGAAATGGTCAAGCCCTTGAGCTTTTTCAGAAAGCATGCCCTGCGTCGAAATCTTCCAATTCTTGGTTTTGATGAAGGCTGCGAAAGATATAATCGACTCTGAGAATGGGATCCCCTTACTTATCGAAGTAATCGATTCGCCCTTGTACAGTAAAGCAGTAGAAAAATTGATTGCAAGTAATCGATTCGCCCTTGCTACTTTTGAAGAAATAAGCAAAGAGCGAAGAGAGAGATTGGTTCATACGATTAATATAGCTATGAACCTTTTTCTATTAATTAAACGCTCCATCCAAAACCCAAACATTACTTTTTCCTCCTAATCGTCTCTTTACATAATCTAAGATAATTGGATCCTAAAATTTGACAGGGAGTCATGAGGCATTTGTGAAGCATTCTTAATGATGAACCGTTTGATTTTTGAAAATATGCATTAAGGATATTATGAAAAATTAAATGCATTAGAAATCATAACCTTCATTCGGTACTTAGTGTTAGATCTTATAATTAGTATATTAAGTGATATGCTAAGCTTTTATCGGGTATAATAAGAATATGAGTAAATATTCATTTGCTATCTATCACATCACTCGGCAAACCAATTATGTAGGTAAATTTTAAATTGTCCATCATTGCTCTCGATTTTTTAGCATGTGTTAAACAAAACACATTTTCAACAAAACTTAATGGTATGGAGCAGGAAATTTGTTTTTGTCAATTTAGTCCTAAACTTTTCAATTTTGTCAATTTAATTATAACATTTTTACTTATTGACAATTGAGTCTATCCAGCCAATTTTGGTCGAAATTACTAATGTGGCCAATTGGCGCTAGCAATTAGCATGGTGCTTTTTAACAATTTTTTTTTGAATTTTTAGTGTTTTTTTCTTTTTTATTTTTCTCTCTTTTTTTTTTTTTTTTGGGTTTGGGGTTAGGGCCAGCCATCATCTGTGGTCAGTGTGGGTCATTTGGCAACCCTCATTGCCCTAACCGAAAAAAAAAAAAAAAAAAAATATTAAAAATTAAAAAATTTATGAAAATATTATTAAAAAATGTCACATCAGTGCTGACTAATCACGTCAGCAATTTTTAGTCAAAATTGGCTTAATAAACTCAATTAATAAGAAGTAAAAAGGTTTAAGGCTAAATTAGTAAAATTGAAAGATTTAGAATTGAATTGATTAAAGTGTTATAGGTTTAGGATTTTCTGGATAATTTTCCTGTTATAGAGCATTTAGGTTCATCCATTATTCACGTGTTAAACAAAACACATTAACCGGATTTTTTTTAGTCAACCAGGCGAAGAGGCAGGCTGTATTTGAGTTTTAGAACTGGAAAAGAAGAGAGAGAGAGAGATAGAAAAAAAAACTGATCTTTAGGTTTTGCATCAGATTAAAAGAAAATAAACGCAAAAATCTTTCTCTCTCTCTCTCTCTCTCTCTCTCTGTGCAATCCTAAATCCTAAAAAAAAAAAAAATCGCCCCAAACCCACTCGCTCTCTCTGCCACAATGGACTCGAGTCGGCATTTTTCAGTGGACAATACTATTCCGTTTTTTATTTCAACACGAGAGCGACGGCCTTCACACCGTTGGCACGGACGCGGTCGAAATCAGTGGAAAACTCAATCACCACCCTCTCTCTCTCTCTCTCTCTCTCTCTCTCTCTCTCTCTCTTGCTCACTAAGATAGAACCCAATCTAAATGCCGCATATTTCGGCGGATAGTATCATCATACGTTCGACTAAAAATAGACAGAGATCATGGACTTTTATGGACCCGAGTCATCCATAGATGTCGATGGTAGCCGTGTCGACGACCAGAATGCCATTGCTATATTATACAATGATTTGGGCGAATGCCTTCACGGTGACACTGGGTGACCTCATTTGTTGAATCCTTCACAGGTCGGTTCATTCCTACCCTTTCCGGACACATCTTGCCTCGGGGCAACTCAGAACTTCTATTCGGGAACCATCGGGATCACAAATTGTCTTATTCCATATGCCGTTCATACTTGCCACCGGCACTGGCGGCACCAAGCAGCGGTCAAGGCACCAATGATGCATAACAATTGAAATGGAGACGGGGCAACAGGCAAGCAGCAGTCAGGACATCGAAGCTTTGCAAAAGCTTATTGAGCATGCAGACATTAATCTTGATGAACGGGATGCCGACGGATATACACCTGCATGAGGGCCGGTCACATTAAAGCTCTCAGGGTGCTTGTCTTTGCCGAGGCCAACACAAAAATGATTAACTAGCAAGGTGATACAGTTAGAAGCTTATTGGAGTTGAACTTAGTAGTCTACATCACGCGATACAGGATGGACTGATCAATCTGGTTCGTGTCCTAAGGAACAAAATTGGATCAGTAGATCTAGCAGCCAAGGGATTTATTCCGCCCTGCTCACTCATAGGATCATAGAGAGAGAAACTTTAAAAGAATCTCTAGATGGATACAAATAAAAGGAAAGAAGCCTTTATACAACTACAAAGATAACAATAGTCTTAAATCTTTCTAATCTGATAAATTAGATTATATCTCTCCATCTATCCAACTATCCGCGTTTATTATAAAAGTGTACAATTACAGTATCGCCCATACCAGGAGTATTCTAAAATACTCTAGAAACTCTAAGACTTTGGCTCTTTCGAGGTTTATCTCATTCATAGATCAATCACGGCCTTCATTCAAAAAACCTTTGGATCGTGTTGCTTCTTTGGGTTGGACTCAGCTCACTCTCAAAACTTCTTCGACACGAGTCCAAGTCATTGCGCCGCAGCCACTTTCCCCCAATTTCATTTGCGTGATTTGCACTTCTAATTAGCTCCATCCACAAAAAAACCTTTGGATCGTGTTGCTTTTTGGGTTGGACTAGCTCACTCTCAAAACTCCTCCAACGCAAGTCCAAGTCATTGTGCTGCGGCCCCTTTCCCCTAGTGTCATTTGCGTGATTTGCACTTCTAATTAGTTCCATCCATCCCCAACCCCAATGACGGGCCTATGAAGAGGGGACAAATGCCCGTACGTGTGCTTTAGAGCATACAGAAACTTGTCACTCATCAATGACTTTAAAACCGCCTTTTCATTAGTCTAGCTGGGACCATGTTTGGAAACAAAGTTAAAATACTTAAATTAATTAATCATAATTGAAATTGGATGAAAGGGCGTATAAATCTAGTTGGATTACCACTTGGAACATAGACCTAATATACGAAAAGGTCCGCACTCGACTTGGAGGAATATTCAGCAAATCTGAATTACCCAATCACTTAGGTATTGAATTTTTGATATGACCCACTAGACCTCCCGCATTGTCTGGTCACTATCGTTCCACAATTACGCAAAATTTCAGCCATAAAAAGAAACCCTAGAGACCATCTAACATGATGAACCTATAATTTTACAGTTTAATGGCCTAAAGGGCCCTATTTTCTTTTTCTAAATTGGAAGTTTTATTTGGTTGGCTTTTACTAAATGTGTTCCACCCTCCTAATCAGATTATGATTTTTCTTGTTTCCACCGATTTTCTTTTATCATTTCTTTTCCTTTCCATCTTTTTGTTGGGCCAAACTTAATTTCCACCAGTTAGATAGTAGTACTAAGAAAAATTGAAATAACTAGGTCGTTCATGAAACTATAAATTGTAGGCGTGGTTGTCATTTTTTTGTCACTTTTTTAATGTGAAATTGTGCATTATTATCACTCTATGAATCAATCATTTAAAAGCCTCAATAATAAACTATTTTGTACATCATTAGATCAGGCAAATTGTAAGTTGTTCGATTTTAAGTCTTGAAATAAGATGATAGTTAGCTCAGTAAGCTATATTTAGATGCACGTATCATCCTCTTTTGGAAAACCAAAATGATAATTCATAGCAAGTAATCAGATTCACATTAGCCAATGGTAATTTCTTGACGGGGGAAACTAGATTTAGTCTGATGTATTATTTAAACTGGCTTGGAATATTACTTTCTTCTTCTTTTTTATCTGTGCTTGGAATATTTCTCGACTTAGTGTAATAAAATGAAGAAAAATAAATTGCTTCCATAAGTGGACATTTTATTTTCTTGGTTAGGAAATTGGAAATAAATATGCAACTCCACATATACCAAAAATGGACATTTTATTTTTCCCTGACAACCATGGATTTTTTTTCTAATAAGTTGTTATGACTAGGAAGCCCATCTTGGTAAATCTCGAATGCATAAAATCCAATGGGGGTATTTATGATTAAGAAATTTTGGTTCTCGCTTTTCTTTTCTGAACTAAAACCAGTCCTAATTTCCTAATGAGGTGTATTTTGAAAAGTGTGCGATATTCTAGCATTTTCTTCAAAGAAAAATATGTCTTTTATTCGAATGGCTGGAAGATAATCAATTCTACTATGAATTAGTTAATTATTACGAATAAACGAATTGAGCCAGTTTTGTATGTTGTTCCCAATCATCTATAAGATCAATGATCCAATCTTCTCGTTTAATTTTCTTGGTTTTCATTGTAATTATTCACTTTAATGGGATCTGTAGTGGTTGGTCAACTTGGTATAGTTTACAGTTTTTGGTTTGTATGTAGCCGCTAATTTTATGCCTCGGCTGATATTTGAAGAACTTTGGTGTATATATCTCTAAGCTTATAGCTGAGGCATGATTTCGTTCTTTTTCTATTATGATTTTCTTTTTCCATATTTTTCCTTAAGTTTTCCGAATTAAATTGTGGAGGGATTCTTGGTTAATATCTTTTTACTAATTTCTGGAATAACTTAATCACCAATACTGTGATGTCTATACATTTTGTCCATTTCTTTGTAGTGGTGTTGACGAGTATTCCAAGGTATTTGCTAAGTTGGAAATGACTCAATTTGTTAGGTATCAAATATGCATAATACAAAAGCAATTAATACGTCGAAAACTATCAAATATTCTTTATTGATTGCTTAACAACTGTCTTCGAATATTGATTGAAAAAATAAGTGGGCCTAGATACCCATTAATAAAATCCTTCCTTTTTGCTTATAGTTGGTGCCCCTTATGATGAGTCGGAAGCTGCTGCAAGTTACACGTGGCAATGTGAAGGGACAAGCATGAAACAAAATCAAGGGACAAGCATGAATCCAAATCATTTCACCAAAATCGAAATGATACTCCCTTGTTTCTTTTTCTCAGTTGAAGGCAATAGATGTACTCATGACATCAAGTGATCCGTATCCAGACACATAGATTAGCTGTTTGTGAGCGTGGTTCAAATCAAATACAAGACAAACAAAGATTAAACTAGGTGCACTGTGTGTCACACACAGCTTTGATTATGAATCATCCACAACAACAATTATTGTTAAATTACGTGTATTAAAATTAATTCTTGAAGTTTTTTAAAAAGATGGGTGCAATAAACTTCAGTTAAGTATCAAATAAATAAATCATATTTGACACTCGATAGGGATACCATTCCATCGATTTATATCTCAATTCTGTAAATCAATTTTATTGTTATTTTAATGTTGATATGGGGGGAGAAAAAGAGGAAACCATAATGATACTAGGTAGGACATAATCTTCCCTCAAAAGTTTCCATGGAGGGCCTCCTCCATCCAGGTGTCAAGAAAATAAATTGTGACTGAACGCATACTCAAGACCTTTTTCATTATTTTCTTTTCTAAAGTTGTTGTTGTGTTGCACAATGAGATGGTTCCTTTTAGATTCCCACTCTTAGTTTAATTTAAGGTTTTATGCTGTTTTCATTAATTTAGTGACAGATTCTCTCTCTCTCTCTCTCTCTCTCTCTCTCTCTCTCTCTCTATATATATATATATATATATATATATATATATATATATATATATCTATATATATAATGAATCAAAAAAAAAAAAAAAGTGAAGTAGGCCCTCCTATTTAGGTGGCAAATGCTTGTTCTCTTCCTTAATCCTTGTTTTATCCGTCGGCTAACTCCAACAAGGAAGCCCAGGAAAATAAAGTCATCGCCCATTATATATGTCACCCAACAACTCATACAATTTTCAACATCTTCCTCTCCTTCTCGTCCTCTTTCTTCTCTTCCCCATCCTCGTCTTCTTTGTCTGCATTTTCTCTTTCAAGAACCTTTGCTTCTTCGAAACTCCATTTGGGAAGAGAAGACCATGTCTGTGGAGATGAGGGAAAGATCATCATCATATGAAGGAAAGCTTCCAGCTTCAGCCATGGTCAAAATCAAATGGTTGGTCTCTCTTGATGGGAATACTCCATACGAGACATGGCCAGCGCAATTTCCCCCGCAAAAGAAGATGATGACTTGAGGAATTATATTTTAAATCCTCTAGGCAAGTCTGATGCTTGGCTTTGAATTTAATTTACTTCATTTTCTGGTTCTTTTCCCAACTTGAAACCATCTTGGTTTCCCAGAAAGAGTTGTGATGAGAGTTAGAGAATAAAAAGTAAATTAGTTGCTAAGAATTGATGCATAGATTTCATTTGGGCTGCGTAGTTTTCTTGGCAACTGTTTGTCTTTGACATTGTAATATCTGCAAGAGATACTCTCCTCCTATGTAAAACCCAAGAAATTCACTCCCTTGCTTTTATCTTCTCCATGTTCTTTTTATTTATTTGCACTTATAAAATTCTAATGACCTAATCGAGCTTGTGAACCTACTCTGTTTAGGACATAAATCTGCGAGCATCTATATGCATGTTATCTTTTTTATCACGTGATATGGAAAGAGTATATGCATGCTTCTAAGAATGTATATGGACCTTGTGCAGCAGCTAGTCCTTGCAGCTATTCCTTCATAACCTAATAAGGCCTTCGTTTAGATCCAAAGCTCAAAACTTAATTTTAGAGTATCTTCTTTGAGTCATACAAATCACTTGTGGTGATTATTTACCGCATCTTATTAAGTCCTCGTAAAATCCCGCAATCTCTGGCGCTTGGTAAAGCCTAACTCGGTGAGAGACCAATTTCGTTAACTAGAGCAATGGAGCATACGATGTCTAACTCACTTGATAAATGTTGTGAAAGATCTGAAAAATGAAGCAGAATATTTCATGACAAATTCTCAAACTTACGACACAAAAAGTGAGGTTTCTACTCTGAACGTCGACTTTTGATGAATTTTTTTGTAAGATAGTGGTGGCTTGTCAAGTACGGTGTTGTCGGCAAGTATCGGATATAACAAATTAGCAAAATTAAAACAAGCAATTTTTTTCTTATATAGGCCAATTGTACAATAGTGAATGAAAGTAACAATTCCTGGCATGCTTCAAATAGAGATGAGGAAAGACGAAAGGAATTGCAGATGAAAATCCATCTATGCAAGACTTTGACAGTGATCAACTCCTCCATGTGAAATCTCCAATAAGTCTCTTGAAAAAAAAAATCTCCAATAAGTCTACAATCTCTTGTCACCCAAATCTTGCAAAATTTAGCAATTATCTAGGAGGCAAAACAAGGAAGCAAAAATAAAGATTATATTCAGTTCAGATACTGCTCATTACTACATAAACAACTTGATGTGCGCACATCCACGGAGATAGATTGAACCAAGGTCCAAATATCTATGTTGACAAGAAAGTAGCCGTTTATCAGGTAAAGGCTAACTTCCTTTTACAATCAGTCTCCTACTACTTTCTACTATTTATATATACACCATCTTTTTCCCTCGTCTGTATGGAATTGCATGTCGAATCAACGAAATAAAATTGAAAAATTCACGGTTTCATTTGATCTTTCTTTATGAAAAGAATAAGGAGAGAGAAAAAAAAAACAAAAGTCAAGAGCCAAAGAATCTTCTTGTCTTCCAACTGCGTGTCAATGGGAAAGCCAGATTTCGGGGTACGGATCTGTAGCTTTCTGCAAGTTAATGGAAATTAGGAGTTGTCATTGGCCATATCTTGAGGATAGGGATGATGGTTCAACTTTAGTGTTCTTAGCTTTTGCATGATTGAAATCCTTGGTTAGTCACCATGTGTCCTACCCTTAGTGGGAAAATGACGTGCAACTTCGGAAAGGAAGAAGGAAAATATTTAATAAGGACGAGCTATCATTAGTTAATTTTCTATTGGTTGATGACTCATCAAGGATCGTGACAAGTTGTTGTTACCTTTAAAAATAAAAATAAAAATGTTTATATCATTAAAATCCCAAATCAAAACCCTAACTCAATGCACACACATCAAAACATGTAGTTCTTTCATGTCACATGTCGACACGTAACTTATGGGGAGTAGATTTATAACAAATATTAATTTTGGTTCTTTTGTGAGACAAAAATTTAATGGCATAAATGTGTCGTGAAATATCAAGTTAGGTTAATTTGAGAGTTGAGGAATAGTTTAGAAAAAAATGTGCCATGTTAATATTAATTTCAAAGTTTTCAGATTATTAAAGACTTCATGATGGATCACTTAAACTGAGAAAGATTTCAGATACACTGAGAAGCAAAAGCAAGAGAACAGAACCCACCCACTTGGCTAAAAGATTTGCTCTGATCTGCCTTTTTTTCTGAAACCCCACTTGGAGAATTTCAGTTTGACTTGGGGTATCTTAGCTCAAGTGGCAAGCATAATGCAGGCCATCTTACAAAATAATAAATACTTTAAGAATATCCTATCCTTGAAATTAGCTTCATCTCTCTTTTCACGCAAGGATTGATGGTGGACACGGGGGCTTTACACAAAAGCACATCGTCCAACTCAATAATGAGCTTTTAGATATTAAGGTAAGGTGGCTGCATTACTTTAAAGTGTGATCCTACTTTTTCGGATTAGGCTAAGTTGTCATGAAGAGTAGCAATACTTTAATTTCATGCGTACCATGGTAGATAAATTAAATATTTATACTTTTGAAACAAATGAAGCCATGAGGATAATCTTGTATATGCTCTGTTTCACAGCTTAAGAAGAAATCAAATTGTATGCCAATTCCCTACAATCCGTCACCCAGTTGACCACCATGGACTTTGCAGAATTCTTATATATTTTGCAATCCAAATGAGATTAGGCAGAACATTTACCGAAAACAGTGCATAGAAGAGCCACAGAGTAGGAAGTATCTCAGCCGAAAAGTGGCACGCCTTGACAGAGCATAGAAGAGCCACAAAGTAGGAAGTATCTCAGCTGAAAAGTGGCACGCCTTGACAGAATCGCATACTTTCATTGGCGAAAAATTCAAAATCTGAAGCAAAAATCAGATTCGCATTCCATGAAGGCATGTTACAGTTTAAACAGTCTAGTTGGAAAAGGAACTCCTAAGCTGGCCAAGATTCCTCGATAATTTACACATCAATCATTGGGTAGTCTATGTGATAGGTTACAACAGAGAAGGAAAAAGAATTACGTGTGGAGATGGTGCCTCCTGACAACATAACAAACAAATGCCTCTGCTACCGGCTCAAATCTCGCTCTTCAAAACCTCTCATGAATGATATAATAGCAAGGTGCTCTGAAGAATAGGTCATGAAAGACGCCAATATAAGGCCTCCGCCAACCATCAAACCCAATCTGTTGAAGGACACAAAGCATTCATGAATTTGTTGTGCTTGCAATTCTCACTCAAGCGTTATAGCAAGGAAATAATAAAGGGCAGAAAAGCAACATCATAAACAATCAAATTTCTGATCCCCGATGATATAGGAAGCAACTGATCAGCATGAAACTTGGTGTAATTTAAACTAGTACAGAGAATTGGGGAATTTAGAGAGTCAAACTAAAAGAATTACCTCGCGAAAAGAGCAGTAATCCCAAAAATGCATGGCAAAGCTGGGGCCACCATTGCCAAAGATGCCATGCCTGACCAGTAACAGCAGGTAGCAATATCACAAGATGGTGTTTGTCGTTGACGACCTGCAAAGTATTAATGACTCTTTGTTAGTATTAAAAATGCAAATGTATGCAAATGAAATGCGAATGCTCCAAGTCAACAAACCTTTCCCAGATTCATAGTCAACATGCCCAACCGTTTGGACTGCTGCTGCCCTTCCAAGTTTATAAACCAAATGGAGATAACCTCTGAACAATACAAAGAAGATTGCAAATGTCCACTCATACATCAATAGCAAACCAGTCCACGGCATTACTTGCCGAGGCACGACTGCAAGAGCCAGTAAGAGAGACACAGCAGCTGCAGCGAAACATACTATTATGGATATCCCACCCAAATACATTGGGATCTTTGACGGTGCACCATTTGAGAACTGTTAGATAGCAAACCAACAAACTCATAAGATTAGAACGATCACCACTGGTGCTTTAACAGAAGCATGAGCACATAACTGTGAAATCTAACATTTTAAGGTGTT